>NC_134403.1:24668596-25292623 GCF_038048845.1 Mixophyes fleayi | reverse complement strand
TGTTTTTCTGCCATATCTCTTGCTCCAGCTACAGGGCTAGTCCAAGTCCTGATCAGTAGTGATGACAGTGTCGTATGCATGCTATAACATGTGTTTGCAATCAGGAGCAACTGTAAAAATATATTTTATGTTCAGTAGACATTAAGATCATCCTAATAAATGTATTTCATGGAAAACAAAACGTAAAATAATGTTTAATGTTTTGCCATTAATGCTTATATTAATAACAGGTGACATTAATTCAATAGTTTTTTTTTCTGTGCCTTCCTTTTATTATTATTATCTTTGACTTATAAGGCGCCACAAAGGGTCCGCAGCGCCGTACATGACATATACAGAAAACAGAGCCAAGACCCAACATGATACAAAAATATATACAAACACGGGTAACAGGGTAAAGCAAATCAGATTATATCTGACAGATAGTGAGAGGGAAGGTAGAAATCAGCGAGAAGGCGGCCAAAGCTTAAGAGGACAGGGAAAACAGGGCTAGGGAAGCAGGCCAAGAGGTACAGAGGGTGAAGGAACAGTAGAAGGAGCACACAAGGAAAGAGGGCCCTGCTCATGAGAGCTTACATCCTTTCTTTGTTAATGTATATTCCACATAGGCATTGGACGTATCCTGCCGTGTCTTGTGTAGCAGAGCAGACTTACACCCGAATTCATCAACGCATGTATCTTCAGATCCGTTCCTGATTTTGGGAGCAAAGCTGGTTTACATGCGTTTTTAATCAAACACATGTATGCGTGCCTTGATGAATCAGCCCAAAGTCAGTAATCTGTACCGTAAAGTAGCACAAAATGCTTATTTTATTTCATGCGCACCTATCACCATGAATTAATGTTAGTTTTTCATTGGTATACAAAAGTGAGAATAAGAACTATACATGAGAGAGTCAGCAACGATTTCTTTCCTTGTGAAACGATTTACAAGTATGGGGTCCAAAAAAGTTTCAGAAATCGGTTTGGAAAGCGAAAACAGCCAATCAGAAGGCAGGAATTCATTAAATGGATTCTTCTATGTACAATTGCCATTCTAACCCTTTCACTGCCACTGCAATTTCCCATATTTAATTAAAATTATATCTGTCCTGAGCCTATTTTGGCACTTTTGGGCTCATCACATTCCGATATCAATATCAGTAATTTTCCTTTGCAGAACCCAACTCTTCAGACAAGCTTATAATATTCCTCTACCACCCTCTTAATCTCCCTAGGTTACCCTATTACCACCCTCTACACAACTAACACAAGACAACAACCCTCTGACCAACATAGTTGTATGACTGAGCATACTGCCCACTAAATACTTTTACCTTTACATTCTAGCATGGTCCAATGTGCAATATGATGTAGCACTTACCCATGTGTATCAAACCATTGTCCCATAGATTTTAAGCTTGAGAGCAGGGCCCTCTTACCTCTACGTATGTATGTATTACCCAGTATGTATTCATTGCTGTTTGTTCCCAATTGTAAAGCGCTACGGAATTTGCTAGCACTATATAAATAAATGTTGATGATGATGTTGATGAATAGGTGATATCGGATAAGTATAGTATAGTACCCCATTTGTACTTCTGGCACCCCCTGTGCTACTACTACTATTTGTGTGATTTTTATTTATGAGATGAGCGCATTATAAAGATGTCAGAGGTACAAAAAAAAAAAGCAATGAGTGAATGAAATGATGTAGAGAGAAAAGACGACGTGATATTAGCAGAATGATAGTAGAGGAATTGGATAAAGGTGTCGTAAACTGAAGCACCATTGTCACAACCCCCTACAGTGTATAGCAGGATATGCTATAAAATGTGGTTACAGGAGAGAAATGTGATTTTGCTAAGCTGACGCCATCTTGTTGCCTTATAGCCATTATGTTCTGTTATAGCTTAAAGACAGACTAGATGCACCTGTTTTGTAGGAGTAATTCATTATTTGCAAGGCTATGCTTATAACCTTGTACATAGCAGACAGGAGATAACTTGTAACTAATAAAGCAGAACTTATTGCACACGCAAACCATGCAGTGTATTTAATTCTCTCCAGCTGATGAGTTCATAACTGATAAACTGACACTTACAGGTGAACAATCTGATTTAGAGTCGACACAGGCAATACCCTGGCCTCACTTTTTGTTGAATCTTGGGTATTAATCCTGACTACAACTACAGACCATTCCTAGGTTTCACCGTGTGCTGAATCTTTGGAATTAACCATGATTGCTGCTACAGATAATTCCTTGGCTTTTATGTGTAAAGAATCCTTGGCATTAACCCTGATTAGAGTTACTGACTATTCCTTGTGACTCCTGTACACAGGATCTTTGAACATGGCCTTAGGCGCAGTCACCAATCACCCTCAGACAGGGCCGGATTAACCCGAGGTCTAACTGGGCTATAGCCCAGGGGCCTCGGGCATCCAGGGGGCCCTTCAAAGTCCGCAGCAGCATTATTGATCGGTCCGGGGGCGGGGGCGCCCCCAGCCCGATCAATGCTGTCAGTCCAGTCCTCCGTCCCCGGCGCTCAGTACTCTGCTTACTGAGGAGATCTCGCGAGTGAACTCTCGCGAGATCTCCTCAGTAAGGAGCTTACAGCGCGCCGGGGATAGAGGACTGGACTGACAGGTAAGCGCTTTGGGGGGGCCCTCACGGGGGACGGGGGCGGCGGGCGGCTCACAATGGGGGCCTCACGGGGGAATGGAGGCACCCTTAGCCCAGGGGCCTCCATTTCCTTAATCCGGCCCTGCCCTCAGAGCACTATTACTCTGAGGCGCTTCATTGCTGCACTGAATTAGTGTTTGTTCTTCTGACCACAGTTGCTGATTGTTATGTGGCCACCAGCCATTAGGAAATATAAGACCACTGCATATAAGTCATACTTGCCAACTTTTACTCATTGACTTCAGGGAGATCCTGGGGGAGGTGGGCGTATGGGGGCAAGGCTTGACTAATCGCATCTAGTTTGGGTTAAGATGATGCAATATTTGTGTCATTAAGCCCCGCCACTTATCTATTGCGGGGACGAGAACCAGGAAGTTGCCCTAGAGACTGAAGTGTCTTTTACATTTCTGTCTCCATTACTGAAGTCATGTTGTCTTACCTGTCAGTCTATGATTAAATCTTGGTCTCCATGAAAATGGCCACCTTCATAGGCATCAATATATGGACATAGGACACAATTTCTGAACTGTGTCATCATGCCACAGATGGCGAAGGCAACCATGTCTTGTACTGGCTCAGCATCAGGGAGAATGCCAGACTCTTCAGGGAGTGAGGGAGATCACCCCTATTTCAGGGAGTCTCCCTGACATTCAAGGAGAGTTGGCAAGTATGATATAAGTTGCAATTACAAAGTGTAGTTGAATCAGCCAGTACAGGACGAAGGAGGGCATTTATAAATAAAGAGATCGCTACATAGGAGTGACAAAGTGATAATGGAGAATGTGAATAAGAAAATGAGCACATGTAATGTGTGAGGTAAGTAGTCAGTATGGGTTAAAGGTGAGGTCACAAACAGAAACAAAAATAAAGGTAAGAATATAGTTATAAAGCAGTTTTAGGAAGCACGGTTCAATAGGGAATGTCCAGGCAATGCACAAAGCACGTGCATGAGGTGGAACGTAATGTAGGATGTGTGTTTCCAGGTAGGGCGTTCTCATCCTCTTCACCTGCTGTTCAGCTCTTGTATAACGCTAGTTATTCTATATATACATTTTAACAGATTTGTAACAAACACACACTTAGATTAAACAAACATTAAACACTACCTACACATCCTACAAGATCGCAGCCAGAGGCGGATAAAGGGGGGACTCCGAGGGCACATGCCTCCCAGATCAGATGACCCTGGGTTGGGCTAACAATCTCTTGCGGTGATTTACACAGGAACCACAGCGCAGCATCTAGCTCCCGGATGTGTGTCCGTGACTCCACCTCTTCTACTCCCTGTGGCCTCCTCCATTGGCCGGGCCTGACAGAAGGCAATGTGAGTACCTTCCTTGTGGTGCACAGTAAGAGAGGCAACTGCTGTATGTTAGCTCACCCACCTGTATTCCATCCCTGCACTTTCTGTCTCCATTTTTCCCTTCCCATCATCATCATCATCATCATCATTTATTTATATAGCGCCACTGATTCCGCAGCGCTGTACAGAGAACTCACATCTGTCCCTGCATTAGGGCTTACAGTCTGAATTCTCTAACACACACACAGATAAAAGAGAGAGAGAGACTAAGGTCAATTTTGATAGCAGCCAATTAACCTACTAGTATGTTTTTGCCATGTGCGTTTCATCCCCCTGCTCATGTGCGCTTCTTCCCCCTGCCCATGTGTGCTTCACTGTCCCCCTGCCCATGTGTGCCTCTGCCCCCCTTGCCCATGTGTGCCTCTGCCCCCCTGCCCATGTGTGCCTCTGCCCCCCTGCCCATGTGTGCCTCTTCACCCCTTCCCATGTATGCTTCAACCCCCCTGAACATGTGTGCCTCTGCCCCCCTATCCATGTGTGCCTCTGCCCATGTGTGCCTCTTCCCCTGTGCCCATGTGTGCCTCTTCCCTCGTGCCCATGTGTGCCTCTGCCCCCCCCCCCTGCCCATATGTGCCTCCCCCCTTTTGTGTGTGCAACTTTGTCTCCTTTTAGTGTGTTTTGTTTGTCTCTCTCTGTCTCCCCATATGTCTTTGCCTCCCCCCCCAAATAAACTGTGTGTGTGTGTGTGTGTGTGTGTGTGTGTGTGTGTCTGACTCTACATTATGGATGCCTGTCCCTCTCTCTCTCCCCCTTTGTGTACATGTCTCCCTTTATCCCATCATCCCATCTGTACTGACCCTTTTTCTCCCTTCTGCCCCCACACCTTTTCCCCCCTCATCTTCCAAGCCTGTTCCTCTGGATGTGGTAGGCGGTGCTGGTGATTGCCGATCAGAAGTGACGTGGACAAACAGGGGCACAGCCATGTCCAACATCACATAACTATACCTGAGGATGGCGGGTAAACCCAAAGTTTACTTTAATAAATCATATGGGCTGTTTATTACATCACAGGGTTACCCCCAGGGATAATACTGTTATCGTCAGCGATAACTCCTGCAGGCAGCAATATGAAAATTATTTTTTTTAAATATGTTTTATCCTTTGAATAATCTTTAATTTTACAATATTTATTTATTTGTGTAGATATCTTTCATCTATTTTTAGATATTTTTATATTTTTATATATGTATATATATGGACAAAAGTATTTGCCCACACCTGTTATTTATTGAATTGAGGTGTTTCAATCAGACCCATTGCCAGAAGTGTATAAAATCAAGCACCCAGTCATACAGTCTCCAGTTGCCAACATTTGTGATACAAAATGGGTCGTTCTGAAGAGCTCAGTGACTTCAGGAATAGTACTGTGATAGGATGCCACCTGTGCAATAAGACGGTTCGTGAAATTCCATCCCTGCTGGATGTTCCACGGTCACTTGTAAGTGATATTATCAGAAAGTGGAAGCGTTTAGGAACAACAGCAACTCAGCCACAAAGCAGAAGACCTCATAAAATCGCGGGGTCAACGACTGCTAAGGTTCGTAAAAGTCGCCAACACTCTGCTGATTCCATAGCTGAAGAGTTCCGAACCTCCACTGGCTTTTAATGTAAGAACAAATTGTGCAGCAGGAGCTTAATGGAGTGGGCTTCCATGGCTGAGCAGCTGCATGCAAGTCTCACATCAATGCCAAGTGTCGGATGTAGTGATGTAAAGCACACTAACACTGGACTGTGGAGCAGTGGAAAGGTGTTCTGTGGAGTGACAAGATACACTTCTCTGTTTGGCAATCAGATGGGCGAGTCTGGGTTTGGCAGATGCCGGGAGAACGTTACCTGCCTGACTGCATTATGCCAAATGTGAAGTTTGGTGGAGGAGGGATAATGGTATGGGGCTGTTTTTCAGGGTTTGGTTAGGCCCCTTATCTCCAGTGAAGGGCAATCTTAATGCTTCTGCATGCCACTTCATTTTGGACAATGCTGTGCTTCCAACTTTATGGCAACCGTTTGGGGAAGGCCCTTTACAATTTCAACATGACTGTGCCCCAGTGCACAAAGCAAGGACTACAAAGACATGGTTTGATGAGTCCGGTGTGGAAGAATTTGACTGGCCCGCACAGAGCCCTGACCTCAACCCCATCGAACACCTTTGGAATGAACGGGAACGGAGATTGCGAGCCAGGTCTTCTTGTCCAACATCGGTGCCTGACTTCATAAATGCTCTACAGAATGAATGGGCACAAATTCCCCCAAAAACATTCCAACATCTTGTGGAAAGCCTTCCAAGAAGAGTGGAAGCTGTTATCACTGCAAAATGGGGACCAACTCCATATCAAAGTATATGTATTTGAATACAATGTCATTACAGTCTCTGTTGGTGTAACTGTCAAGCGTCTGAATACTTTTGTCCATAGTGTGTGTGTGTGTGCGTATATATCTATATATATATATATATATATATATATATATATATCTCAATAGAGCCCCCCAAAGCCTTAATCCAGCAACTTGCAGTGTAAAGGAACGGGCATGGTATATGGAACCAGTGTTACAACCCCTTATTCTAATCCATACCCGGTCTGCACTTTTTAGTTCTGTTGTTATCAGGAAGTATCAGTGGTAGTACTGTGACATCTCCTTGGAAAAGCAGTTCAGGGGTTAAATTCCACATCCACAGTGAACACTCAGGAGTTTAGTGAATTAAGTTACCATTGTTATTTCTGTTTACTCCCTATTGTCCACTAGTGAGCTCTACAGACAGCCAGGAGCCGGACCCAGCAGGGGTCACATGAGGGAAGACTCCTGGGGAGGTAGGGGAGGGGGCAGGATAGTATGAGAAGCCCACCAATCGAGACCTTTTGCAACTCCCCTGGGCAGGCAGTTCCCAAGGTGGGCTTAAGAGGTGATAAAAGAGTCTACCCTGGGAACTGAGAGAGTGTGACAGACTTTGGCCAAGAGGTGATGCTCTGCCAGAGATTCGCTGTGGAACATATCTCACTGAATTTATTTGAACTGATTTCCTCACTTATTGGACCTGCTATCGTTAAGAGGGCTGTGCTGTATTTAATCCTGTTCTGCAGAATAAATCATCATTCTATTCATTTGAGTGATTTGGGAAATAGAGACATGTGAACTGTGACTGGAATCAACTCCACAATATCATCACACTACAAAGGCCAGCAATAAAATTCTTACAACTGGGCATAAAACAGCATATCATTGACTTAATAAAAACAGTACAGCTTAATGCCGTCTAGGTAACTGGCACATAGTTGGTTAAATGACCTTTATTAATTCCAAAATAAACACATTTCTGCATGATGTTGCTTTATGTATTAGCTGTGTCCTTTAATATAACTGAGTTTGTAGATATAATCTGTGACCAGTTTAGCCACACCCTGTGTGGTTTCTGACTTTCAGAGACTTTCACTTTCATTTCTCTCTCTGCTGTTAGCGATGGCGTCTGCTGATCTGAGAAAGGAGCTGGACTGTTCTATCTGCCTGAACATTTATACAGATCCTGTAACACTGAGGTGTGGACACAACTTCTGCCGGGTCTGTATTGATCGTGTGCTGGATACACAGGAGGGGTCTGGAGTTTATACCTGTCCTGAATGCAGAGCAGAGTGTCAGGAGCGGCCTGTACTGATAGGAAACATAACTCTGTGTAACATAGTGGGGAGTTTCCTGTCTACTCAGCCAGATAACGAGGAGACTGGGATCTTCTGCACTTACTGTGTGGACTCTCCTGTACCTGCCGCTAAATCCTGTCTGATGTGTGAGGCTTCTCTGTGTGATAAACACCTGAGAGTACACAGCAAGTCAGCAGAACACGTCTTATATGATCCCACCACTTCCCTGGGGAACAGGAAATGCTCCGTCCATAAGAAGATACTGGAGTATTACTGCACTGAGGACGCTGCCTGTATCTGTGTGTCCTGCAGTTTGGCCGGAGAACACCGGGGACACCAAGTGGATATGCTGGATGTGGCCTCTGAGAAGAAGAAGGAGAAACTGAGAAATGTTCTGCAGAAACTGACCACAAAGAGAGCGGATACTGAGATAAGAGTCCAGAGTCTGCAGGAGCGCAGGAGAGAAGAACAGGAAAAAGCAGCTGGTGTAAAAGAGAGAGTCACTGCCCTGTTTAGAGACATCAGGAGACAGCTGAAAGACCTAGAGAAGAGAGTCCTGAGTGAGATCTCCAGGCAGGTAGAGTGTGCTTCACTCCCAGTATCTGATCTGATCCAGCAGCTGGAAATAAAGAAGGAAGAGCTGTCCAGGAAGATGCGTCACATTGAGGAGCTGTGTAACAAGTCTGATCCATTGACTGTCTTACAGGAAGCAGACACAGGTGACTTGTGTGATACTGAGGACAGAGAGAGACATGATGACCAGGTCCATGGTGTAGGGGATCTGGATGTGGGTCTCATCTCAGAGACATTACATACATTATATGATATAACAACAGATATAAAGAAAGGGATCTACATGCAGGAATCTACAGACATATCACTGGGTGTGAGCACAGCCGGTAATACAGAATCTGATGTAATAACTGGTATAACGAGAGGGAACTATGTTCCAGAACCTGCAGACAAAGTACTGGATGTAAACACATCTGGTAACACAGAATCTGATATAATAACTGGTAAAATTATAGGGCTCTATGTGCATAATTCTACAGACATATTAATGGATGTAAACACAGCTGGTACTCATATATATCTAGATAGAAATATTTCAGTTAGCTGGTCAGATAATAATCAAAATCGTCCAGAAACACCAGAGAGATTTCAGCATTATAATCAGGTTTTAAGCATCAGGATATTTTCTTCAGGGCGACATTACTGTCATGTGAACTTGAATTATTCAAAGTGGTGGAGTGTAGGGATGTGTTATCCCAGTATAGACAGGAGAGGAGGTCAGTCATACATTGGTTATAATAACAAGTCCTGGGCTTTGTGTCAGGGGCTGTACAATAAGTACTCACTGATACATGACAGTAAAGAGATCAGGTTACCTGACAATATTCCCTGTAATGCAGTGGGGATATATCTGGATTATGAGGCTGGACAGCTGTCATTTTATGCTGTGCATCAGGCACATACACACCATGGAACACAGACAAATTTTTATAGACACTTACACACCTTCACCGCCACCTTCACTGAGCCCCTTCATGCTGCATTATGTGCAGGGAAAGAATGTTCTAAAATATTTGGGAATGTCAGGAGCTGGGAGAAATGATCATAAGAAATCCGCACTGAGACTGGTGACATCACATTGAGGATTATCTGATTGGTGAAAGGTTTAGCCAATAGAATGATGTAGTGGGTGGAGCTACACCTGACCCCCTCCTGTGTTGTGTAACCAGATGTCCAGTGTGTCTGGATTTGTTCTCTTGTTGGTGTGTTAGAAACTTTCAATACAAATATATAATTATAAATGTATGTGGGATTTCTCCATCTATGATTCACTGATAGTTGTGATTGACTGCAGTAACTGTCTGTCAACCAGTGTATAGCCTATTAGTATAGTCCATACTTGCCAACTCCCGAAAACCGGGTAGGTCTCCCGGACTCCCGAGAGAGCAGGCAAGTCTCCCACATCCTGCAATTTGCTAGCCAAAATGACGCGATTTGTGGTGAATTTAGTCATTTTGGCCCAGCCCCCCGCAACAAAAATGATGTTTCCGTCGTGGGAGCGGGACCAAAATGATGCGATTGACCGTGCCCCGCCCCCTCCCATCCTCCAGCTATGCCCCCTGTCTGGGATCTCCCGGACTTCACTATTTAAAAGTTGGCAAGTATGGTATAGTCAGTATATACAAGGGGTGAATGGGATGTTGTTTCTGTAAAGCTTCTCCTATTGTAGTCTCTTAAGTAATACAAGATGAGCTGGTTGTAACACAATACAAATTATTTCCTTCTGAATCCTATGTCTTTAATAATATGTGATAATAGATATCTCTATAGTTAATTAATATAGCCCAAATGTTTAGTGTCCCAATAGGGTTTTATTGCATAGAGTCCAGATGACAGTCTTGTACTAACTCCAATATAATTGGTTACTCACAATAACCCTTCTATATTAAAACATGGTCTATTCATCTGTGTCCTATTGCAACACTCAGAAAATATCACTTAAGTTCTACCACGTGTCCACAAGAGGGAGCTCTAAAGGAAACTATTAAATGCAATTGTATTGTATGTAGATTTTACTGAAGTCCAGAAATCCATGGCTGTTAGTTTAGACTCCATTTAATAATGCCCAGAAACTAAGATTACCTCGGTTCAGCATAGGGAGCATCGGGCTGACGGTGAGAAGAATGAAAAAACGGGCCGCTGTTTATAAGATTGTGTTATCATCATATGGATGTAATTTTTTGAAAAATATGGATGTGATATCAAAGTCACTTTATTAATTATTAATAAACTGTTTACTTTTTAGCATCGTGTTGATCTGACTAGTCTCTGCGCTGTCTATTGCTATTTATTTTTGTTCACTAATTAAGGCTACACAGCCTTGACAGCAGCGTCACTTACCAGAATTTGATAAGTGCACTTACACATTTGTTTACATTGTTATTGTTATTGGGTATCTTTCTAATAAATGAGCTATTCTAAAAATGAAACCCATACGGTGCGCCAGTGATTTGGTTTAGATTAGAGAGTTTCTTAAGATGAGCTGGTTGGACTACAACTCCCAGCCTGCCTCATTGCTTAGCTTTATTAACAGAATCACAAAGTATAATTATTGTCTTCTCTATGATACCAGTGCTTGTTATACAGTGTTTCCTCTTTTTTAACACCACTCTCTCTTACCACCAAGTTCTTTCTCCACATAAGAGTGCTTTACAATGTATTAATATATTAATGACGTTATAAATCATCATGATAATTGAATGTAAACCATACTTACCAACTTTTGCCAAGTGTTTTCCGGGAGATCGGCGTCACTGGAGGGCGGGAGGGGGCGGGGCACGGCAAACGCGTCATTATGGCTCCGCCCCCTATAACAGAAATGCTGTTTTGTCACGGGGTGGGCGGTGCCAAAATGTCGTGATTCACCGTGAACCGCGTCATTTCGGGAAGGTAATTCCCGGACGCTGAAGATTTGCCAGCTCTCCCGGGAGTCCGTGAGACCGACCCTAATTTCGGGAGTCTCCTGGACATTTCGGGAGAGTTGGCAAGTATGATGTAAACTGTGCATTAACTCGCAGAAATTCCTATGTCATGGACTCATAGTGGCAGTAGTGCGCTGTGTTATACAGAGAAGGTCGCTGCTGATTGTGGACCCCTATATACTTCCCCCCTCAGTTCAAATGGTTTCTGATGGCAGCCGCGTGGAAATAAAGAGTTAATGACAATTGTTAGATAGACTTTACTAGAGACTTTATATAATCACTGATGAATGTTAAGTAATACAATGGTTTATATAAATGACCCTTAGAATCCGGGATTTGAAAAATATATATTTGTAAGTCGGATTAGCTTGTCAATGCCACAAACCCTATAAAGTCTGTTTTTTATACTAAGTATCCCCCAATCAGAGTACATTTTTAATAAGCCACTCCATGTTTTGAAAATGTCATTTCTGATTTGTTTTACATATGTTTTATTGCTAATTAATATAATGTCATTTTTAGTTCTAGTGCACAGACTTATGCAAGCCTTGAATCTACCTGAGGTTCCCCCTTGAGTACTCGTATCACAGGTACATAACCTGGGGTCTAGAGCAGTTGGTGAACAATGTATGACTGTGGTTTAAAATTTTCAATTTTAGTCCTGATTTTTCTGCCACAATGTTGGGATATATGTATCTAGGATTCTTGTAATCTGATTATTACATTTATGATCTACAAAATAAAAACTGCTAAAACCCGATATACAATTCTGTTCGTTTTTCTCAAATGAAATATATAAAACTAAATAACTGTGGGGGACATTTATTAAACTGTTCCCCAGATAACTGTTGGAAATTCCCCATTCAGATTTTTGCTGCCATTTTTCTGCTGCCAAAACTACGTGTGTGGTTTGTTTGTTATGAGCATTGAATGTTTACAATGGGTGAGGTTTTACACAGCGACTGTAGTATAAAAACCTTTATTTTAGATAGCTATAATAAATGTATATAATGTAGCCTAATTAGACATGTATTAATTTCAGAGTCTATTCTAGTGTCCAACATACATCACATAGATCATTCCAGTGACAGCTATACAATACATAGAGCATCCTAGAGACCATTATACAATACATAGAGCATCCTAGAGACCATTATACAATACATAGAGCATCCTATAGACCATTATACAATACAGAGAGCATCCTAGAGACCATTATACAATACATAGAGCATCCTAGAGACCATTATACAATACATAGAGCATCCTAGAGACCATTATACAATACAGAGAGCATCCTAGTCATAACTATACAATGCAGAGAGCATTCCAGTGACAGCTATACAATACAGAGAGCATTCTAGGGACAGGTATACAATAGAGTATTTTAGTGTCCACTATACAATACAGACAGCATTCAAGTTACCAATATACAATACAGAGAATATTCTAGTGACCACTATACAATTTAGAGCATAGTAGAGAACCAATAGACAATACCGAATATTATTGGGGCCACTATACAATACAGAGAGCATTCCAAAGGCAGTTATACAATACAGATGGCACTCCAGTGACCGGTATAAAATACAGAGAGCATTCCATTGACAGGTATACAATACAGAGAGCATTCCGGTTACAGGTATACAATACAGAGAGCATTCCGGTTACAGGTATACAATACAGAGGGCACTCCAGTAACAGGTATACAATACAGAGAGCAATCTGGTGACAGGTATACAATACAGAGGGCATGCCAATTACAGCTATACAATAGATAGTGCATCCTAGCGACCACTAAACAATACAGAGGGCACACTAGTGACCATTATACAATACAGAGAGCATCCTAGCGACAACTATACAATGCAGAGAGCATTCCAGTGACAGCTATACAATACAGAGAGCATTCTAGGGACAGGTATACAATAGAGTATTTTATTGTCCACTATACAATACAGACGGCATTGAAATTACCAATATACAATACAGAGAATATTCTAGTGACCACTATACAATATAGAGCATAGTAGAGAGCCTCTCTTTGTCTGTGCAGTGGCGCAACCTGGGGTGGAGGGAGAGAAGGGGGGAGGGTGGGGTATATAGAGAACACAGATACAGATATGGTACCAACAATATACTTTTGATGCTTATGGGTAAGCAGTAGATTATAGCTCCTCCTCCCCTTCCGGCTTATCCCTTTGGACACAGTCAAAATGAAGCAGGATAAGAAGCACAGGACACTCACAGTACAGCCACATCCCTGACGAAGTCTAAGGACGAAACGCGTTGGAACCCCCCCTACACACCCCGTGAAAGACTCCCTGAAAACTCAATCTGCTCCTGGAAACTCCGCTGCAACATCACCCGCCCAACTCTCTCAAAAACGAAGGTAGAAGCAGAGGCACACGATAGATCCAGTCCGCAGTAAAACGCAAAGTGCGCTCCACCAACACCGGAAGTCCGGCGGCCGCCACACGCATGCGCACTAGGTGAACCAGGAGAACCTGCTCGGCCACAGCTACGCTACCGCTCGGTACACGCTAGAATTCACCCCAGCTACAGCGTCTACCCACGGGACAGCAAGGTCGGCTGACAACCACCAAAACTCTTATAAGAGCTTTTTGAGCAAGAGAAAACACATACATTCACCCGCACATCTATATACGAATACACTCACTTAAAAAGGAAACATAGCCATAGCACATTACACACAGATAACCTATAAAACACATAAGAGCTATAAACAGCATTAATTAATCTTAGCACCTAAGCTAACACACACCAACACCACTAGAGACAGTCACATCACCACTGCCCTCTACTTCGAGCTATAATCACTGGAACAGCTCAGAGCTATAGACACCCCTGCCCACCACCACCGCAGAGCTACAGACATATCCCATACAGAAGGTACCACTACCACCACAATATAAACCGCATTAGAGCTGTAAACAGGGCAATAGAGCTATAGACCCACACCAGCAAAACAAGCTATAATCTACTGCTTACCCATAAGCATCAAAAGTATATTGTTGGTACCATATGTGTATCTGTGTTCTCTATATACCCCCCCCCCTCTCTCCCTCCACCCCAGGTTGCGCCACTGCACAGACAAAGAGAGAAACAACAAGTTCGGTAATTGGAACACCCGAAGATTCCGTAACGGCAGCACCAATCCCAAAGACACTCCCATCAAGCACGAACGTCCAAGGTAAGCTCCTCAAAAAGAGCCCCTACCACCTATATTAGAGAGCCAATAGACAATACCGAACATTGTTGGGGCCACTATACAATACAGAGAGCATTCCAAAGGCAATTATACAATACAGATGGACTCCAGTGACCAGTATAAAATACAGAGAGCATTCCATTGACAGGTATAGAATACAGAGAACATTCCAGTGACAGGTATACAATACAGAGAGCATTCCGGTGACAGGTATACAATACAGAGGGCACTCCAGTGACATGTATACAATACAGAGAGCAATCCGGTGACAGGTTTACAATACAGAGAGCATTCCAATGACAGATATACAATACAGAGAGCATTCCGTCGACAGGTGTACAATAGAGAGAGCATTCCGGTGACAGGTATACAATACAGAGAGCATTCCGTCGACAGGTGTACAATAGAGAGAGCATTCCGGTGAAAGGTATACAATACAGAGAGCACTCCAGTGACAGCGATAGAATACAGAGAACAAGGAAAACACCAGCAAAATTTCAGGCACTAAAATAAGGGCGATTGAGAAAAATGTAAGGAAAATTTAACAGAGCAGCTGGTTAAAGGGGATATTGCCACTTTTCCACTTACCAAAATGGAAAACACGCCACACAAGAACAGCGCTACAATAAAAATACCACTATGGCAAAAGTAGAGCCTTTAAAGAATTGGCTTAACCAAATAACATCTGACAATGGGCACTGCCTAATGGCGCATGCGTCAATCAGCCGACAACAGGTTTCACCACTGATGGGGAGACTAAAGAGAACGGGCTGAACCAGCCCACAGCTAACTAAAAGAGCGGAGTGTGCAGCTAGGAGAGTGATGAGACAGAAACACATTAATAGTCAGAGGCCCCTATTTATTACCCACCGCATTTTATACACAATATATTTCAATCCTCATCGGAAAGATAAGGACTGAAATATCGTGCATATTTATTAAAAAACTTGAACAAGAACAGCAGTTATGAAAAAATGCTTTCCCTTCAAAGACCTGTTTCCTATGTCCTCTATGGTCACTAGCGCAAAGTGACCACCTTTGAGATAGTGACCGGTGGGGAGAGCAGTAGAATGCGGTGACGCATCCAAAGATCCCTCTACCGCAATGTTTCTCATATGAGCAGACCTGAAAATTTACTCATACGGTAAGCCTGAACTGGCGTACATTACCATATGTGTAATTGCCTTTTCGTAACTTATTAAATTGCGGTATATAGCAGTCCCCATAGACATTTATGGGGACTGCTCTGGATTTTAAAACAAAATACAAAGCAGCAGATATCTATGATATCTGCTGGGATGTACTGTTAATAAATGTGCACATTACTTCAATGTGCGTCTGTTTTCGGGGGATTTTCATGAAAAAAGACCATCATAAATAGGCCCCTGAGAGATCTTTGAAGAGAGAAAGACAGTGGATAGTTTAAGTCCTACTTGCCTACTCTCCCGGAATTTCCGGGAGGCTCCCGAATTCCAGGGAGTCCTCCCAGAGTCCCAGAAGTGTAGGCATCCTCCCGGACCATGGTGACGCGTTTTTCGCACCATTAAGCCCCGCCCACACTATGCAATGGCGTGAAATTTCACGCCCCCTAATACACCTGTCACATGACCTCAAAAATGGGCGTTACTTCTGTAAAAAAAAAATTGTAAGGTGTCTTGCGGATGTTCCAGAGGCACCTGGCGCAGATATACTGAAAATTGAATTCATCCCTAAATGTTAGCGGTGACAGTAAGTGGTGAACAGGGGGTTCCCCAAGTCTCCCCCAGGGGAAATGTGTTCCCAGACATTCCCCAGTAGAAGAACCACGTGCCAAGATTTGAGTGGAGACACTGTTTGAAACAAAGAGAGGAGAGGGACCGCACTTCAGAACATCTACGGCACCAGATGGACCTGGTAACGGGTTACAGACACACATTTGAATAATTCATATAGAATACATATAAAAGCACAGCTGAATAAACATTATTAAAATAAATAAGACAAGCAATGAAAAAATTACAAGCAGATAACAGCAGCAATGGATGGATATATTAAATCTGGATCGAACAGCTTAAGCGCAGAAATCTGGTACCATAAATATGAAAAATATTGTCCCTGTGCTGGTTGGTCCCAGGAGAGAACTACTTGGTTGGGGTACGTCTAGTGCTGTTCCTGTGTAATATGTATACAGAGAGAATTCTAGTGGCCAATGTATAATAAAGAGCGCATGCTAGAGGCCACTATACTGTACAATACTCTAGTGATCATTACCCTGCTGGCTTACCATGTGGACCCCACCACCATATTTCTGCTGTTTTTACAATGAAGATCGCCAAATCTCTGGTGACTATTCTGTTAAACTGCAATGCTGTTTATACCTCTTCATTGCACAAAACCTCTCTTACCGTTTAAGACTTAACACTCTAAACCATTAGTAAATAAAGACACGCACAGCAATTTAAATTTTGCCAAACAGGTCACAGTTTTTTGAATTAAAGAGGGAATGTGGCGGCGAAAGCAAATTGCGAGTCAGCTAACAACTAATGGCAAAACCAAACAGTGTATGGCCAACAACCACTAACCACTGGTCTCAGGACATAGTCCTTTACGATTGGCCAGTGGCAAATCTGGCATCAGAGTGACTACCCCCCTCCTGGGCTCATAATGACGTGCCCACACAAAGCAGGTCAAGGAGACTCCCACACAATAGGACCAAAATGCAGGTTGCTTCGAAGGGGGCAGTGTCCTACGACCAATCAGCGATACCATCGTATGAATTAGTTGCTGGTTTCAAAAGCTTCCCTGCCACGCTGAAGTCCTTTAATGGCTGAACAGCCCACCACCAACTGACCTAACTATCCCCCTTAATCACCAGTAAAGCTGCTCCAAAAATAGCCAAGAGGAGCGCCATTGGTCACATATAACTGAACCCGGTCCACAAAATCAATGGGTGGTCGATGACTACCCCCCCACCCCTAAATGACCTAACTATATTCCCAGTAGACCGGTTGACTTTCTTAAGAAGAGTCATCATAATATGGGCAGGAATGTTGGCCCACCAGGAGAGCTTAGGTATAATATTATACCAGCATAAATGTACAGTCAGCGACTGGGCCTGTAACCCATATGAAGATGGAAACCCATAAACCACAGAGGAAGTTGCTAATCAGGCCTGGATCTGGGTAGAAAAACAGGAAAAAAAATCCCTTCATGCCCTCGCTAAAAGCAACAAGCAGCAAAGTCCTGGGTTGTCGAAGGAGTAGCGGGTAGGGGTGGACTGGGCATACCGTCATTATTTCCCAGGTCTAATGTATGCCGCCCTGTCTGTTGCTGCTGGGAACTGGCTGGGCTTACTTTGCCACCATTCCCTTATGTTATCCCAAGTGTGCTCTCTTTCCGCAGTAGGAGGGGCTTACAATGCTGCCACCACTGGACTCCTTAACCGTCATCCAGTACCAGGTTTCTTCTGGGTAACTGTCACTGCTGGGGTATCCCCTTGCTGGCGGACCTGGGCTGGTACCCCTGACCTCTTACTATGGATCAGGGTTGCTGTGAATGGTCCCCCCTTGTCTATCACACTGACCAAAGCTGCAGGGTAGCAGGCAGAGAGGTGGTACCGGAAAAGCTGGGTCCAAGCCTCAGAAACAGCCAGGAACGGATTACATTTTGGGTCTATTCTGTAAGTCACAGGATTTTCAGCATGGAAGATATTTTCAAGCAGGTCTTTGAAGCAAGTGATATTTAATTGCTCTTCACTGGTTAAAAGTACCAGTGATCAGGTCAGATAAACAAGAAGAACAATTTTTCAATACAAGCCAGTGCTTTTTATACAGTTTGGACACAGCCTCACAGGGTAAGCCAGCCCCCTTGAAGTCTGAGATATTTTTAGAATCAGCATGTGATGTGTTTACACAAACATGGATTTACATGCATTGCGAAGCTAACAATATTTACGCTTATCTGTGATATCTTAAAAACCTTGCTGTGATTTCCAGCATCTTATTTCACTGCCAGGAAGTCTACTAGCAAGTCAAAAGGTCTAATTACCATGAATTTAGCATGAGTCCATTCTTCCAACAGTTGCAGAATACACATTTCAAAGAAAAGGTGCAAACCCCAAACAAGTCATTTCTCCACATCACGATACACAAAAGCCTTTCTAAACAAAGGCTCATTGTATCAGATATTTACATTACAAATAGGGCATTTCCTTTAGCAAGGTTAAAACAGAAAAAACACATTTTCTACCCTGGTCTCATAAATAATGATTTCCTATATCAAAATATACACAATATCAAAATTAAGTGCATTGGCAATTATATAAATAAGCGCCATGCGCTATTTCCTTTAAATACATTTATACCATAAGTTATTTATAAGTGATCCAGTCACAGTGCTAATATATGCTTGAAAATTGCAGCAAACTGAAATTTGAAGAGAAGGTTGAACCAAATAAGGGCTCTCCACCATGGGATCTGAGACCCACAAATCAGGAACACAATACTACTGGACAAAAGGTCCGGTTCTCCTGTGCTGCCATGGAAATCCACTGACCTTTGCCCCACTAGTCAGCCTTGGACCTGAGAAGGTTGCAAGAAATTCGATTTATGGTCATGTGCATAGTAAGCAGTGCGTCCCCAGCAGCATGTTTCAACTGAGCCAATAACACACTCATACGAAATGCACCAAAGAATGCGAGTGAAAAAGCCGTACTAAATAAAAGGGTTTCATAGTGATTATCAGTGAAAGCAGAAATAGTGCCAATTATCAACACACATATATTGTGTTCAACCAACACCTTTTCGGGGGTCTGATGAGCGTCGGCATCGGGCGCCTTAACCCGGCGTTCGGTTCATCCCGCAGCGCCAGTTCTGCTTACCAAAAGTGGCCCACTGGGCGCTCGCATTCCATGAAAAAACAGTCAGTATTTAACTTATGTGCAAAACAGAACACTAATTTGCACCCCTTGCATTGTAACATGGTTTTGTCCAGGAGACTTAAATAAGATGTTTCTTAAATTAAGATCCTTAATGAATCAGGCCCCAGGTCACAAAAAGCGCCACCCTCTCTTACACCAAAACTCCACTCACAAATGTCCAAATTTGGGTGAAAATCAATCCACTTTTTTTGTTAAGCCCCGCCACTTTCGTGGCCCGCAAATGGGCATGTCATGTCAAATCAGGACAATTGGGAGGTATGCATAAATATGGTACATAACTCTAAACTGGATTATTATAAGGTAAACAAAAGAAAAATATTGTCTGGCGCTCAGAAACAAACAATATATAAAAATCACTATGTGTCAGCATATACATAAAGGAGAATTTTGTGCACAATATAGCTTTATTGGGCTTAAGTAATGAATTACTACTAATAGAACTGTAGGAGTTGAAGATGAAGGAGATGAAGGGAGGAGATGTCATGATGTATGGACTCAATTTTGGAGGTGCAGTTGGTAGCAAAGTCGAGAGCAAAGTATGAGGAGGGGAGTGGGAGGATAGAGCAGGGAGATAAAGGTGGAAAATTGGTCGACGAGGGTTGGAAGACTAGGAGGAAATAAGAGTTTTAAAGTAGGACTGTTTAGAGAGAGATAGGGCACAACTATAGGAGGAAAGAATGATCTTAAAATGAAGGAAGGTATGATAAGTACATGACTTCTTTTAGACCCTTTCCACGCTACAGGTGGATTTTGGAAGAAAGCGGTATGTTTGGAGTGCCAAGGTTGAGGCTGGGAAAGTGACAGCTTGAAAGTGACAGCTGGGACAACAGAGTCAAGTGTAGTGGTAAGGGTGTTATTATAGATGGAGACAGCCTGATCAGGGCAAGAAAGTGTTTTGATGGTATAGAAGAGTGAAACCAGGGAGAAGGAGAATATGATAGGATCAATGGTGTCCAAAGGGAGAGAGGATTTCCATTGAGAGAAACCGAGGGAGAGATGTTTGGAAGCAGCTGGGTCAGAGGGAATGTCTATGGGGATATTAAAGATCCCCAAAATGTGGGAGAGATCAGTGGAGAGAAAGTGAGGGAGCCAGGTGGCGAGGTGATATAGGAATTGAGATACAGAACCTGGAGGACTGTAGATAATGGCCACATGAAGCTGGGCTTGGATGGAAGAGTTGGAATAATAACTTTATATTAAACTGTGCAGTTATATCAGCATATAGACAGAACACATCGTACATGCAACATCAACATGAGAAGAAAACTAGAAGATTCTTTGTACAACAACATACATTAATATAATACAGGGTGAAAACACAATAACATATTTAGGAATAGCTCTGCCTGCCGTCCCTGTAGTGTAATCACTCATACAACATTAAATCTGAATCTGTTGCTGTATCTCAAAAGTAGGAGGAAAAAGAGAGGGAGGGTTCAGGGGGGATAACACGGAAAGAGGAGATGGGGGAAAGAAGTGATTATTCATGTGATTCCGGGGACTACAATAGTGTCATGTCCATCCCCACTCCAGACATGCTGTATCTTACGGTTTGCCCTCCGCAACCATACTTCTGCCCTCACCCATCTTACTTAGGCTCCCCGACGCAAGTCATGATCAGCATCCATGACTCTCTAATTCAATTTCTCAAGTTCCTGCTGATGTCATCAGGATGCAACTGTATATGTGATGTTCTTTTGTATTCTGACTTCTCTTTTGGACTTTCTGGAATTCCTGTTGTTTAACCCCTTGGAACCTTGTTTACTTACTATTGTAGCACTGTTTACTAACTATTATGGCTCTGGTCTATTGGCCTTGCTATTGTTTAACCACTTGAAATCTCGCTTGCTTCATTTTGCTACACTGTGTACCAACTTGGCTCTGGACTATTGGACTGGTTACTGTTTAACACCTTGGCACTTGCTTATCTATTGCTACACCATGTGTAGATCCATAAGCTGTGCTATTGTGAACTGTGAAGCTTAAATCTATTTTGTTGTCTTATTGTCTGCTATATCTGGTTTCTTCAGGAACTATGCTTCTGGACCTCTTCCTCTCATCATACCTCTGGACCCATTTTCCTACCACACTCCAGGCTGACAGGTAACTAATGTTTTACTTATTGTTACTATGACAACAAGCCACCAAAAGAGCAGTGGGATAGGTGTTATCATCAGGAGATAGCCAGGTTTCAGTAATGGCAAACAAGTTGATGGAGCTAGAGAGGGTTGGAATGGAACGAGAAACAGAACTAGGAGAGGGCTCCTCGCCACCACTCCCGACCCACATTCATACCTTTCTACCACACTCCAGGCTGACATCTGGTGCTCCTGATGCATCACCTTTCTATAATCCAGATTGACCTTGCTACAAGCCATTGGAGTCCAACCATTGGAAACAGGTATCTAAGTTTTTTTCTTATTGACATGACAGAATTACCTAGCCCAAAAAATATATTAATTCCACAGAAGCCCCTGTTCAGTATTCAGAAATGGCCTTGGTTCAAGCTATGCAATCCCTCCAGGGACAACTCACAGCTACATGCATTGAAAAAACACAAGCTGCCCAAGCCTTATCTCCAGTCTCCTCAGCTCCTGCAATGGGACTCTTGTTCCCCGCAGTCAATTCCGAACCAGAGCCACTGATCAAATTGCCTGAAAAATTTGGAAGAGACCTCAACCAGTATTGTTCCTTTTTGGTGCAGTGCCATTTAGTTTTTCAAATGTATCCCTGAACTTATGTCAATGACTCTTTAAAAGTAGGTCTAATATTTACTTTGCTTAAAGGAGAAGACTTAGTCTGGGCCACTTCTTTCTTGTAAAAACAGCATCCTATTCCCTTCTGTTATTTCTTCAGTCTTTCAGTAAAATTCTTGATGACCACCACAAGGTGACCACTACTGAATCTGGTCTATTGACCTTGCTATTGTTTAACCACTTGAAATCTCGCTTGCTTCATTTTGCTACACTGTGTACCAACTTGGCTCTGGACTATTGGACTGGTTACTGTTTAACACCTTGGCACTTGCTTATCTATTGCTACACCATGTGTAGATCCATAAGCTGTGCTATTGTGAACTGTGAAGCTTAAATCTATTTTGTTGTCTTATTGTCTGCTATATCTGGTTTCTTCAGGAACTATGCTTCTGGACCTCTTCCTCTCATCATACCTCTGGACCCATTTTCCTACCACAATCCAGGCTGACAGGTAACTAATGTTTTACTTATTGTTACTATGACAACAAGCCACCAAAAGAGCAGTGGGATAGGTGGTATCATCAGGAGATAGCCAGGTTTCAGTAATGGCAAACAAGTTGATGGAGCTAGAGAGGGTTGGAATGGAACGAGAAACAGAACTAGGAGAGGGCTCCTCGCCACCACTCCCGACCCACATTCATACCTTTCTACCACACTCCAGGCTGACATCTGGTGCTCCTGATGCATCACCTTTCTATAATCCAGATTGGCCTTGCTACAAGCCATTGGAGTCCAACCATTGGAAACAGGTATCTAAGTTTTTTTCTTATTGACATGACAGAATTACCTAGCCCAAAAAATATATTAATTCCACAGAAGCCCCTGTTCAGTATTCAGAAATGGCCTTGGTTCAAGCTATGCAATCCCTCCAGGGACAACTCACAGCTACATGCATTGAAAAAACACAAGCTGCCCAAGCCTTATCTCCAGTCTCCTCAGCTCCTGCAATGGGACTCTTGTTCCCCGCAGTCAATTCCGAACCAGAGCCACTGATCAAATTGCCTGAAAAATTTGGAAGAGACCTCAACCAGTATTGTTCCTTTTTGGTGCAGTGCCATTTAGTTTTTCAAATGTATCCCTGAACTTATGTCAATGACTCTTTAAAAGTAGGTCTAATATTTACTTTGCTTAAAGGAGAAGACTTAGTCTGGGCCACTTCTTTCTTGTAAAAACAGCATCCTATTCCCTTCTGTTATTTCTTCAGTCTTTCAGTAAAATTCTTGATGACCACCACAAGGTGACCACTACTGAATCTGTTTTAGCAAACCTTCGGCAAGGTCCACGATCAGTCTTAGAATATGCCATCAAATTCTGTCAGTGGATGTGGACATTGACTGGAATATCGCAGCCAAACAATTTCAATATCACAGTGGACTTAATGATTATATAAAAGATGAGTTGGCCCATGAAGACCATGAAAAGGGTCTAGAAGAACTCATGGAATAATGCATGACTATTGACACCCATCTCATGGAATAGTGAAAAGAAAAATACAGAATCTAGCATCCCAGTTTAGTAGTAACTCTTCCGACCACTTCAGTGTGGACTGTAGTCACTAAACCTGACGAATCTCATCCCAAACCATGCATATAGGGAGTGTTAGGGGTCTACTCTCGCCCCCCTAAGAATGGAGAAGAAGAGAGAGTTTAATCTTTCTCTTTATTATGTCAGTCTGAAGCACTTTTTGGTGGAGTATCCAATTCTCCCGGGAAACTTTCAGACCCCAATTCTTTAAAGAAGGGGGGATTATGGTCATTCTCTTACCATCAATCAGTCTAATATCACTAAGACTATTCCCCATTGTAATATTTCTCTCTAGTTCGGCTTAATTTTTAAGAAATGTCACATCAAAACGGTAGCCTTAGTTGATTCCAGCTCCATGGGTATTTATATTGACCGGAGCCTAGTCAAATTCCACAACATCCCTACTAAGACAAAGTCCACTGTTAAACCTTTGGAAACCATTGATGGTTCCCCTATCACTTCAGGTCCCATTGATAAGAAAGAAAAAAAAAAAGAAAAGAAAAAAAGCATGGTCGCACACAGCTGTGGAACTTGTACTCTATTGGGGACGATTAAATATCATTTCCACACAATAGGTAGGGTGCACTCTCATATATTAGTAGCAGTACATAGAACAAATCATCTTCAGTGATCTCTATTGAACTGTGCATTACGTTCCACCCTCTGGTGGTATTTGTTGTGACTTTGATCATTGCATGTGCAGTCTGTATTAATGAACGTTACTGACAATTACTGCTCTTGCATATCTTCATGATCATTATTTGCAATTATTCAAGTCCTCATTGAACTCTTGTATTTATGTTTTATAATAAATGGTTATCTTCGTTACCACCATTTGATGTCCGCATTGGATCATTCTTCTGCTGAGTACTTGTTCTCTATCTGTCACACTGAGAGCTTCCCTGGGGGGCAGCGACCTGCAAGGTGGGAGCCGTAGAAGCCCAAATTCCCTTGCGGGAATCCCTGGTGAACACCTTCCACCTTGTTAGACTCCGCGCCTCCAGGGAAGTTTAGTCAATACCCATTGAGACAGCAGGATCTCACTCCATATTCGTGAGCTAACCTGACACATGTTTTATTATCATAATTATCATTATTGTCATACTAACCCTGCTTACCTTTATATGAAGCAGTATGCATGCTGTTTGTATCATAGTGCATATACAACATACCTTAAATGTAAAAATGTACAGTAATGCACAATTTCTTTATAAATATAAAACACTTGAATGTTTTCTAAACAAAAAAATTTTTATTAACACATTTTAATAATACATTTAAATTACAGAAAATCAAATTCAACTGTCAGAACTAAAATAATATTTTTGCAAGATTTTTTTTTACATTTATTTTGGTATTTCTTGATCTGAGATGTGCAAGTGGTATTTGTTCGGTACCTGGAAAAAAAGTGAAATAAACATTTTACAACTCGCAATCTCATGACATTTTGTAAACATATCTTAGCTGTATGGGTGCAGCTTGTACACACATTTTCCAAGCTCAGCAGAGTTCAGAGGTGGTACATTAAGTGAATATGTCTGCAAAGGTTCGTGTTATTCTGAACACAATAATAGCCAGAATGCTGCATTTTGGAGGAACCTGTAGATATATTAGGGGTGGTGGGAATTGCTTGACTACAAAAACTTTAGGCCCATGGTGTCAGATACCTGTGGAATGGCAGACTTTGCCCAGGGTAAGGAAAGACACATTTAGTAAATAAAGGCTTTCCGAGGCCTACACTTTTATGTTGCAAAACAAAAATATTAATATTATACTAGATTATAAACATCCAAATACTAACATTCTTCTGCAGGACCCTGTGATGTCGCTGCCTCCTCCTGCTCCTCCATTGTCTTCTCCAGGGGCTCCACTTGGATCTCCTAAAGGGACTCCTCCATTATCACGAGGCCTCATCCCAAGATTCTGCACTAAACTCTTCCTCAGGAAGTGGGAAAAAGGATTGGTCGGTGGGAGTGGAAAGAGCTGTCTCCTCCTGGTGCTCCTCCTTAGTCTACTGATTTTGGCGGAGTGGGCGTTCTTTTGGAACAAATGTGACATTAGTTGGTGGAAAAGACTATCTCTGTCTCACTCATACATATAATGTTAGCTTTCAATGTGAAATATCCAATACCACACATGAACCATTACTCCAACATTGGTCAAATAAACATTCCAATACACCACTGTCATATGGACTTCACCTAGGAGGTTGATAGTAATCACATACTGATCTGAAACATCACTATTGAATACCATGCTTTGTACTTTGTCCAATGAAGGTTATTAGAAGCCATGTTGCTTTGTGATGGGCCACATATCATCATCAGCATTATCACCATTTATTTATATAGCGCCACTAATTCCGCAGCGCTGTACTCACTCACATCAGTCCCTGCCCCATCGGGGCTTACAGTCTAAATTCCTCAACTCACACACAGACACGAGTCAATTTGTTAGCAGCCAATTAACCTACCAGTATGATTTTTTGGAGTGTGGGAGGAAACCGGAGCACCCGGAGGAAACCCACGCAAACCCTCCTTACAGATAAGGCCATGGTTAAGAATTGAACTCATGACCCCAGTGCTGTAAGTCCAAAGTGCTAACCACTGAGCCACCGTGCTGCCCAAAAAATATAAAATATCAACATAATCTTATCTGGAAAACAAACAAAACATTTTTTAGTAATTGTGAACTCCCACCTTCTAATGGTTCTCATTAATTACACAATGAGCTTTGGTTGTATCTCCTGAAATCACTCCAGCACCACTGGAGTTGTACAATAGTTCCACTGCTGCCGTATTTACTGCTCACGCAAAAGTTTTCCAACCCTATAGGCTGCGTTTCTCTTCTCGTTTCTGATGTAAAGTGGTCCATAGTTAGGGTTAGGGCCCTGACCTCCATCCTCCAGAAAGTAGCAGCCAGCATGTTTGCAAGTGAATGAGACTTTTCAAATATTGCCTTCACTAATTGGCTTTCAGGTCAAGTGTGGCCTTAGGCACGTCAGTTGCGGATCCCTTCTATAACATATCTAAAATGGCTGATTTCATCTCACATGTCCTTAATGGATCATCTGTCCTTCAATCACAATAATCAGCTGTATCCAGGCAACTAGGGGCGTTACAATGCCTAGGCGTTCACACACAACCAATCGCAGGAGAGAACGCAGATGCATACGCTATATAACAGCTGGAGAGGCAATTATTGAGCCCTGTCATTTTGTGATCAAAAACTTATGATTCAGATACTGCAACTTCTGCTTAGTGACTAATAATCATCTATTTCTGTATGGCCTAAATTTGCTTCAGGTGATGAGTACAAGGACATACAACGGTCAGCCACAACATTAAACCCACTGACAAGTGAAGTAAATAACATTGATTATCTCGTTACACCTGTCAAGGGTGGGATAGATTAGGTAGCAAGTGAACAGTCAGTTCTTGAAGTTAATGTGTTGGAAGCAGTAGAAAAAAGCAAGTGTAAGGATCTGAGCAACTTTGACGAGGGCCAACTTGTTATGGATAGACGACTAGCATCTCCAAAATGGCAGGTCTTGTGGGGTGTTCCCATTATACAGTGGTTAGTAACTAAAAAAGTGGTCCAAGGAAGGACAACCAGAGAACTGATGACAGGGTCACGGGTACCAAAGGCTCATTGATGCACGTGGGGAGTGAAGGCTATCATGTCTGGTCCAATCCCACAGAAGAGCTATTGTAGCACAAATTGCTTAAAAAGTTAATGCTGGCTATGATAGAAAGGTGTCAAAAAACAAAGTGCTTTGCAGCTTGCTGTGTATGGGGCTGCGCAGCTGCAGACCGGTCAGAGTGCCCATGTTGACCCCTGTCCACCACCGAAAGCACCTACAATGGGCACGTGAGTGCCAGAACTGGACTATAGAGCAATGGAAGAAGGTGGCCTAGTCTGATTAATCCCATTTTCTTTTTCATCATGTGAACAGCCGGGTGAGTGTGCGTCATTTTCCAGGGGAAGAGATGGCACCAGGATGCACTATGGGTAGAAGGCAAGACGGAGGAGACAGTGTGATGCTCTGGGCAATGTTCCGCTGGGAAACCTTGGGATCTGGCATTCTTGTGGAGGTTACTTTGAAACATACCACCTAACTAAACATTGTTGCAGATCAATCAAATCTCTTCGTGGCAATGGTATTTCTCCTTTCAGCAGGATAATGCACCCTGCCACACTGCAAAAATTGTTCAGGAATGGTTTGAGGAACATGGCACAGAGTTCAAGATGTTGACTTGGCCTCCAAATTTGTCAGATCTCCATCTGATCGCGCATCTGTGGGATGTGCTGGAAAAACAAGTCCAAGCCCTGGAGACCCCACCTCGCAACTTACAGGATGTAAAGGATTTGCTGCTAAAGTCTTGGTGCCAGATACAAGAGGTCATCTTCAGAGGTCTTGTGATGTCCATACTTGATGGGTCAGAGCTGATTTGACAGCACGAGGGGGATCTACACAATATTAGGTAGTTGGTTTTAATGTGACTAATCAGAGTATGTGGGACATACAGCACAGTGTATATACAATGAAAGGCTTTTTAGTAATTACTGGCTTCATTCCCTGTTTAGGATTGTTTAGTGATGGCTGAGCCACAGCAACCTGGGCAAAGCAAAGGATCAGGATCCTCCATGTCTAAGTGGAGGAAGCCAAATTTCTCATCCAGAGAGGTAGAAGTGCTGGTAAAGCTGATAATGAAGAGGCTGCTCACTACCAGCTGACAGCTCTCCGCAGCTAAAGAGAGTGTATGGGAAAAGACCATGGAACAATGCCGTGGCTCCAATTAGCAGATTGGTGACTGCGGTCAAAAAACTTTCAGCAATTTTTTTTCCAATATCTCTATTTTCAACAACAACATGTACAACAGTTTGGATACAGACAAAAATAGAAGAATAAGGCAATCAATAAGCAATACAAATGTGTTGTGGTTCTCCGAAAGGTGGGATACAAAACCTTAGGTCTGAACAGAGGCGGGGTAATCCAGGTCTTCCAGAAACTGTCAAAATACAAACATTATGAACTTCCTGATTTTCCCCTGTTCTGTGGCTAATGGTGCATCATGGAGAGACCATTATACAGGGTTACATGGTATTGGTTTTTTTGTGTTTATAGGGGGGAGGTTCAGCAATTTTTATTAATATAATTTATTATTATATAGTGACCTAAAAACGTAGTACAGTTCTTCTACAATTGCTCAAAATATGAAAACCAACATCTTTAATAAATTTAAAAAAATGTACATTAGCAATCCTATTTTGCAAACTATTTTAAGTCTTAAAAAGAGGTTTATGGCTGGTTAGTTTTCTGCTATTAGTATGTGACATTTAGACCTAAAACATATCTATCTACATTGTGACAGAAGCACTGAGAACATGATAAATAGCAGGTATATATATCTTGAAATTCTGTCATACGTGTTTTAAACCCCAAAGAGATTGTTTTTGTGTAGGAAAGAGCTTCCAAAGGCTTGTATTCGGCTGTAGGAAAAGCTGAGTCCCTGGGGTTATGAATGGAAAGAGGAGGGCGGGCTCCATTCATCAGGCCCATTCTAGGGCTTTAAACATAACAGACACTCTGCTAGTATTCAGGAGTTTCACCTGAGAAGGTGCTGGTAGAAGGCTGCTAGGCAGGTCATCCACTCTCTCAATACCTGGGGGGTGGTCAGATGGCTCCTGAGAGATACTGCAATTTATGACCAGTAAGTTCTGGTATTTTGTGTGTGTCTGGGACACTAGATCCTTCACTTTAGAGAGGGTGTTCCTGTGTATTAGTTAGAAGCTGGACAGGCAAAGATTTTGCTTATATTTTGTTTCCTTTGATGCTTGTGATTAAAACTAGCTGAGGCTATTTGAACCAAAGCACTGGACTGGTGTGATATAGTTGGCTGATGCCTGTGAAATGCAGCCATCTGTCCCAGGAGACGGTACTGCTAACCTGATCTTGCGACAATATGTATGTTTGCATATGTAACTTGGAAATTATTTTTGACAGTATACATTGCAACATTCTTTAGTTCGAGCATTTCACACAGGTGGCAAGACTTAAGGACAAGTTGAGGGACCACCGCAGACATACAGACATACTAGGGGCACCAGCAGTGGTCCCATTCCATCCTTGGACCTCAGTTTCCTAGAGACCATGGCATTGGCCTGCTTATATGAACAGTTGGTGCAGGGCGTGGGATGCATAGATGAGAGTCCCTTCCCTAACCACATCACTATCCCCCAGAGGTAAATTTCAGTACATACATAAAGAATTCAAATTACTAATGTTTTGTTAAAACAATTATAAACACACCCAACAATAATAGCAATATAGCTGTTTTTTAGCACTTGTCAATTTGAATGGAAATAAAACTCCAAAATCCTTTGGACTATATAGCCAGCCTATTGTATAATCTGGGTATGGTCTTGAAGACTACTGATTATTTTCAGAGAAGATCACTTAGATATTTAAAATGGATGACTAGCTAAAATTACCATCAAGCCAAAGATTTCTGGTTTTATTTTTTAATATAGCACAATAATTTTTTAATGTTTGCAAAACATGACCCCACATATACACAGACTTCCAATAAAAATACAATAATTAAAAAATAAGATTAATATGAAATCTTCGAATATGATGCAAAAACGTGGATGTTATGGACTGAAAAATAGATGCTTATGTTATTTTTATTCCAACCACTATGGGCCTGATTCATTAAGGATCTTAACTTCAGAAACTTTTTATTTCAGTCTCCTGGACAAAACCATGTTACAATGCAAGGGGTGCAAATCAGTTTTCTGTTTTGCACAAAAGTTAAATACTGACTGTTTTTTCATGTAGCACACAAATACTTGATAGCTTATTTGTACACTTAAATTTAAAGTTGATATTTGTGTGCTACATGAAAAAACAGTCAGTATTTAACTTATGTGCAAAACATAATACAAATTTGTACCCCTTGCATTGTAACATGGTTTTGTCCAGGAGACTGAAAAAAGAAGTTTCTGAAGTTAAGATCCTTAATGATTCAGGTCCTATGTTATCTTATGATGCAGATACACAGGTTGAAGATGATACCACTGTGAAGGACACTCGTAATATTGAGGGTGTTACACCCCTGGATGAAGAAGCACGGGGCAGTGGGTAGCCTTCAAACCTTAAACAATTTTATTGCCATATGTATGCCACAAATCAAAAGTTGGAAGCAAACACCAATCAATTGAACACAACCCTCAATCTTATCCTTCACACTTTTCAAAACATAGACATTACCTTGACCTGTCTCACCAACCTCATTGCCCAGTATATCACCAATAACCCTCCTGCCCTATGCCACGTGATATCACACCTTCCCCCATGCAACAATTCTCCTGTCCTTTCATATTCTGTAGTCTCCTTTACATTATAGATATACTTACAAGTAGCATGGATCTATGCATGTTCATCACAAAGTTTCTGTAAAATACAGACAAAAAATAATAAGCGTCACATGAAATGTACGAAATATGCAAATTTCATAAAATTAGAAAGAAAAAAATTAGTAAGAGTGCTAATACATGGGCATACATAGTAAACACCATAGGCAAGACGTTTGTTCACAAGCACACAATGCAAATGTACGCAACCATGTAGGAACTAGACACGCACATGACATTTTAAAACAGACAAGCATTGGCAATGATAACTTTACTACGTACAAAATGTATGAGAATTATTTGAACAGCAATTTCAAATATTCGCACATGCTCAAAGTATGCAGTGCTTGTAAAATATAAAATATCCGTGAGACAGATTTGACATTGCTGTAGGGGTGTTTGCGGTCGAAGTTGAATTGGACGTTGCTGTGTTCACAGGCATATGCTCCGGTTCTGAGTATACACACTGGTGTCAGAGGAAGATGATACCATCTCAAGTCTGATCTTATCAATCTTGTCCTTGAAATAGGAAGCAAGATCCTGGGCACTGATAGAGGTTCGGTAGCAGGGCCGGACTGGCCATCTGGCACTTCTGGCAAATGCCAGAAGGGCCGATGGCTAAATGGGCCGGGGCAAGCAGTGTTTTTAAAAAAAAAAAAAAAGTACTTTTTTTTTTCTTCGGCAGGTGGCGCACCCACGATCGCGCGTGCACCCACGAGTGGGGGGAAGTTACAGGGGGCACGGTTCTGGAACTTGGCACCCATTTTAAAAAGTGAAGGAGCCGGCGTTCCAGTGCCAAGTACATGGCAGGGTGGAACTATATGCTGCTGAGGACCGCCTGGAGTGTCTGAAGGAGGAAGCCTGGAGCATAGGACAGGTAAGGTCGAGTTAATGATTTGACAACTTTGCTATATTATTATGCCTGAACTGTAGCAAGTGGAACACTGCTAATGCAAACAAAAGGGAGCTAAAATCAGAAGACAAGCCTATGAAAGTAATAATACAATTAGTTGTGCCAATTGCATCAGTTGATAGCATATGCTATGCAAAGGAGTAACCTTTATTGGTGTGGTAAGTAACCGCTCTCTCTGCATGACACACAGGGCCGGATTAACCATAGGGCTAACTGGGCTACAGCCCAGGGGCCTCGGGCATCCAGGGGGCCCTTTTAAGTGCTCAACAGCAGTATTGATCGGTCGGGGGCGGGGGCGCCCCCGGCGCGATCAATGCTGCTGAGCACTTTCACTGCGGTCCTTCCCCGGCGCGCTGTAGTCTCCTTACTGAGGAGATCTCGTGAGTCTCACTCTCAAGAGATCTCCTCAGTAAAGAGCGTACAGCGCACCAGGGAAGGACCGCATTGCCAGGAGAAGGAGGTAAGTGCCTTGGTGGGTGGGGGCGGGGCAGCTCGGCTCACCGGGGGGGCTCAGCTCACTGGGGGGGACCCTCACGGGGAATGGAAGCCCCCTTAGCCCAGAGGCCTCCATTCCCTTAATCCGGCCCTGATGACACACACAGTACAGTCACACACATAAACTCCATCATGCATTCCATTGGTAAAGAAAGGGGAAATTCTGTGGAATACAATTAATAAAGGTTATGTATTTGTCACTGTGTGTTTAGCAGCGTTTGGTGGGTACAGTAAAGGTCTACTAACTGCATGTGGGATTACTATTCTCTTGTTTACTACTACATCTTGAGGGGTACACCAGTGGGATAAAGCATGTTGAAGGTTTGTATCTCTGAAACATTGTGTATTATTTTTATTCGTTCATAAAATTGGGGCATGTCTCCCTGAACTTTGCCATTTCAGCTTTGGATTGTTCTTATGATCATCATGATCAGGGCAGCACGGTGGCTAAGTGATTAGCACTTCTGTCTCACAGCACTGGGGTCATGAGTTCAATTCCCGACCATGACCTTATCTGTGTGGAGTTTGTATATTCTCCCCGTGTTTGCGTGGGTTTCCTCCGGGTGCTCCGGTTTCCTCCCACACTCCAAAAACATACTAGTAGGTTAATTGGCTGCTCTCAAAAACTTGTCCTTAGTCTCTCTGTCTGTGTCTGTGTTAGGGAATTTAGACTTTAAGCTCCAATGGGACAGGGTCTAATGTGAATGAGTTCTCTGTACAGCGCTGCGGAATCAGTGGCGCTATATAAATTGATGATGATGATGAAGGTAACTTGAAAAAAAGAGGACTGTAATATACTGCACAAAAACCATCTGGAAATGGCATTCTTTTTATATATGAGCAAACACTAAGGAATAGAATTAACTGATTAGCTCATTTTTATAATGGTTATTTAGCACTGAACTTAACTGATATATTGAGATATTGAAATATACAGTTATATCTATTTTGCTTTACTTTATAAGTCAGAATAAACTTGTTATTGTTATTGATTATTATGAAGTTATTGGTCTCCAGTATTTAAAGCTGTATATGATCTGTATAATCTGTCAGGGTTGTTTGTAAGCTGGGGTTAGTGATATTCTTACAATGTTGGTTTTAGAGCTGCACTACCACCCAGGGCTGCTATATGTATGTTTTTGTTTCTGGGGCTTTGTCAGTTCTGTAAAACACACTAGATGCTGAAGGCACAGTCAGTAAGGGTGAACGCATAGGTGGCACCAGCAGGACCACCCTCCATTCCTCTGCCCAAAGGATTGCACAATGCCATATATAGACAGTGCACGGCCTTATGGTATACATACGATGTGCACCCTCTAACCCCACCTCTATACCCTTTGTGTTTGTGTCTCTTTGTCTTCACATTGTGGGTGTCTGTCCTTTCCTTCGCCCCCTTTATGTGTCTGTCTCTCTTTGCCCCAATTATCACATGTATCTCCTCACCTTTTTCTACCATTTCCCAGTATCTATTTTTCCCCTTTGCAACCATGTCCAATGCCACCTAATTAGAAAATCAATTTGATAAACATTAAGGGGGTATATTCGCTAAAACTTCTAAAAAGGAAAAGTGGAGGTGTTGTCCATAGCAACCAATCAGATTCTAGCTATCATTTTCTAGAATGTACTAAATAATTATAACTAGAATCTGATTGGTTGCTACGGGCAACACCTCCAATTTTCATTTTAAGACGTTTTAGTAAATATACCCCTAGGACCATTACACTAAAAAGATCTACTGCACATCAGATGCCTTTACGGATAGCTTGTGCAGAGATGGTATATAATATTTATCTGTAGATGAAACAGAGGATGACTAGATGATTAATGTCTCCCACTCTCTTGTCTGATGTAGAACAGAACTCTTGTGTAACTCTTGCTATGCTATAAAAATCTGCCTATACACTTGTTACAAATCCCACTTATACCCCATTCATACTGCACCAAAAACCCGGGTTTTTGCAGAGGCACGCTGAAAAACCCGGGTCTTGGTGCAGTATGAATAGTCCAACCACAAAATCCCGGGTCTAAAATCCCGGGACTTAGACCCGGGATTTTGCGAGGGGTAATTCCCGTGTTGGACCCCGCTCGCCTGCAGTACGAATGGTGCAACCCGTGTAATTCCCGGGTCTCACCATTCATACTGTAAAAAAAAAAATTGGCAAGTAAAAAAAAAGTAAAAAAAAAAGATTTTAATTAATAAAAAATACATAACAAATGTTTACTTAACTTATTTTCAGCCAGCGGTGTCTCCGGTGCGTTGCCGGCTGTCAGGGGGACCTCTGGGTACTAAAATGACGTAATTTCTAATGGACTAGAAATGACGTCATTTTAGTACCCAGAGGTCCCCCTGACAGCCGGCAACGCACCGGAGACACCGCTGGCTGAAAATAAGTTAAGTACACATTTGTTTTGTATTTTTTAGTAATTAAAATCTTTTTTTTCACTTTTTTTTTTCTAAAACCCGGGTCGGGCAGGTGCAGTATGAACCCGCCCGACCCGGGATTCTTGTTATCTTTACTGCCCTGTGCCCCGACAATATCCCGGGTTAATAACCCGGGATATTGCCGGGGCAGCAGTATGAAAGTGCTATTAGAACGAATCGACACTGTCTAAACACCCTAACATAAATTACAAACAGAAATTAGATCTTCTTTACTAGGTTTAGAGGGATCTGTTTGCACCATTGGTTCCTACTACTAATTGTTTAGTGCATAAAAACAGCAAACCATTGATATAATAAAAATAGCACATTTGATTGCTCTCTAGGTAACTGGTGCAGAATTTGTATAAAATAATTAATATTAACTTCATAGAAATAGCACATCTGTTTGCAATCTAAGTAACTGGCACATAGCTGGTTAAATGGCCTTTATTGATTCCAAAATGCAGATTTCTCTGCTTTATGTTCTTTGATGTATTACCTGTGTCCTTTAGTATAACTGAGTCTGTAGATATAATCTGTGACCATCTTAGCCACACCCCGTGTGGTTTCTGAATTTCAGAGACTTTCACTTTCATTTCTCTCTTCTGCTGTCAGCGATGGCGACTGCTGATCTGAGAAAAGAGCTGGACTGTTCCATCTGCCTGAACATTTATACAGATCCTGTAACACTGAGATGTGGACACAACTTCTGCCGGGTCTGTATTGATCGTGTGCTGGATACACAGGAGGGGTCTGGAGTTTATATTTGTCCTGATTGCAGAGCAGAGTGTCAGGAGCGGCCTGTACTGCAGGGGAACATAACTCTGTGTAACATAGTGGGGAGTTTCCTGTCTCCTCAGCCAGATCAGGAGGAGACTGGGATCTTCTGCACTTACTGTATTCATTCTCCTGTACCTGCTGCTAAATCCTGTCTGATGTGTGAGGCTTCTCTGTGTGCTAATCACGTGAGAGTACACAGCAAGTCAGCAGAACACGTCTTATATGATCCCACCACTTCCCTGGGGAACAGAAAATGCTCCGTCCATAAGAAGATCCTGGAGTACTACTGCACTGAGGACGCTGCCTGTATCTGTGTGTCCTGCAGTTTGACTGGAGAACATCGGGGACACCAAGTGGAGATGCTGGATGTGGCCTCTGAGAAGAAGAAGGAGAAACTGAGAAATGTTCTGCAGAAACTGACAATAAAGAGAGAAGAGACTGAGATAAGAGGCCAGAGTCTGCAGGAGCGCAGGAGAGAAGACCAGGAAAAAGCAGCTGGTGTAAAAGAGAGAGTCACTGTCCTGTGTAGAGACATCAGTAGACAGCTGAAAGACCTAGAGAAGAGAGTCCTGAGTGAGATCTCCAGGCAGGAAGAGAGCGTTTCACTCTCAGTCTCTGCTTTGATCCATCAGCTTGAAATAAAGAAGGACGAGCTGTCCAGGAAGATGTGTCACATTGAGGAGCTGTGCAACATGACTGATCCAGTGACTGTCTTACAGGAGGCAGACACAGGTGACTTGTGTGATACTGAGGACAGAGAGAGACATGATGACCATGATGTAGGAGATCTGGATGTGGGTCTCATCTCAGAGACATTACAGGCATTATATGATATAACAACAGATATAAAGAAAGGGATCTACATGCAGGAATCTACAGACATATCACTGGGTGTGAGCACAGCCGGTAATACAGAATCTGATGTAATAACTGGTATAAAGAGAGGTAACTATGTTCCAGATCCTGCAGACAAAGTACTGGATGTAAACACATCTGGTAATACAGAATCTGATATAATAACTGGTAAAATTATAGGGCTCTATGTGCATGATCCTACAAACTTATTAATGGATGCAAACACAGCTTGTAATCATATAGATCTATCACGTGACAATAGAATAGTAAGCTGGTCAGATAAAAAAAAGAATCGTCCAGAAACACCAGAGAGATTTCAGCTTTATAATCAGGTTTTAAGCATCAGGATATTTTCTTCAGGGCGACATTACTGGAATGTGAATTTGGGTAATTCAAGGTGGTGGAGTGTAGGGATGTGTTATCCCAGTATAGACAGGAGAGGAGATCAGTCATACATTGGTTATAGTAACAAGTCCTGGGCTTTGAGTAAGGGGCTGTACAATCAGTACTCACTGATACATGACACTAAAGAGATCCGGTTACCTGACAATATTCCCTGTCATTCAGTGGGGATATATCTGGATTATGAGGCTGGACAGCTGTCATTTTATGCTGTGAGTGACCCGATCAGACACTTACACACCTTCACCGCCACCTTCACTGAGCCCCTTCATGCTGCATTATGTGTAGGGAAAGAATGTTCTCTTATATATGGGAGTGTCACGAGCTGGGAGAAATGATCATAAGAAATCCGCACTGAGACTGGTGACATCACACTGAGGATTATCTGATTGGTGGAATGTCAGGCAATAGAATGATGTAGTGGGTGGAGCTACGCCTGACCCCCTCCTGTGTTGTGTAACCAGATGTCCAGTGTGTCTGGATTTGTTCCCTTGTTGGTGTGTTAGAAACTTTCAATACAAATATATAATTATAAATGTAAGTGGGATTTCTCCGTCTCTTACTCACTGATAGTTGTGATTGGCTGCAGTAACTATCTGTCAACCAGCGTGTACCCTAATAGTATAGTCAGTATATACAAGGGGTGAATGGGATGTAGTCTCTGTAAACCTTCTCCTACTGGGAATTGTAGTTTCTTAAGTAATACAAGATGAGCTGGTTGGACTACAACTCCCAGCCTGCCTCATTGCTTAGCTTTATTAACAGAATCACAAAGTATAATAATTTTTTCCTCTATGATACCAGTGCTTGTTATACAGTGACGGAGCATAGTACACATAGCGGTAACGGGATATTATGTAGAATTTGCTGGATGCTGGTAGTATATATATGATAATTGAATGTAAACTGTGCATTAACTCGCAGAAATTCCTATGTGCATGGACTGATAGTGGCAGTAGTGCGCTGTGTTATACAGAGGAGGTTGCGGCTGATTGTGGACTCCTATATACTTCCCCCTTCAGTTCAAATGGTTTCTGATGGCAGCCGCATGGAAACAAAGAGTTAATGGCAGCTGTTAGATAGACTTTACTAGAGAATGTATATAATAAGTGATTAAAGTCAAGCAATACATTGGTTTGTTTAAAAGACTCTTAGAATCTGGGATTTGAAAAAAGAAAATTATTTTGGGATTAGCTTGTCATGGCCACAAATCAGTTTACATCAGGCTTTCTCAGGTACCCCATAAAGTGTGTTTTATATGCTAAGTACCACCCAATCTGAGTAACTTTATATCAAGCCACTCCTTATGCAAATACATATTTTAAAAATATAATTTCTGATTAGTTTTATGTTTTATTGCTAATAAATGAAATGTCATGTTGAGTTATAGCTAACAGCCTAAAGCAGGCCTTGAATCTACCAGAGGTACCTTTTGCAGTACGTATCACAGGTTAGGAACAATGTACCAATATGGTTTATAACTCTAAACTGGATTATTATAAGGTGTTGTGCTCCCCCAGAGCTCTGTCCCATAATGGCACTCCATAGCATCTATCTAGTTGTTCTGAATTAAATGCCCATTTTGGCCTTTAGTGCACAATCTCCGTGTCAGATTATGTGATGCGGTTTTGACACACAGACTTATTAGTGATTGGTCCATGCAGTAAGAAATATTTACACTGCAGGCTGCTCTATATTCGGGGCAGGAACTCACAGCAGACATGCAGTCCCCAACCACCGGACCACTGCGCCGAAATCAACAGGTCCGAAACGTACACAGCAATCTATTATTATGCTGACAATTTCAAACCCGCTGACATCGGCATAGCCAAGCAGAAGAGGGGGCAGCAATGTATTGCTTGGCTTTAATCACTTATTATATACATTCTCTAGTAAAGTCTATCTAACAGCTGCCATTAACTCTTTGTTTCCATGCGGCTGCCATCAGAAACCATTTGAACTGAAGGGGAAAGTATATAGGAGTCCACAATCAGCCGCAACCTCCTCTGTATAACACAGCGCACTACTGCCACTATGAGAACCCACTCACATCAGTCCCTGCACCACCAGAGCTTACAGTCTAAATTCCCTAAAACACACACATAGACAGACACACAGACTAGGGTCAATTTGATAGCAGCCAGTTAACCTACCAGTATGTTTTTGGAGTGTGGGAAGAAACCGGACACCCCAAAGAAACCTACGCAAACACGGGGAGAACATACAAACTCCTCACAGATAAGGCCATGGTTGGGAATTGAACGCACAACCCCCATGCTGTGAGGCAGAAGTGCTAACCACTGAGCCACCGAGTATATTCTTCTATGAGTTTAATAAAAAGTAAAGATACATTTATTCACTGTCATAGTTTGCAACAGAATGGTGACAGATTTATTCCATATATAGCATTAAGTACTACACCATATTTTCGATTTTTGTGGTATTTTTGTTTTTCACATGACTGGTAGAGACTTTCCATACTCAGAAACTTGAAGAGGATTATAGACAATATTGTTTGTTGCAGGATCGTTCCATTGATGGACTGTTGATCTTATCGCTGTTTTGCAAAGTAAATATAGACAAGTAAATATATGAAATAGAAAGGACTTTTCTTTCTCAATTTAGAAATATGTATTTCTGACAGTGATGGAACTTCATTGCTTCAACCTCTAAGATTTTCACATTGTCTCATCCTGCTTTGTCTGTGGGTTTGCGCCTGTACCCTATCTTGTGCAGTAACTGATGAAGTTGGGTGTAGTGGCACATTTATAGCGGGTAGGCAGCAACTTGAGTGTGTTTGAGCGCTAGTGAGGAGTATATACATATTTTAATTAGTTTAAGCACAGGATTATGGTACCATAAATAGGTCACGGTGCTGTTTGCTCCCAGGAGAGAAGTACTCAACTGGTGGCCACTACACCATCAGAGAGCATTCTAGTGGCCACTGCACAATACAGAGAGCATTCTAGCGGCCACTGCACAATACAGAGAGCATCTAGTGACCACTGCACAATACAGAGAGCATTCTAGTGGCCACTGCACAATACAGAGAGCATCTAGTGACCACTGCACAATACAGAGAGCATCTAGTGACCACTGCACAATACAGAGAGCATTCTAGTGGCCTCTGCACAATACAGAGAGCATCTAGTGACCACTGCACAATACAGGGAGCATTCTAGTGGCCACTGCACAATACAGAGAGCATCTAGTGACCACTGCACAATACAGAGAGCATTCTAGTGGCCTCTGCACAATACAGAGAGCATTCTAGTGACCACTGCACAATACAGAGAGCATTCTAGTGGCCACTGCACAATACAGAGAGCATCTAGTGACCACTGCACAATACAGAGAGCATCTAGTGACCACTGCACAATACAGAGAGCATTCTAGTGGCCTCTGCACAATACAGAGAGCATTCTAGTGACCACTGCACAATACAGAGAGCATTCTAGTGGCCTCTGCACAATACAGAGAGCATTTTAGTGGCCTCTGCACAATACAGAGAGCATTTTAGTGGCCATTGCACAATACAGAGGATATTTTAGTGGCCACTGCACAATACAGAGAGCATTCTAGTGGCCTCTGCACAGTACAGAGAGAGCATTCTACTGGCCATTGCACAATACAGAGGATATTCTAGTGGCCACTGCACAATACAGAGAGCATTCTGGTGACCACTACACCATCAGAGAGCATTCTAGTGGCCTCTGCACAATACAGAGAGCATTCTAGTGACCACTGCACAATACAGAGGGCATTCGAATGGCCACTGTATAATACTGAGAGCATTCTAGTGATCATTATCATGCTGGCTTACAATGCAAACCCCCCAAATCTCTGGTGACTCTATTTTGTAAGGATTGGTACCACCACTATGTTCAGGCTGTTTATACTCTAAGTGTAACAATGTGATCTCTTGGACTAATGGTGGCAGAGTGACCTGGAAGAAAATCTGATAGATATCCGCTAATGAGAGACATAACAAAGAAGCCCATATTACTGACCAGTACTGGAGTAACGCTGCGTGACGCTGGATTGTACTGCTGTGGAGTGGAGATCCCGGGATTGTTAAGTGACCCAAGAAGAAAATAAATGTATAAAGATAGAAGGTGAGGACTGTGAAATTTGAAGAATTGCAGTATGAAATGGAATAATACATATGTAACCCCCATATTTGATCATCAGACCATAATACTCTACACTACAGAAAGTGATAAGAAGTCCAGAGATGGGCTTCTTATCACTTTCTGTAGTGTACAGTGATAAGAAGCCCATCTCTGGACTTCTTATCACTTTCTGTAGTGTATGAAGTCCAGAGATGGGGCAGGGGTTTATAATGCCCAGATCTCCCCCGCCCTGGCTTCAATAAACCGCATGTGCACAACTTTCTGCCATTGGCGGAAGCAAAAACGAGCCCTGCATAAACATTTTTGCTAGCGTTAGGGCTCTTCACCCTTTCATAAATCCTCCTCTAGATATTGCTTACTGTACCACATTTATGGGTAGATTTATCAAGCCTAAAAAGGAAAAATGGCGGTGTTGCCCATAGCAACCAATCAGATTCTAGATAGCATGTTCTAGAATGTATTAAATAAATGGTACGTACAATCTGATTGGTTGCTATGGGCAACGCCTCCACTTTTCCTCTTTAGAAGGTTCGATAAAGCTACCCCCAAGATCTGTTTGTTTAATATTCAGGTAAATAAATTACTTGAGTGATCTTTACTTGGGAAATGTTGCTGTGATATCAGCCCTATTGTGTCTCAAACCAGAACCTTCCATATCTCTTGTTCCCTCTGTATCCAAACCTCCAAATCACTCTGGATGTTGTGTGTGGATTCTGCTGTTTACCAGCAGTTAGCAAGATGAATTCTGGCTTTGAGTTCACAACAATATTCTCAGCCTGGCAGAGATGTCTGCGAGGACCTCGTGTGTATGCAGTTATTACATTTGGGAGCCAAGCAACATAATAACCAAAACTAAGGCAGAGCTCAGTTTGGAAGAGGTACAAGACATTTCAATATAACAATATTACAGTACTACGTATTCAGTAGGGTCCTTTATATGTGTGTAGTTAAAAAAAGACATCCACATTTAAAACATCGCTGGCATTTTGAAATCATTGTTAAAAATATATTTCGGTTTACAGTTGTATTTATGGATGTTCTCTAGGTCTCTCTAAAACTAGCCGCCCTCACATCACTTATTATGTTACCAAAGGAACAATTGTATTTCTGTACGGTCACTTTAATATAGCATGAGAGATAAGTATATTACATCATGATGTTTTTAAATCCTATTGTTATATCCATACTTGCCTACTCCTGCAATCTTGGTTCCGGGAGAGGGGGCGTGACAGGAGGGCGGGAGGGAGCCCCGCCCCCCACGAAATGTAATTCATGTCGCGGGGGCGGGGCCAAAATGGCACGATTGGCCTCGCCCTGCCCCCTCCCGCCCTCCAAAATGGCGTGATTTACCGAGAATCGCGTAAAATTACGCGATTCTCAGTGAATTCCGGGATGCGGGAGAAATGCCAGCTCTCGCGGGAGCCCGGGAGACTGACCCGAATTTCGGGAGTCTCCCGGACATTGCGGGAGAGTTGGCATGTATGGTTATATCTAAAATTTGAAGATTCATCAGGACATTGAGAAAGTGCTTCCAAAAATGGGAAGGAGTTATGGCACACTTTGGGGGGACTGTGACAGAGATACGGGGGTAAATGTATCAAGGTGCGATTTTGCAAATACAGTGCTTTTCTCTGGAGAGTTGAAACTCGCTGATGTATGAAGCTGAGATTTCATGTAAAATCGCCAGAGATGTGTTTCTGTCAAAATCGCTATTTCCAAAATCGATAGAGATCAAAGTACCGACTGTTTGTCACTCCAGCTATACAAGTCTCAAATATATGAAGCTGCGATTAGGCAAACTAATGAGTCTGCTTTAATAATCACCAGATACAACACACTGCTTGCTAGTAGTAAACACATCACTGTTACGCTGCCCCTGTCTATAGAGCCGGAGGTCCGGCGACTGTCAAATGTTTAAAAATAGATAAAAGTTTAAAAAAAAAAAGCGTGGAGTCCCCCCGATTTTTCACATAACCAGCACTAGCCAAACCAAACCGGGATGGGTGGCACTATAGCAGGGGGACACGTGGCAGGGGTCCCCCTGCCATAATGACAAACCAACCCCAGGCTGTTCAGCGCTGGGCTGGATTCCCTAGGGAGTGGGGTCTGCCGAAAAAAACGATCGGGCCCCCCTTCTAGGGACAACCAGCCCAGTTCTGATAGCACTAGGGCTCTTCCTACACCCCTGGGCAGTGGGTGTAGGGTAATAACGGCGATAGGAGGTTAAAAAAAAAAAAACTGACACCATTTTGTTTTGTGGAACTACAAGTCCCAGCCAACCCAGGCTACCCTAAACAGTCTGGGCATGCTGGTGCTTGTATAACTACAAGCACCAGCATAACCTGGCAGCCATGGCTGGCTGCGCCCTGTAGTTCCACAAAAGAAAATGTTAAAGTACTCGGAACCAGCCGGCACATCTTCTCCCAGAATCTCTTTAGATATATTTACTACACCAAATATACCGGGAGTCTCCTGCGGCTAACTCGTATCTTCAACACTTATCCGACACACTAGGGAACATTTTACATAATACACCCGGGGATCTTAATTTAGACAACTGCCAACCAGGGTAACGACTGTAGTGACAGTAGTGACAGACCATGTGGCTGTTATGAGGCCCAGCAGTGAGGGGCGATAGATGTCAATCCACCGCTGAGCCCCGTTGGTCCATCGAGGTCTAACTAGAAGCCCATAGGGGCACTAGTACACATGCGCCAGCCCCAGAGTATGCTCTGAACATCAGAGCAGAGCCTTAGGCACTATTGACTGTTAGTTACGCCCCTGAGCACAGAGCAGTATAACTAGCAGCCTATAGGAGGCACCACTGCACATACACCAGCCCCAGAGTATGCTCTGAACATCAGAGCAGAGCCTTAGGCACTAGCGACTGTTAGTTACGCCCCTGAGCACAGAGCGGTATAACTAGAGGCCTATAGGGGGCACCACTGCACATACACCAGCCCCAGAGTATGCTCAGAACATGAGAGCAGAGCCTTAGGCACTAGTGACTGTTAGTTACACCCCTGAGCACAGAGCAGTATAACTAGAGGCCTATAGGGGGCACCACTGCACATACACCAGCCCCAGAGTATGCTCAGAACATGAGAGCAGAGCCTTAGGCACTAGTGACTGTTATTTACACCCCTGAGCACAGAGCAGTATAACTAGAGGCCTATAGGGGGCACCACTGCACATACGCCAGCCCCAGAGTATGCTCAGAACATCAGAGCAGAGCCTTAGGCACTAGCGACTGTTAGTTACGCCCCTGAGCACAGAGCGGTATAACTAGAGGCCTATAGGGGGCACCACTGCACATACACCAGCCCCAGAGTATGCTCAGAACATCAGAGCAGAGCCTTAGGCACTATTGACTGTTAGTTACGCCCCTGAGCACAGAGCAGTATAACTAGCAGCCTATAGGGGGCACCACTGCACATACACCAGCCCCAGAGTATGCTCTGAACATCAGAGCAGAGCCTTAGGCACTAGCGACTGTTAGTTACGCCCCTGAGCACAGAGCAGTATAACTAGCAGCCTATAGGGGGCACCACTGCACATACACCAGCCCCAGAGTATGCTCTGAACATCAGAGCAGAGCCTTAGGCACTAGCGACTGTTAGTTACGCCCCTGAGCACAGAGCAGTATAACTAGCAGCCTATAGGGGGCACCACTGCACATACACCAGCCCCAGAGTATGCTCAGAACATCAGAGCAGAGCCTTAGGCACTAGCGACTGTTAGTTACGCCCCTGAGCACAGAGCAGTATAACTAGCAGCCTATAGGGGGCACCACTGCACATACACCAGCCCCAGAGTATGCTCAGAACATCAGAGCAGAGCCTTAGGCACTATTGACTGTTAGTTACGCCCCTGAGCACAGAGCAGTATAACTAGCAGCCTATAGGGGGCACCACTGCACATACACCAGCCCCAGAGTATGCTCTGAACATCAGAGCGGAGCCTTAGGCACTAGTGACTGTTAGTTACGCCCCTGAGCACAGAGCAGTATAACTAGCAGCCTATAGGGGGCACCACTGCACATACACCAGCCCCTGAACAAGCTCAGAACATCAGAGCGGAGCCTTAGGCATTATTGACTGCTAGTTACGCCCCTGAGCACAGAGAAGTATAACTAGCAGCCTATAGGGGGCACCACTGCACATACGCCAGCCCCAGAGTATGCTCAGAACATCAGAGCAGAGCCTTAGGCACTAGTGACTGTTAGTTACGCCCCTGAGCACAGAGCAGTATAACTAGAGGCCTATAGGGGGCACCACTGCACATACACCAGCCCCAGAGTATGCTCAGAACATCAGAGCGGAGCCTTAGGCACTAGTGACTGTTAGTTACGCCCCTGAGCACAGAGCAGTGGTGTGAGTCTCTTGTCAAACTGGTGCAGGAAAATTATGTTGTAAAACGCACCTTTGTATGAAACAAAGTGCATCCATCACATGTGTTGAAATGTAGTTAAATTTAAACTTTCAATTTAAGCAAGAAAACTTGGAGCTTCTAAAACATTTGGAAAATTTATATTTCTTTTTTGGATTTAGATTTGTTTGGGAAACTAAAATGTCAAAATAAAACTCTGTCCATAAAATCGTGAGTGAGTCACTGACAGTTTTTTTTGCAGAGGAATCTTCTTTTGCAAATTTTTTGGACAGACCATTAATTAGGCTTCTCAGTTACGTAGCGTGTCACCGAATGGATTGACTTTTGGTACAGCAGCTGTGTTGTCATAAAAATGCAGAAATTCTGACTAAATCTCATGTCTGTTCCTTTTCATCACGGAGCAGTGGAAGCTGCACTGACAATAGCTCACCCTTGGCAGCCTATACTAGGTAGCGGGGAATTATCTTTTTAATAAATCCCACAGCAATGTGAGAAATTCCATCGTGCACCCTGTAGCTGAAGGAATATGAAGGACCCGGGAACATTATTAACCAGTGACGACCGGCAGCACGACCTTAACCATACATACATCACTTAGATGCAGGCTGCAGAAATATTAACCTGGGTGTTTGGAAATCTGGGAGACTATTGCAATGCAACTAAAACGTGTAGACCTAAAAAATACCGCACTTGGTTTATCTGATGTGGGTGTGTTTTCCCCAGCCAATGGAAGACGCGAAAAACTGTTATTTAAAGGAGCTATAACCATATACAATACAGATGCATTAGGCCAGTTTTCTAATAACCAATATAGATACAGGACATTCTGCAATGCAGAACCTTTTCCATGTAAAGGACGTTCTGCTGACCACTTGCCCTCTCTCCCAGAATGTCCGGGAGACTCCTGAATTTCCGTGTAGGTCTCCCGGGACAGCAGGCAATTCTCCCGCATCCAACCCACTTCCTAGTGAAGAGGGCAGGATGGGAGTCTCAATGACGCGATTTACGGTGAATTGTGTCATTTTGGCCCCACCCCCGCCACAAAATGTCGCTTTCGGCACGGGGGAGGGGGAAATGCCACGATTTGCTGTGACCCGCGCCCCTCCCGGAGGAAAAAAACTAAATGTTGACAAGCATGCATTGCTCTGCACATTGCATTGGTGAACACTATATAAGACTATTGTAACACCACCCTCTGGTGTTATTGACGCCTCCTGGTGACTGATTCTGTGGCTTGGCACTAGGACCCAGAGGAGACACACCAGGAGGGTTGCTTAGCAACAAGGCTGGTATGGGAGGGTCAGAACCTGTGAGGGAGGGTGACAGTTTGCAGTTGGTGGAAGGCAGTGAGCACTAGGACCTGGGAGGAGGAGGAGGGAGGTCCTGCTGGGTCTATGGGGGTAAATGTAATATATGCTACAAAGCATCAGAACTGTAGAGGATCCCATGTAGAGACCCCAATACAAAGAGGAGCCCCAGGCAGAGGAAGGGGAGCTGTAGCTGGAAGCTACACTGTGAGAGAGGGTGTTAGAGATGTCTGTGCTTATGGAGCCGTCAACGTCAGTTGTGGTCTTCATAATGTGGGATCAGGAGAAAAGTAGATAAACAGCCCACAATGTGCAGACAGGGGAGCAGGGAGAGGATGAGCTGAGAGTGGAAGTAATGTGCAGACAGGGGAGCAGGGAGAGGATGAGCTGAGAGTGGAAGTAATGTGCAGGAGGAAGGAGTTAGTGTGGTGGTAATGATCCCCTCACAACCAAAGTGCAGACTGTATCAGATCCGTGCAGACTGTATCAGATCCAATGCAGGCTGTATATATTTAATTTATTATTGCAACTGTTTAAGAATGTGCTGGAGTTAAGCAGGCGTGTAAATAAAGATGTTATATGTTGCCATATAGAGATGGTCTGATGGTCAAATTATTGAGACATCTGATTGCACTTCACCACCAACTTACACCACCTGGGTCCCTCCAACTACAAAGAGACTTTGTAATAAAATACCTGTATGTGCAGGGACCCGCTGGGGATCTACACCCATGTGCATGAGCTAGCCAGGGCTAGAGAAGGAGGTGCACTGCCTATCCTGCAGCCCTTTCACTACACAGCGGGACAAGGGATTATCATCATCAGATATTTATATAGCGCCACTAATTACGCAGCGCTGTACAGAGAACTCATTCACATCAGTCCCTGCCCCATTGGAGCTTACAGTCTAAATTCCCTAACATACACACAGACAGACATAGGAGAGACTAGGGTCAATTTTGTTAGCAGCCAATTAACCTACCAGTATGTTTTTGGAGTGTGGGAGGAAACCGGAGCACCCAGAGGAAACCCACGCAAACACAGGGAGAACATACAAACTCCTCACAGATAAGGCATACTTGCCAACTCTCCCGGAATGTCCGGGAGACTCCCGAAATTCGGTTCAGTCTCCCGGGCTCGTTGGCATTTCTCCCGCATCCTGGATTTCACAGAGAATCGCGTCAAATGACGCGATTCTCGGTGATTGACGCCATTTTGGAGGGCGGGGGGGGGCGGGACGAGGCCAATCGCGTCATTTTGGCCCCGCCCCCCGCGACGTCAATTACGTTTTGCGGGGGGCGGGACCAAAATGACACGTTTGGCCTCGTCCCGCCCCCTCTCCCGGAAACTTGTTTCCGAGAGTTGGCAAGTATGAGATAAGGCCATGGTCGGGAATCGAACTCATGACCCCAGTGCTATGAGGCAGCAGTGCTAACCACTTAGCCACTGTATATAGTATAAATACCAACCCCAGTCTCTTGTGGGTGCTATACATTGCATCCCCCGATCTCTGGTGCCACCTATGCATTACAGCCCACAATTTCTTGTGACTACTAAAAAATGCACAACCTCTCTGATAGCTACTGTGCAACATTTATTTCTTTATTAATCTTTATTTATATAGCGCCTACATATTACGCATTAACATTACAGGGAATATTTCATTACTCACAACAGTCTTTGCCCCAATGGAGCTTACAATCTATATACCCTACAACACATTGTAGGGGAATATAACTTTTGACGTCCATCGAGTGAGTCATTTGGTTCTCATAGTGATCTTTGGACTTTTTTTCAGGATCCCAACATGATAAATTCATAGTAGTGCAACATTTCACGGACAACTCTATAACCTTCTCTGTGTATGTAAACAAGAGACAGTGGTGGAGAGACAGAGTTACAGCAAGTCCTCCTCTGTCCATAGCGACACAGGTTATGACTATAATAGAACCATGATGTCCCAGCATTAATGTAGGCAGAGTTCTTACATGGCTTGCTGTGATGTGTACAGCACTATTTATGGCATGGTGTGCAGTGTTGCCCACTAAAAGATTATAAAGAGTTCGTGATAGGACTTTGCAGGAGAAGACTGCCCACAAGTTCAGGGAAGGAAACAGGGCCGGACTGGCCATCTGGCACTTCTGGCAAATGCCAGATGGGCAGATGGGCCGGTCCGGTCCCTGGCAGTCGGTGCACGGTGTACTGACAGCGTACACCGTGCACTCACACAGCGTGCATTGACAGTCTGGTGGCTGGCTCCTCCCCAGCCACCAGATCACATGGGCAGCGATGTGCGCTGCACTGTCGAGTCGGCCGGGTCTGAGGAGCGTGGAACAGAAGAAGAAAGAAGACAGAAACAGGAGGAGAAAAGAAGATGAAAAGGTAAGTACAGTAAAACGGTGGGGGGGGGGGGGAGATAGCGGGTGACGGATGCCACACAGAAAGCAGGAAAAGGGGGAAGATAATGGCACAGAAAGCAGGAAAAGGGGGAAGAGAATGGCACACAGAAAGCAGGAAAAGGGGGAAGATAATGGCACACAGAAAGCAGGAAAAGAGGGAAGATAATGGCACACAGAAAGCAGGAAAAGAGGGAAGATAATGGCACACAGAAAGCAGGAAAAGAGGGAAGATAATGGCACACAGAAAGCAGGAAAAGAGGGAAGAGAATGGCACACAGAAAGCATGAAAAGGGGGAAGAGAATGGCACACAGAAAGCAGGGGGGGGGAGAAAAGTGAGGATGCCACACGGGGGAGGGGGGGGGCTGTATATTCCTACTGGATATTTATATAACCTCACATTTTATGCAAATGTAATTTAGTGTTGTTAATATGTTTACTTTGTGGCATAATATGATTTGGGGCACTACTGTATGGCATAATATGATTTGGGGCACTACTGTATGGCATAATATGATTTGGGGGCACTACTGTATGGCATAATATGATTTGGGGGCACTATTGAGGTATAATATTAACCGGGGGCAGTATTGTGGTATAAAATAATTTGGGGGCACTATTGTACGAACTGGGGCACTATTGTGGCATAATATGATTTCAGGGCTATTAATTAAAAGTGGGGCCGTTTGGGGAAAAAATAACGTCTATTTATTTATTAAATGTGAATAGGAATTATTTAATGGCATTGATGGTTGGGGGAAATAGGTATATTTCTTAAACGTAAATGCGATTTAATTTATTGCTGGGGTTGTTTGGAGGGAGGTATATAGGTTTATTTATTAAACGTGAATACTACAATTTTAATGCTGAGGCTGGAGGGAGGCCTAATTATAAAACATGGGTTGCATTGATTAAACACCAGGGCTGGTTGGAGGTTTCTAAATTACATGTACCCATTTTTTTTTTCCAAATAGGGCCTCCAGCATTCGAGGATCCAGACAAGCAGCAACTAAAGACACCAGCAGCCACAGGTGGTGCAAGTGACAAGAACACAGGTGGGGAAGTCCCGAATTTTGATGACTGTCTCGTTTAGTGAGATTTGATCAGACTACAAGGACAGTTGGGAGGTAAGTCCCACTTCACACTGTACTGCTTGTGAAGGCAAAGCTGCGGGCACCTAACAGTATTGCACACAGTATTGCTTGTGTATTTGTCTAACATTGTGTCTAATATGATAACCATGTTACATAATAGGGGCCCCCTGTCTTAAATAACCCGGGCCCCTGAGCGTTAATCCAGCTCTGGTTAGCAGGAGGAATCTGATAGTTGCTCCCAGTCCCTGGACAGGACACAGCCTGCAGAGCAAGCTGAGGAGCTCTAAGTCTCACAAGATTTGGTAATCTTGTGAGACTAAGAGTTTCCCTGCTCACTCTACAGGAAGTTCCCACCCTGATGGATGTCAGCAGCATAGATAAGTACAGTGGGCTGGGGGTGTCATAATGTGCCTGGGGGGATGGCGTGATGTGGCTGGGAGGGCATGATAAATGTAATGTTTTATTATAATGTATGTATCAATGCCCCATGTTGGCCACGCCCTTTTTGGCGCCGCCACTGCGCGACGGCTCACGATTTTTTTCCTTCTGGACCTGAGGTGGGCCTGTGTACTTTAAATGCCAGGGCTGATTTTTAGTCCCAGTCCAGCCCTGGAAGGAAACATTGTGACTCCAGCAGCAGAAACATTTGCACATTTTACCCTGCAAGAACATGATCAGGAAAAGTCTTATTTAACCATATTTGCCCAGTCTTGTGGTCTGTCCTGGAGAATCCCAAATTCTGGTTAGGTCTCTCGGACTTGCGGGAGAGCAGGCCATTCTCCCGTTTTCTGGCCACTTTCTAGTGAAGTGGCCAGGATGGGAGTCTCCATGCAGCGATTCGCGTTTTGGCCCCGCTCCCATTCGTCCGGGATTTCCCAGGGAGGAGGTGTAAAAGTATGTGATTAACTGCTGTGATGCAAATGAATGAGGCAAACTGGAATCTAAGCAGTTAAAGTGGACGTGAAAACAGTCACAAACATATGCTGACAAGCAGCCACAAATTACACGTTGTGCCCCACTAGGACACTGGTGCTGTACCTCCCCATAGTACTCCAGCCCTCCCATAACCACAGCATCCCATGCTTCCAGCTCCCTCCATGTCTCGTCTGTATTAGATTAATAAGATCAATTTAGTATATATTTTTAAAGACATTTTGCATAACAAACCCTCCTTGAGAAATAAGTATAGATAAAATGATTGATTTTTGCAATGTTTTAACATAAGGGTCATCCTGCCACCCCTGCGGTCCTGCTGCTTTCAGGTACTGTGTTGCTTTTTCACAAATACAGGACTATAAACAGCAACACCATTAAAAGTGACTCTTCCACGTCTTTCCTAAATTACTTTTCTAAATCTTTCATTACCCATATAGGGCCTGGTTCATCAAGGGTCGTATCTGCCGATTTTGTGCGTATCATCTGCAAAATTACTCTGCACATGCCAAGAACTGAACCACGCTCCACAGAACGCAGCCACGTTCAATTTACCTTCATACGCAAAGGACACTTACTACAGTCTACGAGTTCTGGGGGGGGGAACAGGGCGAGGAAGGGGAGTTCGCCCATAGTCAATGTACAGTAAGGGCGTGCCAAACCCGAGCAAGAGCTAGTCTAAGTCCTGATTACTAGTGATGACAGTCTCGTATGCATGCTATAACATGTGTTTGTGATCATGAGCAACTGTAAGAATGTATTTTATGTTCAGTAGACATTAATAACATCCTAATAAATGTATTTCATGGGGAAAAATATATAAAAAAAAACATTTATTTATTTTTTTAAAAACTGTTTTGTCATTAATGTCTATATTAATAACAAGTGAAATTATTTAAAAAAAAATTCTCTGCGTTCTTTTGCAAATTTATATTCCACAAAGGCATTGGATGTATCCTACAGTGTCTGCTGTAGTAGAGCAGAGCGGACATACGCCCGTATTCTTCAGCGCACGTATCTTCAGACCTTCTCTTTTGAGAGTACGCAGAGCCGATTTACGGGTGTTTTGAAGTCAGTGTAAGTTCTGTGTTTCAGAGACTTGATCTGGATTATAGCCTGGATCCTTATTGCTGAATCCATGTAGCACTCTACATGGATACATTGAACAGTTCAGTCCTTTGCCCGCGGTGGTGGGAAGAGATGAGCAATTGAATGGTGTGATGCTTAGAAGGAATTGTGTTTCCCCATGTGAAATGTTGAAGATGTATTTACTGTGTTATTCCTTGAATTATAGTATACAGTTTGTATTATCGTTTCCATGCATTAGGTTTGCCATCTAGTGGACAAACATTGTATAACACACAAATAGAAATGTAATACATTTGCTATTTCAATTACATTTCCTTCACTCCATAAATGGAAAATATCAACATATACATCTGCCTATATTTTGGAAAGGTATGATAGACATACTGACTGAAGGCTGATTTCGAAAAAAAAATAATTATATATATATATATATATATATATATATTGGTTAGCACTTCTGCCTCACAACACAGGGGTCATGAGTTCGATTCCCAACCATGGCCTTATCTGTGTGGAGTTTGTATGTTCTCCCTGTGTTTGTGTGGGTGTAGAGGACTTACCTGTCCGGGGCCGTCGTCATCCCTCGGGCGGCGGTCCACTCCGTTCAGCCGGGACGGTGAGCCAATCAGGGCTCACCTCCCGGCCATTTCAAAAAGAAGCATGGCGACGGACCAATCCGGGCCCGCCATGTCATCACGTGGCGTCGCGTCGACGCTACGTGATGACGCTAGCGCGGCGCCGACTATTTAAGTCGGCGCGCGCGCCGCCATGTTCAGTTCGACGGCGGAGAGAGTCAGAAGAGGACGTGTCGCGGAGAGCTGCGGGATCAAGACCAGAAGACAAGCCAGCGGAGACCAGCAGTGGCGGCAGAGAGCCCTTGTTAGGGCTAAGAGCGCCTCTGCTGCCTGAAGACCGGCGGGATCAAGAACCGAAGACAGCGGAGACCAGCAGTGGCGGCAGAGAGCCCTTGTTAGGGCTAAGAGCGCCTCTGCTGCCTGAAGACCGGCGGGATCAAAAGCAGAAGCCGGCGGCAGAGCAGAGAAGCAGCGGCAGGCGGGGAAGGAGTCCAGGAGAAGCTCCCCGAAGACAGCCCCAGGTAAGGCCTTGCCAGGCAACTCCTCTCCCGGGCCCACGCCCGCAGTACATACAATAAAGTCGGGCACAAGGCCCGTTGGCACTCTATAGTAGGGGCACAAGGCCCAGGGACCTGGGCACTAGGCCCCAACGTGGTAGTGGGCCAGTAGGCCATTAGTCTGATATAAAGGGGACAAGCCCCTGTTAGTTAGAGAGGGGGACTCTGAGCCCCAGGTACAAGGGCACAAGGCCCTAGGTAGTTAGTGGCCTAGAGGCCATAGGAAGGCCAAAGGGCCTGGTTAGGGGCTGGTAGCCCATCTCCTATTAAGGGCACAAGGCCCTCAGTTAGTAAGGAAGGCCACAGGCCTCAGGCAGGGGCTAGGACCCCTAGGTAGTAGGGCACAAGGCCCTAGTGAGTGGGCTCAGAGCCCTGGGTTAGAGAGGGGGCTGAGGCCCATTAGTCAGAGCAGAAGGCTCTGTGTGTAGCTGGGCAGAGACCCATGGTGTGTAGGGCCTAAGGCCCTGGTGGTGTGAGGTAGAGGCGTGGGAGCCTCGTGAGAGTAGGCGCGGTCCTGTGTGAGGTGAGCACACGTGGTTAGGAGGTACGGTCGAGCGTAGGCTCCCGTGGTGCTGTAGCAACCTGCTGGTTGGCTAGCAGCGGTGTGTTCGGGTAAGTAGCGGCAAAGTACTGTAGACTGTATCTATTTATTCTGTCTGTGTGGCGAGTGTAGTTTACATTACAGTATTTTGGTGTGCTTTCTAACGGTGTCCAGGGGCAAGACGTCAGGCCCCCATTAAAGGTAGGCTCTTGTTTCCTGTGGTTTTCCTGTGCTAACCCGTGCTGTGTGGGGACAAGTGTAAGTAACAGCATACACATAGTCAGGGGAGAACACACGTAGTGTCCCTGTCCCTTAGGTCCCCGGGGTCACACTGGTACCCAAGGGGGGTGGCTGAGTGAGTTGGTGGCAGTGCAGCACACCTTGAGGCAGTTCCAGGGGCGGCCGTGGTTCTGATCAAGGGTCCTCAAGGCCGGTTCCGTGCAGGTGGACCTGTGGTTCCGGACGAAGGGACACGTGTGAGATACCCGAGTACAGGCAGTCGGGCGGTTCAGTTCGATCGGCTGTTCCGTGCGGCAGTCGGCCCGCGGGTTAGTGTGCTGTTTTACTGAGCCTCAGCCGGGCTTAAAGAACCCGTACTTAGGGCCTGTGTGTGACTCCATAGCAAGAAGGCAGCTTCTTGGTAAGACCTGGGTGAGGGGGTTAGGAACCGCCCTCCGGTTTAGGCTGTGAACACCGGCTGGTGTTCCCCGTAGCGTGTAACTATTAGTTCCGTTAGTGCACCACATTTAGTAGTCCTAGTGTTTGACGTAGTTGCGTTGCCGACCATTAGAACGTTGTTAGGGTCGGGTCGCCGTTTGTAGTTAGTCCAGTTTGTGGGTGCCATCTTAGTTCACGGAGAGCGTAGAGGGAGGCTGTGTGTCTTGTCATCCGCAGGAGTCGGGAAGGTGCAGGAGAACCGGATCGGAAGTGGGAGTGTCCCGGTGAGTATCACGCTCGATTCCTCCTTTCGGTTAGGCCCTCACCGGCAGGTGTGTGAGGCACTTGAGGCGGGATTAGTCCTCGGATTAGTCTTGGCCTTCAGTGCCTGAAGTCCCCCGCGTCTTGGCAAGAACAAAGTGAGGAGGCGGCAAGGAGCTTGGACTGACCGTGTCTTCGTCCCTTGCCGTAGTCTCGGACAGCCCTTACTTGGTAGACTCGGTTTAACTGTGTGTTTCCCTCTTAGGCGTTACTTGCGGGCGTCCGGAGAAAACCCAAACCGGGACCGAGGTGGGATCCAGTCATCCACGCGGATCGTGGTAAATTCGAAGGTAGTAGGAGGTAGTCGCCCTGTGAGGCACATCTCCTTTAGGGACCTTACATTTTGGCGTAGTCGGCAGGATCCGCGTTCGTGATGACGGATTCACGACCAACCACGCCTTCCCCCGAGCGCAACCCGCCTAATGTGATGGCTGTGGGTGCCGCGTTGTCCCACCTGCCGAAGTTCGATGGAAAGAATCTTGCTTTCGCCGACTGGCAGGAACGGCTGCATGGCACTGCCCGGTTGTATCATATCACCGGTGCCATGAAGGTGGAGCTGGCTCTGAACGCCCTGGAAGGGGATGCCAGGAAGACGGTTCTTCTTCGACCCAAATCAGATAGGGACACCCTGGACGCCATCTTCAAAATCTTGGGAGGATTGTACGGTGACACCTCCTCTGCGGCAGTTCTGAGGAAGAGGTTCTTCGGGCGTGTGCAGAGAGAAGACGAGAGTCTAACCCAGTTTGGCAACGCTCTCCTAGAATTGGCGGGAGAACTCTGGCAGAGAGACCCACGGGGGTCGGCCGCCATGGGAGACTCGGATGTGCTACTGCGAGACCAATTTGCCCTGGGGCTCTGGAACGTGCCACTCCGGCACATTCTACTGGACAAGGTGCGGGACCAACCTCACCTGGCGTTCCAGGAAATACAAGCGGAGGCTGTGTCCCGGGACAGAGATGATCACTACGGGCCTTATGCGGTAGCGCCCCAGCAAGTCCTGCTCACCAGTAGCCCGTCCGAAGCAGAGGCCCAACCGTTGGAGAGTTGTGTGAAAGATCTAAAGGAAGCTCTCTTAGCCATAAAGGAAGAAGTCGCCCAACTGCGGCAGGAAGTCCGTCGGCCGAGGGATCGCCGAAGTGAAGGGGGACCTATGGAGGAACGGCGAAGCGCCCCCAGGTCCCAGCAGGGCCCAAGACCGGGCGTTCGCTGCTGGAGATGCCAACGCGTGGGACATTATGCCCGAAACTGTCCCGAACCTCCAAACCAGGCACCGTTAAACTAGAGTCCCTCGCGGTGAAAGGGCCACCCGCGGGGGAGATGGGGGCAAACCCCAACTTCACCAACTCTGCTGATTTGGTGGGGGAGTGCCCTACCGTAGTAGCCACGTTAGGGGGTAAACCACAACAGTGTCTGCTGGATACGGGGTCTCAGGTGACCACTATGTCGGAGCGGTGTTTCCTGGAAAACTACGCTCACCTGCAGAAGAGCCGGGCCCAAACGTGGATTAAGCTGACCGCCGCCAACAATTTGCCCATCCCTGTCGTGGGAGTAGTCTGGTTGGAAATTGAAGTATGCGGACAGACCTTGGGAAAGAAGGGCATTCTGGTGGTTGGTGGAAAAGAGCTTCGTCATGGCCCGGTGATCCTGGGGATGAACGCCCTACAAAATTTGGATCAGGCCTTATTCCACGCCAAAGGGGCTCGATACTGGAGAGAGTTGGACGTACCCCGGCCCGTGCAGCAGGTTTTCCAGAGGATGGTACGACGGTGTGATGAAGAACCGACTGAGTCGGGACTGGAGCTCCTTGGCTACCTACGGACCAACTATCGACAGACGGTCGAAGTACCCCCTGGTCAGGAGGTGCTGCAATATATGGAAGTGAGGACAAACCGGAGATTAGAGGGAAGAGTGGTGTTGGTGGAACCGGTCAGTCCGGAACGAACGGCGGAAGGACCTCTTGTAGCCCGTGCGTTGGCCAGGGTACATCGAGGAAGGGTACCCGTGCGGTTATGTAATGTGCAGGACCATACTCAGACGATGGGGCCTGGTACGACTGTCGCTCGAGTTATCGCCGTAGAAGCAGAACAGATTGGAGATGACCGGCAGATACGTCTCAAACCCGCGTCAGGACAACAAGGGGGCCTGGCGGTCCAGGTGGAGGGTGACGATAGCCTGTCCCGCGAGTGGAACGGCAACACCATTTTGGAACAAATGGATGTTTCCTTGGAAGGGATCGAGCCTCGAGATGTTACCCGTTTACAGCAGATATTGTGGGCCAGACAGAAAGTGTTCTCCCGAAGTGAAGAGGATTTTGGGTACACGGAGGAACTGGAACATAATATCCGTACCGGAGACAGTCTGCCCATTAGGGAGAGATATCGGCCAATCCCGCCCAAGTTGTACCAAGAGGTCAAGCTGATGATTAGGCAGATGTTGGATAGCCACGTGATTACCGAAAGTAAGAGCCCGTGGGCAGCTCCTATCGTCTTAGTACGAAAAAAAGATGGCGCTATCAGGTTCTGTGTGGACTATCGGCGGTTGAATAGTTGTACTGTCCGCGACGCGTATCCATTGCCCAGGATTGAGGAGTCGCTAGCTGCGCTAGGAAAGGCGAGATATTTCTCCACTCTGGATCTTGCCAGCGGATACTGGCAAGTACCAGTGGCGGCAGAGGACCGGCCGAAGACGGCCTTCATCACACCAATGGGTCTGTTTGAGTTCTGTAGGATGCCGTTTGGGCTCACTAATGCTCCCGCCACCTTCCAACGGTTAATGGAGAGATGTCTGGGAAACCTGAACTTCGACGCTCTCCTGATCTATTTGGATGATATCATCATCTTCGCTCCCACGGTCAAGGAACATCTGGATCGTCTCGACGTCGTCCTACAGCGCTTGGAGAAGTTCGGCCTGAAGTTGAAGCCGCGAAAGTGTCATCTTCTGAAATCTCGGTTGGAATACCTGGGACATATTGTGTCCCGGGATGGGGTGAGCCCCACTCCGGATAAGGTTTCTGCGGTGTTGGACTGGAAGATCCCTCGAACGGTGACGGAACTGAGAGCATTTCTGGGGTTAGTGGGCTACTATCGGAGATTCATCAAAGACTTCGCGAAGGTGGCTGGCCCGCTACACGAATTATTGAGGGGCGTTGCCACTACGGCTAAGAATCAAGCCATAACCTGGGGAGACGCTCAGGAAAAGGCTTTCATGACGCTCAAAGAAGACCTGACGACGGCTCCAGTGCTGGCGTACGCGGACTTCGAAAAGCCCTTCGTTCTGTATACTGATGGAAGTCTCAAGGGCCTGGGGGCCGTGCTAGCACAAGTCCAAGACGGCAAAGAACGGGTCATTGCCTACGGAAGCCGGAGCCTGCGGGATTCAGAAAGAAACCCCGATAATTACAGTGCCTTTAAGCTGGAGTTGTTAGCAGTGGTTTGGGCAGTAACCGAAAAGTTCACGGAATACTTGACCGGCGCTGAGTTCGACATAGTGACCGATCACAATCCCTTGGCCTACTTGGGCACGGCCAAGTTAGGGGCGCTGGAACAGCGCTGGATGGCTCGGTTGGCCAAGTTCGGATATAAGATCCGGTATCGACCCGGAAAGGCTAATGGAAATGCGGATGCGTTGTCCCGTTATCCCCTGCAAGGGCCGGAGGGGCCTAGTGATGAGGACAGAGAAGGGGAGGAGATCCCGGATCTGACCCAGTTGACATCTCCTGTTTGTGCTCTGAGTGTGCCCAAGACGACCGTAGATTGGGCCGAACGGCAGGCTCAGGATGCTCCATTGCGGTGTGTCCGCCGATGGAAGCAACAGGGACATTGGCCCTCTAGTGAAGAACGGCGTCGACTGTCCATAGCCGGACGACGGCTATTGCACAGATGGGATCAACTGGCAGTGAGGGAAGGGGTGCTAGTTCGCCGAGCCTACCTGGAGCAAGAGCTCCGTCCTGTATGGCAGGTGGTGGTGCCTGAGTCCATGGCGCGGGACTTGGTACTGGAAGCCCATGAAAAAGGCGCTCATCTCGGGGCGGCCAAGACCCATCAATGGCTACGCAGACAGTACTGCGTACCTGGCGCCAAGGCGTTGGCGGAAGAGGTCTGCCGAGCCTGTCCACGATGTGGGGTAAGTAAGGCTGGAGAGCAGCATGCGCCCGTGCAAACCATTCAGACGGGGCGACCCTTGGAGCTGCTTATGATTGATTACGTCCTGGTTGGGGAGTCAAGTAGTGGTCATAGCTACGCGTTGGTCATGACCGACCACTTTACAAAGTTCACCGTCGTTGTGCCCACACGAAATCAGACGGCGGAAGCAGCTACGCGCGCCATTGTGGAGCACTTCATTCGGAGGTATGGGTGCCCGGAGCGAATTCACTCGGATCAGGGAGCCTGTTTTCAGGGACGCCTCATGGAGGGTCTGTGTGACACTTATGGGGTACAGAAGTCCCGGACCACTCCTTATCACCCTCAAGGTAATGGCGCCTGTGAAAGGTTCAATCGGACCTTGCTGCAAATGCTCAGGGCTCTGGAGGCTGGGCAAAAGAACCGCTGGCCGGAGTACGTGCAGGACTTGGTGTGGGTATACAATAACCGGGTACATAGTACCACCGGTTATACCCCATACTTCCTTTTGTTTGGGCGGCCTGGAAGGGAGTGGCGTGATTTGGACTTGTCCGTCCCCGAGGAAGCGGACAGATGGACTCCCAGCGGCTGGGTGACCGAGCAGAAGAGGAAGCTGAAGATTGCCGGGGACGTGGTGAGGGGGCAGCTACGGTCCAAAGTCCATCACGGGCCAACCAACAGCACGGCTTCCCCCTTCGTAGTGGGTCAGCGGGTACTGGTAAGAGTTAAGAGGTTGGGAAATAAACTCAGCGATCGGTGGGAAGTGTTGCCACATGTAGTGCAACGGCGCATGGCTCCTGATCTTCCTTTGTATGAGGTGGTTCCTGCGGAAGGGACTGGAAGACCGCGGGTGCTACATCGGAATATGTTACGTCCCTGTGGTTTTCTGGATTTGCCTTCCGACGTCCAGGAGAGAAGTGAGCCAGATCCTATACCCGCCCCGACGGGGGTGGATTGGTGGGCACCAATGACCGCCGACGACGTTGTTACTCCAGATGCTACTCCAGTGGACCTGGACCTTCCGACACCGCCGCTTCAACCCAGAAGATCGCAGCGGCCAAACTTGGGCCAGCCTGGAGGACGTTATACTGACCCGGATTTCGTGTGGAACAGGGTTTTGTCGGCAGGGACTGCCGACATTAAAAACGGGGGAAATGTAGAGGACTTACCTGTCCGGGGCCGTCGTCATCCCTCGGGCGGCGGTCCACTCCGTTCAGCCGGGACGGTGAGCCAATCAGGGCTCACCTCCCGGGCATTTCAAAAAGAAGCATGGCGACGGACCAATCCGGGCCCGCCATGTCATCACGTGGCGTCGCGTCGACGCTACGTGATGACGCTAGCGCGGCGCCGACTATTTAAGTCGGCGCGCGCGCCGCCATGTTCAGTTCGACGGCGGAGAGAGTCAGAAGAGGACGTGTCGCGGAGAGCTGCGGGATCAAGACCAGAAGACAAGCCAGCGGAGACCAGCAGTGGCGGCAGAGAGCCCTTGTTAGGGCTAAGAGCGCCTCTGCTGCCTGAAGACCGGCGGGATCAAGAACCGAAGACAGCGGAGACCAGCAGTGGCGGCAGAGAGCCCTTGTTAGGGCTAAGAGCGCCTCTGCTGCCTGAAGACCGGCGGGATCAAAAGCAGAAGCCGGCGGCAGAGCAGAGAAGCAGCGGCAGGCGGGGAAGGAGTCCAGGAGAAGCTCCCCGAAGACAGCCCCAGGTAAGGCCTTGCCAGGCAACTCCTCTCCCGGGCCCACGCCCGCAGTACATACAATAAAGTCGGGCACAAGGCCCGTTGGCACTCTATAGTAGGGGCACAAGGCCCAGGGACCTGGGCACTAGGCCCCAACGTGGTAGTGGGCCAGTAGGCCATTAGTCTGATATAAAGGGGACAAGCCCCTGTTAGTTAGAGAGGGGGACTCTGAGCCCCAGGTACAAGGGCACAAGGCCCTAGGTAGTTAGTGGCCTAGAGGCCATAGGAAGGCCAAAGGGCCTGGTTAGGGGCTGGTAGCCCATCTCCTATTAAGGGCACAAGGCCCTCAGTTAGTAAGGAAGGCCACAGGCCTCAGGCAGGGGCTAGGACCCCTAGGTAGTAGGGCACAAGGCCCTAGTGAGTGGGCTCAGAGCCCTGGGTTAGAGAGGGGGCTGAGGCCCATTAGTCAGAGCAGAAGGCTCTGTGTGTAGCTGGGCAGAGACCCATGGTGTGTAGGGCCTAAGGCCCTGGTGGTGTGAGGTAGAGGCGTGGGAGCCTCGTGAGAGTAGGCGCGGTCCTGTGTGAGGTGAGCACACGTGGTTAGGAGGTACGGTCGAGCGTAGGCTCCCGTGGTGCTGTAGCAACCTGCTGGTTGGCTAGCAGCGGTGTGTTCGGGTAAGTAGCGGCAAAGTACTGTAGACTGTATCTATTTATTCTGTCTGTGTGGCGAGTGTAGTTTACATTACAGTATTTTGGTGTGCTTTCTAACGGTGTCCAGGGGCAAGACGTCAGGCCCCCATTAAAGGTAGGCTCTTGTTTCCTGTGGTTTTCCTGTGCTAACCCGTGCTGTGTGGGGACAAGTGTAAGTAACAGCATACACATAGTCAGGGGAGAACACACGTAGTGTCCCTGTGTCACTCACCGGACTGTGAGTGCTTCTTCCCGGACTATTAGGAACCGTGGACGTCCTCTATCCTGAGGGACTGCGCATGCGCAGCCCTTTCCAAACCTTCAGTGTATGTTCCTTTAACTTAATTGGCAGATCAGGCAACCTCCCTATATTAAGCACCTGTGGTCAACACCACGTTGCCTGATCTTGGAGTCTCATTCCCCATGAGTCTCTGAAGGTGTTCCTGTGTTTCCTTGTTTATTCAGCTCTGCTGATTCCTGTGGTTTCCAAACCACTTCTACCTCTGTGGTTTCCAAACCACTTCTGCTACTGTGGTTCCCATACCACTTCTACCATCTACTGAATCATCGTGACTGTGAGCTGATTCCTATCCGCTGCCTCCGTGCACTACAGTCTTCTAATCACTTCAACTCTACCATGTATCATTGGGACTGTTAGCTGATGCCTATCCGCTGCCTCCGTGCATTACAGGCTTCAACCACATCCACTCACCTGTTCATGATTGTGACTGCCAGCTGATTCCTATCCGCTGCCTCCGTGCACTACAGGCTTCAACCTGCAACTCGTCTGTGTTTCATCATCGTGACTGCTAGCTGATTCCTATCCGCTGCCTCCGTGCACTACAGTCTTCAACCTGCAACTCGTCTGTGTTTCATCATCGTGACTGCTAGCTGATTCCTATCCGCTGCCTCCGTGCACTACAGTCTTCAACCTGCAACCCGTCTGTGTTTCATCGTGACTGTTTGGCTGATTCCTATCCGCTGCCTCTGTGCGCTTCAGTCTTCAGTCCTTGTCAACGCTCCCGTGTTTCCTTGAGTCTGCCTCCACTATTGCTACCCGCTATTCTCCGTGATCAACTGTGCCTGTTCAACTCTGCTCTCCCGTGTCCCATCGTTACTGCACCTGCTGGTTGCTATTGGCTACCTCCGTGTTCCCGCAGAGACCCGCTGCTGCTACTCCTCAGCACTACTCATCCATCTACTGCTGATCCGCTCTCCACGCTTTCCTGTGTTCCCTGCTGGTCTACCTTCCCGTGCGCTGCACCTACTAGACCACCGCTTCACCCATCCAGGGACTTCGCATCCTGCCGGCCTCCTGCCGTTCAGGTATCTCTGCACTCCTGTCTGACTGCCTCCTGAACCACGGTATGCATACTTCTCATTGACTGTGCTGTGTATTGCATACCTTGCTGGACTGTGTTGGTTCTCCTCTGGAGTGTGCTATCCGCTGAGTCTATTGCCATCATTGACTGTGTTATCTTATGCTGGACTACTTCAAGAGACTTTCTATATTGGCAGTATTGTTCAGTCATTTATACATTTATATTGTGCATATTACTGTGGATCAAAGTCAAGGTGCCCGTGTATATATTGTGTTGCAGTCTCTCCCCGTGCACCTCCTCACATATATATTCAGTAGTACAACTTGCTAGTGGCAGACCACTGACTCCTGTTTACAGTTTCACCTGTTCCAGTATCCTCTCACATAGCAGTGGTACAACTTGCTAACGCAGACCACTGACTCCCCGGATATCTCCACTTGGATTCCATTCCTTCACTCAGACAGCGGTACAACTTGCTATCCGCAGACCGCTGACTCTCATCACCTCCTCGTTTCTGTTGGACATTCCTCCTCACTATAGCAGTGGTACAACTTGCTACCGCAGACCACTGACTACCTTCACGTGTCCTTTGTCCATACAGTTCCTCGTGTATTACTACCTCCATATTGCCAGTGCTGCTAGTCATAGACTTCCCTGAGCATCTCATCATCTGCTATTTCCTGTTCCGTGATCACCCTGCTACCAGAGTACCATATTACCACCTATACTGCTCTGGTAAGCCTATCACCTGGTGATCCCTGGGTAAAGACTCCTAGTGCCCGTGACAGTAAGATCAGGCCATGACAGACCCAGATACGGAACCTACTGCTAAAGAGATGCTGCAGCATCTGGTCAGTCGTGTGGAGCAACAGGATGCTCGCCAACAGCTGTTACTTCAATGTTACCAATCGTTAACCTCCCAAGGAACATCTGGACAGACTGTTACAGCTAGTATTGAAGCTCCTGTGCTTTCCTCCGTTTCCCCAGTGCCATCCCAGGTGTCTACAGCTCCTACGCTTCACCTGCCTACTCCGTCAAAATATGACGGGGACCCCAAAACTTGTAGAGGTTTCCTTAACCAATGTTCAGTCCATTTTGAACTCCAACCTCAAAATTTTTCTTCCCATCGTTCCAGAGTGGCCTATCTTATCTCATTGTTTTCTGGACAAGCCCTGGCTTGGGCCTCCCCTCTGTGGGAAAGAAACGATCCAATTCTACAAGATAGTGCCAAATTCATTTCCACGTTCCGAAGTGTGTTCGATGAACCAGGTCGTGTGACCTCCGCTGCTTCCAGCATTCTTCGTTTGCGACAAGGCTCCCATACAGTAGGACAGTATGTCATTCAATTTAGGATCTTAGCCTCTGAACTTCAGTGGAACACTGAAGCATTAGTTGCCGCCTTCTGGCAGGGGCTCTCCGATAAAATTAAAGATGCACTGACTACCCAAGAGCTTCCTTCGTCACTAGAAGATTTGATCTCTCTTTGCCATCGTGTAGACATGAGATTTCGTGAAAGAGAATCTGAGAAAACAACTTCTGCTAAAGCACCTCTTCGTTTAAACCCTCAATTTCGTCCAGTTTCACCTTCTGTGATTCCCATGGAGATAGGACGTTCCAAATTATCTTTAGAAGAGAGGAGACGAAGAGTAAAGAATAGACTCTGTATCTATTGTGCTGATTCCACACATATGCTCAGTTCTTGCCCTAAGAGATCGGGAAATGCCAGGCCCTAACTAGTTCTGGAGAGGTGAAGTTAGGGTCCCTGGAGTCCTCTCCATTGTCTATGAAATCTAAAGTCTGCGCTTTCGATGTTACGATTTCCTTTGCTACTAAATCCTTTGAGTCACAGGCATTGATTGATTCCGGAGCAGCAGGAAATTTCATTTCTAAATCACTAGTGAATCAATGGTCCCTACCAGTGATCACTTTAAAAACACCCATTACTGTGACGGCTATAGATGGATCACGTCTCATCAATGGTCTCATCACCCAGAGTACGTCTCCAGTAACCCTTCAGATTGGTGTACTACACCATGAAGAAATTTCGTTTTTAATTCTTCCTGTTACGACAAGTCCGATTGTCTTAGGCCTTCCATGGCTTCAATGTCACTCTCCCCAGATTGACTGGCGCACCCCTCAAGTTACGTCTTGGGGGCCTGAATGTCACCATCGTTGTCTCTCTCAAGTTATTCCTCTTAAAGTACAGCAATCTTCCATCTCATCTTCCTCCCCGGGACTCCCTCCTCAGTATGCTTCATTTGCCGATGTGTTTGATAAAGCTCAGTCTGAACGTCTTCCTCCTCATCGTTCTTGGGATTGTCCGATCGACCTTCTACCTGGCAAGACTCCTCCCAGGGGTCGGGTCTATCCTCTCTCGTTACCTGAAACTCAAGCCACATCTGAGTACATACAGGAGAATCTCCAGCGTGGGTTCATTCGACCTTCCACCTCTCCCGCTGGAGCTGGGTTCTTCTTCGTCAAAAAGAAGGATGGATCATTACGCCCTTGTATAGATTTTCGTGGACTCAACGCCATTACTATCAAGAATCGGTATCCCATTCCGCTGATCACTGAGCTATTTGATCGCATCAAGGGAGCTCGGATATTTACTAAGTTGGATCTTCGTGGTGCCTACAATTTAATTAGAATCCGTTCCGGTGACGAATGGAAGACCGCGTTTAACACCAGAGATGGGCATTACGAATATTTAGTAATGCCCTTCGGGCTGTGTAATGCCCCCGCGGTTTTCCAGGGTTTCATCAATGAGATCTTTCGGGACTTATTATATGTATGTGTCGTTGTCTACCTGGACGACATATTGATCTTCTCACAGGACCTGCCTTCTCATCACCAACATGTGGCAGAGGTCCTCTCCAGACTACGGAAAAACTCATTGTTCTGTAAATTGGAAAAATGTTCATTCGAGTTACCCCAGATTCCATTCTTGGGGTATATAGTTTCCGGAGTTGGCCTGAAGATGGATCCAGACAAAGTAAATGCTGTACTACATTGGCCTCAGCCAACTACTCTTCGTGCCATCCAGCGTTTTTTAGGTTTTGCCAATTACTATAGACGCTTCATTCAAGACTTCTCATCCATTGCATCTCCCATTGTGGCCTTAACTCGGAAAGGGGCTAATACTAAGCAATGGTCATCTGAGGCTCTCCAAGCCTTTCAAATCCTCAAAGAGTCCTTCTCGTCTGCTCCCATTCTGCGACAACCTGATGTGACACTCCCCTTCTTCCTAGAAGTAGATGCCTCTAATGTGGGCTTAGGAGCTATTCTCTCCCAACGCTCGGAGCAACAAAAATTACATCCTTGTGCCTTCTACTCTCGGGGTCTTCTGCCCGCAGAGAAAAACTATACTATCGGGGACAAGGAGTTGCTGGCCATCAAAGCTGCATTAGAGGAATGGAGATACTTGTTGGAAGGAGCTCGCCATCCGGTGACGATCTTCACGGATCATAAGAACTTGTCATATTTGCAATCTGCTCAATGCTTGAACCCTCGTCAAGCAAGATGGTCTCTTTTCTTTTCCCGTTTTGAATTAATTATAACTTTCAAACCAGCTGCTAAGAACAAGAAAGCTGACGCTCTATCTCGAGCTTTTGTGACGTCCTCTGATGTAGAAGAGGTTCCCAACCATGCTATTCTAGACCCCAAATGTATTTCTCTGGCTGCTTCATCCACCAAAATGCTACCATTTGGGAAGACCCTCGTGCCTCCTACTCTGAGGAGGAAAATCCTTTCGTGGTTCCATGCCTCTCGTTTTTCTGGACACGCCGGTGAACATAAGACCTTTGAGATTCTCTCTCGTAGTTACTGGTGGCCTTCAATGAGGAGAGACGTCAAAGAGTTTATTGCTTCCTGTGATTTATGTTCTCAGTTCAAATCCTCCCGCAGAACTCCAGCAGGGTTGCTGCGACCACTACCCATTCCGTCCAAGCCTTGGACCCATATTAGTATGGATTTCGTTACTGATTTGCCACCAAGTAAGAATCACAATACTATTTGGGTAGTGGTAGACAGATTTTCGAAGATGGCTCATTTCGTCCCTCTGTCCGGTTTACCTTCCTCGTCTACTCTGGCTGAACATTTCATTAAAGAAATCTTCCGCATCCATGGATGTCCGTCTGAGATTGTGTCAGATAGAGGAGTACAATTCGTTTCCAGATTCTGGCGGGCCCTTTGTAAAACCTTGGGCATACGATTAGCACTCTCATCGTCTTACCATCCGCAATCTAACGGACAAACGGAACGAGTCAATCAAGATCTTGAGACTTTTATTAGGATGTTCTCTTCAGCCAACCAAGACAACTGGGTAGAATTGCTCCCTTGGGCTGAATTCGCCCATAACAACATGTACCATGAGTCATCATCCAAAACTCCATTCTTTGTGGTCTACGGTCACCATCCGTCTTTTCCGGAATTTCCTGCCCTCCCGCCCACCCAAGTTCCTGCTGTGGAGACTGCTTGTCAGACCTTCAAAAATATCTGGTCTCAGGTCAAAACCTGTTTAAAGAAAACATCTAACAAATATAAGTCTTTCGCAGATAAGAAGAGGCGGGCTATTCCACCACTAAAAATTGGAGATCGTGTCTGGTTATCTACCAAAAATATTCGTTTGAAGGTTCCATCTATGAAATTCGCCCCTCGTTTTATTGGTCCATATAGGATCATTCAAGTTATCAATCCAGTATGTGTTAAACTTCTTCTTCCTAAGAATCTTCGGATTTCCAATGCCTTCCATGTGTCCTTACTCAAACCTCTTATTATCAATCGTTTCTCGACTCCTCCCTCAGCACCGCAGCCAGTTCAAGTTCATCAGGAGGAGGATTTCGAGATTACTGAGGTATTGGATGCAAAAATTTCGCGAGGAGTCCTCCGTTTCCTCGTTCATTGGAAGGGCTTTGGTCCTGAAGAGCGTTCATGGATCAAAGCTGAAGATCTTAATGCTCCTGCCCTTCTGAAGAAGTTTTATTCCAAAAATCCGGACAAGCCCGGTTCCAGGCGTTCTGTGCCCACCTTTAAAAGGGGGGGTACTGTCACTCACCGGACTGTGAGTGCTTCTTCCCGGACTATTAGGAACCGTGGACGTCCTCTATCCTGAGGGACTGCGCATGCGCAGCCCTTTCCAAACCTTCAGTGTATGTTCCTTTAACTTAATTGGCAGATCAGGCAACCTCCCTATATTAAGCACCTGTGGTCAACACCACGTTGCCTGATCTTGGAGTCTCATTCCCCATGAGTCTCTGAAGGTGTTCCTGTGTTTCCTTGTTTATTCAGCTCTGCTGATTCCTGTGGTTTCCAAACCACTTCTACCTCTGTGGTTTCCAAACCACTTCTGCTACTGTGGTTCCCATACCACTTCTACCATCTACTGAATCATCGTGACTGTGAGCTGATTCCTATCCGCTGCCTCCGTGCACTACAGTCTTCTAATCACTTCAACTCTACCATGTATCATTGGGACTGTTAGCTGATGCCTATCCGCTGCCTCCGTGCATTACAGGCTTCAACCACATCCACTCACCTGTTCATGATTGTGACTGCCAGCTGATTCCTATCCGCTGCCTCCGTGCACTACAGGCTTCAACCTGCAACTCGTCTGTGTTTCATCATCGTGACTGCTAGCTGATTCCTATCCGCTGCCTCCGTGCACTACAGTCTTCAACCTGCAACTCGTCTGTGTTTCATCATCGTGACTGCTAGCTGATTCCTATCCGCTGCCTCCGTGCACTACAGTCTTCAACCTGCAACCCGTCTGTGTTTCATCGTGACTGTTTGGCTGATTCCTATCCGCTGCCTCTGTGCGCTTCAGTCTTCAGTCCTTGTCAACGCTCCCGTGTTTCCTTGAGTCTGCCTCCACTATTGCTACCCGCTATTCTCCGTGATCAACTGTGCCTGTTCAACTCTGCTCTCCCGTGTCCCATCGTTACTGCACCTGCTGGTTGCTATTGGCTACCTCCGTGTTCCCGCAGAGACCCGCTGCTGCTACTCCTCAGCACTACTCATCCATCTACTGCTGATCCGCTCTCCACGCTTTCCTGTGTTCCCTGCTGGTCTACCTTCCCGTGCGCTGCACCTACTAGACCACCGCTTCACCCATCCAGGGACTTCGCATCCTGCCGGCCTCCTGCCGTTCAGGTATCTCTGCACTCCTGTCTGACTGCCTCCTGAACCACGGTATGCATACTTCTCATTGACTGTGCTGTGTATTGCATACCTTGCTGGACTGTGTTGGTTCTCCTCTGGAGTGTGCTATCCGCTGAGTCTATTGCCATCATTGACTGTGTTATCTTATGCTGGACTACTTCAAGAGACTTTCTATATTGGCAGTATTGTTCAGTCATTTATACATTTATATTGTGCATATTACTGTGGATCAAAGTCAAGGTGCCCGTGTATATATTGTGTTGCAGTCTCTCCCCGTGCACCTCCTCACATATATATTCAGTAGTACAACTTGCTAGTGGCAGACCACTGACTCCTGTTTACAGTTTCACCTGTTCCAGTATCCTCTCACATAGCAGTGGTACAACTTGCTAACGCAGACCACTGACTCCCCGGATATCTCCACTTGGATTCCATTCCTTCACTCAGACAGCGGTACAACTTGCTATCCGCAGACCGCTGACTCTCATCACCTCCTCGTTTCTGTTGGACATTCCTCCTCACTATAGCAGTGGTACAACTTGCTACCGCAGACCACTGACTACCTTCACGTGTCCTTTGTCCATACAGTTCCTCGTGTATTACTACCTCCATATTGCCAGTGCTGCTAGTCATAGACTTCCCTGAGCATCTCATCATCTGCTATTTCCTGTTCCGTGATCACCCTGCTACCAGAGTACCATATTACCACCTATACTGCTCTGGTAAGCCTATCACCTGGTGATCCCTGGGTAAAGACTCCTAGTGCCCGTGACACCCTGTCCCTTAGGTCCCCGGGGTCACACTGGTACCCAAGGGGGGTGGCTGAGTGAGTTGGTGGCAGTGCAGCACACCTTGAGGCAGTTCCAGGGGCGGCCGTGGTTCTGATCAAGGGTCCTCAAGGCCGGTTCCGTGCAGGTGGACCTGTGGTTCCGGACGAAGGGACACGTGTGAGATACCCGAGTACAGGCAGTCGGGCGGTTCAGTTCGATCGGCTGTTCCGTGCGGCAGTCGGCCCGCGGGTTAGTGTGCTGTTTTACTGAGCCTCAGCCGGGCTTAAAGAACCCGTACTTAGGGCCTGTGTGTGACTCCATAGCAAGAAGGCAGCTTCTTGGTAAGACCTGGGTGAGGGGGTTAGGAACCGCCCTCCGGTTTAGGCTGTGAACACCGGCTGGTGTTCCCCGTAGCGTGTAACTATTAGTTCCGTTAGTGCACCACATTTAGTAGTCCTAGTGTTTGACGTAGTTGCGTTGCCGACCATTAGAACGTTGTTAGGGTCGGGTCGCCGTTTGTAGTTAGTCCAGTTTGTGGGTGCCATCTTAGTTCACGGAGAGCGTAGAGGGAGGCTGTGTGTCTTGTCATCCGCAGGAGTCGGGAAGGTGCAGGAGAACCGGATCGGAAGTGGGAGTGTCCCGGTGAGTATCACGCTCGATTCCTCCTTTCGGTTAGGCCCTCACCGGCAGGTGTGTGAGGCACTTGAGGCGGGATTAGTCCTCGGATTAGTCTTGGCCTTCAGTGCCTGAAGTCCCCCGCGTCTTGGCAAGAACAAAGTGAGGAGGCGGCAAGGAGCTTGGACTGACCGTGTCTTCGTCCCTTGCCGTAGTCTCGGACAGCCCTTACTTGGTAGACTCGGTTTAACTGTGTGTTTCCCTCTTAGGCGTTACTTGCGGGCGTCCGGAGAAAACCCAAACCGGGACCGAGGTGGGATCCAGTCATCCACGCGGATCGTGGTAAATTCGAAGGTAGTAGGAGGTAGTCGCCCTGTGAGGCACATCTCCTTTAGGGACCTTACATGGGTTTCCTCCGGGTGCTCCAGTTTCCTCCCACACTCCAAAAACATACTGCTAGGTTAATTGGCTGCTGTCAAAAATTGACCCTAGTCTCTGTCTGTCTATCTCCCTCTTTGTCTGTCTGTGTCTGTGTGAGTGTGTGTCTATATTAGGGAATTTAGACTGTAAGCTCCAATGGGGCAGGAACTGATGTGAATGAGTTCTCTGTACAGTGCTCCGGAATTAGTGGCGCTATATAAATAAATGGTGATGATGATGATGATATATATATTCAGTTGGCGTTAAACATTTAAGAATAATTACACTTTTTTTAAATATTATTTATGTTCGCTGATAACATTACTTTAAATCAAATTTATTTTTTAGCGTGAAGCAATGCTATATAGCCTTAAAAACAATACGATGAGCGGCAAGTACCTATAGCTCTCATCTAAGATAATTTGCCACTCACCTGGATCAAAACAAGTCTATATTTCTGCAGGCCAACCAGTCCTGTCGCAGTTTTCAGGTTAATCCATTATCATATATGTAGTTTCCCAACCCCTGTACCTGTATAGAAGCTGTCCCTCACCTGTGGCCCTCTTTCTCTCCATCAGGGAATTTGCTAAATGAATTGAGCCTCAGGCTATGTGCAGATCTGTCCTCAGCATTACATAACTATTATCATGAAACAATCATGTTAATGTCTTGTTTTTTATGCTGGTTTCCCTACATGTCCATATAGAATACATAAGAAGCCTCAATTATCACAGAACAAATAAAAATCACTAGTATATTATAAGAAATATATGAGCTCATTTATTTAATTGTGTAGGATTTAATCCCATGTAATATAAAAGTTGACCATTCAAGACAAGATACAAAATATAGTAAAGCAGCCAGGGGCGTTTGTGTGCCCCATAGCAAAATATTGTCTGGGCCCCCAAATACCTGAAGCAGACATTGTGTCACATCCTCTGGCTTACTGAAGCTCCCTCCATTTGGTTACTTCAACACTATCACTAGAGGGAGCTTCAGTAAGCTAGAGGAGGTGAGAAATTTCTAAAGCTGCACAACTATTGCTGGAGAGCAGACCTCAAAAAAACCATTTAACATATATAAATGTGGTTTGGACAGTGGAGAACTGTCAGTAGAATGTAGAATGATCTGCACCTGACATAGAACTCCGTTGTAGCCTCCCTTCATTATCCTCATCATCATCATTTATTTATATAGCGCCTGAAAATTCCGTAGCGCTTTACAATTGGGAACAAACAGTAATAAAACAATACTGGGTAGTACAGACAGACAGAGGTAAGGGGGCCCTAGTTGCAAGTAAGGATGAGCGCACTCGGATTCCTGGAATCCGAGCCCCCCCAAACATTGCGGATCCGAGTCAGATCCGAGCACTGTCCGGGTATTCCCGCCGATTCCGAAACTTAAAACGAGGCTCTGAGTCATAATCCCGCTGTCGGATCTCGCGATACTCGGAACCTTTAAATTCCCCGCTTGCCGCCGCCATCTTCACTCGGGCATTGATCAGGGAAGAGGGAGGGTGTGTTAGGTGGTCCTCTGTCCTGCTATTTCTCGTGCTGTGCTGTGCTGTGCTCTGTCCTGCTGAGTCCAGTAGTGCTTTTGCCAGTGCTCTGTTCTGCTGAGTCCAGTGGTGCTTTTGTCCTGTGCTCTGTCCTGCTGAGTCCAGTGGTGCATCAGTCCAGTGCTCTGTCCTTGCTGAGTCCAGCGGTGCTTTTGTCCTGTGCTTTGTTCTGCTAAGTGCATATTTATTTTAAAAGTATTAAAAATTCTTCCATAAAAAGAAAAAAAAAAGAAAAATTCTACAAAAATCCTTTAAAAAAAATATTAAAAAAAAAATCAAAAATGTCATTGCTGAGTCCAGTGGTGCATCAGTCCAGTGCTCTGTCCTTGCTGAGTCCAGTGGTGCATCAGTCCAGTGCTCTGTCCTTGCTGAGTCCAGTGGTGCATCAGTCCAGTGCTCTGTCCTTGCTGAGTCCAGTGGTGCATCAGTCCAGTGCTCTGTCCTTGCTGAGTCCAGTGGTGCATCAGTCCAGTGCTCTGTCCTTGCTGAGTCCAGTGGTGCATCAGTCCAGTGCTCTGTCCTTGCTGAGTCCAGTGGTGCATCAGTCCAGTGCTCTGTCCTTGCTGAGTCCAGTGGTGCATCAGTCCAGAAACTGAGGGAAATAATCTCTCAGTGGCTTAACCCACTTAGACTCTCCTGGGGATTTGTGGTGTCAGACAACGCCAGTAACATTGTGCGGGCATTACATATGTGCAATTTCCTTTGTGGCTCCATTATCCCAATTAAAAGGATTTTTACCTGTTGGTGTAATGATGTTATAAACACTACACTTGAAAGCTTGAGCCTTTAAATTAAAAAGTCACTCTTCATTGCACCAAGATTTGCAACAGGGACAGTTTTTTTGTTCACAAAGTCAACAAATAACACTTCGACGCTGTCTGTCTTTGACATACTTGATGGGATCTCAATGATGAATGCTCTGTACCATGGTCGTCAAAAACAAGAGGTAGTGACGCGATCGAACTACACCCTCTATATGCTGCAGAGGATGTAGGAGCAGCCATATGTGCAGTGGAATTCAGACCAGTTGAGGGTGATATATTGTGGGCCCGGTACCAAATTGGGTACCGGGGCCACTCCACTACGCAGTCCAGATAGCTGTGCAGTGGAATTCAGACCAGTTGAGGGTTTTATATTGTGACCCCGGTACCAAATTGGGTACCGGGGCCACTACACTACGCAGTCCACATAGATGCGTATCAGATATTAAACTACATTCACTGTTGCTGCTGTACCCAAAAATAGGTACTGCTATTTCAAAATACGTTCACTGTTGCTGCTGTACCAAAAAATCAAATATTGAACCTAAAATCAATATTGTGAGGTGTGAGGTGTTCGGAATAGACTGGAAATTAGTGGAAATGATTGTTATTGAATGTTATTGAGGTTAATAATAGCGTAGGAGTGAAAAATAAACAAAAAACTTGATTTTAACCCTTTTTATGCTTTTTTAAAAATAAATCAGAACCCAAAACCCTAAATCAGAACCAAAACCTTTCGTCAGGTGTTTTTGGCAAAACAAATCAGAACCCAAAACCTCAAGCTAATCAGAACCCAAAACCCAAAACACTAAAAGTGGCCGGTGCACACCCTTAGTTGCAAGCTTACAATCTATAGGACAATGGGAGTTTGAAACACAAGGCTAAGTGCTACACCATATTGCACATTGGACCAGCTAGAATGCAAAGGTAAAAAGTATTTAGTGGGCTGTGTGATCAGTCACACAGCAATGTTGGTCAGAGGGTTGATGTCCTGTGTTAGCTGTGTAGAGGGTGGTAATAGGGGAGATTAAGATACTGGTTGAGAAATATCATAAGCTTGTCTGAAGAGGTGGGTTTTCAGAGAACGCTTGAAGGTTTGAAGACTAGAGGAAAGTCTTGTGGTGCGAGGGTGTGAATTCCATAAAGTAGGTGCAGCCTGAATAAAGTCCTGTAACCGGGAACGGGAGGAAGTGATGAGAGTGGAAGAGAGACGTAGATCTTGTGCAGAACAGAGGTGTTGAGTTGGAAGATATTTTGAGACAAGTGAGGAGATGTATGTCGGTGAAATTTTGTTGACAGCCTTGTATGTTAGTAGAAGAATTTTATATTGGATTCCTTGAAAAACAGGCAACCAATGTAGAAACTGACAGAGTGGCTCAGCAGAGGAAGTTTGCAGAGAATATCAATCTAGCCGCTGTGTGCAAAATAGATTGTAGGGGTTCAAGTCTGACTTTGGGAAGACCAGTAAGGAGGAACAACATTGTCACAGAAGAAATAAATCCCAGGAAATAGACCCAACACATCTTAGAAGGGTATGGGATTAATCTTTACAAATATTCTGTAAAAGATGGAATTATCCCAGCGTCAGTTACCAGATCAGCCATAATATCCAGATACATTTAGAATATATCAGATCCTAAGTATCTTCCTGGCAGTTAGACACATGCATGCTGCATTCTTGCAGTTTTTAATATGCAAACATATATCATGAATGTGTATTTTATACATTTATACGTGTTTTTAGATTTGCAATTAAGTCAGGGAAAATATGGCAGAAGATCCATTTTAAATAAAAAGGTAATTTAAAGAGTGACAACCATGAAGATTATGGCAAACGAGCAATAACATTTTCTGTGATGATTAATTTGGTTTCTAAGAGCAGATTCCGTCACTAAAAATATAAGAGGAAGAACATAGATTGGGAAATGTAATATAGGAGAAGTACGTCACTTAATAACATGGAATAAATGTGTCAGGGCTATTATATGCTCTTACGGTCCTATAGCTAGACTCTATATATCTTATAACTGGATATAAATGATCACATCTAAATTTAACTATGTCCTATTTTTCAGATAATATTCCATGCACAGAACCACTGGTGTTCAATAGAGCTGCTTGATTCCAAATGATCATCTGATGTTGAACCTTTAAACAGCAAAGTAAAAAAAATAAAAATAGAGTTTATTGCACTGTAGATTCATATACTTATTATAATTAATGTGTTTTCTTCCATGATTCATATATGTTGTTAATGGAAAGAACAGGGTTATATTATAAAACCAAAATTGTAATATGTGCAATGAAGTAGACAATACTGCCTGATGTATCTCTAATTGAAATTAATTAGCATTATTAGCAAAAGGGGCCTTATTGTAAGACCTTGAATATATATAACACTCAGGGCTAGATTTACTAAGCTGCGGGTTTGAAAAAGTGGGGATGTTGCCTATAGCAACCAATCAGATTCTAGCTTTCATTTATTTAGTACATTCTACAAAATGACAGCTAGAATCTGATTGGTTGCTATAGGCAACATCCCCACTTTTTCAAACCCGCAGCTTAGTAAATCTAGCCCTCAGTATTTTAATTGTTTACCAACCACACAACTTAAAACAGCTTATACTCTGTTTTATATTTGAGTCAGACTTTCAATTATTTTTATTTAAATATTCTCTTCTAAGGAAGCCACAATTTGGTTGCGAAACGCGTTAAGTTAAGGATACCTTTGCAATAGTTTCCATATTTTGTTATTATTATTTATTCTCTTATTTATTCCCCTATTATGTTCATTCACACCTTGCATGCCATTTGATTATTCTATTTATTTATTTATTTTCTTTATATATTTATCTACTTACAATTATTTTATCTATTTACTTATTTGATTAGCTGCTTCTGTTTCTCAACATTTTTACAATTACATCTTTTCTTATTGCTTTATTCCACATAAACTTATTTCCACTATATACTTTCCACCCACCATATTGCACTCACTATACTGGGGGAACACCCTCTGTCACTCACCGGACCGTGAGTGCCTCTTCCCGGACATTTAGGAACCGTGGTCGTCCTCCATCCTGAGGGTCTGCGCATGCGCAGCCCTTTCCTATACTTCAGTGTATGTCCCTTTAACTCAATTGGCAGATCAGGCAACACTCCCTATATTAAGCACCTGTGGTCAACACCACGTTGCCTGATCTTGGAGTCTCATTCCCCATGAGTCTCTGAAGGTGTTCCTGTGTTTCCTCGTGTATTCAGCGCTGCTGATTCCTGTGGTTTCCAAACCACTTCTACCTCTGTGGTTTCCTAACCACTTCTACTACTGTGGTTCCCATACCACTTCTACCATCAACTGTATCATCGTGACTGTTTGCTGATTCCTATCCGCTGCCTCCGTGCACTACAGTCTCCTATACCACTTCAACGCTATTATATTCCATAGTGACTGTTTGCTGATTCCTATCCGCTGCCTCCGTGCACTACAGTCTCCTATACCACTTCAACGCTATTATATTCCATTGTGACTGTTTGCTGATTCCTATCCGCTGCCTCCGTGCATTACAGCCTTCTCTCCTTATCCACTCACCTGTTCATCATCAAGTCTGTGAGCTGATTCCTAGCCGCTGCCTCCGTGCACTGCAGTCTCCAGCTTGCAACTCGTCTGTGTTCATCATCGTGACTGTGAGCTGATTCCTATCCGCTGCCTCCGTGCACTACAGCCTCCAGCTGGCAACTCGCCTGTGTTCATCATCGTGACCGTGAGCTGATTCCTATCCGCTGCCTCCGTGCACTACAGCCTCCAGCTGGCAACTCGCCTGTGTTCATCATCGTGACCGTGAGCTGATTCCTATCCGCTGCCTCCGTGCACTACAGCCTCCAGCTGGCAACTCGCCTGTGTTTATCATCGTGACTGCAAGCTGATTCCTATCCGCTGCTCCTGTGCACCTCAGCCTCATCTCATCTCTCCCGTGGGTCCGCAGAGTCTTGCTGCCGCTGCCAGTCCTATCGTCCATCCACTGCTGATCCGCTCTCCACGCCTTCCTGGTTCCCCTGGTCGCTACCCTCCTGTCAGCATTGGATTCGTGTCCCTGTTGGTCTACTTACCTGTGCGCTGCACCTACTAGACTCCTGCTTCTTACATCCAGGGACTTCTCATCCTGTCGGCCTCCTGCCGCCCAGGTATCACTGCACTTCTGTCTGACTGCCTTCTGAACCACGGTATGCATACTTCTCATTGACTGTGCTGGTGTATTGCATATCTTGCTGGACTGTGTTGGTTCTCCTCTGGAGTCTGCAATCCGCTGAGTCTTTTGCCATCATTGACTGTGTTACCTTGTGCTGGATTACTTCAGAGACTTCCTACATTTGCATACCTGTTCAGTCATTTATATATATTGTGCATATTACTATGGATCGTGTATAAGGTGCCTGTGTATATCCTGTGTTGCAGTCTCTCCCCGTACACCTCCTCACATATATATTCAGTGGTACAACTTGCTAGTAGCAGACCACTGATCCCTGTTTCCAGTATCACCTGTTCCATTCCTCTCACATAGCAGTGGTACAACTTGCTACCGCAGACCACTGACTTCCCGGATACCTCCACTTGGATTCCATTCCTTCACTCAGACAGCGGTACCACTTGCTATCCGCAGAAAGCTGACTCTCATCACCTCCTCGTTTCTGTTGGACATTCCTCCTCACTATAGCAGTGGTACAACTTGCTATCGCAGACCACTGACTACCTCCACTAGCCCTTGTCCATACAGTTCCTCGTGTATTATCACCTCCATATTACCAGTGCTGCTAGTCATAGACTTTCCTGAGCATCTCATCATCTACTATTGCCTGTTCCGTGATCACCCTGCTACCAGAGTACACTATTACCATCTACATTGCTCTGGTAAGCTTACCACCTGGTGATCCCTGGGTAAAGACTCCTAGTGCCCGTGACACCCTCACAGCATATATATGTCATTTAAATGATGGGTAACAGCATCAGGGCACCGCTAAGTCTGACAAGCTTGAGCAGGAGGTGTTGTATAGAGAGAGGGTCTGGCACCCATTATTGTACTAACTATACAGTGAACCGTAGTGATGCAGTCATTATGGCCTATTAGCTCCCTATTTCCAAACATGCATATGAAAGGGCCCCGTTTCTACATTTAGGGCCCATGAATGTGAAATGTCATAGAAGTTACTCTGAGCAGAAAGTACGTGCACCATTACAGACTGGGTCTAGAGACAGAGGGACGGAGCCTAGTTGTGTACCTCCACCACTAACACGTATAGAGAGGGGGTCCGCACTGCGCCATCCACCACCATCAACCAGGACCAGTTGAGTGACTTTCATGTGGATGAATGGAGCTGCATCCGTCCTCCCCAATTCCTCCATAGCATCTGTCCGCATGAGCTGTCTCAATGCTCCATTAAGTGACTTTATATTGGGGTGGAGAGGGAGGAAGGGTAGGTGGGGTCATATGTAATACGTGGAGGGTGGGGGGCATCAGTGACATGGGTAGGGAGGGGGCATATGTCACAAGGGTAGAGTGCAGTGGGATGCCGTGAATACACCCTAGGGCTCCAGTTTGTCCAATTCCACTGGTGAACTCCTCGGTGGTGTTGCAGACCCCCCTTGATGTACTGAATGATTATCTGCATGTAACTTTTTAAAATAAACTATAAATATCCCTAATGTGTGTACACACAGGTGGAAGTACCAGGAAGCACAAGTTCTATGAACCTCACAGCTGAGGGAGGGAGCACTAACCCTGTCAAAGCACTTTTGCGTATATGTTTTCTTTTTACTCTTGCACCATGTACAGGGGGCCCTTATAAAATCTTGCATCGGGCCCACAAATGGCTAGTTACACCCCTGTGTATATAATTTAGACTGTAAGCATTCATATTATAAGTCAAACGACTGATAATCTCTCTTTGCACATTCACCTTCTTACCCTTAGGAGAAAGATAATTACCTGAAATAAGACACAGCCACAGATTTTAATTTTGGCGCACTAAGGTCACAGGTTTAAATAACAGTATAAATAACAGTGGTAACGTAAGCAGATGAAGGTTCAGCTACCCAGCTAATACTATACAAACAAACACATTGATAGCCAGCCGGCCCAGGATCCCAGGCGCTACTTTAACGGCGTCAGAGGGACTACACCCCCTCTGACCTCTCGCACTCACTGAAACGACTCCCAGAGCATTAGCAGAAATGAGCGAGACCCAGGTCGAAGGGCAAAGAACCCTGCGGCCAGACATAACTCTTGCGCCATGTACTGGCCGCGGACTGCGCTGCTCTCCCACTGACTGTGCCTCGTCTGAATACGGAAAAAGAAACACAATACAAATCAGACCTAATTAATATACAATTTGTGACAGGGCAGGTGGAGGGGCTTCCTACAGCAAAAGGGAGAGAACTTCCTGTTCCTGGATGCTATAAAGGCGCTGTGTCACTCCCAGGGACAGACTGTTGGATCTAATTTCAAAACAAACCAGGGGAAACTTTAACCCCTGAAGGTAAATGCAATGTGCTCTTACAAACCTGGCGTTTATGTCATACTTGCCATCTCTCCTGGAATATCCGGGGGACTCCCGAAATCCGGGTCGGTCTCCTGGACTCCCGGGAGAGCATGCAATTCTCCCGATTCCCCGCCGGCTCTGCAAAGTAAATGGAGTGGGGCGTGGTTTATTGGTGCCGTGTACGCGTCATTGTGGTCCTTTGAGCTCCGCCCCCACACACCCACCTGCCCCCCGGACCTCCCAAGTTACCAATGTTGGCAACTATGGTTTATGTGCATTCATCCCTATGCAGGCCTACATTTATCATTAGCCTGTAGTGTCAGTGAAACACGTAGGATATAAATGATACAAGTGACATAATAAAATCTGGGGTCTACAGCATCACAGACACATTCATTACTGCTCTAAGAAATAATTTATGTTTTAAATGTTTTTATTTTTAATAAAATGAACATTTCCATAGTAATAATAGATAATTAAATCATAATAATAATTGAACGATTTAAGTGATATTTTTAAAAAATAAAAAAAAGTATTTGCCATTTTTTTGTGAGAACTGTGTAAATTTATTTGAGTTTTTATTACACCAAATTGCAAATGTGTAAAATGGATGTCAGGAAACGTTTCTGCTTAGGAAATTCAGATTCCAAGATTATCTTATTTGACAATACTTTTTGTAAATGCAATCTAAAAATGAATATTCTGAACACAAATAATGAATATTTTTCCATTTTCTCGTTGGGACTAAAACATCTAATAATCAATTACCTAATTATAATTTGGGACAGTATAAACTGGGATGATACTTTTACACAATGCTGCATACATGCTTCATGAAAAATGTGGTTGTGATGAGTTTCTAGAACTTGTCAATTAAAAAAAAAATACAATTTGTTGGTGGACACACATTTTAAAATGCAGTATATATTGCCCATCTTTACTAAGGGCAATATATAATCTCCTTTAATCTATTCCCTATGTATGTTACACTGAAAAAGACCAGCAGAATGCGACTGGAAGTTTGAAAAATTTTAATACATTGTAAGTTTTGCCCAGGGGAAAAATAGAGCCCTCCGCACCTGACTCCATGTGGCTGAAGCACTGGGGGCTGTAGGAGCAGAGGTAGGTCTTCAGACTTGGGCTCACTGAGGTCAAATGCGGGACCAGGCCTTGGGACAGCAGGGTCTGTTCGATTGAGCAAGGCCACCAGTGCTGTGCCAACCCCCTCTATTGTTGCTATCACCCTATTGTGCTGGCCCTTTAACTCCTGGAGGCTTGCACTGATGTTTGCAAGGATCTCTTTGTACTCATTTCAACTTTCCTCCGCTGCCTCCAGCAGGCTCACCGATGGTAAATTTGCAGGACTGACAGATGTAGAGGAGATTGACCTACCTGGGATCTCCTCCTTCTGCTCTTCTGCAACAAAGGGAGAAGACCAGATTTATTGGAAGTCATCTATCTAGGTAATTATTAATTGGTATCCAACTACATTATGTATCAGGTGTTCTGAACACCACTTAGAATGCAGGCTCGTTTGGGCAGGACCATTTTTACTTTCCGTTTCACCCAATATATTGTACTGCCTAATTGCTTTATAAATAAAATATAATAATTAAAGCTCATCTGAGATTCTTAGAGTTTTTAAAGCTACGTCATTCTGTGGGATCTCTCCAGATCCACTTGACGCTATATTAAGCCACGAGTGGGAATGGGAGAGAGACCTGGGTCCCCCCTGAAGAGGACTATTGGGAAACTAGCAGAGAACAGAGCCACCAGTTACATTTCCACACTAATCAAACAGAATGTATATACAGTTTACTATAGATGTTACCTCAATCCTGACCAGCTTGGAAACAGAGCGAACTCCCCACTCATCTCCCCCGCTTGTGTTTCTGTCCTATAATGTCATATATTTGGTTTATTGTCCAGATGGAGAAGGTTACCTATCATCTACATGATAAGGAGTTTAAACTCCATCAGATCTGGGCCCCTTGGTGTACCGATACTCCTAGTGTCACATTCTCTCCCTCAAACACACTATAAACATACTTCCTATCTAAAGAGTTGAGCTTATCATTGGAACTTCGCCTTGCATACCTCTTTGCAGTACTCACTTTCACAGGTGACGACCGGTGCTTTCCCTCCCAAACCTGCTCTCCTTACCTCTCTCCACTACCCCCCATCTCACCTCTTCTTCATAAAAAGAATAAAAGTTAAACATCTTTGTGATTTAAGATGCACAATGTTTCTTTTCCTTTTGGATGTCTCTGGTTTTATTGTACCCTACATTGTCTCTTATTCTATAAGTCATCTCTCCTCCTGTCCTCACCACTCTTAACTCGGCTCTCCAGCTACCTAGCCCTCCTCCTCGAGGACCCTCTTCTCCCCTCTCGCTCCTTCCTCTCCCCTCTGGGGGTTTCCCTGTCACCCGGGCCCTCCCTCTCGGGCTCAGCCGTATGCAGGACCTTCCCCTCTCCCCTCCCCCGCCCCTCTAGCTGTGCTTCGAGCTCACCGAGTTACTGTGCTTATTGTTTACTGTACTGTGCTATCTCACCTTGTATTGTAACTTTGTCTGTCCCTGTACGGCGCTACGGACACCTAGTGGCGCCTTATAAATAAAAATTAATAATAATAATATAAGCTCTGCTGTTTTGTTTTTATTTGAAATTTTGGGAAAAAAAAGCAGAAAAAAGGAAAAAAACAGAAGGTAGATGAGGTGAGAGTGAACAATCATACAACAATATACACAGTCTTAAGATTGTATAGTCTATATTTTTTTATAACAAGGATAATTCCAAGTCAGATTGGCCTTGTTCTAAAGGTGGACATGCGTCAATTAACAGAGAATACCAATATGCGCAGCTTAGAAGTTAGTTATCTACAATGCCGCTCAGAATAAAGAGGTGTCCCTCCCCTTAATAAGTTAAAATTGAATAAAAAATCCTGGCGCAATGTAGGATAAAGTTCAAATATAATGAAAGGGGTATTAAGTATTTATCTATATTAAGGCAAATACAGAATGCATATAAAAAGATAAGTATCATATGAATTATACATGCAAAAACAACATTAATATTGGTCAAAACCAGTGCACTGGTAAAAAACTGCATGAATACATGCGTAGTTAAAAACTTAAAAAAATATAATCATATACACTTAGTACTGTAGGTTGACTGGTGGGCATCAGCAACCGTCATGTAACATGTACACCCGTATCATAAGTGTGCATGCAAACATAGATTGTAATGTCAATATTGATAGCAAATAGCTTGAAAAATCAGATCTCTTATATGTATCCGTTAAAGTCAATAATACATTAGCCTCTAATATAGGCATCATGATAAGGTATGTTTCAATCCTGATCTGGAATAATGAATGGTCAGATGCAACAAGTAATGAAGAATGGAAAGGAGGGGTCACTCACCGCTAGAGTTCAGTATTTGTCCCGGACAAGTGAGTCCTGTTAGATATTACATTGGGCTGTGTAACGCTGGATTTAGGTTATTTCCTGGAGAATCCGGTCCTCTTCCGCGTAGCCCAGTGGTTCCCAAACTTTTGCAGTTCGCGGCACCCTTAGAGTCTCCATAATTTTGTCAAGGCACCCCTCCAAAATAATTACCGAGCAGTCCTATTTTAGAAGTAGTTGGGTCAAAATATTTTAATAAGTATTTAGGTCAGGACAGAAATACTTATTTAGTTGTATGCAAAAATGCCCCCTCTGCATCCAGACACTCTGCCCCCTCTGCATCCAGACACTCTGCCCCCTCTGCATCCAGTCCCTCTGCCCTCTCTCACGCTGCCCCCTCTGCCCTTTCTCACGCTGTCCCCTCTGCCCTCTCACACTGCCCCCCTCCTCTGCCCCCTCTCAAGCTGTCCCCCTCCTCTGCCCCCTCTCACGCTGTCCCCTCCTCTGCCGTCTGTCACACTGTCCCCATCCTCTGCCCTCTGTCACGCTGTCCCCCTCCTGTCACGCTGTCCCCTTCCTCTTTCATGCTGTCACGATCCCTCTCACTCTGCCCCCTCTGCCGCGAGCCAGCCATAGAAAAAAACAAAGAACACATAAACTTACCAATCAGCACGGCGCCGGGACCCAGCATCCTCTTCTCTCCCGCAGCTTATCACTGACGTCGATATTCAGTGATAAGCTGCGGGAGAGAGGAGGATGCTGGGTCCCGGCGCTGCGCGGATTGGTAAGTTTGTGTTCTTTGTTTTTTTCTATGGCTGGCTCACGGCACCCCTGTGACAGCGCAAATTCCTTTCCCCCTTTTTAAGACAATTAGGGCCTTATTCATTAAGGAATGCAAATTGTACGCTTCAACTACAAGCGTATAGGTGCTCTGCACTGACAGACACAATACACTGCAGGATACATACAATGCATATGTTGAAGTTTAAGTTTAACTTACACCCATTTGACAGCAAACTCTGATCAGTCCCAAGGTGTTCTTGTATTTTACCAGTCTGGCTGGATAAAATTGGTCTACATGCTAAAGTGGGAATTCTGTGATACACACACACATGCACAGAAGCAGCTTTACCAGTGACTAAAGTATACTAATTCACTTGTCCTTCTCTTGTTGCGCTGAGAACACACCACTTTACTACTGACTTGGCAGTGATCAAGCCCTGGTGTCTCCCTGCTTTTGACAGGCCCAAACTTGTAAGCGAGGACTCAACTGGACATTACTTGTGTCCCTGCATAAAGCGAAAATAGGTTGTGGGGGATGAACCGCGTTTCCTGCCCTTATAGTGTGTATGGTGCTGTCTCTTGTGGAAATACTTTGTGTGAGGGGTGGGTGGCTTCCCCTAATGTAGCCAATTGTAATAAAGAAGCAGTATTCCCTGGCACAGTAAATGTGTGTTAATCGGAGTAAAAATAATAGGTACAATATTTATTTCAACAGAAGAAGAATAGAACACATATAGCATATATGGTCCAGACCAGCGTTTATCTGGTATACACAATCATGCATAAGAACAAAATGAAATAAATTCAAATGCCCATGTGTCCAAATATTAGTAATAGTAGTAGTCCACCATATTCAGTTTTCACAAATATAGCCTCTAACGGAGTTATACGGAATAGGTGGAAGTCCAACACCTCAATCTGTATAGTAAAGCTCCAGTATTCATGCATGCAGTCAAGTAGTGATTAATTGGGATAGATAGTAAATAGCATACCTTAAAAGGAGACTTGCACAATTGACACTCACTGTTTGCAGCCTGAGGACGTAGTCAAGGGTGGATGCAGCCAGATAATTCCTTTACAATGCTGTATCAGGGTAAGGGGGAAGGTAGTTTCTGAATTCCGGTTCCAGTTTGTCACTTTATAATAATACTTACTCCAAGTACAAAACAGTAAAGGGTCAAATGGATTGAATTACATTTGTGATCATGGGCACAACTAGAAGGCTTCATTTTATTTGTGACTTCAGGGACCACCTAAAACAATATTTTTAGAATGTTGGACAAACTTGTTTATTGTAACAATAGAGTAAAGTAACCTTAACGTTATGGAAAATATATAGAATTACAGCTACATAACCCGGCACAATTACACAACATTTGCTGGAAAGGTTCTTGGAATCCATCACTCTCACACGGTGTAGACAGCCATGTAGTAGGCTGTACCTTGATTTACAGGCCGCCCGTTTACTGACCAATTAACAAACGTTTAAAGCGTGGCGGATGGCTTAAACATACATTTGCAAATGTGTGCAACAAAGACTTTTGCATTTTTATCTACAGTAGAAATGGCAGATCTGTTGCTGGCTATAGCAGTGTGCTGGGGGAAAAAATGTTGTGTGTATGTTCCTTGCAGGATAACCCCACCCTTTCAAGCACCTGTTATGGCCTATAAATTGATTTGAGCAGCTTCCACTTTTGTATTTGTCTGAGAGGCATGTTGGTGTCAGTAGCTGAGAGGGGGTACTGGCACTGAATTGCTGTTTGGAGGCTTCTGGGGTACCTCTTTGGTAAGTTGGCTCTCAATTTAAAAACACATATGTATGGCCCAAATATATGGGACTCTCATTGTTTAGAGTAGGACCATCCTATTAGCAAAAGCGCCTTGGCGTGGCGGGTGGCTTAAACATACATTTGCAAATGTGTGCAACAAAGACTTTTGCATTTTTATCTACAGTAGAAATGGCAGATCTGTTGCTGGCTATAGCAGTGTGCTGGGGGAAAAAATGTTGTGTGTATGTTCCTTCCAGGATAACCCCACCCTTTCAAGCACCTGTTATGGCCTATAAATTGATTTGAGCAGCTTCCACTTTTGTATTTGTCTGAGAGGCATGTTGGTGTCAGTAGCTGAGAGGGGGTACTGGCACTGAATTGCTGTTTGGAGGCTTCTGGGGTACCTCTTTGGTAAGTTGGCTCTCAATTTAAAAACACATATGTATGGCCCAAATATATGGGACTCTCATTGTTTAGAGTAGGACCATCCTATTAGCAAAAGCGCCTTGGCGTGGCGGGTGGCTTAAACATACATTTGCAAATGTGTGCAACAAAGACTTTTGCATTTTTATCTACAGTAGAAATGGCAGATCTGTTGCTGGCTATAGCAGTGTGCTGGGGGAAAAAATGTTGTGTGTATGTTCCTTGCAGGATAACCCCACCCTTTCAAGCACCTGTTATGGCCTATAAATTGATTTGAGCAGCTTCCACTTTTGCAATTAACAAACGTGCCAAGTGGTTTGCCCCTTTTTCCCAGTGTGTTTGAGTAATCACTAATCACTTCCTGTGTCTTGGGCAGGGGTCTCAGAGGTCAAATCCTGATAGACCTTACCAAGGGCTACGACCCCAAAGATAGACCACAAATTGGGTGGAAAACTGCATCTAAGACATGGTGAGATTTATCTATAATTGTGAAGTTACCCAACCTCCCCCCGGTAGACGCAGGTTGATTGAATGAAGATCAGAATATTACTTATTACGTGATATTTCTTTTGTATTACATCTATCATTGTTAGCCACGTTCTGAAGAGCACTTCTTGAATTTTCGGAGGAGCAATCTGCTGTAGATACATTTTCCGGCCACTGCAAAAATATAATTTTATTATGCACCGTACGGGGTCTATGACGGTGATGTTAGCGGGAACAATCTGTAACAAAAAGGGGCGAGGAGTTATCAAATTGTGTAAATAATTTTTCAAATTGCACAACATACAAACAGATCATATAAGTTCAACAGGTGATTACTGCCAAATGCATGTAAATAATTTCACCATTTCCTTCCAACCAAGGATTCCCAAATGCATCCCAAAAATACAAGTTAGAGTAAAAAATAAAATAAATACATGGGAATCTGGTTCTCTTGAAAGGCCACTTCCACTATCTCCTGTATGTATATATCCTGCCTAATGTAAGCGGAAAAGAATAATACAAATCTACATCAACGTTAGGAGCACAGCTGGAGAAACACAAAACTCATTTTTTTCCATGTGCAAACCAGGATTAACATCTATTGAGGAAAAGAGAACATTATAACCTTAACTAGTAAGGTAGAGGTGACTTTGGGTAGCTACTATTAGTAGCTACTATTTCTTTTAATAGAAACATCTTAACTTTGTAGTGACCAGGACTAATTTACAAAGGTAGATAAATGCAGAGGTTTGTTAGATTCAATTCTTCTTTATCTTTGTGGCATCATTATTATCCTCTATTACCTCCTACAACCTGCTCTTCACCCCCCATCGCTATAACAACTACTAATGTAATTACCAGTAATAACTGATAATAACCAAGGGCCTGATTCATTAAGGATCTTAACTTGAGAAACTTCTTATTTCAGTCTCCTGGACAAAACCATGTTACAATGCAAGGGGTGCAAGTATTAGTGACTGTTAGTGACTGTTTTTTCATGTAGCACACAAATCCTTGATAGCTTATTTGTACACTGACATTTATAGTTGATATGTGTGTGCTACATGAAAAAACAGACAGTATTTAACTTACGTGCAAAACAGAATACTAATTTGCACCCCTTGCATTGTGACATGGTTTTGTCCAGGAGACTGAAATAAGAAGTTTCTCAAGTTAAGATCCTTAATGAATCAGGCCCTGAATCTCTTTCCCTCCAACCAACCCTGACATTAGATAGCAAACACATTTAATATATAAACCTATTTCCCTCCCTCCAAATAGCCCCAGCAATAATTTAAATAGCATTTACGGTTAACAAATATAATCATTTCCCACAACAATCCCAAGCTTTAAATAATTCATAATCACATGTAATAGACCTCATTCTCCCCAAACAGCCCCACAATCAATTAATAGCTCACCACCCCAGCATTAACTTAAAGGTGCAATTACTCCATCTTAAATTCATAGGACCCACTATTAAATTAAATTGTCCCACCATCACCCCACAAATAAAATAGCACCCAATACTTAGCCCCCACCTGCACTCCTCGATTAAATTGAGATATATATATATATATATATATATATATATATATATATACACACACACATATATACACAAGACCCCCTCCCTCACACACACTACATTCCTAGACTGGTCATTCCCACACATATTCATATACTGCCCCCCCTACACACACACACACACACATATACTCATATACTGGCCCCCACACTCACACAAATACACTCATATACTGGCCCCCACACTCACACAAATACACTCATATACTGGCCCCCACACTTACACAAATACACTCATATACTGGCCCCCACACTCACACAAATACACTCATATACTGGCCCCCACACTCACACAAATACACTCATATACTGGCCCCCACACTCACACAAATACACTCATATACTGGCCCCCACACTCACACAAATACACTCATATACTGGCCCCCACACTTACACAAATACACTCATATACTGGCCCCCACACTCATACAAATACACTCATATACTGGCCCCCACACTAATACAAATACACTCATATACTGGCCCCCACACTCACACAAATACACTCATATAATGGCCCCCACACTCACACAAATACACTCATATAAAGGCCCCCACACTCACATAAATACACTCATATACTGGCCCCACACTCACACAAATACACTCATATACTGGCCCCCACACTCACACAAATACACTCATATACTGGCCCCCACACTCACACAAATACACTTATATAATGGCCCCAACACTCACACAAATACATTCATATACTGGCCCCCACACTCACACAAATACACTCATATACTGGCCCCCACACTCACACAAATACACTCATATACTGGCCCCCACACTCACACAAATACACTCATATACTGGCCCCCACACTCACACAAATACACTCATATACTGGCCCCCACACTCACACAAATACACTCATATACTGGCCCCCACACTTACACAAATACACTCATATACTGGCCCCCACACTCATACAAATACACTCATATACTGGCCCCCACACTAATACAAATACACTCATATACTGGCCCCCACACTCACACAAATACACTCATATAATGGCCCCCACACTCACACAAATACACTCATATAAAGGCCCCCACACTCACATAAATACACTCATATACTGGCCCCACACTCACACAAATACACTCATATACTGGCCCCCACACTCACACAAATACACTCATATACTGGCCCCCACACTCACACAAATACACTTATATAATGGCCCCAACACTCACACAAATACATTCATATACTGGCCCCCACACTCACACAAATACACTCATATACTGGCCCCCACACTCACACAAATACACTCATATACTGGCCCCCACACTCACACAAATACACTCATATACTGGCCCCCACACTCACACAAATACACTCATATACTGGCCCCGCACTCACACAAATACACTCATATAATGGCCCCCACACTCATACAAATACACTCATATAATGGTCCCCACACTCACACAAATACACTCATATACTGGCCCCCACACTCACACAAATACACTCATATAATGGCCCCCACAATCACACAAATACACTCATATAAAGGCCCCCACACTCACACAAATACACTCATATACTGGCTCCATACTCACACAAATACACTCATATACTGGCCCCCACACTCACACAAATACACTCATATACTGGCCCCCACACTCACACAAATGCATTCATATACTGGCCCCCACACTCACACAAATACACTCATATACTGGCCCCCACACTCACACAAATACACTCATATACTGGCCCCCATACTCACACAAATACACTCATATACTGGCCCACACACTCACACAAATACACTCATATACTGGCCCCCCCACACTCACACAAATACATTCATATACTGGCCCCCACACTCACACAAATACACTCATATACTGGCCCCCACACTCACACAAATACACTCATATACTGGCCCACACACTCACACAAATACACTCATATACTGGCCCCCCACACTCACACAAATACATTTATATACTGGTCCCCACACTCATACAAATACACTCATATACTGGCCCCCACACTCACACAAATACACTCAAATAATGGCCCCCACACTCACACAAATACACTCATATACTGCCCCCCTACACACACAATACATTCATATACTGCCCCCTATACACACAATACATTCATATACTGCCCCCCTACACACACAATACATTCATATACTGCCCCCCTATACACACAATACATTCATATACTGCCCCCCTTTACACACAATACATTCATATACTGCCCCCCCCCCACACACAAAAATACATTCATATTCTGTCCCCCCTACACACACAAATACATTCATAAAGTGGCCCCCACAAACACACAATACATTCATATAGTGACCCCCACAAACACACAATACATTCATATACTGCCCCCCCTACACACATAAATACATTCATAAAGTGGCCCCCACAAACACACAATACATTCATATAGTGACCCCCACAAACACACAATACATTCATATACTGCCCCCCCTACACACATAAATACATTCATAAAGTGGCCCCCACAAACACACAATACATTCATATAGTGACCCCCACAAACACACAATACATTCATATAGTGACCCCCACAAACACACAATACATTCATATAGTGGCCCCCTCTCACACAGATATTAATTTAGCACACTGACACTGACATATACAATATTAATATATGTCACTCACCGGACTGTTAGTTCCTCTAGTTCAAGATGTGGGTCTCTCTCTGTCTTGCCGGCGCCTGTCTTGCGCCGCGGCCGCCTGCCATCTTGACCAGAGGTCTGCGCATGTGCAGACCTACAGACTGTTAAAACCTTGTTCCTCCCCTCATTGGATGATTAATTACTTCTTACTATTTAAGACACCTGCGGTCCTTCTATCTTTGCCTGTTCTTGGTCCTCATGCTGCTGAGATACCAAGGAGTTTCCTGTTCCTGTTTGTGGTACCTGTTTGCTGTGGACGCTACCTGCCAGCCGCAGACCGTTCCACGCTACTTTGTATTTAACCTGCACTTAGACAAGTCTCTACTCCACACCAGTGGTAATACCTGCCAGCCGCAGACCGCTCCATGCTATCTTGTATTCTACCTGCTCCTGGACAAGTCTTCACTCCACGTCAGTGGTAATACCTGCCAGCCGCAGACCGCTCCATGCTACCTCATATCTTACCTGCTCCTGGACAAGTCTCTACTCCACGTCAGTGGTAATACCTGCCAGCCGCAGACTGCTCCATGCTACTTTGTATTTTACCTGCACTTGGACAAGTCTCTACTCCACACCAGTGGTAATACCTGCCAGCCGCAGACTGCTCCATGCTACTTTGTATTTTACCTGCACTTGGACAAGTCTCTACTCCACACCAGTGGTAATACCTGCCAGCCGCAGACCGCTCCATGCTACTTTGTATTTTACCTGCACTTGGACAAGTCTCTACTCCACACCAGTGGTAATACATGTCAGCCGCAGACCGCTCCATGCTACCTCGTATCTTACCTGCACCTGGACAAGTCTTCACTCCACGTAAGTGGTAATACCTGCCAGCCGCAGACCACTCCATGCTATCTTGTATTCTATCTGCTCCTGGACAAGTCTTCACTCCACGTCAGTGGTAATACCTGCCAGCCGCAGACCGCTCCATGCTATCTTGTATTCTACCTGCTCCTGGACAAGTCTTCTCTCCACATCAGTGGTAATACCTGCCAGCCGCAGACCGCTCCATGCTACCTCGTATCTTATCTGCACCTGGACAAGTCTCTACTCCACACCAGTGGTAATACCTGCCAGCCGCAGACCGCTCCATGCTACCTCGTATCTTACCTGCACCTGGACAAGTCTTCACTCCACGTCAGTGGTAATACCTGCCAGCCGCAGACCGCTCCATGCTATCTTGTATTCTACCTGCTCCTGGACAAGTCTTCACTCCTTGTCAGTGGTAATACCTGCCAGCCGCAGACCGCTCCATGCTATCTTGTATTCTACCTGCTCCTGGACAAGTCTTCACTCCACGTCAGTGGTAATACCTGCCAGCCGCAGACCGCTCCATGCTACTTTGTATTCTACCTGCATCTGGATAAGTCTTCACTCCACGCCTGTGGTAATACCTGCCAGCCGCAGACCGCTCCACGCTACCTCGCATCTTACCTGCACCTGGACAAGTCTCTACTCCACGCCAGTGGTAATACCTGCCAGCCGCAGACCGTTCCATGCTATCTTGTATTCTACCTGCTCCTGGACAAGTCTTCTCTCCACATCAGTGGTAATACCTGCCAGCCGCAGACCGCTCCATGCTACCTCGTATCTTATCTGCACCTGGACAAGTCTCTACTCCACACCAGTGGTAATACCTGCCAGCCGCAGACCGCTCCATGCTACCTCGTATCTTACCTGCACCTGGACAAGTCTTCACTCCACGTCAGTGGTAATACCTGCCAGCCGCAGACCGCTCCATGCTATCTTGTATTCTACCTGCTCCTGGACAAGTCTTCACTCCACGTCAGTGGTAATACCTGCCAGCCGCAGACCGCTCCATGCTATCTTGTATTCTACCTGCTCCTGGACAAGTCTTCACTCCACGTCAGTGGTACTACCTGCCAGCCGCAGACCGCTCCATGCTACTTTGTATTCTACCTGCATCTGGATAAGTCTTCACTCCACGCCTGTGGTAATACCTGCCAGCCGCAGACCGCTCCACGCTACCTCGCATCTTACCTGCACCTGGACAAGTCTCTACTCCACGCCAGTGGTAATACCTGCCAGCCGCAGACCGTTCCATGCTACCTTGTATTCTACCTGCTCCTGGACAAGTCTCTACTCCACACCAGTGGTAATACCTGCCAGCCGCAGACCGCTCCATGCTACCTCGTATCTTACCTGCACCTGGACAAGTCTTCACTCCACATTAGTGGTAATACCTGCCAGCCGCAGACCGCTCCACGCTACCTTGTATCTTACCTGCACCTGGACAAGTCTCTACTCCACACCAGTGGTAATACCTGCCAGCCGCAGACCGCTCCATGCTACCTTGTATTCTACCTGTTCCTGGACAAGTCTCTACTCCACACCAGTGGTAATACCTGCCAGCCGCAGACCGCTCCATGCTACCTCGTACCTTACCTGCACCTGGACAAGTCTTCACTCCACGTCAGTGGTAATACCTGCCAGCCGCAGACCGTTCCACGCTACTTTGTATTTTACCTGCACTTGGACAAGTCTCTACTCCACACCAGTGGTAATACCTGCCAGTCGCAGACCGCTCCATGCTATCTTGTATTCTACCTGCTCCTGGACAAGTCTTCACTCCACGTCAGTGGTAATACCTGCCAGCCGCAGACCGCTCCATGCTACTTTGTATTCTACCTGCATCTGGATAAATCTTCACTCCACGCCTGTGGTAATACCTGCCAGCCGCAGACCGCTCCACGCTACCTCGTATCTTACCTGCACCTGGACAAGTCTCTACACCACGCCAGTGGTAATACCTGCCAGCCGCAGACCGTTCCATGCTACCTTGTATTCTACCTGCTCCTGGACAAGTCTCTACTCCACACCAGTGGTAATACCTGCCAGCCGCAGACCGCTCCATGCTACCTCGTATCTTACCTGCACCTGGACAAGTCTTCACTCCACATCAGTGGTAATACCTGCCAGCCGCAGACCGTTCCATGCTACCTTGTATTCTACCTGCTCCTGGACAAGTCTTCACTCCACATCAGTGGTAATACCTGCCAGCCGCAGACGGCTCCATGCTACTTTGTATTCTACCTGCATCTGGATAAGTCTTCACTCCACGCCTGTGGTAATACCTGCCAGCCGCAGCCTACTCTGGACTGCATTGTATTTTGTCTATTTTCAGGGGACTACGTTCTACTGTGCCTCTGTGGTGATAGCTGCGAGTTGCTGACTCTCCTACTACACTGTATTATTGGCTGCTCGCTTAGACTTTTCTTCAGTTGTCAAGCATCTGCCTATTTCAAGTTACCTGCGTGCTAGGCACTTTGGAACTCTCTCCTCCCATTATTACTGCTCATCATTCTAGCCGGGTTACCATTGTTTCTTCTGCTCAGAGACTATATATATATACCGTTGACATTCCTTCTTCCATTTAGCTTAAGTAGATCTGTGTACTTATTGTGTGTAGCTGTATCCGCATATTCACCATACTCCCCAGAGGGCCGCGACCTGCACAGTGGAAGCCTCTAAAACCCATACTTCCTTGTGGGAGTTCCTGGAGAAGACCAGCCACTGTGTTAGACTCCGCACCTCTGGTGAGCAAAGTTATATCTGGTGAATTCTGGGTCAAAACTCCTAGTGCCCGTGACAATATAATACACTCCCCCGGCACTTACCTGGGACGGCACCTGTGCGCGTCCCATGTGACCCAGAGGTGCATCGCGCGAGCATACAGAGTGGGAGGGGGGGTGGATTGTTAGGATCCGCGGCCAATTGAAGGTGGCTGGTCCCGGGGGAGGGGCCAGCCACCTGGCGGCCCGAAATAATGTTTTTATGTCCGGCCCGGGGGACATCTGCCCCCCTGCCCCCCGGGCCAGCACGCCCCTGTCCATAAGATAATTTATAAACATTTTTGACCCTCTAATCCATAACTCATGCTTTATTGAAACTCCCATTGTCCCTCCTGTGATATTAACATTGCCCAGCAGTGTAACAGTGATGTGTTTGCTAATCTCGCCTATAGAAAGCAGCGTGTTGTATCTGGTGATGTTCAATTCAAACGTGGGCGAGTTTGCACAATCGAAGCTTTGTATCGCTAGAAAGGCAAAAAGTTGGGATTGCGATTTCAAGCGATTTTGAGAATGGCAATTTTGAAAGAAAGACATCTTTGGCGATTTTACATCGAATCACTGTTTAAGAAATAGTCGAGTTTAAACTCGCCCGAGAAAATCGCTGGAATTGCAAAATCGCAGCTGGCTCCATTTACCCTCCTGGAGTTCTGCATTATTCAACATTAATACTCGCCAATATTCCTTTCTCCCCTCTGTGAGAACTTGGAGGGGGGGTCAGCTGGCAAATATGGGAGATACCGGATAGACCACGGTATCTTTAGGCCTCTATAAGAAATGGAAATCACACATGCAATTTGTTACTCTGCATCGTCACAGAACGTGGCAAGCTGTTGACAATAAAGTTGGGCTTTTTTGAACACTACCTATATGTTGTAATAACTCAACCGACAACAAGCACAAGACATTTAATCAGATAGACGCAGCTGTAATACAAATCTGAGCATTGCATCATAAAAACTCATTGATTCCAGTAAATGTCTTATGCAGGTTAAATATCTGAGGAATTGCTCCATTTGCCCCTGTCCCACTCTCTCCGCATCTACCCATTATGGACAATGATTAGATCATCTCTATGCAGGTCAATACCGTATCAATAGGAACCATTTACTCCTGGCATTTAAAACCATGTTTCCCTTGACTTCGAGAATGATAAATGTCAGTTGATGGCCCGCAATGAGGTAAATTTGTTTTATGTAGCTTGAAATGTCAGACATTAAACTATAGAGCCTGAAATTCATAAATACGGATTTATAAACAATATCGCTGGTACATATCTGAGGCTCCGGGATCTCTCTCTCAGTCATGTCGTTAAAGGCTGTAAATGTTCTCGCCTCGTTATTCCACATAAATTATTAAAATATTCACCCCTTTTAGGATATTAACATCCTTGTCGGTTTATTCTCATGGGTGTTATTCCCAGACCGTTCCATGCTACCTTGTATTCTACCTGCTCCTGGACAAGTCTCTACTCCACACCAGTGGTAATACCTGCCAGCCGCAGACCGCTCCATGCTACCTCGTATCTTACCTGCACCTGGACAAGTCTTCACTCCACATCAGTGGTAATACCTGCCAGCCGCAGACCGTTCCATGCTACCTTGTATTCTACCTGCTCCTGGACAAGTCTTCACTCCACATCAGTGGTAATACCTGCCAGCCGCAGACGGCTCCATGCTACTTTGTATTCTACCTGCATCTGGATAAGTCTTCACTCCACGCCTGTGGTAATACCTGCCAGCCGCAGCCTACTCTGGACTGCATTGTATTTTGTCTATTTTCAGGGGACTACGTTCTACTGTGCCTCTGTGGTGATAGCTGCGAGTTGCTGACTCTCCTACTACACTGTATTATTGGCTGCTCGCTTAGACTTTTCTTCAGTTGTCAAGCATCTGCCTATTTCAAGTTACCTGCGTGCTAGGCACTTTGGAACTCTCTCCTCCCATTATTACTGCTCATCATTCTAGCCGGGTTACCATTGTTTCTTCTGCTCAGAGACTATATATATATACCGTTGACATTCCTTCTTCCATTTAGCTTAAGTAGATCTGTGTACTTATTGTGTGTAGCTGTATCCGCATATTCACCATACTCCCCAGAGGGCCGCGACCTGCACAGTGGAAGCCTCTAAAACCCATACTTCCTTGTGGGAGTTCCTGGAGAAGACCAGCCACTGTGTTAGACTCCGCACCTCTGGTGAGCAAAGTTATATCTGGTGAATTCTGGGTCAAAACTCCTAGTGCCCGTGACAATATAATACACTCCCCCGGCACTTACCTGGGACGGCACCTGTGCGCGTCCCATGTGACCCAGAGGTGCATCGCGCGAGCATACAGAGTGGGAGGGGGGGTGGATTGTTAGGATCCGCGGCCAATTGAAGGTGGCTGGTCCCGGGGGAGGGGCCAGCCACCTGGCGGCCCGAAATAATGTTTTTATGTCCGCCCCGGGGGACATCTGCCCCCCTGCCCCCCGGGCCACCACGCCCCTGTCCATAAGATAATTTATAAACATTTTTGACCCTCTAATCCATAACTCATGCTTTATTGAAACTCCCATTGTCCCTCCTGTGATATTAACATTGCCCAGCAGTGTAACAGTGATGTGTTTGCTAATCTCGCCTATAGAAAGCAGCGTGTTGTATCTGGTGATGTTCAATTCAAACGTGGGCGAGTTTGCACAATCGAAGCTTTGTATCGCTAGAAAGGCAAAAAGTTGGGATTGCGATTTCAAGCGATTTTGAGAATGGCAATTTTGAAAGAAAGACATCTTTGGCGATTTTACATCGAATCACTGTTTAAGAAATAGTCGAGTTTAAACTCGCCCGAGAAAATCGCTGGAATTGCAAAATCGCAGCTGGCTCCATTTACCCTCCTGGAGTTCTGCATTATTCAACATTAATACTCGCCAATATTCCTTTCTCCCCTCTGTGAGAACTTGGAGGGGGGGTCAGCTGGCAAATATGGGAGATACCGGATAGACCACGGTATCTTTAGGCCTCTATAAGAAATGGAAATCACACATGCAATTTGTTACTCTGCATCGTCACAGAACGTGGCAAGCTGTTGACAATAAAGTTGGGCTTTTTTGAACACTACCTATATGTTGTAATAACTCAACCGACAACAAGCACAAGACATTTAATCAGATAGACGCAGCTGTAATACAAATCTGAGCATTGCATCATAAAAACTCATTGATTCCAGTAAATGTCTTATGCAGGTTAAATATCTGAGGAATTGCTCCATTTGCCCCTGTCCCACTCTCTCCGCATCTACCCATTATGGACAATGATTAGATCATCTCTATGCAGGTCAATACCGTATCAATAGGAACCATTTACTCCTGGCATTTAAAACCATGTTTCCCTTGACTTCGAGAATGATAAATGTCAGTTGATGGCCCGCAATGAGGTAAATTTGTTTTATGTAGCTTGAAATGTCAGACATTAAACTATAGAGCCTGAAATTCATAAATACGGATTTATAAACAATATCGCTGGTACATATCTGAGGCTCTGGGATCTCTCTCTCAGTCATGTCGTTAAAGGCTGTAAATGTTCTCGCCTCGTTATTCCACATAAATTATTAAAATATTCACCCCTTTTAGGATATTAACATCCTTGTCGGTTTATTCTCATGGGTGTTATTCCCTAGGAAAAGGTCAAAGCTAGAACATATTTCCTTCCCTGTGAGACTATATTGTGACATTATATTTATCAAACATAACACAGCAGGACAGCAGCAAATATATCTTTGAACCGGTATCTAACACACAGGGCATTAATATTCATCAACACAACCAGAGACCAGACTCATTTTCAGCAGATGTTTTGTTTTCTGTTAATTGGAAGATCGATGTCGGACTCTGGTATGAAGACTCCAACAGGTCTTTCTGATACAGATCCACTGACACAATAAGTTGGGTTTGGTTTTCAGGACGACTCACAAAGTTCTTCGATCTTCGGCGAATAAACACAAAAGTTGTTCGAAAAGACGGAAAAATTGTATAAAAAGTCACATTTTACACTTTTGTCGAATCTCATACTTTTCCTTTTTTAGTAAATAACAAAATTGTTACTAATTTTGTAAGGACAGTCTTGTTCTGATCTTCTTTCAGAGTCGTTTTTGCCCACCAATTCAGCAGACATAAAACAACTAGTTTATTGCAGGTTTGATCTACTTATGCGGTCATGAAAACATTTATATAAGGATTTGTTGGCGATTTTGTTTTATCACAATGGGTATTTTCTATATTTTAACCTTTGTTTTTATTCTTTCTGCTAAAACATTTATCAGCATGCGAGAACAAAGGCTTTGACCCCAGAAGCCTGTTCTGATGCCTGACAATCCTGCGACTGGGTACCACAGAGTCTACATTCACCTGTCCTAGAGGATTTGTGGGACACCGACCCGTCCATCCTACTGCAGTGGTGTTAGAAGGGTTAAAGGGATCAGCTGGTAAATCTGCCAGTAAACTAGTTAATACCTAGACAGCGCTGGTCAACTAAAATGGAAATGGATGTTGCAGCAGATTATAGTTCTACAAATTATATTATATTACTTCTTTGCTGCAGTCTAAGAAAAGGCGTTGGGGGAAGAATGGATTCAGGATGATTTGTTGCTGGTTGATAATATTGACTTGCAGAGTGAAGAACACCTAGTTTGCAGGACATTTATAGGATGACCAAGGATGGAACATGTTGAGAAAATAATCTCGATGATGACATGAATGTGATTAGAGGGTGCTCAGTGGGGGCATACTCACTGCAAATAATGCACTCTAGCCTTAAGCTTTTCTTTGCTTAATGTTACCTAAAGGAATTCATGTATTGGTCAGCACGGTGGCTCAGTGGTTAGCACTTCTGCCTTACAGCACTGGGGTCATGAGTTCAATTCCCGAGCATGGCCTTATCTGTGCAGAGTTTGTATGTTCTCCCTGTGTTTGCATAGGTTTCCTCTGGGTGCTCCGATTTCCTCCCACACTCCAAAAACATACTGGTAGGTTAATTGGCTGCTAACAAATTGACCCTAGTCTGTGTTTGTCTTTGTCCGTGTGTGTTAGGGAATTTAGACTGTAAGCCCCAATGGGGCAGGGACTAATGTGAATGATCTATCTGTACAGAGCTGCGGAATCAGTGGCGCTATATAAATAAATGCTGCTGATGATGATGTTAATGACAGATAACACTTAATCCAGGCTCGCTGTGGAAGAGCTGATCTGGGTCTTATAAGACTAACAACTTTATTTATTAAAGGGCTTAGAGCCCTATTGCCAACGGAAACAAGTGCAGCACCGCAAAGCCTGTTCTGGTAACGCTATATGGTGTTAACGGAACAATATTCTTAAAATAAAGCATTTTTCTTTAAATGCAGTACAGTTTACATAATATTTCATTATTAAAGTAAATAAAATAACGTTTAATAATTCATGTTAAAAATGACATTATCATCATCATTATTATTATGGCTTTCTCGCATGCACAGAACAACAGAGCCCGGTCAAATGATAAGTTACTGTGATGCTAGCGCAGATTCGATGTCAGTGGCACTTCAGGGGTTAAATGATAGCGCACAGATATGTGAGCGATATCAGCTTAGATAATTAGGAAGTCTGAATTAATGACTGTTCTACACAATCTATCATTAATTGGTGAGAAAAGAAAAAGGTCCGTGAGCGTTCATTCGATCCCTTTGTTTGCCCTGCACAAAGAAATACCCACGCGTTTCTCACATAGATATAGAAAATGTGAATCTTTTATCTAGGTGATGCCTGTACCAGTAATACACACAGAAGTGTACATTATATCTATGTAGGAGGTATTTTTAAATTGAATGTTTTACGCCTGTGTCCATGTCAAAAACTCTGTACTAGTGTAACGCTTCAGTCCCGCAAGTAGTACCTGTCCCGTTACCCGCATTTCATTTATCTGGAAACTGCCATGTTCCAGCATCAGACAAACTTCATTCATTCAGCTATATTCAGATCTGTGCAGGTGCAGCCTATTGCACTCAGGACCTCCTCCCTCTTTTCATTGGCTGAGCACTTCTGGAGCACTATTTAAACCTCCTGGATTCACCTGTCTGATGCCTGTTCTTTAAGCTCACTTCCTGCAGCCTGTGGTTCTGGTTCCTGTTCTCCTTGTGGATCTTCCTCTACTCCAGCCTGCTCTCAGTCTCCGGCTGTATTGAACTATTGCTGCTCCAGTACCACTATACTATCTTTGATGTACATTATCGTGACAGCTCCAGTTCTCTGACCGCTACCACTGTGAACCGCAACTGCCTTGGTGACTCATTGCCTGTTCTCCCCAGTTACCTCTGCTTCCCGTGTGCTCAGCATAACTCTAGTGCTGTACTCCAGCTGTTCCAGTATCTCCACCTATCACCATTGGATACACCATTGTGACAGCCTCCGCTTTTCCTTGTTGTACCACAGGACCTTTATTCTCCTTGTGCCTTATTAATCTCTACCCGTGTTACTTGGCTCCTCCACACTGTTCTGCGTGTTCACCCTCTCACAGGACCGCGACCTGCAGGTTTGGTGCCGCTAAGTCCATACCTCCTTGCGGGGATTCCTGGTGAAAACCACCTGACTGTTAGACTCCGCGCCTTTGGGTGGGCTAAGCCATGTCCAGCAGAACCTAGGGATCAATTTCCTATAAGCCAACCGTGACAACTAGGAAGTAATGTGACTGGTTTATTATTGTCCTAAATGGTCTGTGTTTATGTGAAATATGCTGCCATATTCCCTAGCATTTCAAATAAAAGCTACTTGGTTGTCCAGGTATAAAACAGTTGTTTTTGACCATATAAAAAAATCAATAAACTACAATTGAATGAGCAACAGAATACCCCCCACCAACAAAATGGCTGCCTACAGAGTGTGTAGAATACAGGTGCTCTTTAAGTTTAGATTCAATGGAAAATGCACCTCAATATCTGTTCAGATTCGCTCTCAACAAAACAGTGGCCAAGAGTTGCGTTGAAGCGGCGGCGCCGAATTCAAGACAGAAGATGGTGGGGCGAGCCAGAAGAGTTCTAGTGGAAGACTGAAGACAGCGACGGACAGCGGAGCCAGAGAATGTTGAGATTAAAACAGAAGACTGCTGGCAACGAAAGCTGCCAGGGACAGGTAAGGCCTTTGGGCAATCCTCCATCAGGCCCACGCTTGCACTTTATTTTCTGTTTTGTGGGCACAAGGCCTGTGCAGCAGTTAGTGGGCACAAGGCTCGTTAAACCCATTATTGAAAGATTCTTATGTCTTTCATTGGGCGCAGTTAACAATGGAGTTTAGAAGCCTGTGTGGCACGTTGGGCAGCCTCCTGGTCACATAAAGTATTGGTAGGACTAGGGTACTGCTGTTTTACTGTTGCTGCTATTTCTCTTCTTGAAGCCACAGTTACTTTCTAAACTAGTATTACTGATTCTGGCCTTGCATACAATGCCAGTGAATTAGCAGATGTTATTTGTAGCAACGCGTCAGATCTCATGGCTGAGCCAAGTTCGTTTTGTAATACTAGGTTGTCGGATGATCTGAGGGAACGAGTGTTTATTGATAATTATATCATAGTTTGCATTACAAATAATGTCCACTGCCTAACCAAAGGCAGTAAAGTGGAGCACTATGGATAATATATATAGTTTTTTTTATATTTATATTTTGTTTATCTTCATTTTGATTATTTTGTATTATTAATTGCTTATTATTAATCTCATTTTACATTCTGTAATTTGTGTTACTCCTTTCTGTTATTCCTTGCAACATTCTTGTATCAGTATTCTCACCTATTTTTTCACATTCTTCCCCCACCTGCACCCAACATACTACGTTCTATTGGACCTTCTCCCTCTGTAAATTATACATTATTAGTCATATCCTTTCCACACCGATATCTCTATCTCTACCGCGGACTTAACCTCATTCTTACTTACCACTATACACTATCTCCACTTGATATGTGTCTATGATAATCACACTGCATAGTTTACTGTCATTTATCATTAACCTGCTCCAACTTTTTATTCAAACATCCTGACTGGATCCAAGGAACCAGTTCCCACAAATTTACTCTGGAAACCTCATGAGACCCAGACCAGAGGATCAGAACCAACCACACTAGACATCCCTGAAGAAGTCGAAGATGCGACGAAACGCGTTGGATTTCTTTAGGATCCTTTGGAGGATCCGTTATTTAAGCCAAATACCAGAACCGCTTTGTGCTCAACCTGAGACACAGAACAGCTGCGAAAGCGAAAAAGTGAAGGTCTACACAGCGGACTTATTATCAGAGACAGACTGTGAGCACAGTAAGGCGCTAATAGGCTCAATTAGTTACAACAAATATAGCTATTTTGTGCTATATAGATACTGTCTTTGGGATGAGGTGACTGACTTCATCTCTGTCACGGGCACTAGGAGTCTTTACCCAGGGATCACCAGATGGTAGGCTTACCAGAGCAATGTAGATGGTAATAGGGTACTCTGGTAGCTGGGTGATCACGGAACTTGAAATGATGGCCGATGAAATGCTCAGGAAAGTCTATGACTAGCAACACTGGTAATAATGAGGTAATAATACACAAGGAACTGTATGGACAAGGACACGTGAAGGTAGTCAGTGGTCTGCGATAGCAAGTTGTACCACTGCTATAGTGAGGAGGAATGTCCAACAGAAACAAGGAGGTGATGAGAGTCAGCGGTCTGCGGGTAGCAAGTTGTACCGCTGTCTGAGTGAAGGAATGGAATCCAAGTGGAGGTATCCAGGTAGTCAGTGGTCTGCGGTAGCAAGTTGTACCACTGCTATGTGAGAGGATAATGGAACAGGTGATACCGGAAACAGGGATCAGTGGTCTGACATCAGCAAGTTGTACCACTGAATATATATGTGAGGAGGTGCACGGGGGAAGACTGCAACACAGGATGTACACAGGCACCTTATACACGATCCACAGTAATATGCACAATATAGATATATATATATATAAATGACTGAGCAGGTCTGCAATCTAGAAAGTCTCTTGAAGTAGTCCAGCACAATGATAACACAGTCAATGATGGCAATAGACTCAGCGGATAGCAGACTCCAGAGAGAACCAAACACAGTCCAGCAAGATATGCAATACACAGCACAGTCAATGAGAAGTATGCATACCGTGGTTCAGCAGTAGCAGTCAGATGGGATTGCAGCGGTACCTGAGCGGCGGGAGGCCGACTGGATAGGAAGTCCCAGGATAGGTGAGGCAGCGGTCTAGCAGGTGCAGCGCACAGGTGAGTAGACCAACAGGGACACGAATCCACAGGAGTCAGCAACACGTGGAACTGGACTCATAAGGGACCCAGGAGAATGGAGATGATCCAGCAGAGGGTAGTCGATGAGATACAAATCCAATGCTGAACGGAGGGTAGAGACCAGTGGAACACGTGAAGGCGTGGAGAGTGGATCAGCAGGAGATGGACGATAGCGCTGACCACGGCAGCCGGACTCAACGGCACACGGAGGTAACCAGTAGCAACCACAGCAACCAACAGCGATGGGAAACAGGAGTGCAGTGCAGGGCAGGAGCTGTTGATCACGAAGTGTAGCAGATGGTAATGAAAGCGGCAGTCTCGAGGAAGCCACAGCAAAGATGAGATGAGACTGTAGTGCACGGAGGCAGCGGATAGTAATCAGCTGGCAGTCACGATGATGAACACAGGCGAGTTGCAAGCAGGAGACTGTAGTGCACGGAGGCAGCGGATAGTAGTCAGCTGGCAGTCACGATGATGAACACAGGCGAGTTGCAAGCAGGAGACTGTAGTGCACGGAGGCAGCGGATAGGAATCAGCAAACAGACTTGACGAGAAGCAGGTGAGTGAAGTAAAAGCTGGAGTGCACGGAGGCAGCGGATAGCAATGAGCAAACAGTCACATTGATATAATATAACGTTGAAGTGGTATAGAAGACTGTAGTGCACGGAGGCAGCGGATAGGAATCAGCAAACAGTCACGATGATACAGTTGATGGTAGAAGTGGTATGGGAACCACAGGAGTAGAAGTGGTTTGGAAACCACAGGAATAGAAGTGGCTTGGAAACCACAGGAATCAGCAGCGCTGAATACACGAGGAATACAGGAACACCTTCAGAGACTCATGAGGAATGAGACTCCAAGATCAGGCAACGTGGTATTGACCACAGGTGCTTAATATAGGGAGTGTTGCCTGATCTGCCAATTGAGTTAAAGGGGTATACACTGAAGTATAGAAAAGGGCTGCGCATGCGCAGACCCTCAGGATGGTGGACGACCACGGTTCCTAAATGTCCGGGAAGAGGCACTCACGGTCCGGTGAGTGACAGTACCCCCCCTTTTAAAGGTGGGCACAGAACGCCTGGAACCGGGCTTGTCCGGATTTTTGGAGTAAAACTTTTTCAAAAGGGCAGGAGCATTAAGATCTTCAGCTTTGATCCAAGAGCGCTCCTCAGGACCAAAGCCCTTCCAATGAACGAGGAAGTGGAGGACTCCTCGCGAAATTTTTGCATCTAGTACCTCGGTAATCTCAAAATCCTCCTCCTGATGAACTTGAACTGGCTGCGGAGCTGAGGGAGGAGTTGAGAAACGGTTGATAATGAGAGGTTTGAGCAAGGATACATGGAAGGCATTAGAAATCCGAAGACTCTTAGGAAGAAGGAGTTTCACACATACTGGATTGATAACTTGAATGATCCTATATGGACCAATAAAACGAGGGGCGAATTTCATGGATGGAACCTTCAAACGAATATTTTTTGTGGATAACCAGACACGATCTCCAATTTTTAGTGGTGGAATAGCCCGCCTCTTCTTATCAGCGAAAGATTTATATTTGACAGATGTCTTCTTTAAACAGGTTCTGACCTGAGACCAGATATTTTTAAAGGTCTGACAAACAGTTTCCACCGCAGGAACTTGGGTGGGCGGGAGGGCAGGAAATTCCGGAAAAGACGGATGGTGACCGTAGACCACAAAAAATGGAGTTTTGGATGATGACTCATGGTACATGTTGTTATGGGCGAACTCAGCCCAAGGGAGTAACTCTACCCAGTTGTCTTGATTGGCTGATGAAAATATCCTTATAAAAGTCTCAAGATCTTGATTGACACGTTCGGTTTGTCCATTGGATTGCGGATGGTAAGAAGATGAGAGTGCTAATCGTATGCCCAAGGTTTTACAAAGGGCTCGCCAGAATCTGGACACGAATTGTACTCCTCTATCAGACACAATCTCAGATGGACATCCATGGATACGGAAGATCTCTTTAATGAAATGTTCAGCCAGGATAGACGAGGAAGGCAAACCAGACAGAGGGATGAAATGAGCCATCTTCGAAAATCTGTCCACTACCACCCAAATAGTGTTATGGTTCTTACTAGGTGGTAAGTCAGTAACGAAATCCATACTAATATGGGTCCATGGTTTGGACGGAATGGGTAGTGGTCGCAGCAACCCTGCTGGGGTTCTGCGGGAGGATTTGAATTGCGAACATAATTCACAGGAAGCAATGAACTCTTTGACGTCTCTCCTCATTGAAGGCCACCCGTAACTTCGAGAGAGGATCTCAAAAGTCTTGTGTTCACCGGCGTGTCCAGAAAAACGAGAGGCATGGAACCACGAAAGAATTTTCCTCCTTAGTATAGGAGGCACAAGGGTCTTCCCAAATGGTAGCGTTCTGGTGGATGAAGCAGCCAGTGAGATACATTTGGGGTCTAGAATGGTATGGTTGGAACCCTCTTCTATATCAGAGGACGTAACAAAGGCTCTAGATAAGGCATCAGCTTTTTTGTTCTTGGCAGCTGGTTTGAAGGTAATTATTAGTTCAAAACGGGAAAAGAAAAGAGACCATCTTGCTTGACGAGGGTTCAAGCATTGGGCAGACTGGAGATATGACAAGTTCTTATGATCCGTGAAGATCGTCACCGGATGGCGAGCTCCCTCCAACAAGTATCTCCATTCCTCTAATGCGGCTTTGATAGCCAGTAATTCCTTGTCCCCGATGGTATAATTCTTCTCTGCGGGTAGGAGACCCCGAGAATAGAAGGCACAAGGGTGGAATTTTTGCTGTTCTGAGCGTTGGGAGAGAATAGCTCCTAAGCCCACATTAGAGGCATCTACTTCTAGGAAGAAGGGGAGTGTCACATCAGGCTGTCGAAGGATTGGAGCCGAAGAGAAGGACTCTTTTAATGTTTGAAAGGCTTGAATAGCCTCAGTTGACCATTGCTTAGGATTAGCCCCTTTTCGAGTCAGGGCCACAATAGGAGATGCAATGGAAGAAAAGTCTTGAATGAAGCGTCTATAGTAATTGGCAAAACCTAAAAAACGCTGGATCGCACGAAGAGTAGTTGGCTGGGGCCAATGTAGTACAGCATTTACTTTGTCAGGATCCATCTTCAGGCCAACTCCGGAAACTATATACCCCAAGAATGGAATCTGGGGTAATTCGAATGAACATTTTTCTAATTTACAGAACAATGAATTTTTCCGTAGTCTGGAGAGGACTTCTGCCACATGTTGGTGGTGAGAAGGCAGGTCCTGTGAAAAAATCAATATGTCGTCCAGGTAGACGACGACACATACATATAATAAGTCCCGAAAAATCTCATTGATGAAGCCCTGAAAAACAGCGGGGGCATTACATAGCCCGAAAGGCATTACCAGATATTCGTAATGCCCGTCTCTGGTGTTAAACGCTGTCTTCCATTCGTCACCGGAACGGATTCTGATTAAATTGTAGGCACCACGAAGATCCAACTTAGTAAAAATACGGGCTCCCTTAATGCGGTCAAATAGCTCAGTGATCAACGGAATGGGATACCGATTCTTGATAGTAATGGCATTGAGTCCACGAAAATCTATACAAGGGCGTAATGATCCATCCTTCTTTTTGACAAAGAAGAACCCAGCTCCAGCGGGCGAGGTGGAAGGTCGAATGAACCCACGCTGGAGGTTCTCCCGTATATATTCAGATGTAGCTTGAGTTTCAGGTAACGAGAGTGGATAGACCCGGCCCCTGGGAGGAGTCTTGCCAGGAAGAAGGTCAATCGGACAATCCCAAGAACGATGAGGAGGAAGACGTTCAGACTGAGCTTTATCAAAAACATCGGTAAATGAAGCATATTGAGGAGGGAGTCCCGGTGAAATAGCTGAGATGGAAGCTTGCTGTACCTTGAGAGGAATGACTTGGGAAAGGCAATGATGGTGACATTCAGACCCCCAAGACGTGACTTGAGGGGTGCGCCAGTCAATCTGGGGAGAGTGACACTGAAGCCATGGAAGGCCTAGGACAATCGGACTTGTCGTAACAGGAAGAATTAAAAACGATATCTCTTCATGATGCAGAGCACCAATCTGAAGGGTTACTGGAGACGTACTCTGGGTGATGAAACCGTTGATGAGACGTGATCCATCGATAGCCGTCACAGTAATGGGAGTTTTTAAGGTAATCACTGGTAGAGACCATTGATTTACTAACGATTTGGAAATAAAATTTCCTGCTGCTCCGGAATCAATCAATGCCTGTGACTCAAAGGTTTTGGTAGCAAAGGAAATAGTCACATCAAAAGCGCAGACTTTAGATTTCTTAGACGATGGAGAGGACTCCAGGGACCCTAACTTCACCTCTCCAGAACTAGTTAGGGCCTGGCATTTCCCGATCTCTTAGGGCAGGAGCTGAGGACATGAGTGGAATCAGCACAATAGATACAGAGTCTATTCTTGACTCTTCGTTTCCTCTCCTCAGAAGATAACTTGGAACGTCCTATCTCCATGGGAATCACAGCGGGTGACACTGGACGAAATTGAGGGTTAGAGCGAAGAGGTGCTTTAGCAGAAGTCGTTTTCTCAGCCTCTCTTTCACGAAATCTCATATCAACACGATGGCATAGAGAGATCAAATCTTCAAGTGACGAAGGAAGCTCTTGAGTAGTCAGTGCATCTTTAATTTTATCGGAAAGCCCCTGCCAGAAGGCGGCAACTAGGGCTTCAGTGTTCCACTGAAGTTCAGAGGCTAAGATCCTAAATTGAATGACGTACTGGCCTACAGTATGAGATCCTTGTCGCAGACGGAGGATGCTGGAAGCAGCGGAGGTCACACGACCTGGTTCATCGAACACACTTCGGAATGTAGAAATGAATTTGGCACTATCTTGTAATATTGGATCGTTCCTCTCCCACAGAGGGGAGGCCCAAGCCAGGGCTTGTCCTGACAACAAAGAGATAAGATAGGCCACTCTGGAACGATGGGTAGAAAAATTTTGAGGTTGGAGCTCAAAATGGACTGAACATTGGTTAAGGAAACCCCTACAAGTTTTGGGGTCTCCATCGTACTTTGACGGAGTAGGCAGGTGAAGCGTGGAAGCTGTAGACACCTGGGATGGCAATGGGGAAACGGAGGAAAGCACAGGAGCCTCAGTAGTAGCTGTCACAGTCTGTCCAGATGTTCCTTGGGAGGTTAATGACTGATAACACTGAAGTAACAGCTGTTGGCGGGCATCCTGTTGCTCCACACGGCTAACCAGATGTTGCAGCATCTCTTTGGCGGTAGGTTCCGCATCTGGGTCTGTCATGGCCTGATCTTACTGTCACGGGCACTAGGAGTCTTTACCCAGGGATCACCAGATGGTAGGCTTACCAGAGCAATGTAGATGGTAATAGGGTACTCTGGTAGCTGGGTGATCACGGAACTTGAAATGATGGCCGATGAAATGCTCAGGAAAGTCTATGACTAGCAACACTGGTAATAATGAGGTAATAATACACAAGGAACTGTATGGACAAGGACACGTGAAGGTAGTCAGTGGTCTGCGATAGCAAGTTGTACCACTGCTATAGTGAGGAGGAATGTCCAACAGAAACAAGGAGGTGATGAGAGTCAGCGGTCTGCGGGTAGCAAGTTGTACCGCTGTCTGAGTGAAGGAATGGAATCCAAGTGGAGGTATCCAGGTAGTCAGTGGTCTGCGGTAGCAAGTTGTACCACTGCTATGTGAGAGGATAATGGAACAGGTGATACCGGAAACAGGGATCAGTGGTCTGACATCAGCAAGTTGTACCACTGAATATATATGTGAGGAGGTGCACGGGGGAAGACTGCAACACAGGATGTACACAGGCACCTTATACACGATCCACAGTAATATGCACAATATAGATATATATATATATATAAATGACTGAGCAGGTCTGCAATCTAGAAAGTCTCTTGAAGTAGTCCAGCACAATGATAACACAGTCAATGATGGCAATAGACTCAGCGGATAGCAGACTCCAGAGAGAACCAAACACAGTCCAGCAAGATATGCAATACACAGCACAGTCAATGAGAAGTATGCATACCGTGGTTCAGCAGTAGCAGTCAGATGGGATTGCAGCGGTACCTGAGCGGCGGGAGGCAGACTGGATAGGAAGTCCCAGGATAGGTGAGGCAGCGGTCTAGCAGGTGCAGCGCACAGGTGAGTAGACCAACAGGGACACGAATCCACAGGAGTCAGCAACACGTGGAACTGGACTCATAAGGGACCCAGGAGAATGGAGATGATCCAGCAGAGGGTAGTCGATGAGATACAAATCCAATGCTGAACGGAGGGTAGAGACCAGTGGAACACGTGAAGGCGTGGAGAGTGGATCAGCAGGAGATGGACGATAGCGCTGACCACGGCAGCCGGACTCAACGGCACACGGAGGTAACCAGTAGCAACCACAGCAACCAACAGAGATGGGAAACAGGAGTGCAGTGCAGGGCAGGAGCTGTTGATCACGAAGTGTAGCAGATGGTAATGAAAGCGGCAGTCTCGAGGAAGCCACAGCAAAGATGAGATGAGACTGTAGTGCACGGAGGCAGCGGATAGTAATCAGCTGGCAGTCACGATGATGAACACAGGCGAGTTGCAAGCAGGAGACTGTAGTGCACGGAGGCAGCGGATAGTAGTCAGCTGGCAGTCACGATGATGAACACAGGCGAGTTGCAAGCAGGAGACTGTAGTGCACGGAGGCAGCGGATAGGAATCAGCAAACAGACTTGACGAGAAGCAGGTGAGTGAAGTAAAAGCTGGAGTGCACGGAGGCAGCGGATAGCAATGAGCAAACAGTCACATTGATATAATATAACGTTGAAGTGGTATAGAAGACTGTAGTGCACGGAGGCAGCGGATAGGAATCAGCAAACAGTCACGATGATACAGTTGATGGTAGAAGTGGTATGGGAACCACAGGAGTAGAAGTGGTTTGGAAACCACAGGAATAGAAGTGGCTTGGAAACCACAGGAATCAGCAGCGCTGAATACACGAGGAATACAGGAACACCTTCAGAGACTCATGAGGAATGAGACTCCAAGATCAGGCAACGTGGTATTGACCACAGGTGCTTAATATAGGGAGTGTTGCCTGATCTGCCAATTGAGTTAAAGGGGTATACACTGAAGTATAGAAAAGGGCTGCGCATGCGCAGACCCTCAGGATGGTGGACGACCACGGTTCCTAAATGTCCGGGAAGAGGCACTCACGGTCCGGTGAGTGACAATCTCCATATGCACTTTATTGAGATTGGGACATTTATAGGAGAAGTCGCGCAAACTACGTAAGGACAGATTGTTCAAATACATGGTGAATGCTGATATGGTTTATTTATTTGATTTTAAAGTGTCAAAATTGGTTTCATGATGAGGGCTTTTGATTTAGACACTGTTGATTGTTTAAAGGTGAACAAACTTTATGCGCCAGGTTTCTGTATTATTTCAGACTACAATGGGGGGTATATTAAAGCTGGTGCATGGGGAAAAAGGTGCTGTTGCGGTGTTGTTAGAGGGTTTCAGCGCTTATATGGACTTTAGTGTTTACGCTGCCTGCTGTGTGGGTGCACAGTGCTTCTGTCTTACTCTAACCTTAAGAATGTTGTACAGAGCTGCAACAGTTCCGACAAGGTAATAAACTAACAGTGGTGATAACTGCCTGCCAAGATCTACTGTGGTGAACGGGGGAAGGAAGGCTGCGAGGGCTCATCAGGGTAAGAATAATTTACTGTCATTTATCATTAAACTACTCCAATATTCAAACACCCTGACTGGAACTAAGGGACCAGTTCCCACAACTTTACTCCATACCAGGCCCAGACCAGAGGATCAGAACCAACCACACTAGACACCCTTGAAGAAGTCAAAGATGTGGCAAAATGCGTTGGTGTGCTTCAAGATCCTTTGGAGGACCCGTAATTGAAGCCAAATACCAGAACAGCTGTGCACTCCACCTGACAGCTGTGAAATTGTGAAGATGTGCACACAGTGGGGCATATTCAATTAGGCTTCCGGTCCGCGTACATTACTGCGGAACCTGCACAGTATTGACGGTAATACGATACCGTAATAATGCAGATTTTCCTATACAGCTCTATGGGGGTGCGCCAGAAAATCCACATTATTGTGGTACCGTGGATTGACTTCTCGGCCTGCTCCGGCGCGTTCCCCCAGACCGGAAACCTAATTGAATATGCCCCAGTGAGTCTGATTCATTAAGGAAAGTAAGGCAAAAAAAATTGTAAGTTTTCTCCTGGACAAAACCATGTTACAATGCAAGGGGTGCAAACTAGTTTATTATTTTGCACATAAGATAAATACTGGCTGTTTTTTCATTTAGCACACAAATACTTGATAGCTTTATTTTTACACTGAAATTTAAAGTTGATCTAGGACATGCCCTACCCTAACTATAAATCGGTCATCACATTTTAAATTTACCTCAAAGTTTAACCAATGTTACTCCTTTTTTATGCCTTACTTTCCTTAATGAATCAGGTACAGTGAATTTATTTAATGTACCATCTCATATCTCTAGAAGTAAATAGGTTAGAAGCAATGCAAATATATACTTCACTTTCCACCTAAAGGCAACAGATAGTGATAATTAATAACAATATTTTTCCAATCATCTTACCAGTGGGAAAATATGACAAAGATAACATTAAGGGGGCTATTAATTAAACAGCGGTGAGACGAAAACTTGTCTAACGCCGCTTATCTCAGCGATAGAAAATCTTTCTCACTGTAATTTATCAATACAGTGTCATCGGGGTGGGTAAGCGATGCTGAAGTTGCCTCATTGCCAGGTTACTGTGGGAGACTATGCGCATACTTGTACGGGCACATGTGCAGTGCAACTAATATATATACATATATATATATATATATATATATATATATATATATATCTGTATACATATATATAGGAAAACATTTTTTTCCATATGTTTTATAGTTCTGAATAGATTACTTCTTTAAATAATAAAGCATTTTTTTCAGAGAATCCGCTAGTGTCATCATGATAGTGATATGAGGGCCAGGCTGGTCATGATAAACAGGGCAGGAGACCTAAATAATCCCCTAAGGCTTTTCCAAGATACCCCAGTTGCTGATTCCGCCATGTAAATGGCATTTCCCAGAATTCTGTTGTCCTTAGTAGAGATGTGTGTCGCTCGTTCACTGTAGCATAAGAAAACATGGATTACCTGGGACTAGACAACATCATACTTGCCAACTTTTCCTCGTTGGCTTCAGGGAGATCCAGGGGGAGGTGGGCGTGCGGGAGCGGGGCTTGACGAATCACATCATTTTGGCTCCGCCCCCTGAACGGTTGTAACAATTTTGGCCAATTACAGCAGGGGGTAGGGCTAAGATGATGTGATATTTTCATCATTGAGACCCCCCCAGTCACTTATCTACTGTGGGCGTGAGAACCGGGAGGTTGCCCTGCTCTCCTGAGAGGTCTCCCAGAAATGCGGGAGTCTCCCGGATATTCTGGGAGAGTAGGCAACTATGCGTTAAAGAAAAGCAGCTAATGAATCTCTAGAGACTGAAGTGTCTTTTACATTTCTGTCTCCATTACTGAAGTCATGTTGTCTTACCTGTCAGTCTTTGATTAAATCTTGGTCTCCATGAAAATGGCCACCTCCTTAGGCATCAATATATGGACATAGGACACAATTTCTGAACTGTGTCATCATGCCACAGATGGCGAAGCCAACCACGTCTTGTACTGGCTCAGCATCAGGGAGAATGCCAGACTCTTCAGGGAGTGAGAGAGATCACCCCTATTTCAGGGAGAGTTGACAAGTATGGATAACATTCTCTTGCAGGAAGCCACGGTCTCATCGTTAATGACATATACAGGGACATGACAAAATCTCAGAACATCTAAACCTCTGCACATAGAGCGTAGAATACTCAGATCTCCGCATTGCAGCATGAAGGGAACTAATGTCCTGTTCCAAAGTCACAAACACTCATGAATTACATTATTATTATTCTCTGACTGTTTTGTAATTGAACATATTCTTGTTATGTGGAGAGACCTTGGCCTAGATTTACAAGACAGAATGTCATATATAACGCTGCTATGCTGTGTATATGAATCATGCCATAGAGTACATGATGACTTACAGTACTCTGTAGTCTGACATAAACTGACGTCTATTGTAGTTGCAGATGCTGAATGTTTAGTTTTAATCAGCCGGTATATTGTTCCTGGTAGTCAGAGAGCTAGAATTATGGGGAAAGCAATTAGGAAATTACAACTAAAAAACGTTATTGCATTTCTTGCTGCCAACTGATATCATCCCCCTGCGCTGCATCGGTGGATTAATGCTTTGGGGAGCCTGGGGCACCTCAGATAGGGGGCACCTATTGTCTAAAATTAAGGTAGTAAAACTGTGTTATTGTTACACTCATATCGACACAGTCTAATGAAAAGCCTTACTTCTTGATAATCCAGAAAATTCACTCAAAAAGAAATCATTACTGAGTTGCTCACTGCATGCTGCTATATTTTTGTGACAGTCCAAACGTACTTGGATTCATGAGAACTAAACTCTGCATTACACCAGTGCCTGCTCTACCATCTCTATTATGTCGGTATTAGAGATCAGGATATTGTGACTATTGGGGAAGCTGGCAGTGGCTCCAGGTACTAGGTCTTTATCCTTCCCATGACAGGATAGACAATACCTGATCCCTGATACAGAGGTGATAGAGAGAGGTTCTGGTGCCCTCACAACTCACAATAGACAAATACCAGGTGCGGTTACTGTTACCCTATCAGGACAAGGGAATGGCTGCAGCTACTGATCCGGCTGAGCAACATTTTTTTCCTAGATAGGAATTAGATACATTTTTTCGAAATTCAGAATATAGTGTACATACAATTTATACAGAGGCACGCTCTAATAGCGTGGTTAACAGAGCCAAGAAAGATAAGTAGTAATGAAGGTAGCGGAGGAAGGGGGGTCGTCAAGGATTAAAGCAGCAAATGTAGCGAGCTAGGATGTTCCATGCATAGAGATGGGGGTGTGAGGAGGAGAGGCACAGGTCAGACGCAGATCGCAGATGTCAGAGCTGTATAAGGGGGAGGGGATAGGGAGGGGGAGGGGCTTGAGCCAGAGTAGGGATCTACAGAGTGGCTCAGCGGATGTGGAGCGGTGGAAAAGGAAGATCATATACATGAATGTTAATTAAATCCTTTTATTTTTGGGGTTCAGTGTGCATCAAGTAATGTCAGTAAACTGTATAGCAGCCTACCTGCAAAAAATATTCAAAATAATATGCAGTACAGGACACTTGTAGAACTAGTCCTAAGAAAGTGAATATGGGGGGGGAAAAAAAGGAGGAAATGTTCAGAAGGAAAGAGATAAAGGAACTAACTAGTGCTGCTCCTGTGTGAAATAAACTCCTATGTGTGTAGCCAGATGACAAACCGCCGTGAGGTACCTGAGAAAGTTTGGGCCAAATCCAACTGTGCAGCAAATAACGAGAAATCCATGTGCAGCAGTTACCAACCATCAGAGAATGTACAGAAAGTAAAACAAATACAATTCTCTATTTTCTGTAAGAATAAAGATCAATAACTATCAGGGCTTCTACAAGAGACGGGGCTGACCGCTACCATTAGGTGAACCCTAGGCATTCGCCTAAGGCGCCAGTGGTTAGAGGGTGTCTAATAAGTGACATAACGCCATTCATCTAGGTTATTCATATGTCCAAGGTGCCAAAACACGGATCACCGGCTGCTGACATGGAGGAGGAGGAACCGACACATTCTTACCTGTGAAGCTGTCGGCTGCTGTTTCCCAATGTGGGTAATTGGCTGGAAGAGTGGGGCGGGGCTATGATGTCACTGCCCATTACCCAGACTAAAGGGTGCGGGAAATGTCGCCCTGGTCCTACCTATCTGCTAAGAAGCAGAGGTTGCAGCTTCTCCATGGGATTGGGGGCATATTCCAACATAAGTACACAGAGAGGTGTCACAGTAATGATTCTTGGATTGTGTGCGGTAATGAGCCTCTTAGTTATACATAGTAAAATATTTTTTTAAAAGTTGACATCAGGTCTGGCCACCCTTATATTTATAATAGAAACCCGCATTGGCAGGTGGGCTCGCCTCTGTCAGCATCACCTAATAAACCCGTTTCCTCTGCAAAGCACATATTTGGTCTGGGGTCTTCCTTGTGTTTCGCTACAGTCCATGTAAGACCAGGGACACTGGGCCCATCAGCAAATCCAGAATTTTCTGTAGCAAATGGGGACATGACCCGGCTATTTGTGGCTGTGAATGTGACACATTCTACTGTGGGCCATTTAGACTGGGGGACCCCCTGAGGATATGCTGACGGCTTGTATGACCAGCCTGAACCTGTGTCAGCCACAACATTAAAACCACTGACAAGTGAAGTGAGTAACATTATCTCGTTACAATGGCACCTGTCAAGGGGTGGGATATATTAGGCAGCAAGTGTGCAGTCAGTTCTTGAAGTTGATGTGTTGGAAGCAAGAAAAATGGGGAAAATGTAAGGATCTCAGCAACTTTGACAAGGGCCAAATTGTGATGGCTAAACTACTGGGTCAGAGCATCTCCAAAACGACAGGTCTTGTGGGATGTTCCTTTTACGCAGTAGTTAGTACTTACCAACAGTGGTCCATGGAAGGACAACTGGTGAACCAGAGACAGGGTCACGGGAGCCCAAGGCTCATTGATACACGTAGGGAGTGAAGGTTAGGCCATCTGGTCCAATCTCACAGAAGGGCTACTGTAGCACAAATTGCTGAAAAAGTTAATGCTGGTTATTATAGAAAGGTGTCAGAACACACAGTGCAATGCGGCTTACTGCATATGGGGCTGCGAAGCCTTAGACCGGTCAGAGTGCCCATGGTGACTTCTGTCCACCACCGAAAGTGTCTACAATGGGCACATGAGCGCCAGAACTGGACCAAGGAGCAATGGAAGACGGTGGCCTGATCTGATGAACCTCGTTTTCTTTTACATCATGTGGACGGCCAGGTGCATGTGCGTCGTTTACCAGGGGAAGAGATGGCACCAGGATGCACTATGGGAAGAAAGCAAGCCGGCGGAGGCAGTGTTCTGCTGGGAAACCTTGTGTCCTGGCAGCTATTAAATATGACCTTTGTCTCATGTGGTCTGTGTATGTTATGGAATTTAGACTGTAAGCTCCAATAGGACACAGACTGATGTGAGTTCTCTGTACAGCGCTGCGGAGTTAGTGCCGCTATATAAAAAAAAACCGCAGGTGGGCCAGTGACTCAGCCCCTGGTAGCCCACTTCGGGACTGGCCCTGGAGGCAGAAGCCCCCCCCTACTCCCCAGCCCAGCATGACCCTGACTATTGAGGAACTGCTGTCAGCTATAGTGGAACATCCCACCATACACTGACAGCCACTTACATTTCACAAGGGCAAAATGAAAAAAAAAAATTGCCCTCTGTAATCCAATGTGAGCCCCCCCCCCCCCTCCCCTGTGGTTTATTTATAAGGGTGCACGAGCCCATGAATCAAGGGGGCCTTGCCGGCGCCATATTTCTGGGACTTTCTTCGGCAGTGTTAAGGGGACTCAGACCAATCTTTGACCCTATTTAGTATATTTATGTCTCTCACCCTCAGAATTCATTGCCAGCTAAGGCTGCTGGGATATGTAGTTTTCCTAGGCCTGGGCTGCTCCCTCCTCCTCTCTCCAATCACTCGTTACTGCAGGTACATGGTAGGCACTGGGGTTACATACATTGGTGACAGTCGCAGGCACTGAAATTGAATCACTGGCATTATCTCTGGTTTTTAGACCAATGGCTTATGTTGTTCTAGTTCAGTGATGGGCTAACCTGTGACACTCCAGGTGTTGTGAAACTACAAGCCCCAGCATGCTCTGCCAGCTATCAGCTAGTTATCTACTGGCAAAGCATGCTGGGGCTTGTAGTTTCACTACACCTGGAGTGTCACAGGTTAGCCCATCACTGATCTAGTTGCTGGTTATAGCTTTCAATATATGTTTTGTTCAATACAGTTTATTAATATGTAGCTTGGTGTAATGTCTTACTATATGCACTGTATACATAACGTTCCACATACGTGATACAAACTCATCTGCCAGCAGCAGTGCCCACGGAAATTGTATTCAAATGTACCCTTATATTAGTCTGTAACTGTCTCCTATTAGACAGGCATTCTATCAGCGGAGACATAGCCCCACCTAGTGGATCAATGTGGTTCTGCAGCACTTAATTAAAAAACATTGTAGTGAGTTGATACCCCTGTGATCACCATCAAGAACAAGGCATAATTATACAGGGTGGGGAGGGTGGTAAGGGCGTCACTGTTTGTTATATTAGCCACGGATAAATAAGAAATTAATTAAGATCAAACCAAAAAACATAATTTAAGTGATGAGTTTGCCGACTGAAATGTTGTAAATTCTTAAACAGTTCAAATATCATCTACCCAAAGTTATTAGCTGGTTTTGAATGAATTTAAAATAAAGATTTAATGAGTGTAATTAGTCTACTAGATTGTCCAGTGAGTGGGGGCATTTTGTGATGAGTGATGTGGGGTTAACCAAGGTTTGGTTTAGGGCTGTTCTTTCGTTACAGAAATTAAGGATTATATGTGGCCCTGGAAGTAGATCAGGTCATTGCCTTACGCCAACATGAAGTGAATATACCAAATGTGCTCTAACTCAGCAGCCAATAAAACAGCTGCTTTTATTTAAAGTCGTACAAAACCAAATACCGTCCGTACCCAATTGGTTGCTGGTGCTAACTCGTCTATATCACTCAGTGGGGCATATTCAATTAAGTCGGAACATCACGGCTACGCATTAAAGTGTCAGTACGGTACCGCAACATCACGGATTTCCCTTCGCAACCCTATGGGGTGCGAGCAGAAATACGCGGTGTTGGGGTAACGTGTTGACACTAGCCACAATGTGCTGCCTTAATTGTATATACTCCACTGTATGTCTATACACGCTCCTGTTGCTAATAAAGGAGATTTCCTTTGTAGGATGAATTATTTTCCAACAACCTTTGATGTGATAGAGTGACCACATACTCAGAAGGAAATGGATTATTATTATATTTATGCTTTATCTTTACATTTCACCGACATGAGACCCCCCCCCCCCCCCCCCCTATGCTTTGGTGCTAGTTCTCTTTCAATAACATGGGACTATTTGGGGTAACAAATGGAGCGGTCTGCGTTCTTCAATTGATGATATTAAAGGTAATCTCTGTCTGTCTGTGTGTGTGTGTGTGTGTTAGGGAATATAGACTGTAAGCTCCAATGGGGCAGGGACTGATGTGAATGAGTTCTCTGTACAGCGCTGTGGAATCAGTGGCGCTATATAAATAAATGGTGATGATGATGATGATTATGACAATAGTACTGACATTTACTGTCTTGCGAGGTTGATTTCTAGATAGTTTGCTTGATAGATGCCGAGTTTAAAACTCATCCCTTGTTAATGCCAAGACATAATTTCATAATTATTAGGCCAATATTTTACTATTTTCTTCATGGCTGATTTCTCTGAGTTAATTAACTAATAGCAACAGATTCCTATCCAGTTATAAAGTTAAAATAAACTTTAAAGCAACAGAAACACACTCAATCCTGGATACATAGAGCTTGAGAGTGGAGAACTACAGACTATAATGATATTCATCTGCAGAAAACACCTTCACCAGGCGATGAGAGGCAGAAAGTAATATGTTGTACTGGAAGGTGGGTTGTACACATTTGCCTAGAAGGTACAGCTCAGTTCACTGCACCTTGCCAGATTTCTCTGAATGTCCTCCCATATCATTATCATTAGCAACTTATATTGATTAACTGACCAATTACCTGTAACGTGTGCCATATCTTACCTATTTACCTACAATGCTTTAACCCCTTCATGTCCAGATGATCGACTAATTATCTCACATTTAGAAATACCAACTATGTATAATTTGTACAAGGTGTGACAAAGTTATAGGTTCCGGGTTGGGGAGGGGACAGATACATGTTAGCTATAAATGGTTTTCATTTTGATGATTTTATGCAGTGACTGTATAATTGAATAGGATAGTAGAAAGTGTAGGAGAAATGGGTGGCATCATTTTGGGGTGGTCAGGGTGACCTTAATTCTATGTTTAATTTAGAGGTGGTTCAAGGTGAATTCTGTGTTACAGAATGTTTGTGTATCTGACACTCGAGCACAATTGTGAACGTCGCACCCAGTAAGTGACAGGGTTCTGTTATGCTGAGAAAAGAAATTCGGGAACATTGTTTTGATGTTTTAGGCCCCTCCCACCAAAATTTGTTTGGCCCTTTATTTTCTTTTTCTTTCAACACGAATACTATCAGATCCAGTGTTTGTGGAGTCAGATAGTATCTTACAAGTAAGCTGGATCTGATAGGGTTACTGGCAGCGGAATTCTTACCTGGATTATTCAAAACTTCCTTATAGACCCCAAGAAATCAGGTAAATTGAGTGATGTCACTATGAGCTCAGATGATTTCCTTCCCAGAATCCCTCTCCAGGATTCAGCGCTTGTGCTGGTTACACACTACAGGATTATCATGCCAATCACCCAATAAATGACAGTTTGGCCCCGATATCACATTAGTGTGTACAATAAAACGAACTATGAACAATCATCGTTTCCAAGCACACTGTATCATTTCAGTTGATTTTTAAACCGAGCTAAACATCTTGTTCAACGCTGGAGCGATGTTGTTCCGACCCTGCAGTGTGTATGTACTCAGGACCGGCAGTGTCCATAGATCTCTATGGAGTGTGCAGAGTCAGGATCTATTCAGCCGATGGTTATGACAGATGAAGAGCACAGATCTGAGGGTAAATCATGTAAAACGTGTATAGTGTGTACACAGGAATCGGCTGCTGATCAGGACTTTCAGTCATTGGTGAAATCGTTACCAATATGGCATCGGGAGAAATTTTCTGTAGTGTGTACTCAGCCTTCTGCCTGGAGTACGCAGCATTCATGTTGTACACCGGCAGCAATCAGGAAGGAGGATCCGGATGGCTCAGGATCCTGCTATGGATGACGTCTAGACATAGCAGAGATGACATTTCTGGGTATCTAGTAATGCTACTTCTACTCTGCTATACACCATCCATCTTCCCAGACTACGCTAACAATAAAATAGGTACTGCCCAGAACAATGTATGGGGAAATATCTAGAAGACAAGATTTTTTTCTACAGCCAGAGCTTTACGAGAATTTTCTTTACACTGAATTAAAGAATCCTCCCAGACGAAGAAAAAACCTTTTCTTGGTTGAAATTTGATTAGAAAAACCTCTAAAGATGGGTGACATAGATCCTTCAGAAGTCCAGGAGGTATGAGATCGCTTATGGCCTCAAAACTGGAAAATAATCCAGAGATTTTTGGCTTCTGTTCAGGTCTAGCCTAAAATACAACAGGGGTTTTCTCCTCTATTGTTGCACCCATAGCACTCGTGTCAAATTAAGGAGCCGACTCTAAAATCTGACCTTCAGAGGCCGTCGTGGCATGTGATCCAGGCTTCGGTGCTGCCCTGGTCCTCTTGTATCCTGACCACAACCCTTTATTGTTGCCGTGGATACATCTGAAATAGGAAATGACGCAGTGATCTCCGACAACCGACAAACTACAGCCCTTGTCCTGTCCTTACTGGTCACATATTTTCTCCCTTAGATATAAAAAGATGATGTCTGAATGAGAATTATTGATCGGTTTATCCGGTTACTGTATATACAGATCATAAGAACTGAGCATAAAAAGAGACCTGAAAGATGAAACCCTCATTAGGGATTATTTTTTACCTGTTTTCATGTGTTATTAACTTTAGGGTGGATATTAAAAATATAAAAGGTCGCAGGTCGTACCACTTCTAGGTTCATATTTCTTTCCTAATATTCAAAAAAGTCCCAGTTTGAACACTCCTAGATTTTTATTTTCTTCCTATGTGTTGACTGACGCAGGTTAATCGAAACTGGCGGTACATCTATGGTTTCATAAGACAATGCAAATCCTGTATAGATCTGTTTATTGTCTACATTCAGGGCCGATGTGAAGGCTTACAATGACTGTTGTGGGGCTTGTGCTGGGTCAAAGCTACCTCAAATTCAGCCTAGCAGACAAATACGTGGCCATTTACAGAACCCATAGGTCACATCTACACATAGGTCAATTAATTTTACATTCTGTGATTTGGTTAGTGGAGAACAGATTTGGCAGAGAGTCTGTTTATCCCTCTTTCATACGTATCTACTGCTAAGAACATTTGTAACTTGTCATTACCCATAGAATGGAACTCCACGGCAGCCACCTGATTATAGTGTTCAACAGACTCTGTTTGTGTCCAGATTTTGGAAAGCATTAAGAAAAAATTGTTGGTATCAAGTTAGTCTTCTATTTTGTCTAGTTTTACATGACCTTGTTCGAACCTGCTCAAAATACTCTTCATCCATCATCTATTATTACAATCCACCTCCAGGATTCATTGCAATTCAAAATATATTGGACACTTGGCTTCTGTGGTGTACACTACAATACTTAGTACACTAGAAGGGATACAGCTCTAAAGAGAGGTCTTGGGTCCAATCCAATCCTGGATGTTTGGGTTCCAGGGTCCTCCTCAGAGGAGGGGTACTGTAAGGTTTATGCCTGCGGAGAGCTATCAAAATTGACCCTAGTCTCTCTGTCTGTGTGTGTGTTAGAGAATTTAGACTGTAAGCTCCCATGGGGCAGGGGACTGATGTGAGTGAGTTCTCTGTACAGCGCTGCGGAATTAGTGGCGCTATATAAATTGATGATGATGATGTGCGTCATGCAGTAAACATAATCTCTTTCACAATTATTGTGCCTCCGCAGTTGCATGCGCGTTATGTGAACATGGAGTTGTGGCCAGGTGCTCACATGTATCCAAAGGGCATTACCTGATTGCCCAAGAGAGCACTGCCACTTTGTGCATTGGCTGCGAGTGTACCGTGTGACAGACCTTGACGCTACGGACTGGACAACTAAACACTGGGATTAAATGATTTTTATTTTTTAAATACATGAACATATTGAAACAAATTATAGACTACACACATAGGTATCAAAGATATTTGTACTTGGATCGTTTATTGACATTTTAAATACATATTTTAGTAAGAATTTGTTCAGGTTTTTTTTTTCTTTCTGCGGATTCCAGACCAAATGGTGTCGGCCGAGGTATCGGAAATTTATTATTAATAAAAGTAACTAAAATTTACCAGATCATTTACCAAATGCAACAGGTCTGTCCAAGATAACAGCTGTCATTAACCACCGTAGGTTACAGAAATTAAACCAGACCGACGACAATATTGTACCGTGTAGAAAAATAAAATAAAGCAGCCGTCATACTGTAAAACAAATGTTGGTCTCAGCTCTGTGTTCAAAATAAAATCAGTAAGCAGTGACGTAGCGAGAGACTCCTGGGCCCTGGTGCAAATATCTGAAACAGGCCCCATCTCACAACTCCCCTAATAACACAAAGACCCATCACCAACTGGTTCTTCCAAGGAAGAGGGCAAGACACATACAATGCTCTTTTCTTTTTTTTTTCGTCCTCACAATACGAGACAAAGGAAAAACAAATGTAAACAATGTGAGACTGAACGTTCCGTTAACAAAAGTAAAAAGAGAAGTTGAGGGCACATAACATGTCCCTGAAACTTCTGGAGATGGTTAAACATCACTAGTAACTATTATAAATTCAAAACATTTTTTTTTTATTAAATGAATAAAAAGACCTACACTTTTGAGACGTTGACATAATTCACCGAAACATATATTAATTCCTCTGGTACATAAAGTTATTCAGCTAATCCTTTTTATATTAATGGAAGAATATGTCACAGCTATGTCTAAAGGATAATTCTCTTTTATACATGTTGGATCTCGTTGGTCCATGAACGCTGAGATACAGATAGAGCAGTCTGTTGTGGTGAACACCGTGGATAATGGTTAAAGGACCACCAAACGTACAACACAAGGTTTAGTGCACCTTTAAGCATTTATACATTCATATAACATTCCCAACCATGACGGAACGTGGAAAGTTGTATCCGCCATTAGTATGGAGCCAAGTTCAAGCTGTTGTCCTCTGGTGAATGCGCTCAACATTTTACTGGCAAAGCGAATACAGAGAATTGGAGGAGTACTGGGAAATTGGGGCCATGGGCAATATTGTCAGAATATTGTATTCATGAATGATGGGAGAGATACTCTGAAAAGCTTTCTGCTGTAGTCCCTATTAAATCTGCTCTACCACCTAGGTGGTGTCCCCTCCTATCCCCTCGCTGCTACAGGTAAAAGTTTTTCCTGGGCTCTGCCAGGTCTGGAGTACAGAACCGGCAAATCAACTTCACTAACCAACTTTAAATGGCGGCAGATGGGAGGGGCGGATCTAGATTATTTTTTTATTGGTCTGGAGAGGCTCTATGTATATCACAGGAAGCGTTCTCCTGGGCTACTTCTAAAACATTTAAAGGCGGAGGAACAATTAAACTTTGCAAATACTCAGACTCAGACTTTGCAAATACTCCCTAATAAAATTCCTAATGCAACACTTGCCAGACAAACTTTATGCAGACTCTAAACATTAGCTTTTTTGTCCAGCAGAAAATCTCAGGACTAAGCTGGTCTACAGCTCAATCTGTGAAATAACTTCTATTGTACATTCAAAATGAAAATTTGAAATACTGAAAATAAAGCCCTCAATGATATGTTTAAACAAAGGGGAATGGCAATAAAACACACTCATATCCCTGTGCTGTTGGGAGGACCCTGCTCCTTCCACCATGAAACCCTCACCTCGCATACGGCTCTGTCCTCACTGACATAGTCACTGCCTACCACTAAATTAACTTTTTCTGAAAAACATTGTGCTTCTGTGAATGCTCTGGTGATTTGATCGGCTACAGGTTGTTCTACAGCCCAGTAAAAAAGAAATACAGATGAGCAGGAGATAAAGGTAACAATAAAAGTGCCACAACATCCACTGATATTAAATCCCTGTTTCCTGGACGGAGTGCTAGCAGTACAACTGAACATCAAGGATTCCGGCCCTGATGCTGGAGAAGCCAGTCTGTGACATTACTGGGGGAGAAGACGGACCGGAGAACATTAATTCTAAATCTACCAGCAATGGAATGGAGCGGATTTTTGTGATATCACAGACATAAACAATGGCTATAGGGATGTCTATAACTACACACAGGCTGGGCCTCAGAACTGGAGCCACATTCCGCTATGTACAGTACAGTAGTAGAGGCCACGACTGTATTATTACCACTAGGAGTGCCCATTTCATATAAAGACTGGTACATAGTCTACTGGTACCCTCACATACTGCCAGGAATATGCCAGCCCAGCTCTGCTGGGGAAACTGCCATCATTTACGTTAGATTCACCGACATCATCACCATAAAAACAGAAAACAAACATGGCAAGATGAACATTAACACAAACACTGTGTTCGGTGACAGTAGAGTAACTAGAGCTGAAAATGCAACAACTGCACAAAGACAAAGTATTGTACGGTCACCTACTCTGTGGCGCTCAACCCATTATCAGCTGGAACCCCAAAGGTCAGTGCTCTGGGAGCCCCCAATGAAGGTTCTTACAAATAGAATGTTAGGCATATAGGACAACATGGGGAGCCAAAAACAGGTTTTGTGGTCCCAACCCACGGGTTGCGACCTCAGACCTACTCAATGTAGACAGGGAGAAAATAAACTACATTTGCGCAAACAAGTTTCACAATGAACTTGCACACAGCTCCAGAACAGTTATACCATCTTCTTTATAACATATACAATATTAATGTTCTGTCGCAGAGCACATAGAGGACTGGTTGATGTACAAAGCTGGAATCAGCCATAAAAACAGGAGCACAAGTAGAGACTCGGTCCATAGATGACGTTCTCACCGTGCTTCCTGGGCCGCTGACCTCTGCCCCAAGCCTCCCCCACCATCGAAAAGCAACACCTGAAGTATTAGCGCACAGTGACAAATATCTCAGAGTGTCCCCCCGGTACCCTCTATCCGAAATGTATCACACGTTTAGGAATATATGTATAAGATCTCTTAGGTCTGAGTAATTACCTGTTAGAAGAATCACATTTTCCGCCAAAACCTTGCCCCGCCTCATGCGCAGAAGTTAAATATCCACTGTACCATAAGACAACTAACTTTGTAGTTAACTATGCATTTTACCTGCATTTTTAATGCATCAACCGCGTGTATACAGATGAGAAACGAAAAATCATTGTTGTGAGAGAGCCCATACTTATATTATATTACATGCATGTACCTAGCGCAGTGCGTTCTATGTACGTTCTATTGCGTTGGCCCCATTTCACGCATTTGAATACTAAACATATCAAACGCTTATCTAACGTCAGTGTGTATGTAGTTTGAGACACCGAACTTTAAACATGGATACTGCCCTTTTATGAGTTTTTCAAATCTTCCAGATAACAATTAAACCTTAAAGCCAGAAAAACCTTCAGAATACAGACTACACAATGCACAAGTTTGACAAGATCAGTATGAAACGTCAGCATTGGTCCACAATATGGGGACAGGCGACCAATAGGCACCGGATCCCTGCTCCTCATCAAGAAGTTTGCTAAATATTTTACACACTGGAAAATGGCATTTAAATTGGTGTTAGTTTGTTTTAAATACAATCAATGGTATGAGATAGATATAATAATTGTAAGCAATTATAAATGACGATTTATTTGGAGTAATTTGTCGGCCTATGTAAGGGACGATAGCAATATCTCTGCGTCTCTCTTATAAATCTATATAGGGATCACCCATTAATCTACCAAACAATTCATGTTCACCAAGAATTAACTTGTATTGGTCAGCTAGAATTAGTTAATACTGAACAGAGGTTACAAGCCCCCGCATCTATCCTCTCCTGATACTTGTTCCAATTTGGGACACTTGATTTTCACATTTTGTCATTGGGAAAAGAGCACAAGAGTTCAGGAGAATTGTATCGGTAACTCTGGTTGTGCGATGGTGAATCTTGGGTCCAGTTTAGGGATAAAGTTGTTGAAATTCTTCGTAGCTTCGGAACCAAAGACATCCAAGACTTTCCGGTTCATAAGAGCAAACCTAACAACAGAGAGAACAAGACAAGAATTGTCAGGTTGTTTTAAAAAGATAAATGACTTTTATTAGCCACCTTTCGGAAGAGCTGTCTGCAATCACATCTCAGTACCGTGTGCAATGTTTGTGTCAGAAAACTACATTTACAATCATGCATTGCAGTATCTGTCTCTTCTCTGTGACATCATCACCAATATTTTAGCGTGGTTTGTCACTTGTTCTGTCTATCTGCACTTACAGTACACCTGTCCTCTAATGTATGCACAGTGGAACCATATTGTGGGCTGAGATTTCTTCTCACGCTCACCCCAAAATCCTCCATCACTCTAAAAGGGACATTTTAAGAACCAGACCTCATCTACTTGTGTCACATGACATTTTATAGTGTTCCATGACGGGAAGAACCACTGTTGGAGAAGGTAGATATGAGGTTCACATTTCTAGTGTACCTATAACCTTGAATTAACATTGCCTGATTTTAAAACAAATCTCTCCTATTGTCATCATTGGTAGATTCAGTTTCTACATCCTGCAGATGTCATTGTTTATTAAAAGGTCAAAGAAACAACACTTTACACATCTAGTAATATATATAAGAGAAGGAAATTGGAACACAACACTAAATATCATCATCACAATTTTTTACATTTTATTGAAAAAACTTCTGTAACTGAATAAATTGCAACGTTCAACAGGCAATTCTGCCTTTCTGATCCCATACATAATTGAGTATACCTCCCATTAGTAACAATTTTGGCATAACTGTCCCAAAATGGGTGTGGTCTACCATGAATTGGGTGTGGCTTTGCAGGAATGTGGTCACTGGTAGGATCAGGAGGTGAGAGACTGAGCAATGTACATCAGAAGAGAAATATGTGTCAATAATGGTTAGATCTATCTGCTAACAACGAGGTAGACCGTACTTGCCAACTCTCCTGGAATATCGGGGAGACTCCTAACAATAGTGGGTGATCTCCCGAACTCCCAAGTGTCCCTGACGATGGGCAGAAGTGGTGGACATAGCTACCACGGAGGAGTCTACTAGAGAGCGGTAGCCATTTTCTTATAGCACACCTCTTTCTGCTGAGAGCAGCAGACATTTTCTTGAAGCACAACTCCTCCCGGTAAAGGGGTGTGCTACAAGAAAATGGCCACCACTCTCCACCACCCAGATATGGACATTACTTATTCTTCTCCTCAGTGTGAGAGACAAATGGAGCTGAGAGAGAGAGATGGGGGAGGTGACAAGACCATGGGCTTGCTAAATACATCAAGCTAGATACACCCTTAGGCCTGAAAAGGAGGACACACATTTAATAATGCTCTTTAGTAATGTCCTACACTTGCTGCTCCATAAGACTGCTGCTTTAGTTTTGCCTCGATATAGACAACTCCGGAGGAAATTCACCCATCATATGTGTTTTATCCAAGTCACATACTTATTATGTTCCTGATCATCCCCAAAACACTCATAATTCTTTAAGATCTACCCCAGGCACATTTTTAGTGTTAGTTTTTTGCTAGAAAACACTTTACCGCAAGTGTATTAATATATACTAATTCCCATACTTCAAGACCAATGCAATGTGCAGCAACCTCTTCAAATCAAGATAATTTTGGGCCTTATTTAGAGTTAGCAACAAATTCAGCAAAGGGCACCAACTTGCGCCTGGACTAACCACACTGCGATGCAAATACAACTGTTACTTGTGTATGCAGGTAGAGTACTGGATACTTCTGCATGTAGCAGACAAATCCTGGGCAGTGTTATTGTGACACTAGAATGTGCCTCTGTCCAACTCTAAATCTATCCTCACATTTTAATTTTGGCCCCCTGCAGGGTAATATGATTTAGGCAAGGTGTGAAATTGCACCTTCTATTGTTGCTTGAACTCTAAATGAGCCCCGTTGTCTCCCGGAAAGATCATATTTGCACCACTGGGTTTGAATGGGAAATCCTGGGCCAATTATAATCATGGACTTAATGCCCCAAATGCCCTCTCTGGCAATAATTCCTCAGTACAACCATACACCTGCCAACATTCCTACCCTCTATCAATTCATTCTAAATAAAACACTGCAGCATATATGAAAACTATTTAACAAGTTTAATTATACTTATAAAATCGTCAATAAAAGACATATCTTACCGGCCCTTCGTCAGCCTCAAAAGAAACTTCCAGTAAGAGGGTCTTAAATTATGGACTTCCATAACAGCCTAGATGGTACAAAAATAAAATTATTATATGTTAGCCTAAGCTAACGAAAGGATAATTTCAGCAAAATAGTTGAACCCTCCAAGGATTTGGGGGGTTGACAACTGGGAACAATTTAAATTCAAAGTGCGCTTTGTAAGTTCCTAACACAGACGCCAAATGCAACAACGACCACTCAGAATCAGTGTTACAAACAATCACTGCATGGTACACCTACCGCCCCCAAGTGGAAAATGATGTAACTGCATGCAGAAGACCCCACAGATCTGCTAGTTGGGGTGAACAACTATATCCCAAAGAATATATGTTGTTTTCTTGAGAGTAAAACACTTACACCAATTACTCTGTTTGATGGGTTCTTATATTGTTGTTATATTTAAGGAAGGAAGACCAGAGATGTTTTAGAGCTCAGGACAGTTTTAGAGACAGGTTCAGGGTTGGGATTGTGGCTTGGTCTAGGCTTAGGCTTACATCTTGCTCAGATTTAGGGCTTGGGCCATTTAAGGTCAACAAGGGCCAGATTCATTAAGGAACAAAAATACAGATAGGTGGTGTATTTTGCTTTACATTGTTTTGAACATGGCCAGAAACGGACTAATAGACTATATTGGGCACCACGGTGGCTCATTGGTTAGCACTTCTGCCTCACAGCACTGGGGTCATGAGTCCAATTCCCGACAATGGCCTTATCTGTGTGGAGTTTGTATGTTCTCCCCGTGTTTGCGTGGGTTTCCTCCAGGTGCTCCGGTTTCCTCCCACACTCCAAAAACATACTAGTAGGTTAATTGGCTGCTATTAAATTGCCCTTAGTCTCTCTCTGTCTGTATGTGTGTATGTTAGGGGTTTAGATTGTAAGCTCCAATGGGGCAGGGACTGATGTGAATGAGTTCTCTTTACAGCGCTGCGGAATTAGTGGCGTTATATAAATAAATAGATGATGATGATGATGATATATGCCAGAGAACACAAGTATATGGAATAGATCTTCGAGTACAAAGTACGCTTCTGACAGCCTACAATTTTACGGGTGGAATGGGGAGGAGGATGGGAGTATGTATTAAGAAAAAAACAATAAACTTTATTTTTTTTAATATCAACAGGTGCCAATAATCTAATAGTTTTTTCTGGTGTGTTCTGCTGGGACTTTATATTCCATATATGTATTGTACGTATGTCCAGCAGTGTGTTGTGTCTGTCTTAATATGTCAAGTGTCGTACATGCAGAGTGTACCTCGACCAGTACTGAACAAGAGACATTTCTTCAGATCTGCTTCTAGCTGAATACAGACGTGCGGGAGCCCGAATTACATGCATTTTTAAAAAAGGCACAATACGTTGGTTTTGCGTGCTTTACTGAATCAGGCCCTAGGTGTCAATGGGGGGGGGGGGTTCATTTTGGCTCAAGGTGTTGCGATGTATCTTACTGAGCAGCCTGCAGAGACTCATTGCGGCAGAGTTTTTAACTCAGATCTCTGCCTATTTTCCCCTGCGTCCAATTGAGATGCAAAGGGCAACGTGCGAAGATTTCTGTATTAGCCGGCAATATGCACAAGCTCTCGGCTAATTGAATTACCCCCCTAATATGTCCATTAAAAAAGTTGAAACTAGTATTTATTTATTAAAGTTTTAACCTGACATTCCACCTAAAAGAATATGTTTTCTGCACTTTATGCTCAGGGACCTAAAGTGTTGGATTACTGGTCACGTGATAGAAGATAATGGTGGAGGAGATAATATTTGACATTGGATGATGTAATTTTAAATTTAGGAGCTAGTGATGTAGTGACAGCAGAACCCTGTACTGAGGGAGACTCCTCATGAACAAATATTCCCATTACACTGCGGTACAGTCAGCGGGGGACATTTATAAAAACTGCTGGAAAGAAAGAAGTGGTGGGTGAAGGAGACAGCGGCCCTTTGTGGCTATTGGTCATAAGGTCGCTCATGCGCATAGCGATGGTATCTGCCGAGGGATCCACAGGCCATGGACCCCATTACAAAGGTAACCAGCATAAAATAGGTTAAGGTTGGGGAAATCTCTGCTTTAACCCCTTGATGCATTGAGAGAAGAGCAGCCATAGCCATTCTCCAGAGAAATAGACCCCTAAGGGAGACAAGATGAAACTACTTACTGCATGAAAGCAGACAGCGGTGGACACTGCATAGATGATGCTGTCTGCATGAGGGAAATAGGGGCAGCGCCCGGCTTCAATTCCTTTGAAGTACATGGTCTGTAAGAAAAAGCGCAGGTTGAGCCCTCTAATAAATATCCAGGTATTGGAATATATTATAAAACAATGTGAAACGTGTACAGCCGCTAAAGGATAGATCACATCCCGGGTGTCTAAGCTGTTACAATGTCTGGTCTACTGTCTGTATTATGTACACAAACAACCCATAAGAATACTAGTAGTAACATGGGAATATTGTGACCTTACTAAGACACAAAGTACATTGTTTTTATTAATATAGCAGCCTGTCTCTGAACCATCTGAAGCTCTCCTGTGTCTCTCTCCAAAACTGTACCTAAGATTCAAGATATACAATGACAGAATTAGCTTCTTGAGCATCTATGCCCCATGTCATGCATGTCAGGATTTTATGAATATCTTGTCATGCCCTTTGGGTTGTGTAACGCCCCAGCTGTCTTCCAGGGGTTTGTGAATGAGATTTTCCGGGACTTGTTGTATGTTTGTGTCGTTGTCTATCTAGAGGACATATTGATATTTTCTCAAGATCTTTCATCCCATCGATTACATGTGGCAGAGGTCCTTTCTAGACTCCGGGAAAATTTGTTATTCTGTAAACTGGAGAAATGTTCCTTTGAATTATCTCAGATTCCCTTCCTGGGATATATTGTGTCTGGAGTAGGTCTGGAGATGGATCCGGAGAAAGTGAATGCAGTGTTACAATGGCCCCAGCCAACTACTCTCAGAGCTATTCAACGCTGTTTAGGATTTGCTAACTATTATCAACGTTTTATTCAAGGTTTCTCCTCCATTGTCTCTTCTATTGTGACGCTTACCCGTAAGGGTGCTAATACCAAGCAATGGTCTCCTGAGGCTCTTCAAGCATTTCAGTTCCTCAAGAGGGCGTTTTCAACTGCTCCTATTCTTCGACAACCTGATGTTACCCTTCCTTTTTTCCATGAGGTAGATGCCTCTAATGTTGGACTAGGAGCCATTCTATCTGAACAAAAGAAATTCCATCCTTGTGCTTTCTACTCACGAAGTTTATTACCTGCTAAGAAGAATTATACTATTGGAGATAAGGAGCTATTAGCCATAAAGGTGGCTTTGGAGGAGTGGAGATACCTACTTGAGGGTGCTCGTCACCACGTGACTATTTTTACTGACCATAAAAATTTTCTCTATCTACAGTCAGCTCAATGTATGAACCCCCGACAAGCAAGATGGTCACTGTTTTTCTCTCGCTTTAACTTAATTATAACCTTTAAACCGGCTTCTAAGTATAAAAAAGCGGATGCATTGTCTCAGGCGGTGGCCTCTTCCTCCGATATTGAAGATTGTTTTGATCGTCCCATACTGGATCCTAAATGTGTCAGTTTAGCTGTTTCTTCCACCAATGTTCTACCGTTTGGGAAAACCTTTGTTCCACCACTTCTTCGTAAAAAGATTTTGTCATGGTATCATTCCTCTCGTTTTGCTGGGCATTCTGGAGAACGAAAAACATTAGAGATTCTCTTTCGAAGTTACTGGTGGCCCTCTATTAGGAAAGATGTCAAGGAGTTTGTGGCTGCTTGTGATGTTTGTTCCCAATTTAAAGTTACCCGTAGAACACCGGCGGGTCTACTTCAACCACTACCCATTCCTTCTAAACCATGGACCCATATAAGTATGGATTTTGTTACTGATCTTCCTCTCAGCAAGAAATACAATATACCATTTGGGTAGTGGTAGATCGATTCTCTAAGATGGCTCATTTCATCCCTTTGATAGGATTACCTTCTTCTTCTACATTGGCTGATCATTACATCAAGGAAATATTTCGAATTCATGGATGTCCATCTGAAATCGTTTCGGACAGAGGAGTGCAGTTTGTCTCCAGATTTTGGCGAGCCCTTTGCAAAACCTTGGGTATCCAACTGTCACTATCATCGTCATACCATCCTCAATCAAATGGACAGACCGAGAGAGTCAATCAAGATCTAGAGACTTTCATAAGAATTTTTTCTTCAGCCAATCAGGACAATTGGGTAGATTTGCTTCCATGGGCCGAATTCGCCCATAATAATATGTATCATAAGTCATCTTCTAAAACACCATTTTTTGTTGTATACGGTCACCATCCGTCTCTCCCAGAATTTCCTGCCCTCCCTCCCAACCAAGTTCCTGATGTGGAGGGTTTATGTCAAAAGTTTAAATCCATTTGGGCTCAGGTTAAATTCTCTTTGAAAAAGGCATCTTCAAGATATACATTTTTTGCTGATAAAAAGAGGCGAGCAATTCCAGCACTTAAAATTGGAGATCGTGTATGCCTTTCTACCAAGAATATTCACCTGAAGGTTCCTTCCATGAAGTTTGATCCACGTTTTATTGGTCCTTATAAAATCGTTCAAATGATAAATCCTGTTTGTTTTAAGCTGTCTTTACCGAAGAACCTTCGTATCTCCAATTCCTTCCACGTTTCATTACTCAAACCCTCTCATCATCAACCGATTTTCTGTTCCTTCTTCAGTATCTCGCCCAGTTCAAGCTCAACAAGAGGAGGAGTTTGAGATTACTCATATACTTGATGCTAAAATCTCTAGGGGAGTCCTTCACTTCCTAGTGCATTGGAAAGGTTTTGGTCCAGAGGAGCGCTCTTGGATCCGTGCAGATGATCTTAATGCTCCAGCTCCTCTGAAAAAGTTTTATTCCAAATATCCGGGCAAACCTGGTTCTAAGTGTTCTGTGCCCACCTTTAAAAAGGGGGGTACTGTCACTCACCGGACTGTTAGTGCCTCTAGGTTGGGACATGGGTCTCTCTCGCTCCTGCCGGCGCCTCTCCTGAGCCGCGGCCGTCCGCCATCTTGACTAAGATTGCGCATGTGCAGAAACCTCGCCTCTAGTCTCATTGGTTAATTAATCACCTCTCAGTACTTAAGGCACCTGTTGCCCTATTACCTTTGCCTGTTCTTGGTTCTCATTCCTTGAGACTCTGAGGTGTTTCCTGTTTCTGCTCATGTTATCTGGACAAGTCTCCTCTTCACATCGGTAGTAGAACTTACCCGCTGCAGACTACTCTCGCTACCTCCGTTACCTGTCTGCTCCTGGACAAGTCTCCTCTCCACATCGGTAGTAGAACTTACCCGCTGCAGACTACTCTCGCATCTTCCGTTACCTGCCTGCTCCTGGACAAGTCTCCTCTCCACATCGGTAGTAGAACTTACCCGCTGCAGACTACTCTCGCTACCTCCGTTACCTGCCTGCTCCTGGACAAGTCTCCTCTCCACATCGGTAGTAGAACTTACCCGCTGGAGACTACTCTCGCTACCTCAGTTACCTGCCTGCTCCTGGACAAGTCTCCTCTCCACATCGGTAGTAGAACTTACCCGCTGCAGACTACTCTCGCTACCTCCGTTACCTGCCTGCTTCTGGACAAGTCTTCTCTCCACATCGGTAGTAGAACTTACCCGCTGCAGACTACTCTCGCTACTTCTGTTACCTGCCTGCACCTGGACAAGTCTTCCCTTCACATCAGTGGTACAACTTGCCTATTGCAGACCACTCACGTTACTCCGTTCCACGCCTGCGCCTGGACAAGTCTTCCCTTCACATCAGTGGTACAACTTGCCAATTGCAGACCACTCACGCTATTCTGTTACACACCTGCGCTGGACAAGTCTGTTCTACATATCCGTGGTGAAACTAACCAGCTGTAGACCATTCATGTTTCCTTGTGATATAGCTACTACTCTGTATGGTACCTATTAGCTGGACTAAAGTCTACAAGTGCCTCTGTATTGTAGCTACAAGTCGCTGACTCTTCTACTATATTGTTGATTGGTCTTTGCCTACGTTATCCAGTTATCAAGTACTGGCCTGCTATATGCTACCTGCGTGCTAAGGCACTTGGACTCTTTCCTCATTTTATCCTGTTTACTAAACTGCTGTACCATCACAGTTCCACGGTGCCAAGACTCAGCATTTATACTATTGACATTCCTTTCCTCTATTCTACTGTATGGTTCCACTGATTCACCACACTACCCAGAGGTCCGCACTTCTGGTAAGTGTAGCTACACCTGGTGAATTCTGGGTAAAACTCCTAGTGCCCGTGCATACCTTTTTGCCCTCTGACATGGTGCATACCTTGTTGCGCTTTGACATGGTGCATACCTTGGTGCGCTCTGACATGGTGCATACCTTGTTGCGCTCTGACATGGTGCATACCTTGGTGCGCTCTGACATGGTGCATACCTTGGTGCGCTCTGACATACTGCATACCTTGGTGCGCTCTGACATGTTGCATACCTTGGTGCGCTCTGACATGGTGCATACCTTGTTGAGCTCTGACATGGTGCATACCTTGGTGCGCTCTGACATATTGCATACCTTGGTGCGCTCTGACATGGTGCATACCTTGTTGCGCTCTGACATACTGCATACCTTGGTGCGCTCTGACATATTGCATACCTTGTTGCACTCTGACATGGTGCATACCTTGTTGTGCTCTGACATGGTGCATACCTTGTTGCGCTCTGACATGGTGCATACCTTGTTGCGCTCTGACATAAGGACCATCACATACCACTGAGTGACAGAAATTAGTCCTAGCTGTAGTAATGTCGCACTCACCTCTACCAGTTTGGATGCCAGGTACATGGAGATTGTGGTGCTTTTGTAAAACATCATGGAGATCCCGGCCAAAAAACCTAAAAACAGGCCAAGATACATTAAGTAATATTCACTAAGGAGGGCAGATATTTTTACCCTGAAGATTCCTACTGTGCACTATCAGCTAGTTAGCAAACTATTCAACTATTCTATTCATCATTTCTATTATTATTTGGCGGAAATACCAGAGTCACTGGTAGTTATCGCACTAAGGAATATACTTGGCTTGTAGAAAAAGAATTCAAGGGAGATACAAAACGTTGAATCTCTGATTTAATATGGAACACTGGCTGAACACAGTTTTCCACATACCGCCAACAATCGGGTTTAAACGCACCACTCTGCAACTTTTACTAAATAGTGAAAATGTATCTTTCAGGCTTCCATGTGTTTTTCATGAAGGCCGCTACATCATCCTGAGTACTTTTTATATATTGTGTTCCCATGACACATGGAGGAAAGCGTTCAGGCAATGCCTGTCGTAAACGTTGCAAGAACGCAACTATAAACTAATAATTTAAAGCTATCTGAAGGTGGAGATCTCATTTCAGAACCATTCAAATAGAGTACAAATATTATTTTACACACATTTGGGTTTTTTTCTCAATAATATTTGATTGTTATGTAAAATGTTACAGAAAAATGTTTTCATAGTCATAATATTGGTTTATTCTAATAGCCAGTTTCCAGACAACAAATCTAGACAATGATACATAAGAAGATATACAGAAATAAGGGAAGGATAAAGGAAGAAGAGAGGGTAGTTAGAGGACACAAACGTGGCCACACTCTCCCAATTTCTGCATACATTGCTTTATATCAATATTAGACCATTGTAGAGCTCATTTGTTTCACCTGTATTTGATACGTTGATTGCCAACGAGGAGACACCACAGGGAAAGTGCAATGTGATTTGACAACTTCCCAGTGTGCTACGATAAAGATCCCCAGCATACATTGTTGTAGAGCTAACACTCCGTTCATATCATCAATTATAAAGGCCAGTTATATAAAACGTTGACAGACATATGATAGAGATATCAATGGGTGGGTAAGACACTACAGCACATTGTCTAGTACAATAACAATGTGTTAGAATGTTGCATGACTTACCTGCTATAAGAGCGTGCAGCTCGTCGTCCAGGTTACGCACCCATCGCAAGAAGCAGCTGGTACCCTGAATGAACAAAGGTAAATACCAATGTTTACTAGCTGCAGAGACAGTATACTTTAACATAAAGCACTGGAAAGGACATTGTGGATTAAATTCAATTTTATCATAAAACCCTCACAATATTCTTTTTAAACTATCATCAATTACTGTTTGCGGTTCCATTCAATACACTGCTTGATAAACATAATAGGTGTAGAGAGATGTAATACATTGGGTACATGTATAATATATATTTTATATCATACATTATTTATTTCTCTTTAGCGTTTGACCATACAAATTGTGTTCTTTTAGGATGTAGTATTATTCTATTGTTTTAATCTACTACACTATATACTCTTTTCTCCATTTTTTTTTAAATGTTCTGAGGTTTCTGCCTGGTTGAAATTCCATACAAGATATTTGGACTAACATATTGAATGCACGTTGATATTTCTCCTGCTCATGTGTTAATAGTATATATTGTGTAGCACCCATCAAGGTGAATATTTGTTTTCAGTTTTACATTGGGTACAGGGATCTACTAAAATGACCAATAACAGGTCCTTAGGAAATCAGCCCCAATTGTGGCGCTTAAAGGAGGTGACGTTAGAATTAAAAAATAATAAAGGCTAAAAAATTGTACAATTATTATGGCTCGTTTTACAATTTTTGACATTAATAACAGTTCCTGATAACACCTCCAAGGTTTATCATTTGAAATGAAGGTGTAAATAAACATCTACATTTTGTATAAGATAAATATAAAACGAAATATGTCATTGTACCCTCCAATATTCTGCACACACCATTCAGAACCCCCTCTTACCTCCTACCAACTCTGTTCCTCAATTACAGCAAGTTAACGCTCCACTGGGTGTATATTTAAGAGCTACTGGTCATGAAGGAGTGACACGCTTACAATACGGCCATTATATCAGACCGCAAGTAATGAATATGAGAATTATAGAAATTGGTACAAAAAGGGAAAATAAAAAATGTATTATAGAGGATGTACAAGAGTACGGTATTACCACTAGATAAATCATTTTCAATTGAAAATAAAATAGCATTTACATAATTAGCTTTTTGCTCCTGCAGGGTTTCCTGTCAGCCATGATGGATTTGTCTCAGGAAATGGCAGCACAGTGAAGGAGCGAGTCAAGGGCACCATGGGAATGGGTGCTACAAAATGGCAGCCGGCACCGTGTGCAGGTGTTGGCAATAGGTGGAATTTTGAAGTGATTTTTCACGGTTCCCACCATGAGCAGGTGGACCCCTGAAAAATAGGCCCATCCCCTTTTATGGAAAGTGGGGGTACACCTTGAATTACACTTAGCTGATTAATCAAGAATAATTGATAAAAAAAAGCAGAACAGGAACGTATTTTCTGCAGTTTGTAAATTAACATTATTGTTAAAGTGTCACCGACATAATTTCCACCATTCTCACTCTAAAAGCTCCTTCTTTATTATAAAGATTTTTAATTTTATGCAAATTACATATTTTACTACAAAATATAGATGTATGTTTTTTTTGTCCCCATGTGCTTTTTCCCCACCTTTGTATTATATTTGTTTTGCTTCATTATAGAAGACATCATTTTATAGAAGCGGAGTGACAGGCTTCTGTCCCATGTCTCACTACTTCTAGCATCCTGCGGAAAGCAGCACAGCAAAATAGCAAAAATTATGAGAGATTATTTTACCTTTTAATGTAAACTGTATGAACCCCATTACGAACTGATCATTGCATTTTATAGAAGCTCTAAGTCCAGTAACAGTTATGAAAATGTTCCAAATATATCTGCAATAGCTTGTTACTTAAATTTAAAAAAAAAGCTGCATTAAGCAATGGGACATATATTTTATTGTGTATTAAAATGGAACGTCACCCAAAACAGGATGTTCAGCTTTCTGTGGAATTAGCCTGAATATTTTAATCCGTGTAATGATATAGGTTTAAGGTCTTATTATATGGGATCATTGTACAACACCTCTATTAGAATATTTCCCGTCTGCCCTGACAGACCCTCACCTTATAAATACTGACAAACGACCCCAGGAAAGCCCCCAACTGGAAGTTCTCCTTGTTGTAAAACAGAGACAGTAGTCGGGAAGGTTTTGTAAACAGATGTCTGAATGTAGACGGGATACGGAGGCAGCACTGGATCAGGTACCCAACGCTGAACATTCGAATGAATCCCTGAGAACAAAGCAAATAAAAACATATCGGAGTCTTTTCCAGTAGCTTTCATTTACAGTTATAAATTGTAATACTAGCTATAAAAAAGCTTTATTGAGCAGCAGATCAAAGTATAATTTAACAGTTAAAAGCAAAGCTTCTAAAATTAAATGATTTGTTTGGTTGAGTTCAATGAGTACTTAGTAAGAAATGTAATTATATATTGTGTGTATGCACCGGGGCCCCTGATTGGCTGTAACGGACCTGCGCCGTACTCCTATCACCTAATACCGCTTGGCCTGTTTAAAACAGACTGAGCGAATCTCCCATGTGAGCTCTTCCCATTCACTGATGGACAGAGTGTTGGGCAGAACATCGACCTCCCCCCACCCGCTCCTGAAACTGGTTGAGAGCTAAGGAGAGAGGAGTGCGGTGTGTGACTGTTACAGCAATACTTCCAAGCCCCCAAAATTTGGGACAACGGATCTGATCCACAAACCTAAACCTTGAATTTTCAGAGGCCACTCCACAAATAGGTAAGTACCCTTCCCCCCCTCTTTTCCCTAGCTACTGCTATAGAAGGCTGTGTAATAAAGGCGATAACACAGCATGCAGCTCAAGACATACATGTACATTTTTACACGTGTGTCTACTAAATTATGCTTAAAGGGCTAATGAACGCAAAGCAATAATGCAGGCTGCATTCACATCGAGCTGTGTGCCCACCTGATGTTTGCCCATCATCATTATCATCATCAACTATTTATATAGATACGAGAGAGGCTAAGGTCAATTTAATAGCAGCCAATTAACCTACTAGTATGTTTTTTTTAGGAGTCTGGGAGGAAACCGGAGCACCCGGAGGAAAGCCAAGCAAACGCAGGGAGAACATACAAACTTCTTACAGATAAGGCCATGGTCAGGAATCGAACTCATGACCCCAGTGCTGTGAAGCAGAAATGCTAACCACTGAGCCACCGTGCCAGTTATATTTTTTCTGAGGCATATCTCAACCACATCAAATTAACGCCCTTGTGTACAGGAGCTGGGCAGGCAGGACTAATGCTAGTATATTACCTTGCTATATCAGTGTTTCTGCACTTAGTAACACTGTTATCTCTCACTGCTTCAGAGAAGCTAAATAACAATATCTGCATATCAGTGATTGAAGGATATGAATATACAAGTTAACCCGTGCATGATACTCATGCATTCTAGAAAATGTTTGTTCCCCGGGGGAATGTTAGGGCGGGGTGATTTAGGCCCCGCCCCCTTTCCGACTTCTGAGGCTGCCGGGGGCTGCACAGTATGTGCAGGTCCGCTCGGCAGTGACAGGCAGGGACGGTGTGTTTAAAACACAATCAGAGCAGCCGGGCAGCACACTGTCACTGCCAAACAGACCTGCACATACTGTGCAGCCGCCGGCAGCAAACCCCTGCTAGGGGGGGGGGGGAGGGGGGCGATTGCCCCGATTGCACCCCCCTGGATCCGCCACTGTACACATGTGTGTTCATGAGGTAAAATTACCTCACGAAAATGAGTTTGACCCCTCAACTCGTCAATAATGTCAGTATACCAAATTTCAGCCCTTTTTGAGTTTTTTCCCCCCACACACACTAAGAATTTAGTAGGTCAGTTAACCCGTGCATGATACACATGCATTCTAGTCAAATCAAGCTACTTAAGCTGTTAAAAACTCCCCACTGTCACCCCCGGCAACCACCAACCACTCCCAACTGTCACTTCTCCTTCAAGAAATATATATATATATTTTTTAAATCTTTATAAACACTTTTAACAATTAACAAATTAAAAACATCTTAGTATACCAAATTTCAGCCCTTTCTGAATTTTTTTTTCCACACACACTAAGAATTTAGTAGGTCAGTGTATAACTCCGCCCAGCAGGTGGCGCTGCAGCTTGGTTTTATTTTTTCCACATACAGACAGACTAACACACGCCACTAGACATTTATATTATAGATACATGTTTTGTACATGCACCAATCAGGCTGACCCTACTTTACAGACCATTTCCAAATTGAAACATAATAATCTTCAATCTTATAAAATCCAGCATTGTGCTTATACTGTGTATTCCGGCAACTAGAATGTCTCCATCACTTCACATCACTAGGTGGCAGTAGTGTAACACATATATAATATATTTGGAGATCCAGTCTATGATGTAAATGTATAATTTGTTTAGAAACATGTTTTATTTATTATTTGTCTTTCCAATCTCTCTCTGTTACCACATAGAACACTCTGAAGCAAGATCATGTAATGAGCTAAACAAGAGGGAGCGGGAGTTACCTGACCAGCATGTAAATGGTCAGTCTCATTCACCTTAATGGGGAGGATCGTGCGTATCACATATTCTCAGCTAAACATATTAAGATGACCATTTTTTCCCTTAAATTGGTGTAGGTTATTTTAAAAAAGAAAAACTTCTTGGGGAACAATGTTAATCCACATCTTCTACAGCTGGACTGATGACCACTACTGCCTCCCCCCTCCCTCACTGTAATATACTAATTACTATACTTTCACTGTCTTTGTCAAAGGATGTTTTACATGTGATAATCGCTGCCATAAACCAGCTTCACATGGCTGCATTCAGGTGAATTGTCCCTGAACAACTAGAAATTCAATTTATCAAATTTGTTTTATATATAGGTGTGTCTGTGTGACAGGAGCCTCACACCACTACTCTGTGCTGCTGGAGACCCTGCTCCTTCCACTATATAACTCTCAGCCTCGTTCTCCGGTTCACCTCCATTCACTCCAATACGAACAATGCTTACCAATGCTATAATTGTCTAAATGAGTGGTTTCCGCTTTAGCAGTAAGGTTATTATCTGACCATAGACAACCAATACTTTATGTCATGTTACAAAACGATGCCAACCAGATCCTCACTTTCTCTGTAGGGAACCTAGCCCTGCATTCATACCTAAAGTATTTTCATCTATGATAAACTCCTGAAGCTGTTACATATGTCCAGTCAGGAACAATTTCCCATAGTACTGTGCTACCTTCTAATTACAGCAATACACATTGTCTGTAGTATAAATGTAGAACGTGTCCAGGCATAGCAGCCCATACACCGTGTCTGAAAGGAATGGAGGCACCTCCATGGAAGGTTTTCCGCAGACCAACAGATCTGGGGGCCACAATGTGACCCCAAGATCCCACACCTATATTGCACTGAAGCACTAGCACAATATCAAGCTCTCTAGCTAGATCTCCTGGAGTCTTCCATATCACAGTGGTCCTTTCAGCTAGAAGATAGGCCCCGAAGTGGGGAAGGAACTGAAATTGCAATAAATACCAGATGGGTGGATATCCCCCCTAACTATTGTTTTGCACATTTTGTCACTAAAATGTTCTGTGCCTTGGCCGCTATATTGTAAAGTGATCACAGAATGTTCTTTGTATTATCCAGATGCGGGGAGAATGTTTTCTGAATTATATAGAGGTCAGTAGACCTTTTATCGTATACAGGTCTCTGCATTGTATATTGGTCATTAGAATGCTATGCATTGTATATTGATCATTAGAATGCTCCGCATTGTATACTGGCCATTAGAATGTCCTGCACTGCATACTGGTCATTAGAATGCTCTGCATTGTATATTGGTCATTAGAATGATCTGCATTGCATATTGGTCATTAAAATGCTCTGTATTGTATACTGGTCTTTAGAATGCTCTGTGTTGTATGCTGGTCATTAAAATACCCTGCATTATACGCTGGGCATTAGAATGCTCCGTATTGTATACTGGGCATTAGAATACTCTGTACTGTATATTGGACATTAGAATACTTTGTATTGTATGCTGGGCATTAGAATGCCCTGTATTGTATATTGGACATTAGAATGCTTTGTATTGTATATTGAGCATTAGAATGCTACACATTCCATATTTGCCATTAGAATGCTCTATATTGTCTGTTGGTCATTAGAATGCTCTGTATTGTACGCTGGTCATTAGAATGTTTTATTGTACACTAGCCATTATAATGTGCTGTATTGTACGCTGGTCATTAGAATTTTCTGTATTGTATATTGTCACTAGAATGCTACATATTGTATATCGGTCATTAGAATGCTCTGTATTGTATATTGATCATTAGAGTGCTCGGTATTATATATTTGTCATTCGGATGCTCTGTATTATATATTGGTCATTAGAATGCTCTGTATTGTATATTTTTGCCATTAAAATGCTCTGTATTCTATATTGGTCATGAGTATACTCTATATTGTATCTTGGGCATTAGAATGCGCTGCATTGTATACTGATCATTAGAATGCTCTGTATTGTACACTGGTCATTAGAATGTCCTGTATTGTGTATTGGTCATCAGAATGCTCGGTATTGTACACTGGTCATTAGAATGCTCTGTATTGTATACTGGTCATTGGTATGCTTTGTATTGTATATTGGTCATTAGAATGCTCTGTATTGTAAATTTGGCACTAGAGTAACCTTTGTATTGTATATTGGTCATTAGAATGCTCTGTATTGTATATCTGGCACTAGAGTAACCTTTGTATTGTATATTGGTAATAAAAATGCTCTCTGAATTGCATATCTAACACTAGACTGTTCCAATGACAGCGTCCAAGAATCTGGAGCCCTCACTTTTCTCTAAGTGTGATTCATTATCCTAATAGTTTTTTTTTCCTTTATCATAGAGATCTTTATCATCACCCATTGTATTGTTCTGATCCCTGATGTCAACTTTGGCTTAACATTTCACACTTTGGCCTATATTCCTTGAACCCAGACATATAACAATTATATACATATTAGAACCACTGTATTTGTTTCATTTGTCCTTCAATGTACATTATTTATAAGATAATCACAGGTCCATTCCCCAGGACTTAGGATATTTGTATGCAAAACTGCAGACAGCAGCTAGCGAGTTCAACAGTCTAGGTCAAGTCATTAGCATTACTAACTAATTTGATTGATTAAATGTCTTATCCCAATTAACAGTGATAATATTCATGTGCCTGGAACAGGTTTCTGGCCCAGGGATAGACATAAAAGGCTGGCTCACTTACTCATAGAATATTTTTCAATAAGGGTCTTCAAAGCAACACGCCTGCCCTCTCTGGCTGCGAGCCAGTACATCCTGGTGTAATTACTCGCTGCTCTCCAATCTGTGGATGTTTAGACATCATCAACGTACCTTAATGCAGTAAGAGATACAGTTGTCTTCGTAGTGTTTGCAACATCTGTGCCTTGGCCCGTGTTTGCATCTATAAAGAGAGGCATAAATCACACACAACTATGCAAAGTGTAAATAAAAATGTGTGTGTATCAGACAAATAAACATAAACCATTTCACCAGGACCTTTGTATTGGAAATGCCGTGCTTGTTGTACAGAACGAGACATAAGATATATAGCTAGTATGGAAACTCTAAATAAACTGGGAAAGGCGTTTGTGTGTGAGATCCACTTCCAGTTGTGTTATGAAGAACCTGCCAATCATCACACACACTACATTGTTTTCCACAGAGCAGACCAAAGACATTATGTATTAAGAAAGCAAAATACTTTGTACAACCATCTACCTTTATTATCCCAGTATGTTTTCCATTAATCCTTCCGATTTATTACTAATCTGCAAACTGTAATTTCTGCATGAGCTGCACAGTCTGCCGACCTTATATCATCCATAAAAGGTTTGTACACCTTAGAACATCATCATTTTTACCTGCAAATGGGTAAACGCATACCTCCCAACACTTAGACCTGCATAATCGGGACAAAATGAGCCCCGTCCCAACCACCCATTCTTGGATGAAGCTCCGTCCTCTCAAGTAAACTCCACCACTTTCAAGGTTCGGGCATCGGAACAGCTGGAAGGTATGGTACATATATGGAGACAGTAGGGTTAAATCATTTCTTCTTGCAATGATTTTAAATGTCTATACGAAGGTGGAGACATGAAAGATGAATTAGCCATTGTACAAATCTCAAGAACTCAGCTGCTTCACCAGTTATCTTAACTGAACGTCCTTCCTGTTCTGGTTATGGAGAAGGCTGTCACTCTGTGCTGCAGGGGCACCCTTGCGGTTATTCACCAGTTCATAGTAGATGCACTCCCTTTGCTTGGCATCAGGCTCTTTGGTGGACACAGAACCAGGACACTTGTTGTCTATGTTTGCAGAAGTTGTGGAAGCAGCTATTACCAAAGGTGGAGCTTGGCCGTCCATTGGTGATCTGTTGGTCGCAGTGCCCAGAGAAGTGGGCATAGCGCTAATTCTGCTCAGATTGGGGCTACGGCGATTCAGCTTTGGGAAACCTTTAAGAACAGAATACTGTTCATCTTCTGCCCAATGCTGTAAATATAAAACCAACTGAGATGCTAAATCACATCTCCAGTGGATGATCATATTTATGGACCCAGACTTTCTACGACAGCAATATAAATGTTCATAGTCTGGGTTCAATGTGCCATAAAATATCCAAGCACAGCTGGTACTTCTAGGTACAGCAGGCGGGTAAGCTGCCCTGAAGTATCAGGTGGCATAGGATCGTCTGAAGGAACTCAGATCTGGATCATACATCAACATATACTCCTGGGTCCAGCAGCTGAACGGAGATGGTATTCCAGTATTCCATGAAACAATCTGCTGTTCTGACACTATCTTGTCATTTCCCACTTATTGTAGTGAGAAGAGGATTATTTGGGACATTGGTCACAGAGCTGAAATCCACATGCCTATGAGGATAAACATATTTCTCGCTGGCACAATTGGATATGTTTAAAAGGACAATGTAATATTACAATGCTGTTTATTTACGTTTAAACGTACTGCTAAATACCAAAATTAACATTTTCAGATAACCATGAGGTCAAAATACACTGTTCAGTGTTACTCTTCTAACAGGTAAAGTAACAGCAGCCCAGCCTATTATAGGCAGCTGAAGCTGCTCCCATGCCTTTAATACATGGGTCCTGATGCAGGTCAAAAAGTGGGGACTGAGCAGCTGTGACATCACTAGCTCCGCCCCTGTGTATGAATCCACCAATCCACAGTCTGCCTAGCTGTCAATTACCATGTGCCTAGCTGTCAATCACCGTCTGCCTAGCTGTCAATCACCGCCTGCCTAGCTGTCAATCACCGCCTGCCTAGCTGTCAATCCCCGTCTGCCTAGATGTCAATCACTGTCTGCCTAGCTGTCAATCACCGCCTGCCTAGCTGTCAATCCCCGTCTGCCTAACTGTCAATCACGGTCTGCCTAGCTGTCAATCACCTTCTGCCTATTTAATTGCAGAAGAACCTCCCTCCTAACATGGCATCTGCAGCAGCAGACTGATAGAGACATATTTAGTTCAGTATAAGCATTGTCGTTATTTTAGGGTTATTATTAATCTCAGCAATACACAGAGATTCACATAATACGTCATCATATAACATCTCCTCTCTGACATCTGATATCTGCATATTATTTCACCAGATTTTTCTGACACCGACAGTGAAGCAGAGTGAGGTCAATAAACAGACATCAGCCTGATTGCACAATAGTGTGATAATAGGGAGCAGTGCGCGGTGTCTCTGACTGTATTCTTCTTCTGTGGCCCTGTATGTGAAACATGTTGTGCACCACACAGGAAGACAATCCATGAGAACGCGGGATGCTGATATTTCCCCCAAGGCTGATATACTTACAGGATTTAAGGATATGGTTTTGACTGGGTTTTGGGATTTCCATTTCTGTTACCGTTTTTTCATGATAAAGGTAAATGAACGCTATTTTTAATGCCGCCTGTACTTACATTGAGTCCATGAGTCTCTTTATGAAGGAAAATATATTAATCCGTCGAGACGTCTCTGTCCGCTCCGTGCTCTTCTTCCCGGTTTTGGCATACATGGTCTCAGGCAACAGTGAGTGAGCCGGGATTTCTTCTTTTCCCACGATGAATCTGGTCGGAAAAGGAAACAGTGCTGTTAGTGTCCATTTATCTCCTCATTCAACTACTGCTTACCATCTGCAGAATACAATCTGAAATCATAAGTTCACCTGTCTCCCCGACCACAATTCACTTGTGATCCATCATGGACAGTGGTTCCACTGTATGGTGATTTCTCCCATATTGATCATCTGTGATGGCCTTTAGCATCTCTCATATTGAGGACCCACATTAACTGCTCATTAACAAGTGAGCTTATTTGTCATCTGACCGGAGACTTTCCGATTCGCTGACTCTGTGATCTGTCGCTGACAGCAGGATCGCTGTCGGGTGTCCACTAACATCTATACAGTGTTGCTCCTCTATTAATAATCAAAATAGCATTTCATATCTTCCCCGGCCTTGATATATTTCCTCGCTAACTGGAGTCACTAAGTTTCAGTCATTAAATTGAAATTAATCGATGACAGCAGCGCTGATATGAGGCACAGCCTAGCGACTTCATTCGGAGTCTTTCTTTCAATGTTGTCACGTAGAACGGACCTTACTAGAGTGTCATGCATGGAGTTATTAAAGACACCTAACACTCTAAAGTTTTTATTTGCTGTTAACTAAATCAACAAGTGTTTTAAAGGTTAATCCATCTGGTACAGCGCTCCTGCTTAGACCTCCCAATCTTACTGTAATTATTTAAAAATATAGGGGTCTATTTATTAAAGGGAGAAGCCCTAAATCCTGGGATAATGGGACATTTGCACATTTAGCTCTTCTAACTAGTTACCAAAGACCCCAACTGGTGTAAGCACAAAAACTGCGCGGCGGGAGCATATGAAGCCCTCTGCCTCTTCCCTCATCAGCGAGAGGGGTATATACAATCCTCTGACTATGTCTGACCACTGCTAAAACTTTAGAGGATTTGAAAACACTGCTTTGAGGCAGATATTGTCATATTGTGAGCCAGACATAGGCAGAGGACCATCTAGATTCTTAAACTTCAGGCATTTACTGTTAGATACACTCTGCTAGAGAGTATCTAACCATAAGTTAGTCAGGAGCTTTTACTTACAGAATATGAAAAAGACGTCAGCAGTCAGCTACAAAATGATATTTTATTAACATAGTTTGCAATGTTTATTGAAATGCTGAAATGTGTATTACAATGTACTAAGATAAACTTGTCATGTTTGATTCTCAATGCATTTTATTAATATCTAATCTTATATGGTTCATTAATAATCCGCTTCTGTTGACTCCTTCATCATATTGCTTAACCAGAACGGCTGAGCCTTTTACCAGTGTTCAGTAGTCACCAGTGGACGATCTTGGGATGATACAACAGACTGACCAAATGAGCTGATCTTATATCATTATTTTATTGCTACAAATTTGGCTTTAGAAAGTATCAGTATCACACTCTGCTATTGGATGCAGGTAACATGGGGGGACCTCCCCTTTTTGTGCAAACAGTCAGGCCATTTAAGGTAAAATAATTTAACCAAAATTAAGATTTTAAATAATTAAAGGGAATGGACAAACCAGAATCTCTGTTATATGGTCAAGTAACTACCCAATAATTAATTTTGTGAAAAAGCTTTTTTATCTGCGCTTTTAGCGGTCATCATCAACATTTATTTATATAGCGCCAGCACATTCCGGAGCGCTTTAAAAAGAGCTTAATTATCTGCACTTTTAGCTGTCCTTTTACTTGGAAGGCTCCAAACTAAAACTAAGAATTTACTTTTGGGTGGAATGAGGTGTTTTAAAATAAAATGCTAGGATTCTGTCTCCTATATCAGTGAGCCTTACTCAGGTTGTCAAAGCTCCTAATGGAAATGAGATGTTCATTGGGAGATGTTTAGACAACCTCTAATAGGAGGGGAGGGGGGTCTCCTGTTAGAGGCACTGCAGGACCCTCCAGTAAGTAACCTATTCCCACCAGTTCTGGATGGATTCGGCCTTTGCGATAAAAATATAATTCTTAATGCTGATCAATGCTCCATGACTCCGGGAGAGGGAACGCATGCTGCAGAGGTCGTTCAGACCACAAAGCGCCTTGGTTTTGTACTCGCCTTTCTGGATGTCCGACCACTGCGCTTCAACATACACACTGACTCTCTACTAAAATACATTGCCAGTTTTTCTCCTAAGATACTGCTTGGTACAGCCTCATTTATGGCTTAAATTAAGCATGAGAGCCTAGAAATGTGCTTCTCCAAAGTGCAATCTCTCTGTAACGCACTCTCTAGTTTAATTTTCCTTTTTTATTATTATTATTATTATAGCTTTTTAATATTGTGCTCATACCTTCCACTCTATTATTGACTCTTAGCGCCTTGAACCCAACACTTCTACCTCTCTTACCATCTACCTCCCCTTGTCCCACTATCCAATCATTTCAGTCCATCCCACTTTCCCAACCTACTCGCTTATCCACAGATACCAGCTAACACGCCACATAACCCGTTACTCTAACCTCGCCCACTTAACGTTCTACGCACTATTTATAACACCTGAGAACATATACATCTTTCTAGCCTATTACACATCTTATACCGGAGTATAGGGGGAGACCTGAGACTAACCAATCGTTAGAAGCTTAAAAATTGATTCTATTTTTAAAAGAGGATTAATTATAAAAACAAAGTCTGAGATAGTCTAAGCCATATCTAGCTATCATACCTTACATACTGCACACATATTTAGTGGCCCTATACTTAGGTATAGTAGTCGACTGATTATTTTGCACTAAAAGTGTGTAAAATTAACTTATGGGAAGATTATTGAAAAGTGAATTTTTTTGCTAATTTGTCTTTTTTCCCTCCAGTTATTTATTGCACTATGCTACCAAAAGAAATCCGTATCTGTCCCGCAAATAATGTGAAATTAGCTCGACTACACAAAGTTCACCCAAAGTGTGAAATTACCCCAGTCACGAAAGCATGTAATTGCCCCGGGTCACGGAACAGCGAAATAACTCCAGACCAGACACGGTGCAAGTGGTGATGAATGGGAGAAAACCATACATGTAATTCAATGCTGTCTTCATAAAACTTCAATGTCTTATAAGACTTCAATGAACTCTAAATGTTTGCAACATGTATTGTATGTATGATATTATAATTATTATTAACTTTAATTTATTTAGCAGAAACATATGACGCAGCTATTGTGTCTAGACAACGCGGTTGGGAATAAATATTTTTGACAGTATTAACAGAACACAGAAATAAACTTTTATTACAAAAGAAATTCCTGGAGTTTGACTGTAGCACTAAAGCCAAAGTCAGCGCAAGTATTTCACGGAAAACGTCCACTAATCATACTGCTTAGTACAGCTCTTCCACTGCAGCGCCAGGAACACCAGCAGTATTTGGAAAGTTTAGATTAAGGTCAAGTTGCTTGTAAATCTTACAAAGTTTGTTTGTCAAACCCAAAGTACACAAACTCTGGCTCTGAATTCAATCTATAAACTTCAAGGTACCGAACGAAAAAAAAAAAAGATTTAGAATCTAGTGTTCCACGATGGGGATTGTGATGGCAGATCCGCCAAGACAGTATTGTACACAACCTCTACGGACGCATCAGCTCTGCGAAATATTTTAGAATGTTTTCAAATATGCAAATGATCTAGGACATTCTAGAATGTTTAGTATATCAGAGTTTAACTTACTTAAGGGCTGAAAAGGCAAATCCCTGTAGTCCGTCCTTACACCTGAAACAACAGAAAGATGATTTATTTGCACTGGAACTTTGGAAGAGGTACTTAACCATCAGTAAATTCACATAAATTAACATATAAGACCTGAAATATATAAAAGATCTAACAGTCAATTGGTCTTCTTATATGTAAATGTTTCCAAAAATAATTCACAGTGGAGGAAGATTTTTGTCTTATGTCCCTGAGACTTCCTGGACGGCTCCTCAGCACCTGATAACAGAGACCACTAGCTGTATAGCAGGAATAAATACAATATAAGCATTTTCTGCATGTTTTTCGAGAACTTTTCACGTTTAATGTCCCTTTGACGTGTACGGGATCTTCTTGTATACAATCACTTTACTATCTTTATAACTTTAACTAAAGATAAATAAAATGTATCATTGTTGACCAATTTGTAAATATATGTTCTTAAAACAGACATAACAACCTTAACGCTGATGTAGGAGGCGCTGTCAGAGAGAACCCTGTTGAATATTTAAGCTTAGATCTTTCTTCCCAAATTTTTAAATGAGATCAAAGACTAAAGAAATTTCTAGATTGCAATTTCTAGATCTATATTTGATATTCATTTATGTTATACACATTTATATTTTTCATAAGTCTGTTCTATACAACAATAACAGTATATATAATTGGGGGTCTTATTTTGCGGGTATACAGTATATTTGCATATATTACATGCTTTTAATTGGTTTTATATATGATCATCGTTTTTAATCAGTATGATCAGCAGTATGTATATGATTTTTATATACAAGATTATTATTATTAATACACATTATGCATCAGTAAGGTGACTGTGTACGACATGCTAGTAATTCATGTAGGGGGAGGTAATTTGGGGGTGGTGCTTATGTGGTATTTAATTAGTAAAATAAAGAAGGATCTGTTCAAGATATTAGTCATACTTACCTACTTGTTTCCGGGAGAGGGGCGTGGCTAGGGGGTGGGGCGCAGCTATACGCGTCATTTTGGCCCCACCCCTGCGACGGAAATGACGGGTTTTGCTGGGGGAGGGGGCGAAAATGGCGCGATTTACCGATAATCGCGTCAAATTCTTGGTGAATCACGCCATTTTCACAAGGGAATTCCGGGATGCGGGAGAAATGCCAACTCTCGCTGGGGGGGGTTTGGCAAGTATGATATTATGCGGTTTCCTAATACAAGGAGGAAACTAAAATCGTAGTCCACTTGCTCATGGTTTCCTGCTTTGAATACTGTAACCTTCTCCTCGCTATCTTCCCTTTCTCCTGACTCTCCCCTCTCAGTTCACCATGACTAATCTCTCTCTCCTTTATCTGCTGAAGCCCTCTGCAAATCCCTCCTCCTTTCAAATCCAGTTCAAGCTCCCCTTCTACAAAGCCCCCCACAGTGTCTCCCCTCCCTACACCGCTGACCTTTAATCAAGATATAACCCTGCCTGACCTCTAGGCTCCACCTCTGACCTGCACCTCGTATCCCTGGCTCATTATCTTCTTCCACCCCAGGCTCCAAGACTTCTCTCCCAAGCTGCTGCTCACCACCGGAACTCCCTAATACACTCTAAAAAACTACCCCCCCCCACTCACAAACCCTTCAAGTGCTCCATCAAAGCCCACCTCTCCTTGCTCGCTTACCGTCCCTCCTCCTAGACCCCAACTTTGTCATCTGCTCCCTCTCTTGCATGTTTGCCCCATCTACTCCGTCCAGAGCCGTAACTTAAAATTTTAGCAGCTGGGTCGAGAAACAAAAATGCCACTCCCCCTTGTTCTCAATTTTAACCAAACTAACCTAAAATATTCAGACATGGCACCCCCCCTTCAGCGTTGAGCCCTGGGCGATGGCCCCTACTGCACAGTCCTAGTCACTCCTTCTGTCTCCCGACCCCTCCCTTAAAATGTAAGCTCTGACTCGCAGGGTCCTCTACATTTAGTCTTCTATCCGACGGTCCTGTATGTGTGCCTCTGTTACGTTGTTCGCTGTAAATGGTTTGCCGTATTGTGCTATTTACCATATTAGGCAAGTGTACTGCTGTGTGTGTTTTATGCTGTTATTGTATTTATGTACAATTATTGTATGTTTTGTATTGATGTACCCTGCTGAGCTTTATAAATAAACGATGAGGAATACGACGGTGGTCTGGAGAGAGAAGGTGGTGGCACCAAAGATCTCAGAAAGCAGCACCAGGCAATAACATACAATATCAACAGATGCGGAGAAACACACCCTGGGTACAAAGGGAAAGCAATTAGCACTATGCAGCTGTGTATTTGTCCAAACTTAAACATCCAGAGCCAGAGTATGGGTGAAATTACATTTCAGTTAATAAATTACTGGTACTTGGAATAAAGTCCCACCTATTTACCTGAAGAGGATAACTTTATTCTTTACTGTTATACTACAGTACATAAAGCTGCCGCTATATTCCATTCCCAGTCTTGTACTCTGCACGATTCAGAACCCGTCAGAGATTACACAGCAGGTGTTGGTGGTAAATATTCAGAAACTGGAGGATGAATAGATGGTCTCAAGTTACCGCTGTGTCAGGTACATTAGACAGGAAAGTCTGCAGCTTTACATGACGTAAGCTGTAACATACACCGTCACCTTACTCGGGTCTCCAAATCCTCCAAACAATGTGGGCTGACCTCCTATAGTCTACTGTGATTTCCTCTGGATTTGGCAGCCATCCGTAGGTGCTGGAGTCTGCACAAACACCCACGGAATACATAGAGGCTCTGCGTAAACCTTCTTATGCATTGTGCTACACAAAGCCCGCAGAGGAGAGAGTGTGTCTCATAAAGACAAGCAGTATCCTGTTACTTTCCAAAATAACTGCTAATCAAGCAGGTGGCTTCAGATACGAGAATACGCCCTTTTCCCTTTCAAGGTGGAGGTGATTATAACATCCCTCCAGTCGTACACCATAGAGCACTGTAGATAGGAGTTACATGTTCAAAATGTCGATTATTTGACCAGTTACGGATTTGGATGCAAAATTTTGCATAATTCAGCAGTAAGGGATCTATTTATTAAACAGTGTTAGGCTAAAACTTAAATGCTCTGTTATCATTTTGGACAATTTATCAAAGGGTGAATGGCTGGTAAAACCGCATGCAGCAAATGCCTTCTTATAACAGAACACATAAGCTAGTTTAGAACCATCAGCATTATCCAACAGAACCAAACAGTGAAATATTAGTGTGAACAGAGAACACGGTGGATCAGGCTGCATGACCATGATTAATCTCATTACCATGTATACATATCCTCTGGAGTACGCCTCCGGTGGACCCAAATATATTTGCCTTAATACAGAGAACTCAAAGGGGGAAATTCAATCAGCACAGTGACTTAGTGGTTAGCACTTCTGCCTCACAGCACTGGGGTCATGAGTTAAATTCCTGACCATTGCCTTATCTGTGAGGAGTTTGTATGTTCTCCCCGTTTTTGCGTGGGTTCCCTCCGGGTGCTCCGGTTTCCTCCCACACTCCAAAAATATACTAGTAGGTTAATTGGCTGCCATCAAATTGACCCTAGTCTGTGTTAGGGATTTTAGACTGTAAGCCCCAATGGGGCAGGGACTGATGTGAGCGAGTTCCCTGTACAGCGCTGCGGAATTAGTGGCGCTATACAAATAAATGATGATGATGAAGTGTCTCATGGACGTTCTGGAGACGTTTTTTCGGCAGAGATTTCTGTAAAATCTCTGCTAATTTTTCCTCACACCCCATAGATTTGTGAAGAAAAATTAGCAAAGATTGTTGCCGTAATTGCCGCCAATTTGTGCGACATATCGATGGCAACTGAATTCCCCCTATAGTGTGAATGACCTTACAAGTCCCTTACTGCTTTGTGTGCTGCAATATATCCCTCTGCCACTAGATGTCTCCATACACCAGGCACTAGCCCTAGTGAGAAATGTTCTTCCCATCCTGACTGTACATGTGCAGATTGGTCCATTTTACAAGAAACTAGAGCTATAGAATAGTAAAATGTGAACACCTTTTTATACTCCGCTCGTGCCTGTCTGGAGCGGAGTCACACTGGGTCTGCACACAGTCACACAGAGCTCATGTTTCTAACCTGCCCACAAGTGTTGTTAACACTAGTTCTGGACTATTTTTACAATATCTGGTTTCTGAAAAGTTTAAGCGTCTGACACTGGAAATTTGTGCAGACAAGACTCCTGGCCTCACTAACTTCCCCGTGCTGGGTATATTTCCGCTTCATAAGTTATGACCTTATGTGTTCATTTGATGAAACTGATAAGAGTCTCAGTGATTTTGGGAACGCCATAATACCTTTGTGTTATTTAGAAATACTGAGCTTGAGACTGAAGACTGACAAGTGACAAAACACATTTTCAAGGAAAACAACATATTAAAATATCTAAACAGAAAAAATAAAGAGGGGGGTTAATACATACTTGCCAACTCTCGGAAACAAGTTTCCGGGAGAAGGGGCGTGACTGGAGGGCGGGAGGGGGCGGGACGAGGTAAAACATGTCATTTTGGTCCCGCCACCCGCGAAAACGTAATTTACGTCGCGGGGGGCGGGGCCAAAATGACGCGATTGGCCTCGTCCCGCCCCCTCCCGCCCTCCAAAATGGCGTCAATCACCGAGAATCGCGAAATTTCTCTGTGAAATCCAGGATGCGGGAGAAATGTCTGGGAGACTGAACCGAATTTCGGGAGTCTCCCGGACATTCCGGGAGAGTTGGCAAGTATGGGTTAATCTGCACACAACCAAAATTGGCAAATGTTAGAAAAGCTGCATCACCACTGTGACTAATTTTATAAAATACAGAACAAGGATAGAGGAGCACATTCCAGCCACATTAATATAATATCTGAATAAACTAAATATCTAATTAAACATGAAATCTTCTCGCCCATCTACCACATCAAGGTGACCTCATTCGGATGGTTACTTAAAAGGTTGATTCATCTCTATAACATTGGTGGACGGCTACAGAAAGCATTTAGAAATCCAGGGATGGGGGAGGAGGGCACAGATCTTCAAATTATGTGGCCCCTTAGAAGTTATTGTTTGGCGATCACCAGACATAAAAAAAACATACACTACAGGAAACATTAAGCAGCCATGGGATGGGGGAGGGGTATCGTAATACGCAGATCTCCCCCATTGTGGCTTTAATAAACTCATTTAATACTGTAGGTTGCCTAGTTTTTAAAATGGTTGGGCTACCCAGATTATTCATACACATTTTATGCATTTCATTCAAGACAGTGCAAACTAGCAAAAAAAAAAAGTGTTATTTTCAAGTGGAGATTTTATTAGGATAACCCATGTGTAGCATCCCGCCTTTTGCTATTTTGCAGGGTGGGCATGAACGTTATACCGTGGGCATTGGAGTGGCAATGTACACAGTAAACTTGTGAGCTGTACTTTATAAAGGAGAACATGGTGAAAACGTTTACTCTTGTAAACACTGACTTTATAAACAGTGAGTTCTGATGTCATTGTTTATAATCGGTGAGTTCTGTCATCACTTCAGTGTTTATTAGGATAATTACTGTATTATACGCTGTAAATTTTAAAATGAGATTTCACCTTGGATTTCTGTGACCTGTATTAAAGGACTTACAGCCTCATGCTTTATATGGTAACATAACTATTCATATAATCTACAGTAGTGAGTATATTATCCCAAATGTAATGGTCCACATACTTTGACCAACTTGGTATCCTTATTAAGTGTTTTTAGCAATTATTTATCACTATCTAATCAAATAAAATAGCCCTGACTATCTAGGAAATAAATACAACTATAAAATTCAGTTTAGATAAAATAAAATAGTGTAACTACAGATTACATAATTATTCATGGCATCCGTTATGCCCATAGACCATGTTGTATGACAAAACAGCACGCACTGAATTGCACCTTTGTTCCTTCCTATAACTCCTTATAGCACACTTGTTTTAGCCAAAGTCAGGAAAGTATGAAAAGCAATAGCAACAGCTCCCCCTGCAGGACGACATTATGATTGCTTTCCATATCATCATCATTTATTTATGTAGCGCCAGCAAATTCCGTAGCGCTTTACAATTGGGAACAAACATTAATAAAACAATACTGGGTAATACATACAGACAGAGAGGTAAGAGAACCCTGCTCACAAGCTTACAATCTATGGGACAATGGAAGTTTGAAACACAAGGGCACGTGCTACATCATATTGTACATTGGACCAGCTATAATGCAAAGGTAAAAGTACTGAGTGGGCTGTGTGTGTGGCAATGTTGGTCACAGGGTTGTTGTCTTGTGTTAGCTGTGTAGAGGGTGGTAATAGGGGAGATTAAGAGGGTGGTAGAGGAATACTATAAGCTTGTCTGAAGAGGTGGGTTTTCAGAGAACACTTGAAGGTTTGGAGACTAGAGGAAAGTCTTACTGTGCGAGGGAGGGAATTCCAGAAAGTGGGTGCAGCCCGAAAAAGTCTTGTAACCGGGAATGGGAGGATGTGATGAGAGTGGAGGAGAGACGTAGATCTTGTGCAGAACGGAGGTGTCGAGTAGGGAGATATTTTGAGACAAGTGAGGAGATGTATGTCAGTGCAATTTTGTTGATGGCCTTCTATGTTAGTAGAAGAATTTTATATTGGATTCGTTGAAATACAGACAACCAATGTAGAGACTGACAGAGTGGCTCAGCAGAGGAAGAACGGTTTGCAAGGAAAATCAATCTAGCCGCTGCGTGCAAAATAGATTGTAGGGGTTCAAGTCTGATTTTGTAAGACCAGTAAGGAGGGAATTGCAATAGTCGATGCGGGAGATGATGAGTGCATGAATTAAGGTTTTTGCTGTTTCTTGTGTGAGATATGTGTGTATTCTGGAAATGTTCTTTAGATGTACGTAACATGATTTAGATAAGGAATTGATGTGGGGAATAAATGATAGTTGTGAGTCAAGAATTACACCTGGGCAGCGAGCTTGCGGGGTGGGATTTATGGTCCTGTCATCAACAGAAATAGAAATGTCAGTCAGGAAACTTCTGTTTTTGGGTCAGAATATTATTAATTCAGTTTTGGAAAGATTGAGTTTGAGAGAAGACATCCAAGATGAAATGGCAGAAAAGATAACACAGATGGTGAAAGATCAGGAGAGGATAGATAAATTTGTGTATCATCCGCATAGAGATGATACTGAAATCCAATGGAGCTTATTAGTTTTCCAAGAGAAGTGGTGTAGATCAAGAATAGCAGAGGACCTAGGACTGAGCCTTGTGGAACTCCAACTGATAAAGGAAGCGGAGCAGAGGTGGATCCAGAGAAATTAACACTGAAGGAGCGATTAGATAGGTAGGATGAGAACCAGGATAGGACACAGTGCCTTCAAGACCTAGGGATTGTAGCGTTTGTATGAGGAGAGTGTGGTCAACAGTGTCAAATGCAGCAGAGAGATCCAGGAGAATTAGAAGACAGTAATGGCTTTTACTTTTTGCTGTGATCAAATCATTGACAACCTTGGTTAGCGCAGTCTCTGTGGAGTGTTGAGAGTGAAAGCCTGACTGAAGATCCGATAGGTTGTTTGCTGTAAGAAAGTGTGTGAGGCGAGTGTAGGCAATTCTCTCGAGAAGCTTGGAGGGGCATGGGAGCTGGGAGATGGGGCGGTAATTTGCGAGAGAGTTAGGGTCAGAATTCTGTTTTTTTAAAATGGGAATAATCACTGGATACTTGAATAGTGATGGAAAAATACCAGTAGAAAGAGATAAATTACAGATTTTAGTTAGAGAGGGAATGAGCACACAAGACAGGGATCTCCTAATTTGTGAAGGAATGGGATCAAGAAGACAAGAGGTAGAGTAGGAAGATGAGAAGAGAGTAGAAACTTCCTCTTCATTTGTGGGATCAAATGAAGAGAGAGTGTCAGAGAGTGCTACAAAGGAGTTGAGCTGATTGCTTGTCAAGGGAGATGATACCATTTCAAGTCTGATCTTATCTATTTTGTCCTGGAAATAGGAAGCAAGATCCTGGGCACGGATGGTAGTTGGAGGATTTGGGGCAGGAGCATTCAGAAGAGAGTTAAATGTGTTAAAGAGGCGTTTGGGGTTAGAAACCTGAGCATAGATGAGAGATTGGAAGTATGTTTGTTTTGCAGTGTCCAGAGCATTTCTATAGGAGTGGTAGATATCAGTATATGTGATTAAATCATTAGAGGCACAAGATTTACGCCAGGGACGTTCTGCTTTACGAGAAAGTTAATGTAGAGTGTGTGTTACTTTAGTGTGCCACGGTTGGCAACAAAGTCTACGTGGAGTATGTAGTGTCGCTGGAGCAACTTGATTCAGGGCAGTTGCTAGGGTTTGATGAAAATGGGGTACTGCCCGATCAGGGGAGGAGAATGTAGATATTGGGGAGAGAAGGTGTTGGAGAGAGGTAGAAAACTGTTGAAGATCAATAGAGTTGATATTCCTGCGGGTACGAGGAGGCTTGGAAGAGTTTGACACTAGGGAGGGTAAAGAACTGGGGGTGAGCGAGTATCTAATAAGGTGATGATCCGAGAGGGGGAAAGGAGTGTTAAGGAAATCAGAAACTGAGCAAAGTCTAGAGAAAACAAGATCAAGACTGTGAAATTTAAAGATATTTTTAAATAAATTTTACAAGGTATCTTAGCTCAACACAGTGTTATGTAGTTTTCGTTACAAAGTAACAATGTCCCCGAATGTGTGAACCCTATTATAGCCACTGAAGCTGATGGACAGGCAACAACAGGGAAACGTATTTGCTCATCCAACACACTAAAATGCTATGGGGTGTGAGACACTCAGTAGGGACGGAGAGTTTGAAGCCTGTTCTGACAACAAAGGAAATATACTGTCATCAGAATTCTACCATGAAATGTGCTGACTTGTTTGGGAAAGGACGTTTTTTTTTCTAAGATCGATGTAGTAAAAAATATATGAGTAGTTCCCACATAAGGCACGACACTACGCTGCCATGATTTGTTAATAGGCAGACAGTAAAGAACAGAGTCCGTGAACAAATTCACGACAGCAGGAAGCAAAAGAAAACGTGACACTTTCATTCAGGAGATTTACATGTTCAGTAAAAGTAGTCGCCTCTTATAACAATCATATGACCTGGAGCAGGATTATTTGCAAACTGTTTTAAACACTTTAGGATCGTGTATTTTTTTTTCCGAAGCATTAACCAATTCCATAAGTTCAATAAATTCCTGTGCCGTGTGTGTTTACCATGTAATGGCTTCAAGCTGCCAGTTGCTGAAAACTATGTGTATGTATACTTATTACACAATGGCCTGGTTTGTTTTATTGCTAACAATCCGACTAATCTAGAACGTATGAGCTCATGTGTTTTTTTTTGGTTTTTTTTTGTTTGTCCTTCAAATCAGGTGCCCCAAACTGCATAACTGTTACCTTAATTTACCTGAGTTGACCATAGCGATGAGTGAAGCTCTGGCAAAATATCGCGTGAAGCAACTTCTGTGGCGAGGCTGGCGGCTTGGCAGAGGTGAGACTTTCCGCTTTTGCGCTAACATTCGACTTTGTATTTGAAAATTTGCTTTTACCGGAATTTATACTCTATTATAGAATGAAGTGCATATTCTGTGGACCATACCTCGATTTGCGAAATATATACACAGGCTGCCACTTTATTTTTCTTCTGTGTGTTAACCGACATACCGTCAATATTTCTGGATGTATATTTTTAGTTTATGGACTGGATGGAGCACAAACCACTGCTATAACTTCTGAATAACAAGCTATACTAGGGCAGGGAATCGTTCTGTGGATACTTTCTATTACTAAGGACACCCTATTCCTTCAGACTAATATGCTACAATTACCAGCTCACTACACCCATCATTCTTCTATGATGCAGCACGGTGGCTAAGTGGTTAGCACTTCTGCTTTACAGCACTGGGGTCATGAGTTTGATTCCCAACCATGGCCTTATCTGTGTGGAGTTTGTATGTTCTCCCCGTGTTTGCGTGGGTTTCCTCCGGGTGCTCCGGTTTCCTCCCACACTCCAAAAACATACTGGTAGGTTAATTGGCTGCCAACAAATTGACCCTAGTTTCTCTCTATGTCTGTCTGTGTGTATGTTAGGAAATTTAAACCAGATAAGGGACATGACCACTTGTGTCAAGTTTAAGTCTTTGAACTTGGAAAAATGTGCACACATCCTACAAGAGGATGGTAGAAATTCTCTTTCAAGACTAGAATAATGTGTGGTTTTATTAGGCCTAAATCACTGCTATAAGTCCAGCACATTTTGGAAACAACGATGACCCACAGCATGGTTCACGGCACTTGCTAATAAGTAATTAACTACCAAGTTAAATCATCAACATGAGCGGATACTTTCTAGGTTTCAATTCGTGAAAAGTTGGTCAGACGCTACAATATTGTCAACGCTGTGGGTCAACTGGTCCTGTATCACAGTAATTGTTTTCTTGAAATATGAACGATGCCTGATGGTAAAATGGATTACCTGGATTATTTTCGGGAATGTTGATAAATGCTGCTGGACGACTGTTATTGGCCTATGTTTAGTCTGCGCGTCAAAATCTCTCTGCATGTTGCAAGATATGACTGCCAGATACAGAGACACAGGCTCACGGCTCTCAGCATGTCAGGTGAAGGCAGAGGGGAGGAAAAGATGGAAGATTTTACATTATACAGAACAGACAGGGCTCAGAGGGACGTACCAAAGCATCTATGCTCACTACATCATGTGCCATGTGACTGTGGTTGCCCTGGTAGCCCATGACACTGTGCAGCATTATATACCATTAATAGCAGTCTGAAGAAACAAACCAAGGAGAAATGTTAAATAACACTATTCTTATTTTTTAATGGGATTGCTGTTCTAAGGGTCAATATTAAAGACCGATATCACTGCTACTTACTATTAATGTTCCCTCTAAGCTCGGTTATCTGGAACGAAAGTCTACCAAGTAAAGGTTGCACCTTGAAGGGCGGCATCAAGAATCTGCTGTTCATTGCCACCCCAATGAATTTTTGTTTTTCCTAACAAATTCAGATGTTAAGACTATAATGTCCAGAACAATCGGCTAAGCAGTGACTATCACAGGATAATCCTACAATTATGCTTGTTGTGCATTTAGGTTATTACAACATAAAATACACTCTTGATATTGTAACAATAAAATGGAATGTGGACAATTCAACGAGCTGAAGATTGTCCTCAATATGGAAGAGATCATTCTTCATTACACCATATGTCAAAGTGCTAAACCATGACAAGCTTTAAAACGCAGCCAGAATTAAGATGTTAAACCATCTGTACGGAGAGAGCTGTGTGTATGTAACAACTAAACAATGATTTTTCTGACGGTACAGCAGCACCATAAATCATCGCTCAGGTCCTGGCAAGTTGACACTCTTAAAGGCTTAATTAGTATAGAGAATTAGACTGGGTAAGGCTGCCAGATGAAAATCAAAGTGTGTTTTCAATAATGAGGTCATTCAGCAGACAGGAAAAACGCTGCACCAATAAACCTGGTTAATAGCGGCTGTAATACAATAATAAACTATTTAATAGGCAGACTGGTCAGAGCACAGTATACCTGAAATGCTCAGAGAGTACCCGCAGGTTATATTCTCACTTATGTGGTTTTTATCCAGTCCTTAGTAGACTTATATATGATTGGATCAGAATAAAGTAATGACTGGTGACAGCATCACATTATCAATAGGGGATTATAACCTGTATAGGGATTCCTACATACAATTGCACATGTTTCTTTACAACGTTAAATGAGGATATGTTTAGACGACTGCAAGGCGTACCTATATGTCGTACTACCAACTGTCCCTATGTAGGTGCTACAATCCCGATTTGGGGAGCATGTCCCGCAGTCCTGATTATCAGGACTTTTCTGCAGATACAGTGGATTATGGAGATATGTGATGCCCCTTCAATGCTGCTGCAGAAACTAGTGGCATTGAAGGGGTGTTATTATCTATATTAAACGTTAATTAGTACAACTCCTTCTTTGAGCTATGTAGCCTATTGGCTGTGAAGCAGAAATTTTATCATTCTGGACAAGACTGTTTTACTCACAGGCGTTTACTTGCTTGTGTGGTACTTTTCCTGTACTCAACCTTTTTTTGGGTGCCCCGGTGGGCCTTCCCTAGGGCAAGAGAGGTGGCCGACCTTACAGCTAAAACCCAAATTTGTCCACAAGAGCAAGTTTTAAGTAGTGAAAGACACCATTCTGCAGAGGTTTCAGTAAAATCCCTGGAAAGTGAGCCTTGATGCGTCAAATAAAAAACGTCTCTACATAACTTGCGGTTCCTTCCTATGCATTAACAGACCAGCAGTGATGGTACATGCAACTGTCTATACCCACAATTCTGAAAGGGAGGATTAAATCCCTCGTTTCAGGTAACAAAAATGATGTCCAGATATCAGACTTGTCATTAAACATTCACTTGCCATATAAACCGCACTGTCTCACTCTTGAAAAGCAGGTCAGAAGTAAAAACAGATATCGTGATTTAAAACAAGTTCCCGTCAGCTAGGTTTAAATATAACCCTCTCCATGTCTCTCTGCATGTACCACCGATGTGTGAAGTTAGAGCTGGTGTGGTAATTGTCAATATTTGAGTGTTTTGACACACGTGATAGTAGGTTGCTAATGGCTAATGTCTCGCTCACATTCTATAAATCATCTGCTTAGCTGTTAGTTTCCAGCTCAGTGACAGACACACTTCTGTGCAGATTACAAGGCTTTTTTGGGAAATTAAGCACTTGAAAACTTTAGAGCATAAGCAGACAGTTCAAGTACACAAAGAATGGAAGGGGAACATTTGCATATAGACTATATATATATATATATATATATATATATATATATATATATATAGGGAAACACAATTTTTATTGTTATGCATCATAGTTACAGATTTTCGGGATATTACTAGGTAATGAAATGTATTGCAAAGTTTGTACATGTACCAATGCCTGCTGTGAGTTGTCTGTAGGACCTATTAACGTTAGCCAGACAGGCAGAGAGTCTCTTGACATTGATAACACTTTTAAAGCCCAGGAATATTCACACTCACAGTGAAAGCTTTAAATAAGATAACAGGATAGAGACATTACTTCTGTCCTGTAAGTAACAGACCCTTTTTTTCAATCTCATCTATCTCAAACAAATGGCAGCTGGAGTTTAAAAGACAATTTCCCATGGCTTTGGTTGGTTTTTAATGTATGGAGAAATCAACCGGGGTCATTTATGAACCAGAAAAAAAATGTAGAGCATAATTTTAGCACAAGGTATCACATCGTGCACAGATTCACGCCCCTTTGCATCCGCACAAACATTTTGGGTGTCACAGTCCTGCTCTGTCTTAACAAAATTCTAAAGGTTATAGAAGGAGGAATTGAGCATTTTAAACACATCTTGACACCAGTTTTCTTGCTTAAAATATCCCATATGGAAAAACAAATTAACCATTTGAAATATTTACAGTTTTGACCATGGCAAATGTTTTTGTTTTGTTTTTGTCTCAGATCAGGCAATAAAATGTCATGTAATGGACAGGACAACACTTTTAAATAACATTATTTAGCTATTTCTGTAAAAATGTGACCTTTTAGCACTACCATCAACATGATGACAAAAGCTAAATAGCGCTGAAAAACTGCTAGGGGAATTTCCTTACGGCTGTGAAGACCAGACCGAGACGCGGTTGTGAACATCTGTCTCTAACCCCGAGAATTGCAGAACAAGGAAATGATTCATATCGGGACGTCCCAGTGTTATAAATCACAATACAGTACATGAATAGCCGTCTTTCTCCCTGTACACATTCAGCCCCATATCTTTGGCAGCAAATGGTATTCAGGAAACGGCACATTCGTCTGGTGACAGATGTCATCGTTACCCAGAGGAACAATTGAATTAAGTGCGCTAATTGTCAATATATGCAATTACTGAGACAACAAGTAACCTCAAAATTCATGCTAAATCATGTAAATTACTACTGTTCCATTCCCCCTATGATTCACTGACTATTACTGTGTAAACCGGTTAATTCAATTAAAAAATTTATAGACAGATTGAGCCACCATATGTCAAGTAGCCAAAGGGTGTACGAACCCTCCCAGCAAAACTATTAACGTAGCCATCGACAGAATGTGGGATCTATGGAATATATCTCAAGTCTACTTCAGGATAAAACCAAAACCATTCATAAAATCTGCGGCCCTTGGTAATTATTTAATAATGTAACTTTGCCAGGAAATATAGAATAAGTATTAAATAATCCCTGACCACCTTAAGTAGTCATATTCATGTGCACATTTAACCTTTAAAATCTTTATTGGTAAATCTCCAAATACTAATCAGGAGATGGAGTAATATCCCCTCCCCCCTTGACCCCTACCCTCCACCTTATTCACTTTATTTTTAAACAAAAATGTTAAATGATAAATATCTGTCAGTCATCGTCGATTGATGCTGGCTCTTAGGATTTTTTATATCCTATTATCACACTTTAGATGTCTTTTCCAAAAGACCTGCACACTGCTATCCTAGAGGGCCAGATCTCTGGGAACTTCATATTTTTAATTATTCTGATAATAATTGAACACTGTTTTTTGTTTACAATTCTTTTTTTGTTCTTTACTGCATTGGTTTAAGCGGTAGGCATGTTATTGTTTGTAACCTTTTATAAGTAAATAAAATCATCCTTTTTTTTTGCCCATATCTGAAAACAGATTTTTATTGAAAATTATTATAAAGGAACAAAAGGCAAAAAGAATATTGTTGAGGCTGCTGAGCATTAGCTAACAGCCCAAAGCTGTAAATGTTTGTCTGACCAGTGTCCAGATTGCCTCTTTGTGGTCGAGGTACTTCCATAACATCCCTATATTTGGGGTGTACTGTTCATCAGTTCATCACATTCATCAATGGTCTTAACCACAATAAGATGAACATCAGACTTTGTGTTCTATATTTGCAATGATTTTCTTCATGCATCAAGCTCTCATCCCTAGTCAACTATCAAAACTATTTCCATCAGCCAATTCTTGCATATTAAAAGATTATACCCTACAGAAGAGCAGAGGATTGTCTAACAAATTGTTTCTAAAATATAGGCTACAGTAATAGATCAATCAAAAAAGGTCTATGAAGGTCATAATCTCAGAGTACTTGAGACTAAGAGAGGTCATCATGATATAATTTATCTCAACTTTCAAAGAAAACTGGGATCACATGTATGATGTCTTTTCCAGCACTTTTATCTGTGGATAAGCATATTGCTCAATTTATTTAGGCATACCCCTCCCTTATAGTCAGGAGATCAAAATATCTTATTGACATTTTGGTACACAGTTATTAAATTCCATCTCTCCAATAGATAACCTATAGTTCACAAGGTTCTAGAATGGAACCAGTGACCAGGTAGTTACATGAATCATACTAACATTTCATTCGTATTTTTTTCAATGATAATTTAAGATGTGACACAAATTCTCATGAAGCTGAAAATGTGATCTATTATACCGCATTCCCCTGTCTAATGATCTATGTAGACAATACTTCTCACAAACTTCGTTTTTGAACTTTGGAAGACATGAGGGATGTCAACGTAGCTAGATAAGTTAAAGACCGTGGACAACTTCCCTGATGACACCACCCCACCAGCTGCTCTCTCGTCAGGGACGTGTTCTTCTCCCGCACCCCCAGACCTGGGGGATGGAAAGATGGTGGTGTTGGAACTCCCCGTTGCTCTTTCCAGGTTATTCCTCCCTCTCTTTCTCCTCCTTCGAGGTACACTACATTAGCCTTTTCTACCCAACCCAACTTTGTGTGGCTGTTGTCTACCGTCCTCCTGGTAACTTCGCCATCTGGCTCCCTCGCTTTCTCTCTACTGAGCTTCCCTCCAACCTCTTGGGCAGTGGATCCCAAACTTTCTCAGTTTGAGGCACCCCTAGGATCTCAATAATTTTTTCAAGGCACCCCTAAGCCAAAATAGTTACCAAGTAGTCCCCCACCTTTCTTATCACCGGCCCTGGCCGCGACACCCCTGTGAAATCGCTGTGGCACACAGTTTGAGAACCACTGCTCTTGGGGGATTTTAATATCTCTATAGACAATCTCTCCCTCTCCTCCTCTCTCAATGGACCTCCTTCTCACCGTAGTGGCCACTCCCTTGATCCGGTGTTTTTCCTCCTATGTACTGTTTCCGACTTCAACCATTCACCTTTCCCTCCCCTCTCACCTTCCCGATGCACTAAAGTTACTCTCACCAGCCATAACCTGGAGACCACGGATCCCCCTCCCCCACCTCTTGCCTTACCTGTGGAAGTTCTCAAGGATTTGCCAATGGCTCGGGGCACTTCTCCCTCCTCCCTTGGTGACCTCCTCAGCTCATTTGGCCTCCAGTACATCAGTATGCTGATGACTCCCAAATCTATCTTTCCTCCCTTGATCTCTCCCACTGATGTCTTATGTCTACTGCTGTCTCTCAGCCATCTCATCTTGGATGTACCATTGCTTTCTTAACTTAATATTTCCAAGACTGAAACAATCGTCTCCCTCCCGCCCCCTCCAGGGCTCCCTCACCCCCCCTCGTTCTGTTGATAACACTGTCCTCTTTTCTGTCTCTGAAGTCTGCTGCCTAGAGGTCATCTCTGATTACAGTAACTTCCTTCTCTTTGACCTTCCCAACTCCCACTTTGCCCCTCTTACGTCTAGACTCAATGCTGCTGTCTGCTTTATTTTTATCTCCCAACGCTCTCTCTCTGCTGTCGCTCTCTCGCCAGTTGATACATTGGCTCCCTGTGGCCTACAGAATTACATTTAATCTACTCACCTACTAAGTTCTTAACCAATACTTCCCCCAACGTCTCTGAAGTTATCTCTACCGAGACTCCCTGCCAACCCGTGGTCTCACTACCACGCTGATTAATTCTTCCTACTCCCACCTCCATTATTTCACTTGGGCTGCTCCCCAGCTGTGGAATGATCTCCAATGCCCTATCAGGTTAGCCTCTACTCCCCAGTGCTTCACATGTACCCTTAAGACTCATTTCTTTATTCAAGCCTAGCAGCCTTTCTCCTAATTGCTTTCCCTCAACTATCCCCTCCACTCACTACCACCCTATTTGTATCTTCCCCTTCCCTTTAGGATGTAAGCTCTAGGGAGCAGGGCTCTTTTCCCTCCTGTTCTCCTTCTACTAGTCCATCACCCACTATACCTCTAGGCTGCTTCCCCAGCCCTGTCTACTTGAGCCCAGACCTACTTCACGCTGGTCATTACAATCACTCTTACCCAATGTTCTGTAAAGAACAATCTGCATTACCAAGTAATCTGTGTATTTTTTGTTTAAATTGTCGATTCCTTGTATTATTTTGTTTTTCATGTATTATGTTGTTTTTTTGATCCTTGCTGTTTACTCTATTTTACTATGTACAGTGTTGTGGACCTTTTCTTTCACCTTATAAATGAAAACTAATAATAAAATAACAACAACTGAAAGCAATTCATTGTTGTGCATTAAATGGATGTAACTTCAGTTATCTTGATAGAGGGAATAGCGATGGATGGTGACTTTACATGCTTGTAAACCAAAACACAAAATGTTTTTGTTTTTATATTAATTTTGATATTCTAGCCCATATATATCTATATATGTATATATCTATATCTCTATCTATCTATATATATATTAGTTGAATTGGTGAGTCATAGTGAGCAAGATCATGTCCCAATAAAGTCAGCTCCATCTGTAGTGTGTGCAGCCCTTCCTTACTGCTGTATTTTAAGGATGTATACCCAATTCATCCTCTTGCACGCTACATGCTTTCAAAAAATGCTATACAGAGAAAACTGCTAGGGGGTTAATTTGGTTTTCTGTTCTGCTGTTAAGCCATGTTAATGTTTCAACAAAGTGTACATAGAAGGTTTAAAGGAAACTGGTACCCAAAGCAAACAGAGGATCTTAGTCACAATTAATAGCTGCACAAGCAGAGTAACCTTCAGAATTAGGTTACAAATAAACTATTTTCATTGCCATTAGAAAATCAGAAGAAGGGAAAATATTAAAATATACAAATTAGGACAAAAAAAATATCTCACAAACTCTAACTTTAAATTCATACGTTGTACTTGTATTTTCTTATCATTAGGTCTCAGAGTGTACAATACTATGTAAAAAAATGACTGTTTAAAACAGGGGTCAGGGAACTTTTTTACCTTTTACCCCAAAATATATTTAGATACGCCGACGTTACTCCCTTGATTTGAAAGGAAGGAAATAATATATTACTAATTATTGGAATTCAAAATTTTATTGAATCTATTCAAAATTTCTTTGAAAGCTTCAACTTCAAAACGTCAGGATTTGGAGAAATGATGTTGCTTCATTTTTGATACGAGAGCATTAATATTGGGGCATTTTGATGTCAGAGCCATTTGGATACAGTCTTCAGCGTCCAATCGATTTCTCTGCTTTGTTTTTATGTTCGTTAGAGTGGAAAATCCTTGTTCGCAAAGGTAGGTTGTTGCAAAAGGCAGCAACTTTTTGACTGCCTCCTCATGTGCAATTCTGAATGCATTTGCAGCTGTTGACATCCAAAAATATGACAGATCTGCTTTGTTTTCAAATGCAATAAGTGCTTCATTAATGCATCGAAGCTCAAGAAGTGCCTCTGCCAACCCTTGGGGCTCTTCTGGTACAACAGCACTTTCACATTTAAAGGGGTCTACAATCCAACTGACAGCATGTGAATCGGCAGCATTACCCCCAGGAATTTCATTTTTACCCCATTTGGGGTAATTTACCCTTGTTCCCTGACCACTGGTTTAAAAGGTAAAGGTGATAAAAGTTACGTTGCAACTGCTGATAAAAGAGTTGTCTATTTATTGATCATAATCAGTGATCATGGGCATGAGAAAAGTTCACAGAAACATGGCAAGGTGCCATGAGCAACATCTGAATGACTTTGACTGTCGTGACATTTATGAAAAGGGGAGAGCGATCGGTTCACCCCCCTCTACCACACACCTAAATATTTTTGTAAGGTGTGAGGGTGATGAGTTCTTTTTTTAAGCGCACTTGGGTGAAAATTTTGTAATAAACCTAAACTTGGAATTATCTCAAATTATTATACTATAAATAAGGTACTAATAGCCTTGTACCACAGTTGCATTAGATACGCTTCATTAAATAGCCCATTTTTGTCATGCACCGAAGGCAATAGCCTGCAAATAAGTTCCTTACAATTTAACAACCATTTTACAGGGTCTTGCAAAAATGAGTATGCAATGTTTTTATTCCATGTCAGTTCTCTGTGTGTGCATGAAAGGTTTGCAGACGAGGTATGTTGCGAATGCCTGTCAGGGCAGGCAGCATAAAATTCACACGCTAGCCGGATTAAGCTAGTGTCAACACAGCAGACAAACCAAAACACTTCAAGGTATGATCGCAAAACACAGGGGGTTGTTTTCATAAAGAGTGACAATTGTTGTCAATGGGACCTGCTGTCATGTGGAAAAATACTTCCTTTGTACATACCCAGCAAACACAACATACCTGGTCCGTGGACAGATGCTGTATATACTCCTGTGGAATGCAGGGAGGAGCAGGGAATCCTGTTCTGTCGCTACATAAGGTGACACAGGAAGTGTGCACAGACAATGACAAGTTCACCCAATATTATTATTATTAATTATTTATACAGCGCCACCGAACTACGCAGCACTGTACAAAAATATGTCTACATGCAGCTGCCCTGAGGTGACTGCTTTATAAAAGAAAAAGTAAATATTTCAATTAGCGTTCGGCATAATATCACCCCCATTAAAGGGTTAAAGTTTATTTTCCAGACGTATTATATATGATTAATATTTATTATTAGCATGTATTTACACAGCACCGGCATACTATGTAAGCTCCTGAGGTGGAAGAGATCCACAACAAACCGCAGGAGAGGTTTATCCAAAATGTGCACCATTTACAAAAAAAAAAGAAGCTCCCATTAACAAATCTAATTGAATTAACTGCATTCACTATCTTAAAAGAAAAACTTAAAATGTAACAAAAAACATCAAAAGGAAACTAATATCAATGAAATGTTAAAAATCTAAGTTTAACACAAAAAAAAGTGTCCAACATCCATTCATTTTCAACCAATGCAGACTGTCAGCCCACAGATGCATGGGTGTTAGGTGTAACAATGGTCATGTTTAATACTCCAAAGTCACCGTAAAATGTTCTATCCCGCCCCCAAATTTTGGCCGCCCATCCCGACACCTCTTCCTTATCTCCCACAATAGGTGTGTGTGGGAGATACACAAACACTTTAGACTAAAATGAGCACCTTTCTCTCCAGCGCTACGGTGACGTTACACATTGAAGAAAAACACACTTATTAGGGAGTAGATTTATAAAGCATTCTAAAAAAGAAACCTGGAGGTGTTGCCCATAGCAACCAGTCAGATTCTACCTATCATTTATCTAGCACATTCTAGAAAATGATAGCTACAATCTGATTGGTTGTTATGGGCAACACCTCCAGCTTGATAAATCTATCACTCGTCTCAAGAGAACTAGGCAATTACATTTTAGGGCACAATTCTGGGGCTACTAATTAACGGAACAATCCTGGAACAGTGTATTTATTTTCCTAATTTCGCCCACTTTCCCTAGGTCAGTGTTGGCTAACCTGTGACACTCCAGGTGAAACTACAAGTCCCAGCATGCTTTGCCAATATATAGCAGCTTATTGCTGGAGGGGTATGCTGGGACTTGTAGTTTCACAAACACCTGGAGTGTCACAGGTTAGCCAACGCTGCACTAGGTAATGCTTAGAAAACAAAGACATGCCGATTTCAATCTGCTACAAAAAAAAAAAAAAAGCCCAATTTATCTTGGGAAAAAACAATATTAAACTTGTTTGGGTGGACAAGGAAATAAAAATAGTTTATTCCAAACTAAACGGCCGCACCCAAAAATAAAATTTGGTAGTCTTAAATGGACAAATGCCTCCAGTCATCAGACAGTTAAAGGATTTAGTATCAGGATTGTGTGTATTGTAACCAGTTTTCCATTAAAGAACAGACCCTGCCAATGTGTATGCTTCTTGCTGGGAGCCAGTCTCCTCCAGCTGTACCCACAGCTATAACATTATTATAGTCAATAATTCCATCTACACACAGCGTCTGCTTCATCTTACTTGGGGATCAAAAACACGCCAGAGATTAAAAGTGAAATGAAATCACGGGGCTGATCTCTCCTTAGATTGCTTTGGAAACATTAAAAAAAATCTTGGACTTCAGTGTTTTAAAATATTTCTTTTATGTTCTTGTATTTCATAATACCAGATATTTTAATCCTCTGTATGGAAAGGTCTATATTTTATGCCAATGGAAAATCTACTACAAAATCGCCCGCTGTTTCCCCAATATCTTTTTCACTAGCTGTATAATAGGAAGAATGCTAAAGATATATCTGAGAGAGAGTGATATAAACAAAGTCAAGTTTAATCAAATTAAAAGTATATTAGATTATTTGTGGTTCATTTGTGCCACTGCTTAGCCCACAATACAGTATATCAGACTTTTAAAGCAGCAATTACAAATAGAAGTTATTTTTTTTCTTTAAACAGCAAGTTAAGTACCTTGTAAGCATGCATCTAATAGTAATTCTTCTTAGCTATGATCCTACAAATCATTATCTCCTTTTCAAAGTCTCTCTGGCTGGCAAACAAAAAATGGCTGCCAGACATAGTTGCTACACAAGCACAGACTCACAGCTCTCAGTATGTCATGTGATGGCAGAGGGTGGAAAAGGAGGATGTCACAGTGCAGACAGAGCTCAGAGGGGCGTTCCAAAGCCTCTCTGATCACTGAATCATGAGCCATGTGACTGTGGTAGTGCAGAATTATATATCATTAATAGCAGCCTGAAAAAAAACCCACAATATGGGTGTAATTTGGTATGGATTTATAAAAGTGCAAGTTATGGTGCTCCCAAATATATTAGTATTTTTCCTCTGCCTGTAATAGATATAAACACTTGCTATTCACATTTCAGTTCTGATCTTTGAGACAAAAGGGGTGGGCCTAAATGGTATATGGGTGGAGCTATAGTCAATCAGGGGTATTGTTGAGCAGATTGACGAGGCCTGGATCCTTATAAAGGGTATGATGTTAGGAATTAATCTAATTACAGTGAATCATTTCTCACACCACATAGGTCAGATAGCTTACACCATTCGTGTTTCCTCATACAAGGACAGAGTGTAGTCCACCCAGCATGACAGTCCTCTTATTCATATAGCCTACACCTGTGTGTGTTAAAATCCCTGAGATTTTGGGGGAGACGATTAGAGATTTGTTAAAACGAGAATAATTTCAGATCTTCAGCTAACTTTACAGTTAGTTATTAGGGTTGAGGATAATTTCAGGCTCAATAGTGATATAGTTTTAGGATTTAGGTTAAAGTTAAGGCTATGTAAGGGTTAGGGGTTGAAGTCAGCATTGTTTTCATTCCACCTATGTGGATCAGGTTCAAGGATTCCATCTGTAAATATTATCTGTAGTAAAGCTGACATACACCCAATAAATGTACGTGTGATTTTTTTTTTGTAACCACAAAAAATGCTTTTTGCAGAGAATCCAAATAACTGTTCTATGGATTATATCTTTTAGAAAAGGAGGTCGGGGGGGGGGGGGAGTAGTCTCCGTGTGCAACAGAACTACATGTACAATGATGCCTAACAGCATCTGCAGAGAAGGTAAAACAAAATTAAGGTTGAAGTAGAAGGGGGTGGCAAGGCAAGTGGAAATAGCGTTTAACGTGGTCCATTACTGGCAATAGAAAGAAAGCTTCTTCTCTTGCAATAAGGGGTTCCTTAGGCATCTATCCAGGCAACAGTCCTGCTGTGCCCAGGTCAAATCCCTCTTAATGGTCTTCTTAGAGTAGCTGTGTTTGCACCAATTTTACAATCTACTATTAATTATTCTCAATTGCCCTCAACACAAGCAACACATGTACACCTATCACGTGGAGCGCAGGGGAGAATTTTTCTGGCGTCTCTTATATTTAACATTTTTGTTGATACCACATCTAAAACTTTATAGTGTGGCACAAACTATTCCTCAGGCATTAACAGATTGCATTTATAAAGTGTTCGCTTTTCCTGATATATAGTTTTCAAGTGTGAATGAGGCCTCAATGAAATCCCTTCCTAGATCCTGTATGTGACTGTAATAGACAAATAACTTTGTATTTTTTGTCTATTCCTAGTGTTTGCACAAGCCTTGATTTTGTCATAAGAAGAATGTAGACAGATTTGTAGACAGACGCTTGACACTGACAATCTGTTTGCTCTGGCCAAGGATATGTTTATCAAAGATTTTTAACTCAATTGGTAAATGGCAGTGAAAGAAAAGCGTTTGAAATGCATCAATCCCGTCTGTCAACTCCAACCTGGTGTATAAATGTATGTTGCAACAGTATAAAATAACAGACATATGGTACAGTATCTCCCTGGAGAGCAGAAAAGCTCCAGCATTCCATACTCCAGTCCTTCATGAATCTGTATGGTAAGTTTCCACATTACCACAAACGTAGCAATCTCTAATAACTGTGTTCCACTATAAGCATAGACTTAAAGGGACATTACCCCTCAATTTAATCTGATTTACATTTATGTTTAACAATGTTTTAAAGAGGTTTAAAAACTCAGATGAGTTGAATATATTGGCTTGTGCATGCCTTCCTGACATTTTTACTTAATACACTGTTCCGAGATGACATTAGATTTAGAGTGTAAGCTCTTTAGGACAAGGCCTTCTTTCCTTGTGTATTAAATCATTTGCATACCCTGTATTATTTGGGGCATATTCAATTAGCCACGTTACTCGCAAAAGTAACTCTGCATTAAGAGTATTACCGTTATAACGGTAATTCTAACCCGGATTTCAGTTTGCAGCAGAAAGCCGGCGTTAAAGGTACCGTAGTAACGGTAATTTGGTGCACTATTACCGTAATAACAGCAATAGTGCGCAGCCGCGTTACTTTTGACAGTCACGCTGCCAATTGAATATGCCCCTTTAAGTCATTTTTGCACTCTATCATTTCTCCAATCTGTTCACCTATTTTGTCATGACATAAAATCAAATGTAAACATAAATATTTACATAAAATAAGTTTAGACATATTGGGGCATATTCAATTGTTTAGAAGTCCCGCGGCGTTAAAACTATTAGTTAATACGGTAATTTGTAGCTGGATTACAGCTCGCGGCTCAGGGAGCTGCGAGCTGAAATCCAGTGGGATTTTCGGCGTTTCCACCGACAATTGAATATGCCCCATTATACAGGATTATTGGATACAAAGCTATGATTCATCAACTAGTTCTTTGTTGTGGTACTTTACAGTTTAACTACTTTTAATGTAAAGAACCCTACACAAACCTGAAGACATTCTTGTGAAATTCAAGGTAACATCTGTCCAATGTTTTAGTTCTGCTGCAGCCTATGGGCAGAATCGCCGTCGTGTTCCTTGTTTCATCGTCTAAATTATAATCCAAATTACTTGTAGAATGCATTTATTACTTTTAGACACATGGGGGCTAATGCAAAGTGGATCTGCTCAGCGTATCGCTCTGCACATGAAAGTGGGCACATGCATATTATTATTATTAATTTTTATTTATAGGGCGCCACAAGGTATCCGTAGTGCCGAAAAAGGGACAAACAATGGCACAGTACAAGGTGAAACAGCACAGTACAAGTAACAGTAAGCACTATAACTCTGGGGGCTCAGGCACAGCATGAAAGAGAGGGAGGGAGGGGAAAAGTAAGTATAGGCAGGTAACTATGGCCCAAGAGGGTGGGCACGGATGACAGGTTGAGAGTCACTGAGGGGAGCGGAGAGAAGCGAGAGGAGACAGAGGGCAGAGGGACCGAGAGGCGGTGAGCAGAGTAGCTGGAGAGCGCATATAGAGTATATGCATCTTTGCAGACTCGCGCAGTTCTGTCCGTTACACCCGCCTGCCTCTGAAGACACAGGACGGGGGGATAGAGGCTGTCTAACGGTGGTCGAGTACAGTAAAGGCTCATGCAGACCTGTATTCCCATGGTGTATGGAACGCTGTGGATGTCGGCGGCAGTGAAGTCCGCAGCAGCGGAGGCTGAGCGTGCGACAGCACAGCAAAAATGACCCAAGTAACATTTTAAAATCTGGTCCCTCAAACAATGAAGACTATATTTTTTACACTTCACAAACAGGTTTATTTTTTTAAATAATTTAAATTAAATATACTTGTGACTGGATTCTATTCTGAGCTATCACTACAGACTTTTCTCAGTGTTTTTCTTTCTTTTTTTTTTTTTCTCACCAAACCACTAGTCCCCGATGTTGATGAAGAACAGCTCCTAATGTGTATGTGGGAGAGCAAAGGGCGTGTAAGGCCAACAGATTGCAGGGCTTTGTGAGAAAAAAATGTCAAATATGCGAAATGTAATTTCATATGTAACATAAGGAAAATTACTCTTGATTTACTGCACGGAGAATGCAGTCCGTCACAGCCGTCACGATCAGTCACTGTCAGGAGCACTGCGGCTGACATTATGGATCAGGTTCCAAGTGCGCTGAACGAACCTGAGAGTTCCGTATCGCTCCCCACGCTTCCTGTCATGCGAGGCTATGAATGTTGACACAGTACAGATCTGACAGAAGCATCCATCAAACTCTCGTTCAGCTTTCCCTGAAACAAATGTTGTATGAAAACTCTTCTCAAGTTAATGTACAGTGTACTGTACCTGTGGCCTGACAGGGGAGGCAGCCATATTGTGTGACTGAATCTATAAACCTGCAGAAAGCACAGGTGTGACTATAACCATTGAAGCCTATGTGACTGCTAAGGGGTCCGGCACCACAGGGGAACCTGTTCCTGAGGTAAAACGTGCATTAAAATGCAAACTTAATGGCTTCATAACAAATTTGTCGAGGCAGTCATAAGATTTAGTAGAAAAAAAAAAGGATAACATATCATGTGTGGAGTTTGTATGTTCTCCCCGTGTTTGCGTGGGTTTCCTCCGGGTGCTCCGGTTTCCTGCCAAATCAGTTGCGCTATATAAATAAATGGTGATGATGATGATGATACTGGGCCACTCCGGAGGGGAGGTCATGTGACAAGTATATCAGGAGGCGCGGTGACGCCATCGTGTCACCATGGTCCTGCCCCCTGCTATGAAATGCCAAAATTCACAGGATTGCTAAGAAGAATCGAGGCTTCATGACACTGATTAAGAATGGAGTAGATAATGCATACTTGTAGCGGGGGGGGGGGGGCAAAATGACGCTTTTCACCGCAATTTGAGTTATTTTGACGAGTAAGTTGCAGTATGCGGGATACTTGCCTGTTTTCCCGGGAGACCTACCCGGATTTCGGGAGTTGGCAAGTATGAGATAATGTGGTAAGAATTAATTTATGACGCTGCGTAGAGGGTAGAGATATTTATAGTTATGTCTCTGCATGATACATTAAACAAACAGAGAAAAAAATACAGTGTTACAGTCCCGATTTATCAAACCTTCTAAAAAGCAAAAGTGGAGGTATTATCGATAGCAACCAATCAGATTCTAGCTATCATTTATCTAGCACATTCTAGAAAATGATAGCTAGAATCTGATTGGTTGCTATGGGCAACACCTCCACTTTTCCATTTTAGAAGGTACATCCTTGCAGATGACTGAAATGATTCTGCTTCTGGTTGACCTGTTACTTCAGTTATAGCAATTAGGTTGTGATATTATTCATCAATGACTGGTGTGAGAAGCTTTGATGTAAGAGACATTTACACTGACACAGCAGCTCCGCATGAGAAATGTGTTTATCTCACTAGTAAGCCATCTCCACCATGCTTACTGTAACCAATTCAAAACACCTTAGAGAAGCATAGATCAAGGTGACGCATCATTCTGTGAAAATACTATGTTTATTTTAAATAAAAAATAATAATAATATATGTTGCTTGGCAGCAGAGCACAGTGCGCCTATGAATCTATCATGCTATTAATTCAATATACAACAGTACAGTAAGCGGCAGTAACCTGTAACATATCACTAGACACCGTTTAGCGTACCGTAGGCTCCAGATGGAAACATACAAAATCCTCTAGATTAGTGTGGGGGCTCTCAGGAGCCTGTTTAAAATCTTAAATCGTTCGGAACACAAAGAAACAACTGTAAAAAACCCAGTGGATAGGATTATACAGGGCAGCACCCAACTTTCACACAACCGCTGTGCTCTGTGTTTGTCGCCTCACTCTCACCCACCTTTCCTCACACTATGTAACAATACCAGGCTTTAAAACGCTTTTATTTTAGCCGTTAACATCACACATAATCCAATAATACAGTGGTTTGGAATATGTCTGCCTTTTACACACTCTGAAAAAAAGGACTGAGCACAAAAATAAATAAATAGTCTGGGATTTCGATGAAAAATCAAAATAAGAACGCAAATTTTCTAAAAAAAAGATATAATAGTAAAACACATAGGGGGGGAATTCAATTCCCAAGAGGGGGATGGGGTGGGGTTTGGGGGTGTGGTGACGTGATCGTGTCACCATTGCCTTGCTGCGTAATGCCGCAATACGCAGTGGAGGGCGGGGCTATCAAGGCGCAAATCAGTGCATCAAGCCCCGCCTCCACCCACTTCCATAGTGAAGTGGGTGGGATCCACGAGGGAGGCTTGCTCTACCGGGAGACCTCCCAAAATTCAGTAGGCTCCTGGACATTCCAAGAGTAGACAAGTAAGACTGTTGAGGAACGAGGCATAAAGTCCCTAGTGAAGCATTAGGATCCATCCGCTGTGGTACTTAAAATTAAATAAAAACAAATATTAAAGACCACCTGTACAAACCCTGAATAAAGTATTAATTAACCATAATAAACCAAGATTTTCATTGCATTCTGTAGTATAACTATGTATATTTTGGACGTGGCAAGGTACAGGGAAAACTCTTTGCTGTCATCTCAAAGTCTTTTGTTTACAGATCAATAGCAGAAACAGAACCGGCAAAGGCTCAATTGCTTTCCCGGCCTGTGACCTGTAATATCAGCCGTATTACGTAAGTGTTCAGAGTGGTGGATGTAATACTCCGCATTGTTACTGATGGAGAGAGGACTAGATTGCTTCCCAGGGCAGCTGGAAGACACAGCCAGCTCACAATGCCACCAGCTACGTATTCTCTCAGGCCTGAGAACAAGGAGCTATTTCCCTCCTATTATTTGGCTTCTCTAGGGTGACAGGGCCATGATAAATGGCCAGGCACATCAATGCCGTGTCGGGACAAAGAGGCTTTGTGATTGACAGGAGGAAACGACACAAAGGGAGGAGATTCACTTTTCCTTCCTATGGGGATGGCTCGTGAGAGAGGCGCCTGAAATTTTAGACTTTTAAAGAGTCTCCCAGGCTCACCTTCCAGGTAAACACCTTCCTGCTTCGCTGCCTCTCTAGGCACGCAGGTGAAACTCAAGCTGTACTGGGAGCTGGGAATGGTTCCTGTCTTGTATGTGCTGTACTCACAGACCTGCATGTTCCATCATATCACATCCACCATCGCCAGTGTCATGTTTACACTCACGCTCTCAGAATAACTTTCCCACATTCAACACAACACTCGCTGACTGCAATCTGGGAGGGTACATGGTGTCCAAGACAACACACTCTATAACTGGGGATTCTGCTTTGCTTTCCTATAAATGTGCAGTAAATCTTTTAGACATATATGGAAACCTCTTATAAATATTTGCCTTCATGTATAGGAGCTGGAATGTGAATGATTAAATATACCCTGTAAAGCGCTGTGTAATACCTAGGTACTATATAAACAGCCATTAATAAACAATAATAAGTCATCTGACAATCCTCTACTTGACAGCAGTTATCAATTACTTTGAATGTTGAAACATAGAATGTGACGGCAGATAAAAACCACTCGGCCCATCTAGTCTGCCCATTTTCTAATCTATGGTAACCTCAACCCTATTTGATCCTTAGTTCTTTGTAAGGATATCCTTATGTCTATCCCAAGCATGTTTAAATTGCTCTACTGTATTATCCTCTACCACCTCTGAAGGGAGGCTATTCCACTTATCTACTACCCTTTCTCACATTTCCTCTGAACCTTCTTCCCCCCAGTGTCAGTACATGTCCTCGTGTTCTAATACTTCTCTTCCTTTGTAGAATGTTTCCCTCCTGTATCTTGTTAGAACCCTTGATATATATGAAAGTTTCTATCATGTCCCCCATTTCCCTTCTCTGCTCCAAACTATACATTTTAAGTTCTATTAGTATTTCAGGGTAAGTTTTGTGCTGTAGGCCATGCACCATTTTAGTTGCCCTTCTTTGTACAGTCTCCAATGCATACTTACCAACCTTTTTTGTAAGTTAATTCCGGGAGATCCTAGGCAGGGGGGCGTGGTTGGTGGGTGGGAGGGGTTGCGGTAATTCGCTTCATTTTGGCTCCGCCCCCGCAACAAATTGCCGTTTTTGCCGCGGGGCCAAAATGACACGATTCACCGTGAATCGCGTCATTTTGAGGAGCAAGATGCCATATGCGGGATATTTGCCTGCTCTCCCGGGAGACCTACTCAAATTTCGAGAGTCTCCCGGACATTCTGCGAGAGTTGGCAAGTATGCTCTAATGTATTTATATTCTTATGGAGATATGGCCTCCAGAAATGAACACAGTATTCTAGATGAGGCCGTAGAAGTAAAAGTTTCCTCTATAGTCCAAAATGTCCTTATTACAATCAGCCACTGGCCAGAACTCAGTAACAAGATTAAAACAAGATTAAAAAAAGCAAATAGAGCAGACATGGTCATTAAGGGACAATCAAGAGATCCACTGAGATTTTATGAAGTTATAATATAAATATTTAGTCTTTTAAAATAAATAGATATTTTATAGATTTGGCACCGGTATAAAATCGGCATGAATTAACAGAGACTTGTCATGTTATAAATTAGACTTCTATCATTTCTGCTCCAGAATGGTAACATCACACTGTAATAACATTCTACATTTGGAGGTTTTCAGGGGATGTAGGTGAAAGAACATTACCAGCCTTGTGTTTGCTGAAAGCTTTGTAATCATTTGAGTCCGTAACAATAATCCTCAATGAATGGCTTCTCTCAGAATTACTCCAGAGATTAAGATAAAACCAATCTTTTGTCAATAGGAAAGTTTAGAGTTCGTAATTGTTCCCTGTAATAATTACTGTGCTCTATGACATTTACCCCCCCAATAATGTCACTATACCCAGGCAGGGGAACGCACAGGATGTATTATATTATCACACAAATAAACACATAGATTATTTATACTCTCTGTATATTTCCTTTCACTAACAAAGACTCAATTTCTGGCTCCCACAACCCCATCGTTGTGGTGAGTGTCCCAATTAGTACAGGACCAATGTTCGGACGTATGACTTATGTTTGGGGAAAATTTCGACATGAGTAAAGATTTACACAGGAACAGGAATAGAACTCCAAAATGAGTGTGTTTACTCAGGAAGGTAAGGAAGGACAGTATTTTTTAATTACTTTCTTTTTAGCTTGATGCATTCAAATATAATAGTTTCATAAAATAAATGTTAGAAGAATAAAACATTTTCCCCCAGATGTATTGGGGATTGCTGTGGGTGCAGGACCATTGTGATACCGCTATGCTATATTATCTTGGTTTAGGATACCTCCTGCTGAGTTAGGATGGGTACACACTACAGGTTTTTCAGCCGATTATCGGGCCAATCAGAGATAACAATCCCTGATCCCACAGTAAGGCACATTTAAAACATAAATCCTGTGAAAAATGACACCTAAATAAAATAACATGTATGTAGTCCTTAAAGCGGTTTGTAAACATAAATTTTGATGACTCCACAAGATCAGCGGAAATGTTTACATGTTGTGTTTACTTGGTCATAAGGCCACGATATATCTATGGTTCAAGGAGGTACGAAAAGGAAATGGATAAAAATGCTTTTCTGGTTCTTCTGACTTAAGCAGGTGATATTAACGGACAATAGAATAAACTCGGTGGATTTCGTGTCCTATGAGAATCGATGTGCACTACTGGTGTCTGTTTCTGGATTCTCTCCTCAGTTTCCGCTGCGTTATTCATCCTGAAGGAGACCGGAAGCTTGAAGCTGGGCTCTGTAATCTGTAGCTTGGGTCTTGAAAGCTGGAATAATTAGGAACAAGGGGCAACGCTCATCCAAATTTCTGTTTCTTTTTTTTTCTTTTCCCCTTCAGTTCCAATGTCTTATCGTTATTCTGGTATTGGATTCAGTGATAGCCTTATACTGAAGGATTTAGAGGGTAACCATTTAGAAAAATGCAATACATCTGCATGTACATGACAAATGTAGGTTGTGTGTGGGCCTTGCAGGGCCTAATTTGTTTAGAAATGTGAATTTTCAGACGTATGGCTTATTCGTATTACTGTACTAGTTTCTATCCAGGACATATCATACCCAGTGCTCAGCAAATTATACACAGTACCCATGAAAGTCTACTCATTAATACCCAGAATGCACTATCAATTCCCAGTATACTATACCTGTCCGTGTCCAGCATATTATACCTGTCCGAGTCCAGCATATTATACCTGTCCGTGTCCAGCATGTTATACCTGTCCATGTCCAGCATATTATACCTATTCGTGTCCAGCATATTATACCTGTCCGAGTCCAGCATATTATACCGGTCCGTGTCCAGCATATTATACCTATTCGTGTCCAGCATATTATACATGTCAGAGTCCAGCATATTATACCGGTCCGTGTCCAGCATTTTATACCTATTCGTGTCCAGCATATTATACCTGTCCGAGTCCAGCATATTATACCGGTCCGTGTCCAGCATATTATACCTGTCCGTGTCCAGCATATTATACCTGTCCGTGTCCAGCATATTATACCTATTCGTGTCCAACATATTATACCTGTCAGAGTCCAGCATATTATACCAGTCCGTGTGTCCAGCATATTATACCTGTCTGTGTCCAGCATATTATACCGGTCCGTGCCCAGCATATTATACCTGTCCGAGTCCAGCATATTATACCTGTCCGTGTCCAGTATATTATACCTGTCCGTGTTCAGCATATTATACCTGTCCGAGTCCAGCATATTATACCTGTCCGTGTCCAGCATATTATACCTGTCCGAGTCCAGCATATTATACCTGTCCGTGTCCAGCATATTATACCTGTCCGTGTCCAGCATATTATACCTGTCCGAGTCCAGCATATTATGCCTGTCTGAGTCCAGCATATTATACCGGTCCGTGTTCAGCATATTATACCTGTCCGAGTCCAGCATATTATACCTGTCAGTGTCCAGCATATTATACCTATCCGTGTCCAGCATATTATACCTATCCGTGTCCAGCATTATACCTATCCATGTCCAGCATATTATATCTATCCGTATCCAGCATATTATACCTATCCGTGTCCAGCATATTATACCTATCCGTGTCCAGCATATTATACCTATCCATGTCCAGCATATTATACCTATCCGTGTCCAGCATATTACACCTGCCCGTGCCCAGCATATTATACCTATCCGTGTCCAGCATTATACCTATCCTTGTCCAGCATATTATAACTAGGAGATCAGAACTTATTATACCTATCAGTGTCCAGCATATTAGAACTAGGGAATCAGAGCATATTATATTCACAACCTTCCAACAAATTTTAACCAAAGGTGTACCCAGCATAATAATATATTTAATAGTTATGTTAAAGCTGCACTAAAACCTAGGGTTCCTTTTTAACTCTTACAGTCCTTGCCGAAAACAGGGGGTGGGAGGAATGTGAGTAGGCGGATAAATCACTAGCCACAATCAAGTGACTGTGGCTTGCGATTGATCTTCCCACTTAACTCACCCCCCCCCCCCCCCCCAATCAATATCTAATATTAATGTTTCTTAAAAAAAATAACTTTGCCAGTTCATTACTGATCTGGTAGAACGCACAGGACTTTGGCTAGGAGTAGAGCGCATCTTAGGAAAATATTTTCTTTGGAGGTAGTACAGCTTTAAGTAATTGCTTATATCCTGCAATCATAAGCTAACCTCTCCCAGATGTCTCTTCTTCTACAGAAGCTGATAACTACACAATGTGACTTGTCTCAGTTACTAATTACAATGCCAGGTCTGTGCAAAACATGTAAGGACACTTGCAGGTATATAAATGTGTGTGGAGGTGAAGTAGATGGTTCTGTAGTGAATGAATCCCAATTAATAATAGGATAGTGGAAAATTTACTTTAATTACCTTTCTGTTGCCCTCTGGACGAAAATAAACAAATATTTAAGTTGTTTTAAACCTATTTACTTGTGAGCCAGAGATCAATGGTGCTATTTACCAATTCAGTTTATAAAAGACAGTCATTAAAACTTCGCATTATTGCAACAAAGATGACTTTTATTTACATTGTTGCAACCTAGTTGCATCTTTCTGCAAAACACAAGAGAGAAACTGATCATTCTAACTCAGTTCCAATGGCTACGAATCATTGTATTGTCATTTGGGTATAAAGCTGGGTACACACCTATGATACCTTACTTCAGATGCAATTTCTATAACGATTTCAACAATGATTGAAAATCCCGATGATCATTCCAATTCATGTGTACACACCCACATGATTTACCTTCAGGTCTGTGATCTTCATCTCTCATAACCATCTGCTGAAAGATGGTGACTCTGTACACTGTACAGATATCTGTTTACACTGCTGGTTGTGATGGTGTACACACTTTCACGTTTTCCTGACATCGTCCCATCGTTGATCGTGATTTTTAGGAAATTTTTAAAACCAAATCAACAGCTGCGATATGTTTTGGTACAATAAAACATGATCATGGGAGCATACACACTATTGCAATATCTGATGAAATGGTCCTGAATCGTGTGATATTCACGATAAGTGCATCAGTGTGTACCCAGCTTAAGAATCAAACGCATTTCAGTGAGTAAGAAAATGTTGCCAATCAATACTATAATCTCTGCTTCATGAAAAGTGAGGGGTTAAGAGATGCTCCCCCAAACACATATTCTACTAGTATCCTCCTACTCACAAGTATCACAGAGGCAGGGGCTAATGATTGGCACCTCAGCCATTCAGGAGACACTCCCACCCCCCACTCACCAGGAGAGGTATCACTAGGACTGGGGTTCGGACTTTGGACCACTGTTGATATTCGGAAAGCTGGCTCTTTGAGTGGACATCTTTAAAAGTAAACCATACGGAACAGCAAGACCGTTTAGAATCGACAAATGTGAATTATATCTGGATCAAAAGAATATCCTTTATGATCGACTACGCACAGGGCAGCCTGGAGGGAATTTGGGCCACGGTATATCAACTTCTTAGGGTCCCTTTCATAGCCACCGAAGGAGGCGTGACCACACCATGATGGTGGCTCCATCCACTACACAGCCAGTCCAAGACCGCCAGGCAGACCTGGTCTCTGTCAAAGTAATACCTTTCATTCACACACTCACTCTCCATGATATTTACAATATACTGGTAATAACACACATTGTATATATATATATATATATATATATATATATATATATATATATATACACACACACACATACATACATATATATATGTACACACATACATATATACACACACACATATATATATATATATATATATATATATATATATATATATATATATATATATATACATACACACACACACACACACATACATACATACATACATACATACACACATATATACACACACACAGTGGTGTGCTAACGGTTTAGGCAGGTGTTGAAAAAATGCTTTAAAAAATAGGAGTGTTAATAGTTTATTTTTATCAATGAACAAACTGCAAAGTAAATGAACAGAAGAGATATCTAACTCAAATCAATATTTGGTGTGACCACCCTTTGCCCTCAAAACAGCATCAATTCTTCTAGGTACACTTGCACACAGTCTTTAAAGGAACTCAGCAGGGAGGTTGTATTGTACAGCTCTCCAGCCTTTCGGCTCAGAACTGGAAAAAAAACAGTACACTCAACTACTGGTCTGAGAAGTCTGGCCAGAAGTGGTCTTCATGGAAGAATTGCAGCCAAAAGGCCCACCTTCGATGAGGAAACAAGGCCTACTATGCACGAAAACATAGAAACTGGGGTGCAGAATAATGGCAGCAGGTGCTCAAAATTTTAAATATTTGGCTGTAACAGAAGGCAGTTTGTTCGCCGAAGGACTGGAGAGCGGTACAATAATGAGTGTCTGCAGGCAACAGTGAAGCATGGTGGAGGATTTTTGCAAGTTTGGGGCTGCATTAAGCAAATGGAGTTGGGGATTTGGTCAGGATTGTGTCCTCAATGCTGAGAAATACAGGCAATACCATCAGGGAGGCGTCTGATTGGCCCTAATTTTATTCTGCAGCAGGACAACGACCTCATACATACAACCAATGTCATTAAGAACTATCTTCATTGTAAAGAAGAATAAGGAGTCCTGGAAGTGATGATATGGCCCTGACAGAGCCCTGATCTCAACATCATTGAGTCTGTCTGGGATTACATGAAGAGACAGAAGGGTTTGAGTCAGCCTACATCCACAGAAGATCTGTGGTTAGTTCTCCAAGATGTATGGAATGACCTCCCTGTAGAGTTTCTTCAAAAACTGTGTGCAAGTGTCCCTAGAAGAATTGATGCTTTGATGCTCTTTTGAAGGCAAAGGATGGTCACACCAAATATTGATTTCATTTAGATTTATCTTCTCCTCGTTCACTCTGCATTTTCATAATTGATAAAAAATAAAATATTAACGCTTCTATTTTTGAAAGCATTTGTCCACACCTGCCTAAACCTTTTGCAGAATATTGTATATATACAAATATAAAAATATATGTATATATATATATAAAAAAATTAATATACATTTATCAAAATACACCTCTTAATAGTATTCAACACTTTCTGTATTAACATAATAGTAATAGAATATTAAAAAGGTATTGAAAAAGTTTCTAATGACATTTGTAAGGAGATCTGGATCTCACAAATAGTATTGGATTCTCAGATACAGTGCTTCCCTCCTATTTTAAAGTATGTTTGGCAATCACTTTCTCTTATTTTTATATAACAATAATTTATATTTTAATATGTGGGCATCTCACACCAATAAACCTATTTTTATATTATTTTTCATATTGTGTATATATATATATTTATTTTTTTATGAATTATATTTAATATATTTCAAATATTTAACCATTCCTCATCTTATTTAAGTATACTTGTGATTTAATTATTCTACACTCTTGTATCATCCATTAAACTGCATGTTCCGTACGCCTTCATAAACACAGCAAAAAGAGAAGGATATATAAATAGTGCCTTTGTATTCGTTTAATGAACCTCTGGTGAAACTGCCTATAGAGGGGTGGAGAAACGCGTCTTGGGCTAAAAAAACAGAATCGATTCTACTACTTCTTGAACACTTCAGTACTTTAATCTTGAACAAATTAAGTCATTGCTTTCCGGAATTGTGTAGAAAAAGAACAAAGTGGTAATTGCAAAAATGGAGAGCCACATCGCATTTCACCTGTGCTAAGGATCGATTCCTTCATTTGTGGGGGAATTTACTGCAACTAAGTACAGTTTTTTCAAATTGGGAAGCATATTACAACAAGCCATTCTTTGGATACTATCTTATTGCCTTAGGGCACTAATGTATTTGGGCTGAATAACCTATGAGCAAGAAGATTGTGAACAATAGGTGTAAAATGTCTTTATTGGACATATACAAATAATTGATGCTTGTTGAAAGAGCTAGATACAGAAATCTTTATGAGCAGCTAAGTACGAATTGTTAGGCGTGATTTGATACACCAGATAAGTTGGGCTTTCTAAAATACTGATTTTATTATTTTAATAAAAAGATTTTCATTAGTATCTATTGTCGGCACTCTCTTATTTTTCTGTTATTTATAGATACAGACCACAGTTCTTCGGTTTGTTTGGGTGTGTTATTATATCATCAATGTATTGTGCTTTCTTTTATTGTTAATTTATAGATCTGGTTATTGCATTGACTTTGTGTGCACCAGTTATTATTTGCATTCATTAATCTGACAGCTAGCCTTCAGCACTCTATACTTTATTTATCTTGTGTCATTCGCCCTATGGAGTCCCTTGAGGCCAGACTTCACCTGGGGTGCTCCGTGGTGGCGTCTCCCTCCATGGATCCAATATGCTAGTGAATAAATGAATTGACTTCCTCTTTGGACATGATTTGGGGGGCTTGCGTAATAACGTTTCTCTCTTTATTTTTTACACATAGGTGGAGGGTTACCCTCATATTTTACCTGGAGAGGGATGTCTTATTTACATTTTTGTATATTCAGATATTGAATTACTTTTATATTGTTTATATTTTTGTTATATATTTTATGGTCTGATACAACTCAAAGGGAAACACCTTGCCCATTGAAATCTTCTGATTGGCTAGCAGCCATGTTCTCTTGCTTTGACATTCACAATGCAATCCCGAGGAAGAAGCCCCTTATTCTGCAAAACCGGTTAAGCCTATTCCTGTCTGCAGATGCCAAGATTATTCACTTTCCAGACTTCTAGACCTTGGTGTGCCAATTAGTCAAGAACTCCTAATTGCTCTTTAGCTGATATTTAATGCTGTGAATTACACTGCAAGTGTGTTCTTGCAATTATTTTTAAAACTGTTTATTTTATTCTTATTCTTTATATTATTGTTCCTCTGTTTCCCTTTATATCCAGGGTGCTCAACTCAAATCTGTTTCAGTAAAATATTTTTGGCTGTAAACTTAAAATCTGTGATATTTATTTCATTTCCAGACCTGTGCATTTGATGCAATTTATTTTAATGCATTTTCCTTGAGAACTATTGCTAGCAACGGTGGGCTGTTTCAATGTATCGGATTAGGGGTTTTAACTGGAGGTAATGTAGAAATATTTGAGTGGCAATGATGCATTACGCTGACCTTGGCTGTCAGGAGACAAGCATTAAATGAGAGTAGCAATATATCTGTATATGTGGGAGGCTCGGGGGGGGGGGGGGGGGGGAGATCAGTGGAAATAGTTTTTTTATGAATATTGGGTTAGGTTTGAAATGCTTCATAACAAAGGTGGATGTGGCTGCTTTGCTAAAGGAATTTAAAACTACTTGGGGAACATACATGGATATTCCGGGAATGAGAGAAATGCAGATGGGATGTCTTGGGAAGGTTTAAATAAACAGTAAGGGGAGAAATTCAGAATGGGTCAATCATTGTGTTCTCCTGTGATCATATGCTGGTTGATGTGAGGTTTACTGATGGTATTTAAAAGCCAGTTGAATACCACACAACAATAAATAGTCTCTAATATCAACTATTCGGCAGCCTTGTGGATGTGGACAGAGATCCTTCTATTGGTTGGTACTTGTTAAAACTTTTGTTGTTGCTTTTAATATTTCCCTTGATCCCAGAAGGACTTTGGCCATTCCTCTAAAACTCAACTGACCTCATGAAAAGACAAGAAGACAAATCTGGGTGGGAACCTCCTAACTGTACAGATTAAAGGTGTGTCACTAATGTGCTCCTGAATGGACAGGAGCCAGGGCCAATCAAGTGTATTTACATACCTGCTGTGGTCAGAACAGATTTGGTACATAGTGTTTTTCAAATAAATTAATCAGGTCTCCTTATGACTCCCACCCGTCCAATTTGGCATTTTCTATATGCTAATAGAGGTTCCCTATGCTACACGTCCATACGGCCAAGCTTTGTCTAGGCACAGCACCTGTTATTCAATATCGACATGTGTTACCTAGTGTGGTCGTCATGTAACAAGAAAGATCTGGTCACTAAAGATAGAAGCTGGTTGCACGAGGAAGCAAGCAAGACAAAAAAATGTAGATTAGTAGATCCGCTATGTGAGATATTAGCTCTGTCATTCTGATCAATAGAGCCAGTGCTTGGACCAACTGTGAAAAACTGAAATTCATTTCATTTATAATCTGTGATAATATTTCGTAGCGCTGTACACAGGTTGTTCTTTGCACTACACGTTGCTTGTGCGCTTAGAATAAGGATATCAACACTTAACCGAATTCCAAGAACAATTTAGTACTAATTGAAATCAAACTTTACCCTATTCAAATTTAATGAGCCCGATGTGAACATCCTCAAACTTAGCATATAGACAAGAAACCCACAGAGCAAAACAAAAAAATAGGAACTGAACCTACCTGAAAAAGAACATGTAGAGAGCAGCTGTGATGCAAAACAAAAGGACCTACAAGAAGCAACAAATAAAAAAACCAAATAAATAATATACACACGACACACATTTGTTAAAATGTTCCTAACATACTCTATTAAAGATGTTAATAAACACATACATGCATAAATAAAACAAGAAGTTTCTGACACCTACACCATTTAAAAAGTGGCTAACACATTTTCCGAACCTTACCCTAGTAGACTTTACATTAATGGGCTTCTCCCGAAAGGGATACAAAAACACTTATGACGTTGCTTGTACTATACAGAGGACGTCTTCAGAAGGGGAAGGTGGACCTGACTCAAAGGGTAAAAATGATGGCCAGCTCCTGATTGGATGGCCAGGTTCATTCATACTATTTTTTGAGCCTAGTGCATCGGAACCTCCCCATTGGCACTGCTACAACGCTACTCTCTGTCTATAGTGAAAGCATCCCAATGAAGAAGTGGCCACTGACAAATTACTCTGGGGTAACCGTGGCAATCATTTTTAAGCCATTATTCCTGAAATTCTGCTAATCAATGTACAGTGAGCGGCTGGCATTATCAGTCATGTCCTTAAATCCTAGAGAATTGGTAGGTATGATGGATTTTCTAAAGGGCTGTCTCCATTCTGTAGGTTACAACTACAAAGTAACCTACACATCAATCCACAGAAGTAATATCATTGTGAAAAACGGTGTACATTGGGTTATAATGATAACAGAAGAATAAAATACATACTGACAAATTACTGGCAGAGTTATGAAACAAACACTGAGGATATTATTACACATTTGCTTACACTAGAGTCATATTAGTGTGTTAGTGAGAATCCTGTGAGATATATATTAAACACACTCCTCTGTAAAAACTGAAATATTGTTCTTAGACGACATTGATTGCAAGGACTATTTAAAGTATTTAAAGCACATAAGGCTATACCACAATGACTGTGCTGCAAACACCAACACTAGGAACTGTGTCTTCAACTCCCAGCCCATAGCTGCAGTGCACAGGGTCCAATTTACTTTTTAATGCAACTATAATGCCTCCAGAATCTCTCTCTTTCCTGTCAAGGCATAGTCAAATCGCAGCATTACTCCGGTTACTCCCACCGCTTCTGGCCCAGCTTCAGGAAGATGGTCTCGGGAGACCGAGAGATCACCTATTTCGGGAGTCTCACGAACACTTCGCACAATCACGAGAAATACGCTCAATATTTAGAATATGGATTTTTTACACATCACTCATGACAATAAACAGCTTGGTTACCTCCTTTGCTCCTCCAGCTCCCACTCATGGGCTGATATAGAAGCAGCTTACCTCTCTATATCGGATTTGTCTAATATCTGGGGCCTACCTAAAATCTCCCAGCTCTGCACTGATCAGGAGCTCCCCTGCCTCACTATTTACTGCTCGGACCTGGGAGACCTGCAAAACCATCTCTCCTCAACTCCTCTGTCCATTATACCTCTGTGGCATGGCCCGCCTTTCACCCCTGGCATGCTTTATTCTTTCTCTCTGGCATGGCCCGCTTCGGGTATCCGATTCGCTGGTGACCTTTTGGACCGGGGAGGCCTATGACTTATGACGCCCTCCGCTCCAAAGACCCCGACCTAAACCTGCCCCTTTATCAATACCTACAAATCAGGCATTTACTCCTGCCGAGCGACCAACCTTCTCTGATTTCCCCATTTGAGACCCTCTGTCTCTCCTCCCCTCTTCGGAGAGGCATGATTTCTTCACTCTATAACTTACTCCTAGATGAGATACTGACCCTTGGGAATAGTCACAAGAGGGAGTGGGAGAGGGACTTGCCCCCTCACCAGAGGAGGACTGCTGGGGGACCATCAGATTAAGTGTGGCCTCCAGTTCCATATCCACATTAATTAAGGAGAATGCATGCAAGATCTATTAGAGATGGTATCTTACGCCGGATAGACTCGCTACAATGTATCCGACTGCCTCCCCTGCCTGTTGGCGGGAATGCGGTCATAGAGGTACCCTCTTACATATCTGGTGGTCGCGCCCTGTCATCTTCTCCTACTGGGATAAAGTAGCTAGCCTCCTGTCCTCCCTTCACCAATGCCTTATTCCCTATTAGGAAGGACCCTTGGTCCTTCCTCCTCTACTACCCTATACAAGATGTCAATGCCCACTCTGCGAACTTGGCCTTGCATGTCTTGGCGGCCGCTATGTTCCTGATAGCCAACCTGTGAAACGTACAGCACTCCCTCTCCCCGCGTCTCTTCTCCAAAATCCTATATCTGGTTCATTGCTAACATGGAGAAAATCACCTTCCTCCTACGAGATAAGAAAGATAAGTTTCACCAAATCTGGGCACCCTGGCTATATCAGTAACACCCCCAGCACGCCCCCCCCCCCCCATTTTATTTCTGCATTGCCTCTTACATACCTCCCACCCCCGCTCACATCACTCCTGCACGCTGAATCATTTCCTTTGCTCTCGGAGGTTCCTCCTTTCCTTGGTTCATTACAGCCGACAACCAACCCACCCCTCACCCCTCCCACTAATATTGATATTGCTTGAGACAGTACAACTTTTCATTTCTCCACTATGTTTCACGATGCATAGCAATTATTAACATGTATTATGACAGTAGTTGATTTTTTTTTTCCTTCCCTGTTATTTTCTCTGTGATTGTTCAAAAAGTAAAAAAATAAACAGCTTGATTTTCCGCCTGCAGAAACCTGCTGCTGAAAAACTGTTGGTGCGAATGTACCGTAGGGAATGTTGGTAAGAGGTAAAGAACATTGGTTCTAGTCACTAAAGAAGGGAGTGCTCCAGAACACAGGGCTGGAGGGACCTATAAATATTGCTGCTGAATCAGGAAGTGGTAATTAACGGTACTATGTAAGAAATGACTGCAATAGCCAATACTATATGTAAACTTTCCTGTGCGTGTCACGTTCTCATTCAATATTGAAAAGCAGCAAAAGACAAGCAGGCATCAATGTGTAAATCCCTCTCCTGACCTCATAGCGTTGGAGTAAAGTGTTTTGGCAACACAGCAGAAGAACAGCCACTCAGAAATCCACTTTCAGAAGAGAGTTCATTTCATCTGTATCAACACACAACCTGTACAGTCACATACATGAAAGGCCTTATAAAGTTTACCAAGGGCAGAAATAGCAGCCATTTCTATGGAGGAGGAATAAGTATAGAGCCCCGTGCATAGCGAGGATAAGATAACAAGTATGTCTTGAAAGGAATAGGCTGGAGCCATAAAGGTTAGGAGGCTGGAAGGAATCGAGGTGCCAGAGATTCTCCTTTTATCTGCAAGCCATGTGAAATTCAAGACAATGAGCCTCTCAGTCACTGCAAGGGAGAGCAGCAATGAATCATTACCAAAGGAGAGAGGAAATGTGTGGAAGGAGAGATATCCACAGAAGACATCCCCATGCTAGACCGAAAGTCTGGGATTTCCTACATTTTTTTTTTTTTTACACAAATGTTTTTTTTCTGTGGCATAGTAATATGTGGAATAATCTAGGTATAATACTGATACGTAGTTTATATTCTTTACCCTAGAGCAGGGGTAGGTAACCTGCGGCTCTCCAGGTGTTGTGAAACTACAAATCCCAGCATGCATTGCCTCCTATCTGCTGGTTATCTGCTGGCAAAGCATGCTAGGACTTGTAGTTTCACAACACCTGGAGAGCCGCAGGTTACCTACGCCTGCCCTAGAGCGAGGGTTCAACAGAAAGAAATGTGCTAGATAATGCATGTAGGATGGATCACCATAAACCTGTTGGATACACACACTGGTGGCAGCCATTTTGTGGGTGGAACCAATATAGGGAACTAGTGACATCAGTGAGGCATGAGGCACAAAGTGCCTCAGTGACATCAATTGTTCCTAGCGAGTAGGCCGAAGATTGGATCCGCCCACAAAAATGTCTGCCTCCGCTGTAGATGGGGCAGCATAACTGGCAACATTTTAAAATGATCTCCAGGGGCAGGTTCATCTAAGCATATCATGCACTGTAATGGAGAGGGAACTGCAATCCCTTCCATAATATGGAGATTGCATCAGTTTCTACAAGTACTCAATTTGCTAAACAATTTATTTTAGTATAAATTTACTTAAAGGGAAAGACCAGCTAGGGCCATTCACCAACAACAGTGCCCCCCCACACCCCCCCCCCCCAAAAAAAAAGGTAGGAGGAAAGTGTGTGTCCCTTCCACCCACACATTGTCATTGAACACAGAGTTTCTCTTAGCGCCCCCTTCTGGAGAACTCTAACACTACATCAGTGGTGAACTTAAGGTAATGGTAAAAACCCACAGAGGAGGGACTACATCGTATTACAGATACAGGGCAGTGGTCCATTATTTTTAGGAGAAATGTCCATGTAGGAACTTTCCCTGAACTTTAACTATTTTAATGTAAATAAAAGGGTAACAATAAACATAAGAGGAGAACTGATCACGCTAAAATCAGTCTCCAAGAAAGTACTACTCTTCTTCTCGTTAAATATTTTTTAAATAAGCCAATGCAATAGCGACATGCTATGAAGACATGTTCAAATCTGTCACATACAACAACCCCCGCTTTGGGATGCTGACGTCAACTGTCTGAGTTATTGGAACTTATTCGGGAAATAAATTCCTTACTCTATCGATAATTGGTTGGTTTTGTTAATAAACAGCTGAAGTTAACATGAAAATATCCGTAACAAATAAAGCATAATATATAAAATCAAGATGACATAAGTTAGACATCACTGAAAAACAAAGGTAGACTTTACTGTTATAACACTTGACTCGTCCCCAGGGATCGTGTTTGACATTGAAGGGGAAAATTTGTTCGGAACACGAGAAAGAACACGGACACCCCAGAACGTCACAGCCAAGCGAGCGCCCACTTCTCAGTCTGTCCCGGTCGTATTTGCTGACTATAAGACGTTTTATGCACCGCAGCATTGAAAGCTCTGTGTCTTTTAATCTATTAATGTAGACTTGCAATTTGGTCCTAATTGTCAGCTTCTTAACACTGTTGTATGGAAATGCTAAGTGTACGGCTCATTTGTAAAGTCATCCTGCTCTCTGATCTACTGGATACTCTTGAAGTTGTAAGAGATACAAGAGGGAGAGATTTACGGGTTGCTATTATTATTTTGTACCCTCTCGAGAAATCTTAGAACTGCATCTGCCCCTTCGACAAATTGCCAAAGCTCCCTTCACTCTGTCAGTTACAAGTGCATTATTGCCACCGGTTGGAAACGGTTAAATATTAAAGTTCAATGAGACCTCGGATGTATAATCCCAAGTAAGAGACACAACTTCAGTTAGAACATCAAATAGATTTATTTGAAATAAACTTAGCTACAAGTGTTGATCGATTCATAGGTATATATGTCCAGTACAGCAATCACATCAGCAATTCTCAGTCCTCAGTCAGTCAGTGAGGATAGAATGGGTTTCAGGCTCCCTGGCAGAAGGCTACTGAGCCTTCCCCGTTGTGGGTTTGAAAAAGTGGTGATGTTGCCTATAGCAACAAATCAGATTCTAGCTGTCATTTTGTAGAATGTACTAAACAAATGATAGCCAGAATCTGATTGGTTGCTATGGGCAACATCTCCTTTTTTTCAATCCTGCAGTTTAGTAAATATACCCCTTAGTATCTGTTCATAAAGAGACAGATATAAATCAATGTCTTACCTAGCAATGGATGTCTAAATAGCTCTGTTTTCTTGTACAATACTTACTGCAGAGTCAGATTTCTGTGAAAATCTGTCCTACAGCTTAAATCACTCAAAGCGTAACTAGAGTCACAAACTTGTGCTTAAGAACACCAAACTCCTGAGGAAGCTTGGAGAGTCCATGTGAAACGCGTAGACAAACGTGGCGTATATTACTCAGCTAAGAGGTGACTCTGAACAATAGGATTCAAATTATTATTATTATTATTATTAATATTTATTTATAAGGCGCTACAAGGCATCCGCAGCGCCGTACAGAGACAAACAAAATCACAATACAATGGGAGACAGCACAGTACAGTAAACACAGCAACTCAGTACGCTCAATGCACAGCTAGAGAGGGCGGGGAAGGGGGAGGGAGGATCCGAAAACGACGGGGCCCAAGAAGGGGGGCGCGGAAGACAGGGAGACCCCCAGGGGGGAGGAGGGAGCGAAAGTGGAAGTGGGGTGGAGGACCTTTGAGGAGGAGGGCTAAGTAGCTGGAGAGCAGAGTTAGAAGTGGTGGAAACAGGAGGAGAGATGGCAAATGAACAAATGAAGGTTTCTGCACAAGTCACCTGTAGTCCTACTCTGCATAGCCGGAACACTACACGAATTATACAAGCAGACAAAAAGTCTACATTAATTTTCATTACATACAAATACCCCTCCAACCCTTCTAACATTTAGCAGAGGAAATTAATAAAAAGCACTTTTAACTAGTGGAACTGGAAGCTCAAGTCAATGCCTAATCATTGGGACACAATAATACACAGGGTAGATTATATAATAAATGTCTGAGTCATCAGAAGCATTTATCCCCCTCCCCCTGAAAAAGGGGACAATCCACAATGAAAATGCGACAGGTGCATTTGCATCAAAAAGGGAACCAGTTGGAAAGTGATAGACAAAACATGATTGTCCTTGAACGCTCAATGATCACTATTTTCTATTTACATACCTGCCCAGAATACGGCTGGCTCCATGTACATGTGTGAAAAGGTGCATTAAGGAGACATTATACAGCTGCGATAAAACCTATTTATAATGTCCCTGTGGGGATAACTGTTTAATGTGTAACTGTATATAGGCAACAGGTCCTCTTTTATAGGAAAGAGTATTTAAAATTTTGGGACTAAGAAGCAGGGATCAGGGAAAAGGATGGGTATCAGTAAGGTGGAAAGTGGAGAAAAATGTTCAAGCCGCAGATAGGGGCATATTCAATTGTTCCCGTTTTCCGCAGCGTAAAAAGTATTACAGTTATTACGGTAATACTAAGCCGGATTTCTGAGCCGCGAGCTGAAATCTAGCGTGAAAGGTACCGTAATAACGGTATTTACGCCGCGTTACTTTGGCCAGTAACGCCAACAATTGAATATGCCCCATAGTGTGTGTCTATTAAAGTAGCTTAATTTACTAAATGGTAACAAATATTTGAAAGCTGTGTTCTACAAATATTGGCACGTATGAAAGACTGCGGATACTATGAAACCCCTTAATAATACATAATGGACTTAAACTGGGTACACACCTCTGCAATCTTACTTCAGAAGCGGTTTCTATAATGATTTTACCAACGATTGAAAATCCCGATGATCATCCAGATTTGTGTGTACAAACCTACACGATTTACCATTAGATCTGTGATCTTCATCTGTTATAATCATCTGCTGAAAAGATTGTGATTCTGTACACTGTACAGATATCTGCCTACACTGCTGGCTGTGAGTGTGTACACACTTCCACATTTGCCCGACATCGTTCCATTGTTGATCAAATCAATCAATACAATGTGTTTTTGATACGATAAAACATGATTGTGGGAGCGTACACGCTCTTGAAATATCTGACCAAACGCCCGTTTAACGTGTGATCTGCACAATAAATGCATCAGCGTGTGACCGGCTTTAGACCTCTGTAGTATTCAAGTGGCAAGCTAGATGTTAACAGTATAGGAAAGCGAGTAATCACTTGTACCAAATGATTTAGTTAGTACCTGTCCATTTAAGGAAACTCCTGTTACCAATCAATACTTCAGTTACAAGGGTGTACAATAAAATGTCCAATCTACCCTTCCTAGCCAAGCTAGAGAAGGGACACTGAGCATTTGCAGACTTTTTGCCGCACCCGTGCAGTTTGCTCTTGTGAAGCAGAAAGAGGTTTTGCGATAAGGCCGTGTGGAAGATATCTCCAATAAGTGGTTAGCACTTCTGCCTCCCAGCGCTGGGGTCATGAGTTCAATTCCTGACTATGGCCTTATCTGTGAGGAGTTTGTATGTTCTCCCCGTGTTTGCGTGGGTTTCCTCCGTGCTCTTCGGTTTCCTCCCACACTCCAAAAACATACTAGTAGGTCAATTGGCTGATATCAAAAAAATTGACCCTAGTCTCTCCCTCTGTGTATGTATATTAGGGAATTTAGACTGTAAGCTCCAAAAGGGGGCAGGGACTGATGTGAGTGAGTTCTCTGTACAGCGCTGCAGAATCAGTGGCGCTATATAAATAAATGTTGATGATGATCTCTGCAGGAAAAGCGACACACCGGAACAGCCGATAGCACCATCACGGCGAGATAACATTGATAAATTGTTGCAAAACTATATTTTTAATCGCTGAGATAAGGATCTATAAAACATATTGGTTATTGCCCAAATCTTTGAAACAGACATCTACGTTTGATTCCTTTTACACCTAGAACCCTTTGTTTATATACCACTAGGCCACAAGCCAGTGAATATGTTCTCTACTGTCGCTCTACATAAGCACGCTAAGAAGAGATCTAGATATACTCCCCCGGATTCTAGTCTGACATGTTTTCAGAAAAAAAAAAGAATAAAACAATTTGTCAGTTAATGGACGGGCGGCGTGCCGGCGGCTGTACCACACCTCTGCCCAGGCAGCTGTAGGCAACTCTCCTGCAGCCCTGCCAAAAAACAGCTTAAGCAATCAGTAGGCAGGTAGGATGAAAAGGAAGATTAGCGTGTGATATTAAACAAGAGATTATTGGGATTCATGTTCAGTTAGTGCTGTTTTATCCTAAGGAAATGACTGGAAGTGGCATGTGTTGTACATAATCAAGCTAAAACATATCACGCCTGTCAACAAAAGGCACGGGGTAATTCTGAGGCTTATATTTTCCGGATCAGCGTTTAGAAGCCCTAAAGAGATCTCCGTGGGATATGTCAGCCGTTCTAACAAACATTTAATTACATTAATATTACCAAATCTCAAGTCACATTCACAAACTGATGAGGTAAATTAAGTCTTGCAGGTGTAAATGAGAGGAATTAAGTGATTATCCCAAGAATGTTATCCTGTATATTCTTTTCTAATACTATATACATCTTTTCCAATGGCAAAACACTGCTCTGTTCTTAAATCAGACGGTTTAAGCAAAAACAGGGCGTGGGTTCAATAACGAGCGATTACCTCAAAAAAATGAAGTAAAAATAAATAGCTGTAAGCCTTTGGTATTTCCGAGGTGTATTTGCAGAGAAACGGTCACGGAATTGCAGAGATGGCCGCTAACCGGTATTGGCGCAACTGAACAGGGAGGCGCGGAGTCTAACGTACCCCCGGTATTCACCAGGGACCCCCGCAAGGGGGTTTGGGCTTAGCTGCAGAGGGTACGCAGGTCGCGGTTCTCCAAGACAGTCACCGGTGTAGCGACAATAGTAGACAGGCGTAGTCAGGCAGTCCAGGTCAGAGCCAACCGAGTGGTGCAGTACACAGGGAGGATCCAGAGAGAAGCGGCAGCGAGGTACCAAAACGAAACACAGGAGAGTAGTCACAGGAAGCCGAGTCAGAACCGAAGAACAGACTGAATCAGAAGTTCAGGAAGGCTGAACCAGGAGTGAACCAATACTCTGGCACTAGACATGTGTTAGAGGCTGCTTTATATACACCCTAAGGTGCTTCCTGATTGGGTTAGGGAGATTTTGGCGGTCAGACATGCTGGCTGCAGACAGGTGAACAGAGATAGCGTCCCGCTGCTAGGCAACAGGACGTGTTTGTTGAGAACGTGCAGGCGTCCGTCTCCTGCACCAAGTGTCAGTGTGGAGACGGCGCCTGACAGAAACCATCATTATTCAAATGTTTACAATATTGAACTTCGTCAAAGGACAAAGTTATTTTTTTTGAAAATAAAAACTTTGTTCATACTGAGAAAAAGTAGCATTTTCCCCTCACGAATATTATATTACACAAAATGTATAGATTAATTACATATGCTAACTACATACAACAGAGGCAGCCATTTTTGTAGGCTGAACCAATACTCGCTCAATGGGTGCAACTCAATTGCCAGCAGTGTGGCTGGCGGACTTCGCACAACGAACATCGCTGGGAATTACAATAGAAATCTCCCCAGCGAAGTGTCTCAGGAACGTCCATTGGACACTTCGCAGCTAATTGACCTTCCCCCAATGTGCATGAATGATGTCACTGGTTCCAAGTGAATCGATAGGCTGAATTCTCATGAATATTCTAATGAATACCCAATAAAATCACTGCCTCCACTCTTTTGCAGGAAACTGGTACACTTTAACGGCAAGCAAAGCTCTTACCTGTGGGTGGCGCTGTTTTATGACTCACTAAGTGTGTTGTCATTTTACATTGGGAAAGCAAGCGGCGCAGAGCTTGTACTCATAAATAAATGTGGATAATCTGAGAAACATGTCTATATGTTTTATTAAACATTTACAGAAGAAAGAAAATGAAATAAAATACCAAATATATTAGGGTATGTTTCCAGTTAAGCATGACTCGCTTGGAATCCTATCCCTGTGATTTTATAGACGTATGTATTTATTTATGCTATATGGTGAAGAGTGGAACATTTGTTTTATAACCATCGCAGCAGATACATCTATGTACGCATGCACGTGAAGGGCCTGACCTTCAGCCTCGGAGTACGGCTGTGTTAAACTGCGCTCATCTAACGCTCAGAGGTCAATGCCACGGGAGAACTTCCTGGGGCATTTCCAAAATGCTTCTAAATCAAAGTAAAGGTCATTCAGGTCACGTCCAAATACCAGTGTCCCCCACCCCCACCCCTGTGTAGAACAAGAAGCCTCCCAGCAGAGTTAGCCAGCATAGTCACGTCACGCTGTGAAGATGATTACCAGCGAAGTGGAGCCCCACTGCCGCGTGTAATTCCTCACAATGGATCAGCACTCGCACAGTGAAATACTTGCCCTTTCCTTATATATAAAGCTTGTATTAGTCATGGCCTCTAAATAAATAACAAAACACTGGACTATTGGCATGGGACTGCCAAAAGGAATCAACTGTGTTAACTCAAAGTTGATGACTTGTTTCAACAGAGCCAGAATCTGTATATATATGGAGTATGCAGGCATCACCAGATGCTCTATGTACATTATTTGACTCGTCTAGTCTACGTATAGGACACTATAATCAGTTATACAGCTGGCATCAGAGAGGTGGGCAGCCGGTATAACATGCAGGACTGTATATTCTATCTATATCTCTGTATATTATACAGCTGGCATCAGAGAGGGGGGCAGCCGGTATAACATGCAGGACTGTATATTCTATCTATATCCCTGTATATTATACAGCTGGCATCAGAGAGGGGGGCAGCCGGTATAACATGCAGGTCTGTATATTCTATCTATATCTCTGTATATTATACAGCTGGTATCGGGGAGGTGGGCAGCCGGTATAACATGCAGGACTGTATATTCTATCTATATCCCTGTATATTATACAGCTGACATCAGAGAGGGGGGCAGCCAGTATAACATGCAGGACTGTATATTCTATCTATATCTCTGTATATTATACAGCTGGTATCAGGGAGGTGGGCAGCCGGTATAACATGCAGGACTGTATATTCTATCTATATCCCTGTATATTATACAGCTGGTATCAGGGAGGTGGGCAGCCGGTATAACATGCAGGACTGTATATTCTATCTATATCTCTGTATATTATACAGCTGGCATCAGAGAGGTGGGCAGCCAGTATAACATGCAGGACTGTATATTCTATCTAAATCTCTGTATATTATACAGCTGGTATCAGAGAGGTGGGCAGCCGGTGTAACAGTCTACAGCGAGGACTCTCTAGCTCACCATGATAAAAGTCAGACAGATAGCAGGTGTAAGGTATATGTAAGGGACAAGGGGGGAAAAGCATTGCAAATATAATTTATTGAAAATGTCAGAACAATGTACTGCGGTCTGTCGTTTATTTTGACATTATAATATATAAAAATGTGTCCCGTATACAAAGTGGAAGCAGCATTTAGAACAAAAGTTGGCTCAGAGATTGTCACACAATCCTTGGTGTGATACTACACAGCACGTATCATTTTCATTGACCTTTGCTTTTTTCTGTCAGTAAATGTACTGATGTTTGCCACCTCTGGTAGGAGAATTTATTCATATTATTAAAATGACAGGATAAAAAGGTCAGCGAAAAGAAATAAAATAAACATTTTTTGATAACCTCCATGCCAGCTAGGTATGGAATCTATTAGCCAAATAATATTTCTCAAACCTGTTCAAAAAATATTTGAACATTTATCAGAAAAATTTCTTGAGTTTTCGATAGATTTAAACTAAAAACAAAACAAAAAAACTGAGCTAAATCTTTTTTGAAAGTTAAACCGATTTCCAGCTGGTCTGATGATGTTCAGGTTAAATGGATCAATTTTAACACTTTTCAATTGTGAACAGAAAATGTAAACAGTGTTAAAAAATAAAAAAATATTTAAATACACTAATATAAACTTGAAAGGAAACTGCAAATTTCAATCAGGATCTTGGTTACATGCTTGTACCCATCAAACTGATGAAATCTGACGTATTTCAAATGGATTCCAAAATTTTGAGCACTGCTAGGACTAAGGATTTTTAGGCTTGGTTCTCCAAGTTATGTAAAACTCCTTATCCTAAAGTATACTAAACTATATTTATGTGTATATCTGTGTATATGACTTAATCATCAACAATTATTTAAAAACATTGTTTCTTTCTGGGTTTTAAAACGTTCTGGATAACAGGGCTCCCATACAGATTTCACATAGTCAATTTTGTCTTTGGAACTAAAGGGATAACCATTGATCTTTCCAGCCAGCACAGGACTTGGAAACCAGATTATGTTCCTTCCACTGGAATTGTCAGCAACGAATGTTCTGGATTCCTTACTCTGAATCCCTCAGACTTATTTAATATGAAGGACAAAGCCGATGCTAAACTATTTATACCCGATAGCCTTAATAATGAGAGAGTTAAAGTGCTAATTGCAAGAAAATATTCCATTCACTATAATTGCAGCATTGAGATCCACCACTTTGCACCTTTAGTCTAATTGGAAAAATGTCCAGCTGTTGTTTTGCACTAGATAAGTTGTAAGGACGCTCCGTGTAAGTCACTGTGGTGTCTTGGCAATATGAGGTGTAAAACAAAGTAATACTGTGGCTAGTAAATCAGGATAGTTTAATATTATAATAAAAAATGATCAATTTAATAAGAACTATTAGTTAACATCCGTAAAGCTGGGTACACACTACAGAGAATTACTGCAGATGCGATTTCTGTAACGATTGTACCAACGACAAAGTCCCGATGATCATGCAGATTCCTGTGCAGACACCTACACAATTTATCTTCAGATCTGTGCCCTTCAACTCTAATAACCATCTGCTGAAAAGATGGTGACTCTGTACACTGTACAGATATCTGTCTACACTGCTGGCTGTGAGTGTGTACACACTGCCACATTTGTCCGATATCGTTGCATCGTTGATTGTGATTTTTTAGGAAGTTTAGAAAACAAATCAAAAGGACGCGATGAGCTTTGGTACGATACAACCAGATCGTGGGAGCGTGTACACTAATGCAATATCTGAACGATAACTGTATGAAGTTACTTTAGTGTGTACCCAGCTTAACATATAATAGTACTTAATGCATAAAAAATTGTAGTTTGATGTTAGCTTTTCTTTCATTTAAATTTTTATTATGATTATTATTATTATTATTATTAATTTTTAATTATAGGGCGCCACTAGGTATCCGTAGCAACGTACAGGGACAGACAGAAACACGATACAGGGTGAGACAGCACGGTACAGTTAACAAAAAGCACAGTAACTCAGAAGCTCAATGTACAGCTTAATGAGAGGTGAGAGCCCCCAGCAGGGTAGAAGGGCAGGAGGACCTCACGGAAGAGACATGGAGCTGGATAGCAGAGTTAAGGTGGTGGAGAACAGCAGGAGAGGAGATTCAACCTTACAACCGGATAGGACCTCAAACATCCTCATCAACATTTATTTATATAGCGCCAGCAAATTCCGTAGCACTTTACAATTGGGAACAAACATTAATAAGACAATACTGGGTAATACATACAGACAGAGAGGTAAGAGAACCCTGCTCGCAAGCTTACAATCTATAGGACAATGGGAGTTAGAAACACAAGGGCATGTGCTACATCATATTGCACAATGGACCAGCCAGACTGCAAAGGTAAAAGTACAAACACACTCTGAACCTGACTATAACCCAACTGTTGTATTCGTGGACCTTGAAAGAGACGGAGATTACACAGAAGTGGGCGGGGTTTCACTCCAAAGTGGGCGTGTTTGGCTGTATTGGGATCTGGGGGTTGGGTAAATAAGAGGTGGGTCTTATTTTATCTTGTTTTTTTAATAGATAAGTGTTGGAATCCTTTCTACTGTACATATTTAGCAGGTTACATCTAAAATAGTTTCCAAGGACATTTCGATGCTACCCGTACCCATCATGTACAGTACGGTCTGGATAGGCAATTTGAGAACTACTATCCCCATCAGGCTATGCTTCATGAACTTGGTTAGAATACCACTTGTTTGGAGTTTCAGGGCTTCTGTTCAAAACATATCAAGTGATAAAGTCCAGAGAGTAAGAATGGATTTTGCAGCTGGTATGTCAGAGGTGCAGGTGATGCTAAGAAATACAATTCCTCTTAATCATACCTGTCAACAATCGCAAAAGGAAAAATCAGGACAAATTAAGCCAGGTCCAGATCCAATCAAACACCACCCAATTATCCCTGTTTTCCAGTAGCCGCTTATAGCGCTTAAACTCATAAGCTTTTTTATTTTAAGAAGTTACACCTCCTTTAAATAAGGAACAACTTCACATAAAAAGTGTTTGCACAATGAGTGTCAGGGTTTTGGGGTAAATGACGTGTACGTGGTAATTGCCTCAATGGGACACAGCCAGCAGCTCTGCAGGTGACTGTCAGTTCTTACGAGTCCATCTAAATATCCAGCATTCCCACGCGCAAAACCTCACAAACATCTGGACCTTATATCCCTTTCTGTGTTTGGCACAGTGCTTCTTTCTCCATAACATTTTTTTATTACAAAGAAAAATGTATCCCCCCTACACAGCCATGTAGGCATTTATTAAATATAACCTGCACAGACTTAATAACCAAGCTTCTATCGTTTTGTTTGGATACTTATTTCTTATGTGTATATAGACTTTATACAATTAACGAGCACAGTTTGAAAACAGGTCGGTTACAGCAACAGCAAAACATCTGTAGAGTAATTTTAAGACATCATCCCCCACCGGTGAACCCTCATCACATCTAGTCAGGCAAGTCCGTCTGCAGCACTGATTCTTTGCTACCCGATGGATTTGCACTCCTCCTCCTCCTTTATGGATTAGATCCCATAAGGGCTGTATTGCCTTCGCCATTCTTCAAATGTCCTTAGTTTTTGACATATGTTGTGTGACTGAAGGAGATTTAATGAGAGATGCCCATGTAAAGGTAGATCCAGCCACTGCACTCAAGTGCAGAGATCTATCGCCAGTTTCTGCTTGACCCCCAGTACCCAAAAGGAAAGACACTGTGACAGGATGGACCGCCTATGCCACCTTGTTTGTTGCTGCTGGAAACCGGCTGGGCTTACTTTGCCACTGTTCCCTTTCGTTATTTTGAATACGCCCCTCCGGCCGCAGTGGGAGGGGCCTGCTGCCACCACTGAGCTCTTTATGGCACTCAGAACCACGTTCCTTCTGGGTAACTGTCACTGCTAGTGTACTCCTGTGCTGGTACATTAAGGCTGGTACTTCGGACCTCTTACTATGGATCCGGGTTGCTGTGGATGGATCCTCCCTGGCCCATCACACTGACCAGAGCTGCAGGTAGCAGGCAGAGCGGTGTCCTGGAAACGCTTGGGTCCAAACCTCAGAATCAGCTGGAGAACGGATTCGATTTAGGGTCTAATCGGCAGGTCGCAGGATTACAGCGATATTGAAGAAGTTGTCAAGCAGGTCTTTGAAGCAGAGTGATGTTTATTGCTCAAGTGTCCTGACAAGGACAGTCCCACTGATTTAAGGTATCAGTGGTCAGGTCAGATGGAACATCAGAATGATACATTTCAGTGTACAAGTCTGTGCATTTATACCTTTCAGACACATGCTATTTTTAGCATCAGGATATACTCTATTTACACAAACATAGATTTACATGCATTGCAAAGACACTAATATTTATACTTGGCTATGAAATTCTTAAAACTCTTGCTGTGATTTCCTGGATCTTATCTCAGAAGCAGGAGACCCACTAGCAAGTCAAAAGGTCTGACTGGCATGAATACTTCAGACAGTCGCCGAATACCCATTCCCACAGAACAACAAAAAACCCCAAAACAAGCTATTTCCCCACATCACAATACACCAAAGGCTTGGTAAACACAGGCTCATTGTATCGGATATATACATCAGAAATAGGCCTATCCTATAGCAAGATTAAACAAGAGACAAATTTCTTCCTCTGGTCTTAGAAATAACGATTTCCTATCTCAAAAGTTATTTAATAGTGATCCAGTGACAACCTGCAGTTCTGCATCCGGACAAAAAGGTATAAATCAAGGGCAGTGTGCTATGACGTCACGGCACACCATTCCTTTCAGAATGCAGAAAGTTTCCAATATCTGCTAAATAGGCAACGCTGGTGCTTCCACACATCCGGCAGGCCCTGGCTTATATATTGTGGCAGGTCCTTTGCAGAAACAGACAGTATTGACACTGGGTTTATACAGGATGTGATCTGCAGCTAAAAATTACTTGATTGGCCGCAAAATTGCACTGTAGATAATTATTATGATTAATAGATTTCATTAATTTAAATTATTTTAGTGCATATTTAACCGTGCTAGAGAAGGATCAAGAAAAAGTATTCTCTTTCTTCTGCCCCAAAAAACATGAATTATATAACGAAGTGAAGTCACGGATGCTCTGCAATAAAATTGGCCAAACCTTTATAATACAGATCAATCTCTTCTTGCATCTGTGGCCCTAAAATCCAAATTTTTGTTTGAATTAAATGTATATGAGGGTTACAGGTTAACGAAACAGCTTTTTCATTTTTGTATTGTAAGTTTAAAAAGCACCAACACGGAGGGTCATGTATAATATTAGATTAAGCTGCAGAACGTTAGGGTAAAAACATGGAGTAAGGATCGGTAGTTGGGTTTCATCTGGTTTGTGAGACGAGCGAGAATAGTGAAGAGAGAGTGTAGGGAGAAGAGACACGATTAGACTACAATAACATTTATTGGAACATTAATTGTGGCTTTGTAGTCTACCAATGAACCTTTACTGTTATTTACTGCAGTACAGGTCCATTATCTCCACGGCAGATAAGGTTATTGCGGTCTCAATGGCAGCTAGTATGTTTTGCATTCCACTAAAAGCTTGCAGATGTTAGGACCTTTAATGACTATGTTTAACATGACATTGTTTGGTAAATACGCACAAAGGGCAAAGCCACTGACGTCAGTTTCAGATAATGAACCAGGCTCTAGGAGAAACATGGATGGACTTGTGCAGTTTATCTACACAATTCATTAGAAAAGCTCCCTGTATTACATAGGTACAAGTTGCATCCATCATAGGAAGAATGAATGAAGCAAACAATGGACTAAACAACGGGCATGTTTAATCTGTGCAGCAACCCCATCGCAACAAGCAGAACTAGGATTGGGGGATAACTCGCCCCGATAGGTGTCTGTTGTCCCATGATGTTCCTGGATCTCAACCTGGGAAAGTAAGTGCTGGCAAGGGTATATTTCTGCCTAATTATGGGGGTCTCGGGTAATTAAACCTCCATGGTTTTGCTAGTTGGGAAAGAGGAGGATTTATTGAAGAACATAACATTCTGCATTGAATTCTGCTTTAAGGGCTAATTCCACCTAAAACTCTTTTTTACATAATGCCCCCTCCTTCAAACTGCATCTGCACATACGCTGCTTGGGATGATTTGCATCAAGAACCTCTTGTTAAAAAAAGAAAAAGGTTAAAAGAATTTCTAGAGGTTATTGAAAAAAATAATAATTGCCTGACGTTCCGATTGGAAACAATGCTTTATTTAAATATTATTCTATGAAGATTGCAGCACAAGAGTAGCCCTTAACCAATAGGGGTTTTCTCTACTTAATAAATAGATCAATCAAGTTTCAAGCCCTTAAAGAATGAACGAATCAACTGGAAGTCTGTCCAAACTTTTGCACATGCCCCATTTAATGTTTTATGTTCCTCTGTCTGTAAAACTAATAGTGAATTAACTTGTTCTTTAAATATATGACATTTCCTCTATTATTTTTCCCATTATCTCTTGAGGAGTCGCTTACTTTGACCTCCAAGATTCTCAGCAACGTATATTCTTAATCCTCTATTTAGTTTAAAGTTTATTTTAGTTCCTGCCATGTAAAGTTAGCAAAATGCCCTCTGGATTCCCTTCCTCTCTCCCCAGGAACAGTACGCTCAGTAGATTTACCTATTTCACCACCGCGCTCGAAATGTAGACGCTACATAAAAGTTTTGTTGGCAGACATTAAATAGCTAAAAGGTTTCATTATCAATTGTTTCAAGATTCCTTCTTGGCCCCGTACCAAATGGAAATGTTAATAGGACCTTTCAGTGGCAAGTCACAAGGCTGATAGCGAACGTGGTATAACATCTACGTTGGGCTAATTTATAGGCTTTGTTCCTGCGGCCAATAATAGACCTGCAAAGAATGGCTTAACTGTTTCACTGCCAGGCCGACGAACAAAACCTAAGTCTGCATCCTTTGAAGATCACCTTACCACCGTGTCTATTTAATGCCGATTGGGGGATCTAGAGGGGCTTTTGATGGATCTGTGGAGTAAAAAGTCTCAGTCTTTAAAAGGTCTTACACTTCAAAACACCAAATCAAATTTAATTACAGAGCCCTCTCTCTTACTACCAGCCCCCTTTACAGCACCAACAGGTAAAATCTCATTTATGTATTCCTTTCAAGTCACCCCTTTCCTATTAGTTAACCTTACTATAACATCCGTTTCAGTATTATAAGAGGACATTATGCAGAGGGAGCACTGTTCTACATATTTTTTACTGAAGCACGGTGGCTCGGTGGTTACCACTTCTGTCTCACAGCACTGGGGTTATGAGTTCAATTCCCGACCATGGCCTTATCTGTGTGGAGTTTGTATGTTCTCCCAGTGTATGCGTGGGTTTCCTCCGGGTGCTCCGGCTTCCTCCCAAACTCCAAAAACATACTGGTAGGTTAATTGGCTGCTATTAAAAAAACTGACCTTAGTCTCTCTCGGTCTGTGTATATTAAGGTATTTAGATTATAAGCTTCAATGGGGCATGAACTGATGTGAGTGAGTTCTCTGTACAGCGGAATTAGTGGCGCTATATAAATAGCTGCTGGTGGTGATGATGATAAGAAAGAAGAAAATTAAATCTCACAGTGTTTAAACATGGCTTTTCTATCAATTACGGATTGGTAAAAACAGCTCTGATTTCATTTCACGCGTTTGCTGAAATTAAGAATTTACTGAAACATTGATTCTGGCGGTTTGCGGAATCAAATTTTATCCCATTTGTTTCGTTAGGAAACTGGTGAATACATTAAAATGGCTCTCACATGGCACTGGTCCCCGTTGCTGAATATTGGTTCAGACCACACAATGACTGCCAAGGGTAGGCTAGAATTAGTAGTGGTTACAACGATACTAATAACTGTGAAATAAAACAAAATCTTCAGTATAGTGTTTAATAGGACATAGTATATTTAATTCTGAGGAGAAAAAATATGGTACATGATGGTTATAGTCAAGGGACAATTTGATATTTATATTTTGATTTCTGCTCAAATGAATTGTTGAGTAGACAGGTGTGCTTTAGGTTTGATAGGAATGTGGGGGGGGAAATATGGCTCTGCATATCAGTCTGGCAGCAGATACAGCTCTGCATATCAGTCTGGCAGCAGATACAGCTCTGCATATTAGTCTGGCACCAGATACAGCTCTGCATATTAGTCTGGCACCAGATACGGCTCTGCATATCAGTCTGGCAGCAGATACAGCTCTGCATATCAGTCTGGCACCAGATACAGCTCTGCATATTAGTCTGGCACCAGATACGGCTCTGCATATTAGTCTGGCACCAGATACGGCTCTGCATATTAGTCTGGCAAAAGATAAGGCTCTGCATATTAGTCTGACATTAGATACAGCTCTGCATATTAGTCTGACATAAGATACGGCTCTGCATATTAGTCTGACATCAGATACGGCTCTGCATATTAGTCTGGCACCAGATACGGCTCTGCATATTAGTCTGGCACCAGATACGGCTCTGCATATTAGTCTGGCACCAGATACGGCTCTGCATATTAGTCTGGCACCAGATACGGCTCTGCATATTAGTCTGGCAAAAGATAAGGCTCTGCATATTAGTCTGACATTAGATACAGCTCTGCATATTAGTCTGACATAAGATACGGCTCTGCATATTAGTCTGACATCAGATACGGCTCTGCATATTAGTCTGGCACCAGATACAGCTCTGCATATTAGTCTGGCACCAGATACGGCTCTGCATATTAGTCTGGCACCAGATACGGCTCTGCATATTAGTCTGGCAAAAGATAAGGCTCTGCATATTAGTCTGACATCAGATACGGCTCTGCATATTAGTCTGACATTAGATACAGCTCTGCATATTAGTCTGACATTAGATACAGCTCTGCATATTAGTCTGACATAAGATACGGCTCTGCATATTAGTCTGACATCAGATACGGCTCTGCATATTAGTCTGACATTAGATACAGCTCTGCATATTAGTCTGACATAAGATACGGCTCTGCATATTAGTCTGACATCAGATACGGCTCTGCATATTAGTCTGACATCAGATACGGCTCTGCATATTAGTCTGACATCAGATACGGCCCTGCATATTAGTCTGACATTAGATACGGCTCTGCATATTAGTCTGACATTAGATAGGGCTCTGCATATTAGTCCGACATTAGATACGGCTCTGCATATTAAACTTGGTACCAGATATGTCGGTGCACACACTTTCATGAGGTAAGCAGGCTTACCATTACTTGCCATAAGTTTAGCTATAACTACACCTCACGGAACGGGTATTTTTTGCTAGTACATGGCTGAAAACACAGAAGCTAGACAGAAAAAGCACAGCGTGTAGTAAATTCTTCATCTGGATGTGGAAAAACCCTTTAAGATTAAATAGAATTTTTATTTATATGGAACAGCTGCCTGAAAGAGTTAGTGGAGCCTAGAAATAGAAAGAGACAAATAATCCAGATTATAATGTTTAACTTTCAACCAGACAGAAAGCCATAAAGTCTTCTCCAAAACGCGATGGAACAGACTGACTCCTATGTGCAGGATAATATCGCTCTCGTATTTCACAGGAGCCTGGAAATATACATCTGACGCAAGCTGTCATCGCAATGTAAGATTAACTCTTACACGTAATGTGAGTTCCCAGTAATTATCTCATTACAGCTATTAAATCACATTAAAATGAGTTACTGGTGCTGGTCAGGTTTTCCTCTAGCTTCACAATGTATATGTACTTATTGTTTATATGTATATAGCTAATGCATTTCATACATGCAGTGAGGTAAAACAAGAGAAGCCTGCTCACATTGTGACACCATATTGCACATTTACAGAAGTATTTGTGAAGACCGAGGGGTAGGTTTACTAAAACTTCTAAAATGGAGATGTTGCCCATAGCAACCAATCAGATTCTAGCTCCCACTGTTATAGAACATTCTAGAAAATGATAGCTATATTCTGATTGGTTGCTATGGGCAGCACCTTCACTTTTCCATTTTCAAAGTTTTGCCCAAGAATATTTTTTAATTAGAAACTAAAAAAGTATACCCATCCACTATACATAGTATCATTATGTGGGCTTGGCCAATAATCATGAGTATGCAGGCTAGTGACACCAATGAGGCAAGAGATGAATCTTGGTTGAGCCAACAAAATGGCTGCTTTGTAGTGATCGAGAACACTTTAAAAAACATTTATCACTTAAAGTTAAGCCATTAAAGCTTAGGGGTGTAAAAAGACACTTTCCTACAGGTCTTTTAATAGTTCACAATGGAAGCAGGAGGACTGAAGGGGTGTTTCATGTGTAGCAGCAAAATGGGCAAGCAGGAAGTGAAAGTTATATCTAAGCTTTATTTTCTTCCTATTTAGACCTCAGTCGAGCACTGTGAGGCAGCAGTGCTAACCACTGTGGCACCGTGCAGCGCATTATTGCAGGTCTACATAAAAAAACAAACAACACATGGTGGAAACATTAAAAACTATCAAGTCCAACCTACTTCCACTTTATCATTATGTCCTTCATCCATTTAAACTTTTACATTTTTTCTCCTAAAACATTGCTGAGCTTGTCCTCATGTTTGGCTTGTGTTAACCATGAAAGCGAAGGACCAAGGGAATGTCTCTATGGCATGTGTAATAGAGACATAGGGCAGCACGGTGGCTCAGTGGTTAGCACTTCTGCCTTACATCACTGGGGTCATGAGTTCAATTCCCAATCATGGCCTTATCTGTGAGAAGTTTGCATGTTCTCCCCGTGTTTGCGTGGGTTTCCTCGGGGTGCTCCGGTTTCCTCCCACACTCCAAAAACATACTGGAAGGTTAATTGGCTGCTAACAAATTGACCCTAGTCTGTGTCTGTCTGTGTGTGTATGTATGTGTGTTAGGAAATTTAGACCGTAATCTCGAATGGGGCAAAGACTGATGTGAATGAGTTCTCTGTAGAATGCTGCGGAATTAGTGGCGCTTTATAAATAAATGGTGATGATGTGTCACAATGAATGATTTTATTGCATTGCTTGAAGAGCGTCTGAAAATGCACATTGTCATATGAAGTGTGATCAGAAGGAGCAGATCTCTCTTTAAATAATCTCACCCTGCAATGCAAGATCTCTAAAAATGTGTCTAATCCAGGTGTCTAAAGGGGTAAAACTTTGTACCACCGCAGACCCCACAATCTTTGCCCATAAATCTATGAGCGACCCCGTAGAGCAGGCCTGTCCAACCTGCGGCCCTCCAGGTGTTGTGAAACTACAAGTCCCAGCATGCTTTGCCAATAGACAACCAGTTGATAGCTCAAAGGGCATGCTGGGACTTGTAGTTTCACAACATCTGGAGGGCCGCAGGTTGGACAGGCCTGCCGTAGAGAGAGAGACATCTTCTGTAAATGACCCTGTATATAATTTATTAAATGTTTGTGTGTTTTAATGGAATCTCTACTTCCAGTCAATTAAAAAAGAGAAAACAGATTAGAAGACAGAGTCCTGCCCAGCGCACCTGGTTCTTACAAGAGAAGAGGATGGAATTACAATCCCAACACTCCATTCATGAAATCAGTTTTGCGGTTTGTTGTCCAGTTTAAGGAGGAGGTTACCAGGTGGATCTGTAAGGACACAACACCTGTCTTGTAGATGTGCTAATACTCACCAATACCTCATTAATACTAATACACTCTTACACCCCCCCCCCCCCCCCCACTAACTACTATACCAGTGATGGCTAACCTGTGACACTCCAGGTGTTGTGAAACTACAATCCCCAGCATGCTTTGCCAGTAGATAACTAGCTGATAGCTGGCAGAGCATGCTGGGACTTGTAGTTTCACAACACCTGGAGTGTCACAGGTTAGCCATCACTGTACTATATGCTGCTCTGGGCAAGAAGGTCACGCTGTCCCTACATTTCCTTTTATCAACACAATTTATTGATTTGGTTGCGGCGTATTAGGCCTGGTTTTCCTGTTCCCGTCAGATTAGCCCAGTGAGGCTTTTCCTGTTAACCTTGTGGGACATCCGCTGACTGCCTGATGAGGTATTAGAAAGGCAGAGAGAGCTTTATTTTACCCAACAGTAAACATTCAACCTTAGTGGACATTGCATATATTGCAAAAATATATTATTGGTATTTTATACTCTATATCAGGGGAGCACAATCTCTTTGGGTCCCGGGGCCACATTGGGAGATCGCACTTATTTGAAGGGGCCATAATAATTCATAACTTGTTTAAACATGTAAAGTACACTGAATTTATTACAGGAAAAGAGGAACCAGTTTGCCAATATGCCAGACCTCAGTGCTGCCATACATCTCAACATTGTTATAAAGTCCCTATTGAGACAGAAGTTTGCGCACGCTTGTAAAGTGGGGGTGTGCCACTAGAAGGGGGCACTGACATTGCATTAAGTGGTTGTGTGGTCATATCACAGGGATGGAGCCATAACCCTCACTTCAATAATAATACATATCCCTCCAATAACACATCATCATCATTTATTTATATAGCACCACTAATTCCACAGCGCTGTACAGAGAACTCACATCAGTCCCTGCCCCATTGGAGCTTACAGTCTAAATACCCTAACATACACAGAGACTATGGTCAATTTCTTAGCAGCGAAGTAACCTACCAGTATGTTTTTGGAGTGTGGGAGGAAACGGGAGCACCTGGAGGAAACCCACATAAACACGGTGAGAACATACAAACTCCACACAGATAAGGCCATGGTCGGGGATCGAACTCATGACCCCAGTGCTGTGAGGAAGAAATGCTAACCACTAAGCCACCATGCTGCCCATCTTTATGTTGTCATGAACACATAAACCTCACCTCTTCATTTTCTCTTCCTGTAGCAGCACAGAAACACCTGCTGCTACTTAGTCTCTCTCTCTTCCTCTCCTCCTCCTCCTCCTCTCTCTCTCTCTCTCTCTCTCTCTCTCTCTCTCTCTCTCTCTCTCTCGAGAGAGAGAGAGAGAGAGAGAGAGAGAGAGAGAGAGAGAGAGAGAGAGAGAGAGAGAGAGAGAGAGAGAAAGACAGCAGTCTTTGCTGTAAACCAGAGTGACCTCACTGACTAATGCTGGGTCTGAAAAGAAGCTGCTGCTGAGCTAGGGACTCTTCCGGCTACAGTGAGACCCAGCACAGAATGGGACAGACACAGGAGAACCTACAAGAGTATTTCCGTCCTGGCACCCTGCATCTCCCTGTATCTGTCCTGCTTCCTACTGGCCTCAAAAAACAGCCATGTGGGCCACATAATGTGCATCCTAGCTGTATACTGTTATATTATACCATAAGTTGTGGGTGAGTCAGAACCAAATTAGCATCAAACTAAAATAACGGTTGTCGAAGTCGTATGATTGGATGAACGAAAGTATATTGGTTAATATTGTTTTACCGTGCGATTGCGATCAGTACGCCACGTAACACGTGGCACGGCGCGATCGCACGAAAAAATACGCACGCACACACTCGCACTCTCACATTCATTTATTTATATATTTCATATTTATAATGGTTCCATTCCAGTGATTCATGAGCAGATGGTATTTAGTTTATAGTCATATATATATTTTTAAGGTTATATGTACACTTTAGTGATATTTAAGGTTCAGGTTACAGGAAACATGTCATGTTTAGTATCATTTTAATCCCCTATTCATCAGCAGTTGTCCGGTTCATTCTCCGAAGGGTTCGCATATTGCATACTCTAGTTAGCGATGTTAGGGAATAATTGATTAAAATGTTACTGACTGTGTATTGTGAATAGACTAGCTTAAACTGGTTTCTGGGCAGGAGAATCATCTGGAATGTTGACCCTCACTCTTAGAGGGGGTTGTTTGAACTGGCCTATGACCTGCATTACACTGGACCCTACTGAAGCCTGGACCTATAGAAGCAAGCCACATCATCTGTATTGTTTTCTCTGTAGCACTGGGTGTATATATACAAGCTCCCTGGGACCAGCTAGCCCAGTTATTCTCTGACCACAGTCTTCTGGAGTGAAGTACTGTAGCTGGTACCAGCGGAGCGCAATGGGCGCGGCGGTATGTATGAATTTGGTATTGGCTGTACTGTATTATAATTATGCATTGAACTGCTAAAACTTTTGCTTCTACTAATTGTATCGATTGTGCTTTGGACCCACAAGAAATCGCTTAGACAATGCTTATTGGAAAACGATAAAATTACTTTAATACAGTCTATATGCAAAAGTCTGTGCAATAACATGGAGCATTGCCCAGAAAAAGATGGTACAAATCAATGGTCAGCATAACAGCCCAAGACACCGTATGGATGGTCAGACAGTACCCACTCCAGGGGTGGCAGAAGACCACACTGCTGCCACAGCTCAGGTAACACTTTCATGCCATGCTTATTAAACAATATGTTGTACTGCGGGGCCTCCATATGGCTCATTTACCAGCATTGCACTTAGGTGCAATATATGCACTGAGCCAATAGCAACCAATCAGCAACGAGCTGTTATCTGTTCAGTGCAAGTAAAACAATGCAAGCAAGCGTCTGATTGGTTGATGTACCTTAGGGTAAGTTTTGCACCTTTGTGTAGTAGTCGTGAGCGCGCTATTTATATGAAGCTCCATCATCAGATGATCATGTGATGTGGTGAAGGGACGTGTATTGCACAGTTGGACCATTTGAGTTGTCAGGTGTGCACTTAATCTACTTGACAATCTCTAATTTAATTACTTTTTTATTTAAAAATGCAGGTTTGAAATTAGGATTTTTGTCGTCTAGCAAAGAAGAGCTATTGAACCGTGTTAATGTTACTGTTGAAACCAATGGAAGCTACAGTGTTAGTGCTGTGCGCGCTGCTCCTGTCACCAGCAGCGCTAGGCTGTCGGTAAATAGGAACATTAGATGGCAGGAGAGGGGTCACTTCGCCGGGGCTCCCTAAGCAGCCCCGGCATAATGCATTCAAGCGGTGCATAAAATGCATCACTATGTGCAGCGATGCATATTTAGGTGCACCGCATCTTATTGATACATGGACCCCTTAGTGCAAGATCTTTCCATCTCTGTGTATCGCAGCAGTAAAAGATTTTCTATTGGGCAATTTATCCCAAAAATGTCCCTGGGGCAGCAGAGCGATAGCCAGCTCACCAGCGGTAAGAGGAGCCGGTGGAGGGTGCTTCAGCACATACGTGAGCTGGTGTGTGTGCACTGGTACTGTACGCCTATACTTGGGCTTCCAGTTTTGGTTTTTTTTAAAAGGTAAAAATTTTTTTTTTAAATGCTTCATCTTACTATTAAAGCATTTTTCCTGTGGGCAACCCTCACTAACACCATCCGTGTATGGTATTAATTGCTGTGCTTGGTAAATAGCCTTCCCTAAGGAAGGAGGCTACCGCAGGCACTGGTCTTCCTCAGGAAGGGGGATTTAATAAATAGCTTAAATAAGTCCTAAATCCCACAAAAATCCAGTTTTTGCAGGATTTATGGCTTTTGTTCCTTTGATAAATAGACCCCTTAACATAATAAGACATATCCAAAGGCTTGTTAAAAAAAAAAAAGTAATGTGATGGGATAAAAGTTGAATCGTGAAGCAGAGCAGGTAATTTATTCCTCTTATTGGCTAGGCCTTTATGTGTGTATCTACTCATCTCTTCAGAGGTTTAGAGCAAACTTGCCTACTCTTCCGGAACTCCCAGGAGGCTCCTGAATTTCAGGGAGTCCTCCCGGACTTCCTAAAGAGTAGGTAAACCTGCCAGATTTGCCAAAATTCGCGGCATTGAATGGCGGGGCTTAATCGTGTCATTAAGCCCCACCCCCACTATTCAATTCCGTGAATTTCGGCATTTTATAGTGGGGGCGGGGCTATGGTGACAACGTCAACACGCAACAACGTCAACACGCCCTCTCCTACCCCCTGTCACATGACTTCTCCACCAGGAGAAGTTTTGAAAGCTGGCATGTATGTTTTAGAGGTGAGGGGCCCGATCACTAGGTTTCAGCTTTCTGTCAACAGCTGCAGATGAAGTAAAAAGAGTTGCTCCACATAGTTGGGGTGTTATCTACAGAATTAACAGTGGGACACTACCATTCTGATGATTCCCAGATCAAATGAAAGTTGAGTATACATACCCATACACATAGAGATTTAGATGGCCAATGTGGTTGTTTCATATGGAAACTTGCCCCAGTCCTTTAAAACTCTGGTTGGGATAGATCAGACACCAATCAAGATTGACAAAAACGTGGTCATCTAATGACAGTGATCTGCTAGTAAGTGCCGCCATTGGTTGGCTACACTAACTGGGCTCCATGCGATCCCGGCTGCTTGGCATGACCACCGGGCAACCAAATCTACCCACTTAGCAATCAGACAGTTTTACTTAATCCTGATAACTTGTTGCTATATTGTGTGCTAGTGATTCATGCAGGAATATAATTGTCCTTCAATTCTCAGCATAAACCGGACATGGAGAACCTAGATGTTGGACCTACGGAGATGGCCAAATGACAGTACATATACTGTACGGCTGCAGAAATGGTCCCTAAATGCTGTATACCTCCACCCAAAACTTAACATTTATTTCAGTATGTTAAACTGTAATGCTGGCGGCCTACTGTTCTTCCAGTGGGTGAACCAATGTCTCTAACAGTTTGGATGAGTTCCCCTTTATGTTCCATGTTCCAAGCAGGCACCGGTTTTACCGCGGGGGAACATAGCCATACGTACCACCGCCTGCTTGAAGCAGGACAGCCCTCAACAAACAACTTGTTGGATTGTAAAATTACAACATCGCAGGTGATAGTTCAAACTTTAGCTAAACATCATCATCATTTATTTATATAGCGCCAACATAATTAACGCCATCCCAAACTAAATTTTTAAGCTTTGGCCCGGGGTACTCCTTTAACCTTTACTATAACTCACCACGTGTGTGTGCTTTTTCACAGGTCTGACAATGAATTGTCATTTCTGTCACTTGAAATGGAAGAAGGTGCTGGTGAAACGTAACACCTGATAAACTAGACACCTGAAAGCAGCAGAAGTTTATGTCTGTGTGTGAAGTTTTATGTGTAGCTGAGCGCTCGTCCCCTTTTGTGAGTAAACCAGAGTGAAATCCATAGATACAACATGAAACAACTGAAGCTCCTCCATATACCTGTAAGAGCCCATTTGTGCTGGTTTTCCAGCTACCTAATTAGGGACCTATATGTAATATATACGAGCACTGAGAATTCTCCTGAGAAAGATTAAAGGATTCTGCACAATTGCCCGACCACATCTGATGCGGCAATATCAGAAGAGCTTTTGCTAAGAAATATCCAGTATCATAAAGACGTGATATAAATTTCAGTAAAGCCTGCAGACCTGAGCTCCCGTGTGTACATGGTGCTTGTGCTATATTGCCTTAGATTGTCTGGAACCCTTATCAGTCATTACTTCATGTAAAGGAAACTCAAGTCTGGACAGAAACTTTATTGTGTTAAATCTGAAAATATATAGTCTTAACACTAATATAATATTAAGCCAAGCATAACACTGAAGTTAAAGAGGTTATTTTTCTGCAACATACCTCAAACAGTTTTAATTTAATTAAAACAGAATTTTAGGTCCAAAAACCAATTAATCTCTGTCACAATGACATTAAGGAAAAGCTAGTGATATTACATGGCAAACGTTATCGACCTGTGGCATGGGTATGAGATCACTGGATACAACAGGTGCCATCCCCATACCCCATTTCATGCTTGAGTGGGTAACTGGAAATAGCTAATACTATGGAAGACAAAGAAACAAATAATTGAATAAAATAAGAGTGATATACTTATACTAAATACTAAATATAACTTATACAGTATGGTAAAGTGTACAAGGTGCCTGCTACATTTTTACTCTAAAAGATGCACTGAATTAGATAGTAAAGAGAGGCTTGAATAAATATGAATACACATATAATAAAGTCAAACAAACGACCTCTGGGACACTGATTACAGGGAGGGAGAGTGTTGTTTCAAAGAGAAAAGCTTATTAATTCAACAAATGAGGTTTTCACATCACAGATAACTGTAAACCTATGTTTTGGGGATTGCCACCTCGCTAGCTAATAGAACAGCAATGGTTGCTCCCATTAATTACGTTGCATGCCCAACTGGATATGCCACTACCATGTCTTTGACCGTGCCCTGTATGGCCCTGATAAAGGACTTTGGGGGCAATTAATGAAAGGAGGATAACCTACTTATCAGGCCAGAAGCAGCATTTTCATTGAAGATAGGAGTTCTATCAAGGGGTAGGTGGCGAAGTGTTTCGCCCCAGCCAAAGTTTACCCACGCACAGCATTGTAAACCTATTTAAGAAGGATCATTGCAACAATACATACAAAATGCATTATTTCTAATAACATTTCCATCCTAATTCTTATTCTATTTATATATTTTTACAATTTTTATTTTTCATTTTTGGCTGTTGAGAAGGATGAAAGAAAAGTTTATCTATGTGAACCCAAGAATGGTCTAAAAGAGTATGAACATTTGAGTCTGAAGAGATATTAAAATGAGGGAGACAAATTGTTGTACAGAGCCCCAGTCCATAATTGGAGAGCTTGTTGCCAAAAAATATATTGGTTATGGCCCCAACATTTCCTTCTAGAACATCAACATTTGATTATCGGGTTCAGGTTGTAGAACTGCATGCACTACTGTGACAGACACTTAGGGGCATATTCAATTACGATCCCGATCCGCGGGATCGTGCCGGAACGGCCGCGAATCTAATCCGCGGTACCGCATTAACGTGGATTTTCGTTCGCAGCCCATAGGGCTGCGTACGAAAATCGGCGTTAATGCGGTACCGTATTAACGGCCGTGCTGAGCATTTTCCACGGTAACGCGCGTTACCGCGGATCGGATCGTTATTGAATATGCCCCTTAAGGTTCTAAGAGAGTGGCCTGGCAAGCCTTAAGCAGAGAATAAGACTGAATGGGATCAGCCGCCTTCCGCATCACGTGACCTCCTCTGCACACTGCAGGTAACGCAGCACAACCAACCAGGGGAGGAGGAGGGAGGTCACTGTCGTCACCAGTGAGTGAGGGATTGTGGAACGGTTTGAGCGGCATATTTGGACATTTTGACATAAGGGCTGTGGAGCACATTTTTCTTATAATGGAGATTAAGGGTAATGCATGGTTGGAGGGCCGCATATGTGGCCCCTGAAATGTAGCACGTTGTCCATCACTGCTCGAATACATTTATGTAAGATTTGAGCTCTATCTAAGACCGAGCGCCTGTGACTGCCTTCATTACTATAAAACCTTTCCAATTGGGAGTGAAAACCACTGATCTCCCTGAGGGGGGAGTTTAACAGGAATTGCGGTTTCACAGCCAAAAAGAGACACTTGTGAAAACAAGGGAAAGGGAATTCAGACTGTTTATTACGGTCCCTAACAACCATAGAAACCATTGTTCTCTTTTTAAAGGCTTGTAAATGTCATTTTTTTTAATCAACTGACACTTCATTGTTGGGACTCTCAATGTAGACACGATGTCTAGATTTAAACCTGAAATTTTGGCTACAGCAGAATAACCATGAGTTTATCACACATCCCACTAGCTGCTGCCAGGCAACAAACCATCCGTTACAGCACACATCCTATGGTACTATCAAAATGGCGGAAGTGCTTCAGAGACGTGTTTTCTGGATCCCAGCTGTGTAAATGCATCATTAACTGTGGTATTTTCTCTCTAATAATGTTGAAAACACAAAAAGTAGACTAAAGGCCACCTGTCTCCTACACACAGAAAATGGACTTGACAAGGAGCCTGTGTCGTCACTGAGGTTGGAATATTGCTTCAGCTCTCAAAATGGCTGCCTCAGTGATGTCACCAGTGCCCTGAGAATTGATAGGTCAAACCAAAAGTGCAGGAGTACCCTTTGAGCACTAAAACCGCATAATAGGAAACCTATAAATATCTTCCAAATATCCCAATGTAGGATGGGCAGCTCCAATTCAAATGAACTGTCCCACTGTCCTGCAAGTCGGGACTTCACTTTTAAGACATGCTATTGATTGGCTGTGAAAGCTCCGCTGAGATGAGTTTATAGTCAGGGGATCTTCAGCTGCCACAAACAGCCGGTCTTAATAATGCCAAAGACATTAATGTAAGAAGAGATTAGCGAAATTTTATAAAACATGTCTTATCAAGAATGTGTGTGTTAATGAGAGTACTTTGCAGATAGATTCTTTACTTAATACAGCAGACATTCATTCAAAGAAACAGTGCCCCCCAGTGGATAAATTATCATAAAATATAGGAGAACAGCTCTTGTAATATTGTTCAGCGTATGTTATCAGTTTCTCGCTTTTGTTAAAGCACACACACATCATCTACACTTAGTGGAGGCAGCTATTTCGTAAGCCAAATTTATCAAATATATGGAAAAGTGCTACGACTGGCTATATAAAATACAAACCAAATGTGCAGTAAAAACCTTACCTAGGAATGTTGCACGGCTCACTATACATAATAACATTTCCAAAACAGTTTACATTTGGACATGACCATGTCCAGTTGAAGGTCATGTTTACAATGGGGATGAGGTCACAGCACATTGGGGTTTTGCCACATCACCATGGGGGCATACCTAATGCCACTGAACCGCTATGCCTCCCCAAACCTCCCTCCATTAAATAAACAACTGCACTGCCACACTCACCAAGCACTCACACTCACCACGCCAACATACCGCCTAATACTACCCTCAGACGGGACATAAATCTTGACTAGTGGGACGGTCCATCCTAAATTGGGGCAGTTGGCAGTATGTATAGATGGTTTTATTTCTTATAGCCTGCTCTTGCACTTTGGTCTGCCCTACCAATTCTCAAAGCACCAGCGAAACGTCGGAGGCAGCCATTTAAATAGCTGAATATTCCAACCTCTGTGACCGCACTGGCTCCTTGTCAAGTCTATTTCCTGTGTGTAGGAGACAGGTGCCCTTTAACCTAATTTTTTTGTGTTTTCAACATTATTAATGTCTGTTTTGTCGTAGAGGGAGAAAATACCACAGCTAATGATGCAATTACACAACTGGGACCCAGAAAACACATCCTAGAAGCACACACGGCAGAGCCGTCACCAAGAAATATTTCAGCAACATAATTAAAGTTAAACTCTTCATCATTCATCCGCCAGCAGGAGGCTCTTAATAACTGAAGAGGTTGTGCATAATTATATTTCGGATCTGGTTCCTGTGAATTCTCCCAGAGTTTTCCTGTAAAGCAAAAAAAAAAAAACGAAATAAAAAAACTACTGTTCCTTTCTACTCGGCCAAGTTTTTTGGGCATGTTCATTTTGTAACAGTCTGCCGTGTCACAGAGATAATGTCAAACGTGAACAAAGAACAGGAAATGTGCATTATTCGGCATGGTCTCCGCTGTCCTGGTTTGATAAGATCAGGATTTTCTATGCACTGAGAAAAAAATTCAAACTTTCCATAAAGTAAGGGAAGCTTTGGTTGTGTAGCACAATAAAACGACAATAGGATATAATAATAATAAGTTGGCCAAGTAGGCTATTTTAGACTCAACTGACCACAAAATGTATTTGCTGTCGGGATCGATCAGATCTTAATCAGGACTGCAAAAAAAAAAAAATGTGGATTGATGACCACGACTTGACACAGACCGACCATCCTTATTATCAGTTATTTATATAGTGCCACTAATTCCGCAGCGCTGTACAGAAAACTCACTCACATCAGTCCCTGCCCCATTGGAGCTTACAGTCTAAATTCCCTAACACACACACACACAGACAGAGAGTTTGATAACCAATTAACCCACCAGAATGTTTTTGGAGTGTGGGAGGAAACCAGAGCACCCGGAGGAAACCCACTCGAACACAGGGAGAACATACAAACTCCACACAGAAAAGGCCATGGTCGGAAATCGAACTCAGTGCTGTGAGGCAGAAGTGCTAACCACTAGACCACTGTGCTTCCCTATCCTTGATAAATTTACTCCTCTCAGGTAGAATGTAAACAGGGGGGGCTGTGATTAGTCTCATTTTAGCCCTGCAATCGCGCCAATGCACCGCAGAGGGTGAGGACAAAATGACTTGATTCGGAGCAAATCGCATCACTGAGGCCCCCATCCCGTCCGCTTCACTAAGAAGTCGGCAGGACGTATGAAGGTGGTCTGTTTTCCCGGGAGTCTGGTTGAACTAGACAAAATTTGTTGAGTTCCCGGACATTCCGGGAGAGAAGACAAGTATGTGCCCGACCATTCCCAACAGCATCCAACTGCTCCAGCGCCAAGTGGCCACATCTTTTCAAATGGACACAGGACCGCGGGTCAACTCTGCCAGCGTGTATGGGCAACTTGACATACAGCAGTATTTTGCCTTCATGCTTCTTAAGTAAACATTTAAATATAGGGGTTCATAGGGGTAAATTTATCAAGTTTGAAAAAGTGGAGATGTTGCCTATAGCAACTAAATTCAAGTTATCATGTATTTAGAACATTCTACAAAAGGACAGCTAGAATCTGATTGGCTGCTATAAGCAACATCTCCACTTTTTCAAACCCGCAGCTTGATAAATGTACCCCATGGTGTTATATGTTCAGCAACACAGAAGCAAATGGTGCACTGGGTCACCATGTATTTACTCCCCCGCATAAGCCCTTGGCAGTGATATTTTAATGTTTTGTATACTGCATCTGTCTTCTATGTGTAACAAGGTGACAAGTTTTGATAATGAACGTCTAATCAGTTTACGTGAACTCATCATTCGGAGAGAGTGGTACAGACTTTGTTACAATACTGTATACAATGTGGACAGAGTGTAATTGGATCAGTCTGCTCTCAGGCATCCTTTTCTAATCTCTGTTAGGTTAAATCTGAGCCCCACGGACACTGGAGTTTCCAATTCTCGTCGAGTAGCTGGGAGTAGAAAGAGGACAATTGACAGGAACTGGGGAGCTGAAAAAGAATCTGTCCGTGGTGTCAGAGCACAGATTTTCAGGCTATCCCATCTCACTACAGAGGTAGCAGGAACATGATACTCGCAGGAATCCAGTTACACATCAATTAATATTATCCCTTGATGGATGTCACCTGTCTCCATCTGATGACACTGAACAAAACAAAGTCTAATCTAGTATTTGGATGGGACGACACGTGAACAACTGTCTGTTATCATGGTAATCACTCACAATCTTTTAATAATAAAGATGCCAGTTCGCAGATGTTATTCTGATCCTTTCCTGTCAGTTTGTTTACTTATGTAGCAATGAGAGCAGGCAGACGCACTACCACTGTATAACTTGCTAAAGCATTATATCCACAAGTTTATATACATACACAAGAGACACTTACGGATAGAAAAAGAACACATCATAGTATATAACTTATATCCCATGTCCCAGTTAAAGTAAATAGTCTTTGTTAAAAGAGCGTTTAGTCATAACTTCAATTCAGTATTTGTTAGAAACAATTATGCAGCATAAATAGACACAAACCAAAGATTCCAAAGACTGGATACATAATTTACATATTTAAATTAAGCAGGGGGAGGGCTAGAAGATGACATTGTATTTCTAAAGTTACCTCACAGAACATTTACAGGCTAAAAGGATAGCCAGGAAACCAGAATTTGGTCAAAGGTGAATATTGAACCTTTTTGTATTGAGCTGAATCGCAAAGCTTCACATTAGTTGTACTTTATAACTAAGGTTTCTGGTTTTCATTATTTATTTTTCGGGAGGGATTCTGTGTTTATTACTATTGCTCTTTCTTGCATTTTTACATGCAAAAAATGTATTATAAGTGTTAATAAATGAAATGTGCCATAAAAATTAAAAGCTCACCAGGCGTTTGGGAGCGGGCATCGGGGCAGAGAGAGCCAGGCGACGGGAGAGGGCACCGCGGAAGAGGGAGCCAGGCGACGGGAGAGGGAGCCATGCGACAGGAGAGGGAGCCAGGCGACGGGAGAGGGCGACGGGAGAGGGCACCGGGGAAGAGGGAGCCAGGCGACGGGAGAGGGCACCGGGGAAGAGGGAGCCAGGCGACGGGAGAGGGCACCGGGGAAGAGGGAGCCAGGCGACGGGAGAGGGCACCGGGGAAGAGGGAGCCAGGCGACGGGAGAGGGCATCGGGGAAGAGGGAGCCAGGCGACGGGAGAGGGAGCCAGGCGACGGGAGAGGGCACCGGGGAAGAGGGAGACAGGCGACGGGAGAGGGCACCGGGGAAGAGTGAGCCAGGCGACGGGAGAGGGCACCGGGGAAGAGGGAGCCTGGCGACCGGAGAGGGCATCGGGGAAGAGAGAGCACCGGGGAAGAGGGAGCCTCTGATTCTCTACCAATGGAAATTTCCACCTTCTTCATTTTTTCCTTCATTTCGTCTTTAGTCTCCTGGTCTCTCCTCAGTGGGGGATTTTCACTGTGGGACATAAAAAAGATGTGGAGGGTCACCTGTGGGCAGTCCTGTTAGACTGATCAGAAATCTGTTCTGATCACAAATGATTGGTTAGAATGGAAAAGCAGGTGTGCGAGAGATCTTTCAACAACCTCCGACCTGCAAGCAAGTTCCCCTTCACAGTCTGGATGTTTGACCAAATACCCAAACAACCAGCTTTACCCAATTTGGTCCTTTTTTGTTTGAAGCAAATTTGGCTACACATTACGACTATCTGTGCTGTCTAGACTAACGTCTCTGTTGGCTCCGTCCAACAAGGGTTCAGCCGGTAGTATAGCAATACTCTGGAGGCCCTATAACAGTCCTATAAGCTTCATGAGTGTGATGTAATAATGCTGCCTTCCAGGGGAAAGGAGTTGACCATGGCCACTGCCTGTATGGTAAGAAAACTAAAACATTCTATCTTATACCTTTCTATCTATACCGTCCTGGGAAAAGGGCAGAGAGAGAACCGTGGGAGTGAAGAGGAAAACCAGGGGAGAGAGGGGCTGGAGACAGTGGCAGAGTAATACAGTTTAATGGTGGGGGCGCAATAGATACTGTAAAGAGGGCTACTTCTGCAAAGGTCGAGCCTGTGCATCACCAACCATTTATATGGCATGGGTGAGCTGGATGTCTCACAGGAATGTAGGAGTAACATAGAACATATTAATGACACAAATTGCCTGTAATTCCTTTCGGGTCCTTTTATTACAATATTTTAACTTTTATAAAAACAGCAGCTTCCATTTAAGACGTCCCGTCATTGTGTGAAATATACGACAGAAAACTATTTGCAGAGACTGGGAAAAATAGTAAAACTTGCAATGCTACAGGCAACGACCTCCGTGTCAAAGAGATTACACGAAGAACAATGAAAGGAGAAGGAAGTATCGGGTGTTGAGGAGGGAAAAACAGATCGCTGCAGGAAATAATGTGTTATAAGGTCTAAAACGTGTGACAAGGCTGAAGGGGGGGATGGTAGCACAGAGATTCTGCAGTTAGGAAAACATACACATTATTAGATGGGTCTAGTAAATGAGAAAATAGAACAAATGTCACTTACTTTTACTGAGCTGGTAACATAGTAACACCAGAAAAGTTAGGTACAGAACAGCATATATTACTGATCACACACAGAAAACAGATACGGATTGTGACTTGATGGGGTCAGTTTAAACATTTGCTCACAAGACCGCTGCAGTGAAGTAGGGTACAAGTCACACAGTCAATGTTGGCTACCGACACAAAGAGCAGCTCCCCTCAAAAAACTTAAAACTACGCAACAGAGATAGCAATATTAATGGCAAACATCCCAGATACGGCCGTGACTCAGTGGTTAGCACTTCTGCCTCACAGCGTTGGGGTCATGAGTTCAATTCCCAACCATGGCCTTATCTGTGTGGAGTTTGTATGTTCTCCCTGTGTCTGCGTGGGTTTCCTCCGGGTGCTCCGGTTTCCTCCCACACTCCAAAAACATACTAGTAGGTTATATTGGCTGCTATCAAAAATTGATCCTAGTCGCTCGCTCTCTCTCTCCCTGTCTGTGTATCTGTGTGTGTGTGTGTGTGTTAGGGAATATAGACTGTAAGCTCCAATGGGGCAGGGACTGATGTGAATGAGTTCTCTGTACAGCGCTGCGGAATCAGTGGTGCTATATAAATAAATGGTGATGATGATCTGGCAAGGATGTGACAAAGGCTGTGAGAACGAACAGAATTCCCAGGTACATCCTACTGCTGGCCAATGGTCATCTAGCACCTCAGGTGCATCAATATACACATCATGGTGTGTGTGTGCTTTTTATAAAATTGTTTTTGCATTTTAAATCCTCAACTGAAATAAATAATCGGGTATATAGTCTGCAGATTCAAAATTGCTAATGAGAGTTACGTTAACACTTTTTGTGCTAATAATCTGCAAATCATTTGTGTAACTCTCCGGAGATCTGAAAATCAATCTGCAAACATAATAGCTGCCAGCTGATTGGCTGAGACTCCTTTTTTTGCTATCAAGTGGGATTTGCATAGAGACATTTTATTACTATAGATCAATGACATTATGTAAGTTGCCTTAAGTATATAAAAACAGAAAAACAGAAACTATTACCTAGAAATAATAATAATAAAACATTCACCTAGAAAATAAGGTGCGAGAAACTCATTGGAAATATTCTGATTGGAAAACACAAAAAGGTTCAATGCAATATATAAAATGGAAATGAATTGTACTGTAGTCTATATACATGTTCCCTTAAACAGTTCTGGAATTCTTGTGTTTGTTTAAGTGTTCAGAATACATTTAGGTGAATTCCTTTAAAATAAAGAGCTATTGAAACATGAATGGAATAGTTCCGGGAGCGCTCATAGGATTAGAAAGTAATGTTTTTTCTACTCCCTCCGTTTTTTTTTCTTTATATTCCATTTTGATGGTTTCCATTGAAGTCTGAAACGTGCACGAACAAACCCAAAAAAATAGAGAACAAGTGATGTACCTTCCAGCGCCAAGTGAACATAGATAGAACTCTCTCTGTATGGTTGGCCAAATGGAAAACCCGTTGGTTTATTTACTCTATGTTGATCCACTTAGCGCTGGAAGGTGCATCACTTGTTTTTATTTGTATGTTCATTGAAAGTTGGTGGTCTTTCTAATGTACTTTAGGCGGCTTTGAGGAATACACTAGCGCCCATTCCTGATACCATCTTTTATTTATATAACCCCCAAAAAATATCATGTGCAAAATTTGGACTTTGCATTATTTTTGTGTGTGGAATTTGGCCTTTAATTGATTGTTGTCATCTTAAGGTGGGTACACACCTACGCAATCATACTTCAGATGCAACAACTGAAAGTCCGAATGAGCATGCTAATACGTACACACCTACACAATTTACCTACAGATCTGTGATCTTCTTCTCTTATAACCATCTGCTGAAAAGTCATTGTTTCATTGTTTTATCATTGATTGTGATTTATACGAAGCTTATTAAACCAAATCGACAGATGCAATGTGTTTTGGTACGATAAAACATGATTGTGGGACCGTACACACTCAATATCTGACTAAACGGTTGTGAATCATGTGGTGTGCAAGATAATTGCATAGATGTGTACCTAGCTTTAGCCACACTTGCCCACTCTCCCCAAATGTCCGGAACACTCCAGAATTCTAGGTACTCCCGGTCAACCTGGTCATTAGCCGGGCCACTTCTACGTGAACGACGGGGGTCTCAATGACCTGACTAGCTGTGAATTGCGTCATTTTGGCCCATTACCCTGGGATGAAGTGCCACAATCGAGGCATTTTTTGCAGGAGGCGGGGTCAAAATGTTGCAAATCACATCTCTCTAACCCCCTCCGCACTTGTAATTCAACTCCCCTCTGGGAAAAATATCAAGTTAGCAAATATGATCTTAGCTCTACTCATTCTGCAAACCTATAAACACTGCAGATGGCATTCTGCAGAATGGTAAGGTATAAGCAGAATTATAAAGTTAAGTGTTCTCCCCAGCACCTATTTCCTGGGTGCACCACCCGCCTGTTTCTACTTGCCACCCGGGTCTTCAAGCTCAACAGAGTCCTATTATAATAGAACAAACCATTGTTTCTACTCTTAGAACAGGCACTATGTGAGCACTACAGCCAGAAGTGTGTGAGACCACTGACCACCAGTCTGACCAGTCCTGGCAGGTGGGGGCAATAACCTCCAATATTTTAATATCATGCAAAATATTACACTGCCCCCACCCGGCTACTTCTTAATCTCACCTGGCCGGCAATATTGTCTGGGGAGAACACTGAAGTTGTATTGGTGTAACTGTGCACCTCTGCAAAATGGCCCAAACCCCAAAACAAGATATGGGAGAATTTTTAAGAAATGCAAAAGTCTATATATAAATGAGAGATACCAATCGGTACAAAAAAATTACAAATTATTTCATATAAATCACATACAAACATGTTAAAACAAATTAAAATAAATATGCAATTTTGTAACTATAGCATATAAGTGTAGTATAATTCAACCAATACACATTGTGCATGAGTAAACAAAAATCCAGACCTCCAGATGGTAAGTGGCTCACATAAATTCAATTAGGGAGAAAGAAATATCCCATATGTATTGACATGCCAGGATTATTCCAATATAATGTGAGGACAACAAGCAGTTGGATTACCAGAGATGATAGCCACTGATATTGGCCAACTACAGCGAGGTGGAAAGAAATACGATACCTCTCACGATCTCCGCTTGTACTTGCCGAACGCGACTCTCCGGATTAAAACAATCAATGAACTCACGTGAGTATAGGTGCGCACCAACTGTCCGGACAGAAAGCAGGGTCCTCAAACAAAAGTTCCTCAATAATCGGCTCCTATCTTGGCAATGGAGGATAGTCAGGAGTATTTAGGATCCACAAGAGCAGATTAATTATTCAGCTGCAGACGCGTTTCGTCTGCTCTCAGCAAACTTTTTCAAAGCAATCTTTTACATTTTAAAATATGTCATGTGATTTATATGAAATAATTAGTAATTTTATTGCACTGATTGGTATCTCATTTATATATATATTTATTTTTCTGGTGATATGTGTTTGCGTTGGGACTTAATTATTTTTATGGGTTGTCGCTTTCCCATCTTCTAGCTGCAGCTCATTTCCAGATATATCTGTTTACCTTTTATTATTTATAATGAATTTTTGCAGCGCCTAATCATCTTGTATTTATGGGAGACATTTTTCTATTTCTCATGCACCCTGCACTATTACACAGATAATGACATGCAAAGTGTGTGCACCCTGGCCAGTGTAGGAGCTAGGAAGATAGGAGATGTCAGATGACTAATTATTTTGCAAATCAAGAAAGAAAATATCCATAAGATAACATCTCCTATCTGCATCAAGAACCCAACAAGAAGGATGCTGATCTGGAACAAGAAGTTACTATTTCAAACTTAGTTTTCAATGGTAGTGGATTTGTGCAAAGTGAAGTATCAGCAAATCATTTTACTAGCGGATATATCCTCCAACAAACATTTGGTTTACAAATATAACAATTTCACACATCTGGATGAACTCAAATCACCTCTCATGAAGTAATCCTTCCACCAGTTGTCACATTATCTTACTCTTCCGCTTGCAAAAGGAAGTGAGTCTTTGGGTTCCAATACAACCAGTTAAAGTCTAATAACGAATCATTGCTGAAACAGGGAAGGATTGATCAATATCCCAGTACATCTGCAGGTGTACTGTGCAATATCAGTGAAATGCAATTATTGTAATGTCTCTGGAACATGTCTTGGGATAGGAAGCCAATATCAGACTTTGGGTTTTATAAGCAACGCAGAAACTTATATTCTTGTTTTAGTGTATTTGCTGGGAGCGGGGCCAGGGAATTCGAGACCGGAGTGGTGGTGAACACATCCAAGACAATATTTGGAAAATATTTTAGCACAGATAAACTCAATTGGGGAAAAAAGGCTCAGTTCTGTAATTCCAATAGAAACAAACAGACTACAATGAAAGCAGTAAGACATTGTCTTCAGGACACAGCGTTTGCAGGTGTTTTTATATCCGACAGTTAAAGGGGAACGGAAAGTAACAAGAACAAAAACCTGACAACTAACTAACCAAGCCTTGGATTTAAAGGGGAAATAAATGACAAAATATATAAGTTTAGAACATTGACTCTAAGTATCAACTTAATAGCTCCATATACTTTACAGGTTCTTAACTATGGAATTAATGTTGTCCTAGATCAGTGTTGGTTAACCTGTGACACACCAGGTGTTGCGAAACTACCAAGTCCCAGCATGCTTTGCCAATATATAGCAGCTTATTGCTGGAAGGGTATGCTGGGACTTGTAGTTTCACAACACCTGGAGTGTCACAGGTTAGCCAACACCCTAGATACATGGCGCTGGTGGAAGTTCTCTGTGGTCTTCGGTTTCTCCGAGATCTTCCAAAGACAGCAATGGATGCAAGATAAGTAACATGGTAATGATTAAGTGAATGTTCATATGTATGTAAATTGTTGATCTGAGGCCTTTGTAAATGTTTCTTCTTTATCAGTCCTTGTGGAAAGTTAAAGCTCCCTTGATACGGTTTATAAATAAAAGAGATGCACAGAGCTCCCAGTCTGCAGATCACAGGAAGGTCATTTGTACAGTCATTTTGGTAATGAGGCGAGCATGTAAGTTGATGTTCTTGCAGAGGGGAGCACTGACATAAAGAGATGGAAACCAGAGATGCGTTGGTACTCCGTGAGAGCAGAACTTCTGAACCTTTAGCAATAAAGCCATCTTTGTCATTGCAACCAGAGGATGGACAGAGCGGAGGAATCGGGTGTCTAGAATCACCTCTCTATAGACAGAAGACTGTCCCAGCCGGCTAGTTTTACAGTGCTGATCTGCATCTCTATAGACTGCATAACACAGGAGTAAGGAGAACAGCGAAATCTACTGTATATTGCATTGTTCTATTAAAGAGTAATGATGTCATCCATAATATGTGAGTAGTGGCATCAGAACTGAGACAATTCAAGCATTATAATACATAATCCCATAGATTGTAAGCTTGTGAGCAGGGCCCTCTTACCTCTCTGTGTGTCTGTATTACCCAGTATTGTTTTATTACTGTTTGTTCCCAATTGTAAAGCGCTACGGAATCTGTTGGCGCTATATAAATGATGATGATAATCCTACAGTAAATTTCAAGGACCTGAGGCTCCTAGGAGTTCAGTATACACTATGCTACATGTTACCAACTAAAGACATAGTAAGTCTGGGGCGCACGCAGGGGGAGTTTCTGGGTCCCTAGAAACCCCTCCCTCCGCTAAAGAGGTGCCCCTCCATAGCGGCACTGTACTATACAGCAGCTGCGGCGCTGTCAAAGAAGCGTCCGCGGCGGTGCTGTATTGTATACAGCACCGCCGCAGACGCTTCTTTGACAGCGCCGCGGCTGCTGTATAGTACAGTGCTGCCGAAACTGAGCTGCTGCGCTCTCTAGATTTTATTTTTTATTATTTTATTTTTTTGGGGGTGGGGAAACCCCCCCCCCCCCTTAAAAATCCTACGTGCGCCCCTGTGAGTGTATTTGTTTTACATGTTAATCCTAGTTATGGGGAGGGAGGGTGGATGGATGGTGTAACAAGAGGGTTTATAACACAGAAAGACACAGCTTGGAGACAAAAAGTGCCGAAAAGCTGGAAGTATCTTAGCATATTTGTGCAGCTTTGTAACTGCTCGTGTGACAGTTGCACAACTAACACACTATTAAGCACTTTTTCTTTTAGCTTAAACTGTTTATTTCCCAGGCATAAGCGCCGACTGCAGCTTTTTCACAGCTGAAAGAGCATGAATTTTGCCCGTGTGACACCAAAGGCAATGCACATGCATTTCAAAAGGGTAACACCTTTACTTATAAAAAAATAAAACCTGCCTTCAGACTAAATTTGTTTAAAATTCCTATAAACAAATTTGAGAAGTCATTAGGATGTCATTTAAGCAACGTTGCTAATGCGGTGATCCTTATCCAAAGGACAAGTCCCAATCCTCCAACACTCAGAGGTTGGTATTCTGGAATAGACTACTATATGTTAATGGTAACTTTCCTCTGCCACTAACATAACTTCACAATTAAATGCCACCCGGTTCTCTTGGTTGAATTTCAAGACAACTGACTACTATAAACTAGACTATATGTTGGTGGCAAACGGACATCATTGAATGTATATTTATTACATGAACACTGGACTTACTTTACTCATTAAAATCCTTCGCTATAACATAAAAATCCTCAAGGCCAATAAGCCTCTATTGATTGTGAATAGGCCTTCTCCCTTCCGGGACAAGGACTTACCTAACTTGACAAGGTCGTCAAGGACTTACCTGACTTGACAAGGTCGTCAAGGACTTACCTGACTTGACATGGGTGAAGCTGGCAATCACGAAAGAATGTTACCACTATACTATTACTAGGGGTGTTAAGAGAGTAATGGCACCGGATGTACAATATTTTACAGCAAGCCTTCTACTTTCTACATTCGGCGCCTCTTTGCATTACTCCGTTAACGCCCCTAATAATAGTATGGTCCCAGAAAGTCACATGACTGTGTGCCGGCCTCTTTATTCTTCGCAATTCTGATTTCAAACCATCGGTGTTAACATTCTTTCGTGATTGCCAGCTTCACCTAGTCAGGTAAGTCCTTGTCGGTGTTGTGCTAGTCGGGGTCACGTACCCAACCCCTCCCTTCCCTCTTTTTTTTCCCCTTTCTGATAATTCTTCTACTTTTACTTTTTCTATTTTTTTTTATTATTAATTATAAATACTGGAAAGCTTTGAAAAATACCTAGTTATGTCAACATTTATTTTATTTTTTATTTGGCTATGAGCTGATTCCAGCGCATTGGTTAAACCCATACTTGGCAAACTCTGAGAGATGTGGATGAGAGCTCCGCGAGGTTAGGGATGGGAGGGACTTAATGCAATTGTGCCTGACAATCAAAGAATACAGGAGACCTTAATTTACTGGCAGGAACTAGCTGACTTACTTGGGTTTGGATTGACAGCTGTCTGTTTTATTCAGCAATGTGTTTCTGGTCATGTGACTACTATACACAGAGTTCTAACTAACTCCTTGTGCTGACACAATCAGGGAGATCAAAGGGTGTAGAGAATATGGGGCAGAAAAGAGACGGGCACCATTAGACCCAGTGTAATCTGGATACAATACCGAGCAAGAGAAAAAAAATATACAACTTCCATTAGAGAAACTCCTTGGGTTTTTCATTTAGAGTACACAGTTATTAATGTTTGAGAATCCAGGACAAACACAAACAAGACGATCCACCACTTCTTGGATATATTATAGGGGCAGCACGGTGGCTAAGTGGTTAGCACTTCTGCCTCCCAGCACTGGGGTCATGAGTTCAATTCCCGACCATGGCCTTAACTGTGTGGAGCTTGTATGTTCTCCCCGTGTTTGCGTGGGTTTCCTCCGGGTGCTCCGGTTTCCTCCCACACTCCAAAAACATACTAGTAAGTTAATTGCCTGCTATCAAAATTGACCCTAGTCTGTGTGTGTCTGTCTGTGTGTTAAGGAATTTAGACTGTAAGCTCCTATGGGGCAAGGACTGATGTGAATGAGTTCTCTGTACAGCGCTGAGGAATCAGTGGCGCTATATAAATAAATGGTGATGATATTAAAAAAAAACCACTTATTTAAATTCAAGTTAAAATGCAAGTGAAATATAAAAACAATAAAATAGTGAAAAAAATAAGCATTTTAGGAGTGAAATCAAATTGGAATTTATAGATTTCAAAAATTTGAAATAATTTTCAACAAATTAACTATAAGTGCTGTGTCACTGGCGTTTCTCAATGCCAGTGAATATATGGCAAACTTGCCTAATGTTCCGGAATTCTCGGGAGGTTCCCGAATTAAGCCCTGCTCCACTTTTCAATGCCGTGAATTTCAGCATTTTACAGTGGGGGCGGGGCTATAGTGAAGCAACAACGCTAACATGCCCCCTCCTACCCCCTGTCACAACTTTTCCCCCAGGATTGAAAGTTTTGAAAGCTGGCATATATGATATATGGCCTAACACAAGAGTAACGGTCACTTATGTAGTAGTTTCTATTAAGTACCAAGTAGTACCCCTGACGCTGCACGCAGTGGTGGCAGTCAGATGGTGAACTGAACCAATAGTCATGAGACTGCCGGCTATCACGTTAGTAATGTCACTGCTACCCGGTAACTTGATAGGCAGAATTCTCAGGAACATGGGCTTAGCTCACAAACCGGCCGTCTCCGCTGTGTGCAGGTGACAGGCGCACGTTCCATACCCTATATTCAACAAATTATTTGTATGACATTCTATTGCGGAATCACTTGTAGCACGTTTGTACTACGATGATGCTTTGTTTCTCCACAATCGATAGAAAAATCAATGGACGGAAATAATTATTTGTCTGTCCAGTCTCTTCCTAAACCTATAAATTTCCATTCTCTATGGCGATGTCACGTGGGACTGTGCAGCGATATCAAAGAAATAGGAAATGCTGGGACATGTTATTCCACAGTAGCTAAAAAATAATTTAAATCTTCTATTTTCGTGCTTTGTAGTAATAAAATTGTAATTTCTTCTGTCTTTGTAATCCAGTCTGAGAAAGAAAGAAGAATGACTGTGACCTGAAAAGACTTTTCTTAGCCACTAGCCAATAACAAGTAGCCAGCGTGAAAAACACTTGTTACTGGCTGAGCGAATAATGGGCACTCCGTTATATCATGACCGACACTGTCTGTCTAGCCTGCTTTAAAAATGTCCAAGTCGGTATATTCATACTTGCCAACTTTTCCTCGTTGGCTTCAGGGGGAGATGGTTGTGCGGGGGCTGGGCCTGACAAATCGCATCCTTTTGGCCCCGTCCACTAAACGATTGTCACAATTTTGGCCAATTACAGCAGGGGGCGGGTCTCCCAGAAATACGGGACATTCCGGGAGAGTAGGCAACTATGCGTTAAAGAAAAGCAGCTAATGAATCTCTAGAGACTGAAGTGTCTTTTACATTTCTGTCTCCATGACTGAAGTCATGTTGTCTTACCTGTCAGCCTTTGATTAAATCTTGGTCTCCATAAAAATGGCCACCTCCATAGGCATCAATACATGGACATAGGACACAATTTCTGAACTGTGTCATCATGCCACAGATGGCGAAGCCAACCACGTCTTGTACTGGCTCAGCATCAGGGAGAATGCCAGACTCTTCAGGGAGTGAGGGAGATCACCCCTATTTCAGGGAGTCTCCCTGACATTCAGGGAGAGTTGGCAAGTATGGTTATACATGTGAAACTATTAAATGTAGAAGTTGGGTTTTCACAGGCAGTAATCAATAAAATGTAATAAAAATCCAGAGATGACGGTAACAGAACAGTTATCATGAGCCATACTTAACTCCAGCAGTGGCTGGTGTAATAGCGAACAATTGCAATGTTTTGGTTTTTTCTTTTAAATTAAGTCTTATTTATATTTCATTTCACAGTATTAAAAATATTGCACAGACAGAACTGAATGGGGCTTTCGTGTTCGCTCTATGCCTTCATTGGGGAAATAACATGGGTGCGAAAAACTTGTTTTTTAGATCACAATAGCGCAAACAGGTGAAGAATAGAATGGCTCAATGCCATAGAAAAGTAAAAAAAAACATATGGTACAAAAATGTAAAAATAACAAAACAAGGAAGTGAATTGTCCACTATGAATTAAATGTTCAGAGCATATGAGGACAATGGCAAAGGCCGTTGTTTAAAACTTGCATCTATTAGTAAGAAGTCACATTAAATGACATGTGCCAAGAACAACATTATATAATTGGTGCGGACAATTTCCCACACTAAAATGGGAACGGATACAAAAATATATATTGTAATATAATGGTCAAAATACACACACGCTAGACTGCATCTAGACACAAGCACAAAATAAAACCATGGGGTGTCTGCATACACCCTAATATTGTAAATAAACCGGACAAAGTGCTACATTGCAATGACTTGATATATAATCATTCAAATAGTCAGCAATATAAATAATCAAAAACATATAGGCTAAAACAGGGAAATCTGGGAATGCTGAAAAATGGCTAAACTAAGATTTTTACAAGAAATCTCTGCTTATTTTTCCATGCGCCCCTTAGAAGTGCGAGGAAACATCAGCAGAGCATTTACCGTAGTAACGCTAAAAATGGCATCCGCAATGTTCTGAAGAATCTAACTGAATCTTCACCTAAGTGTAGGTACCCGTCTGAAAGAGGTAACCTTGATGTGATAGACGGGCATCCACAGTTTGATCAAAAAGTGCACTACGAACCTCATGTTTATTCTAGAAGTCATTATAGAGTTTATATTACTGCAGAGTATAACATACTGTACATCTGTCTCTAATTATTTATAAATACTTTATTAGTGTTTAAAGTGTGCACTCACATTTGGATTGTGAAATGTAATTTCAGCCATAGTAGTGTAGCACCTTTAATATAGTTGGTAATTAAAACACTCTATTCTCTCTATATCACGCATATACATAAACGGACATCTATATATATATATATATATATATATATATATATATATATATATATATATATATATATAATCTTTGACTTATAAGGCGCCACAATGGGTCCGCAGCGCCGTACATTACATATACAGAAAACAGAACCAAGACACAACATGATACCAAAAAATATACAAACACAGGAGACAGGGTAAAGCAAATCAGATTATATCTGACAGATAGTCAAAGGGATGGTAGAAATCAGCGAGAAGACCAACGCTTAAGAAAACAGGGCTAGGGAAGCAGGCCAAGAGGTACAGAGGGTGAAGGAACAGTAAAAGGAGCACACAAGGAAAGACGGCCCTGCTCGTAAGAGCTTACAACCTAAAGTGTATAGCAATATATATATATATATATATAAATAAATATATATATATATATATATATATACATATACATATACACACACACAAGTTAACCCGTGCATGATACTCATGCATTCTAGTCAAATCAAGCTACTTAAGGTATTAAAAAGGTTCTTGTCATGCATTTGGGCCATAGCCCAGGCCTCCTCAGGGGAAGAGCGTTACTTCCCGACGCAAGCGCCCTTTTTTAACGTGGTTTTGTCCACATGTCACCACCTCATCATTCTTCTCCATCACCTCATCCTTCATTTTCATCGCCACATCTATCCAGATGTCTATCCAGACACAGGGATATCTCTCAGCGGTCCTAAGTATCACACTCCTCTCACTCTGTCACCCCCGGCAACCACCAACCACTCCCCACTGTCACCCCCGGCAACCACCAACCACTCCCAACTGTCACTTCTACTTCAATAAATATTTATATATTTTTTTAAAATCTTTATAAACACTTTTAACAATTAACAAATTAAATTAACAAATTAAAAACATCTTAGTATACCAAATTTCAGCTCTTTCTGAATTTTTTTTTACACACACATTAAGAATTTAGTAGGTCAGTGTATAACTCCGCCCAGCAGGTGGCGCTGCAGCTTGGTTTTATTTTCTCCACACACACACAGACAGACTAACACACGCCACTAAGCATTTATATTATAGATTATATATATATATATATATATATATATATATATATATATATATATATATATATAATCTCCATCAGCAAAACAAGATTAGATCTAGGGTACAACAACCACAGCAGCCATGAACAAAGCAAATGGAATGCCACTAAGCCAATTCGAACATACAATGGTTTGTACAACGGCGCTCAGTAACTTGTCATGCAAGGTGCATACTAAATATCAGAAAAACATATATATCTATATCCGTATCATATCTATATCATACTCGCCAACTCTTTTGGAATGCCCAGGAGTCTCCTGAATTCCGGGGAGGCCTCGAGGACTCCCGGGAGAGTAGGACATCCTCCCATATCAGCTCTTAAAGCTGTAAGGACGTGATACTCATGGAATCGCATCATTTTGGCCCCATCCACACTGTATAATGCTAGGTACATGACATTAAATCACGGGGGGCAAAAAAGGATGGGATTCGCCAAGCCCCGCCCCCTTCCTCCTCCCCTCTGGAGGGAAACAACAATAAGTTGGCAAGTATGATGTAGGAGATATAATAAAATAATATATATATATTTATTAAAACAAACAAACAACAATTTATTATTGGTTATTTACATGCTACTGCCACATTCCACGAAAAATAGGAATTGTAAGGGATAGTTCCCTACGCTCCTGGTACCATACCTCCTAAGTTTTTTTAATATTCTCAGGGTATGCTAAGGTGGGAGGGGCTTGATGTGATTGCCCCACCCACATTTCTGTCTTTATAGGTAACAACAGAACCCTATGGCTCATACTGGGGTGACTGTATGCAATGACTTCTCTTCTGTACCATTCATCTTCTCTGCTGCTAACCCCCCCCCCCCCTTTATGTCACATGAATTGCAGAAGCACACTGTACTATATAACACAAATACTTTACGCTCAGTGCCATATCGCCTTCATCAAACTATGGCCTCTTTTATGCCATGGGATTTTGAGGAGTTTGGGGCCATGGACCTATTAACAAATTCTAAGGTGCGGCACAAATCGGCACAAACAGTGCGAGAACAGCGCAACAGAAAACCATTATTATTCTTTTTGCAAAGCAGATCGAAGCAAGCTGACAAAACACATGTCTATCTCAAATGCCCTCTCAATTAAAACGCAAGCAAGCAGAAGTGTAGCGATCCAAGAATATTACAAATTGGTTACAGGACCGTGTTAAATGAGCGTGGGCATTAATATTAATTGAGGGGTGTCTTCAAGTAAATAGTTGCAGAAAACACTCTCTGGCACGCACCTCTGTGAGTCGGGCTATTTAACTGGCTTCTCTCATGTTTTATGTGCCTAATGTCAAGGTCTGTGCTTTGGAATGACTTTATACTCATTACGTGAACTAATAAGCATTTCTGAAATACTTAACAACTCCCTCACATAAGCGAACACATTTGGAAATGGAATTCAGTGACTGCATTGTTTTACACGAAGCCCTGAACAGCAGGTATTAATCTCACTTTCCTGTGAAACTAAAACACTGCGGTATCAGTTGTGTCAGCTAAACTTTCTTTTACAGACCTGAAAATCTGTCTATTTATTCAAGCTTAATTCTGGTTTCCTTCCTCATAGTCATTACCCCGGGGGACCTTTAAACCACCCCCAAGACCAAGCCTTGGTTTTTGGCTACAATACTGCTGTGACTTAGTTTGGGTGATATGGGACCCCTAACAGTTGACCTTGGCTTCCCAGGATGAACCAAACTTTTTTTCTGCTTTTATTAATATCTTCAATTCAGTCCCTGCTCTAATGAAGCTTACAATCTACATTTCCTACCACATGCACATGCAATTAACATTATATATTTTTGGACTGTGCAATAAAACCAGAGAACCCTGTGGAAACCAGCACAAACATGGGGGGAACCTACAAATTCTACGTAGATGGGGCCCTGAACGGAAATTGAACTCATGACCCCAGTGCTGTGAGGCAACGGTCATTGAAAACCCAATTCAACAGGGCAAGTGTAAATAACTGTTTTACCTTATTTGAGACATAAAATGAAGTAGTGGATGTTGGTTTAGGCTGACGAGCGTCGTACTATTTATTCCAAGAGCTCCAGAACAAAGTCTTGGTAGAGACAAACGTTCTCAGTTTTCCAAGCAGTGATGGCTGTGAAAACGTCTAAGGAGGTCATGTTTTACACTACCTTGGAAATTTAGAAGACTGAAAAGTAAGTTGGACGTAGCTGTCCTTCTCCATCTGCCTTAAACGTGGGAGAGGAATCTTATTACCAGTTACTATGTAGTTGAGTAACTAAGCAAATGTCTGAGGAAGGTGCAGACAGGGAAAAGGGAATGTAATCACATTTGCCAAAGGAGCTGTCTAATTGCTACATGCAATGGGGTAAATACTTTTACTTTATAAAATGCTCCAAAGACACAGTAAATAATGTAATCTCGCTGACAAGTAACATTGGCATATCAACAAGGGGTTTCCTAGCAATGAAAACAAAGAAAGAAACATGGTCCACGATCTAATATCTTACTCTGTGCTCTGGACACGTTACTGTATGTTCATATCAAACCAGGCAGCAGTCACTGGCACCTTACTATCTAGACATCGTCCACTCTAACTTACCTTATTCTCTGATGCGATCCTCTTCAGTTTTCTTCCAAGTCACTGCTGCCGCCTGCTGATTTAAATTGTTTTCGCTGCAAAAAAAAAGAAGAAAATACTTACCTCCGCAATGAATGTCGGGCGGGCGTGATGACGTCACGCCCGACATGCACTGCGAGCGCCGCACGGAGGAGTAGACCAGGGAGTGAGCCGGATCGCCAGCTGACCGCGAGGTAAGTATTTTCTTCTTTTTTTATTGCAGGATTTTTTCTTCGCGCTGCCTCTGACGGGCCCCCCTGGGCTGCAGGGCCTCCGGGCACCTGCCCATTGTGCCCAATGGGAGAGACGTCCCTGAAGGCACCCTTAAGGTCTCCATAATTTTTTGAAGGCACCCCATAGCCAAAATAATCACCAATTAGTCCCCCGTCTTGCTTACCTCTGACCCTGGCCAAGGCACCCCTGTGAGATCGCCGAGGCACCCCAGGGAGCCTAGGCACACAGTTTGGAAACCACAGGGCTATACTATACCATGTGTTAAGTCAAAGAGGAGGAGGAGCCGCTGAAAGGCTGCGGCCCAACACTGCCTCGGGTACTGCAAACTACACCTCTCAGCATGCCGAAGGAGCAAGGGAAGAGGAAATGAGGTCAGAGCCCGCAAAACATCATCATCATTTATTTATATAGCGCCAACATATTCAACACAGGGGGATTGGTGGCAAAGAGGAGGAAGAAGGAGAAGTGTGAGAGTGCGGCCATACGGGATGTAGATGCGCACATCACTGGGTCCACCACCTCAAAAAGCAGAGCTGTCCTATGAACGGGCTAGACAGAAGAGAAGTCATTGTGAGAGTATTGTGGAGAGAAGTGCTGTAAGGAGAGGCAAAGACAGAATGGGCAATACCGTTATACAGAGAGTAGAGGCAATGAGAAGGGCTGCAAATCTGTTAGAGAAAGCTGCAAGTCTTACAAAGAAAGCTGTATGTTTGACAAAGAGAGCTGCCGATCTTACAGAGAAAGCTGCCAGTCTTGCCAAAAGAACTGCCAATCTATCAGGGAACACTGCCAGGTTACTAGAGACGGCTGTCCGTATCACAAAGGGAACTGCCAATCCAAATCAATGGGGAGTCTGCCACTGCCAGAGAATAAATGTCCAGAGATCCAGGACAATCTGCCAGAGGGAGTCTAAGTATGAACCAAAAATGGGTTTTCAATAATGTTAGAATTTATTGAATAGTTTACTGGTATGAGCTTCATTCTCCATTGATGGATGTATTACCTTATAGCAAATACTTTAACTGTTCTCATAATAGAAAAAAAGACAATTTTTTTTAATATAATGTGGATATACAGTATGTGACGTCTCTCAAGAACAATACTGTTTTAAAATGATGATGAACATGTTGTCTCATAATGAAATACTAACTATGCATTCCACACTACTAATTACCCATGCAAAACCATTAGAATTCCACATTTCAGAATATTCACTCTGTAATACGTAAATTAAGTGCCGAGTGCTTCCAGAATGGACGCAAAGGCACTCTGCATTACTGCAGCATTGCAGATTACACTAAACCCCCAATAGGGTTGCGAAGGGAAATCCGCAATATTGCAGTAACATAACAACAAAAAAAAAATGCGCACCCGAACATTGCGGCTAATTGAATATGCCCCTAAGCATTCAGATGAATCCTAATTTGAATCCAGATCATACATTTATTTGCAGAAACAATCACCCTACTAGTTATCAGTACCTATTGTAGATTAGAGCTTCACCTTTACCAACCCCCGTTCCCATGGAACCAGATATGTTTGCGGGAACTTGGCCATCCCCAGGACTTCATCTCGAGAAGTGATATGTTAACTGAAGTAGGTGGGCACCACAGAGGACTTGGTAGTGGGTGCAGAGCAGAGATATCTATGGTAAAAAAAAGATGCTGGATGTACCTGGACCAGGTAAAGCAGATATAGAGATGAAATAGGGTGTAGCACCAATTTCCGCCAGTATAACACCTTGGCAGTATAGAGTAGAGCTGTAATACCTAATACATCAGCTGTAAGATGTAATGCCAGTTGTGGCCTGTGTGTAGATGGCGCTGGAGAGCACCACACAGTGCAAGTGAAAGCATAAAACCAAGGTTGTGCTATATATCTGGAATGAGTATCACAGCTGACGCAGGAGAGTCCAATGGAGCAGATAGCGGGCACCACGATCCTGCACCTGAGAAGTGGTATCACAGACAAAAAGGCATAAAGATCAGTCCAAACAGCAATATATGTAGACAGTGTCACAAACAAATAGGTCAATCCAGGTAGCGATCAGGTGCGGTCCGGCAACAGGCAAAGTTCAAAACCAAGAATCGGACAAAAGGTGAAATAGCACAGAAAACAAGCACGGAGAAGCGTGTGAACGCTATAACCGGCAACAAGTCAGTGAAACGGACATGTTTTTAAAGCAGCAGCAGCCAGCAATTAGGGCACCTTTCATATGAAGGTCCAGGCGAGTGGAGATCATGTGATCACACCCACGCTGACATACCAAGGTGTACAACACTGCAGCAGTCACCAATCAGGGCACGTTTTAATATGAAGTTACAGGTGAGTGGATATCATCTGACCACACCCACGCTGACATACCAAGGTGTACCACACTGCAGCAGTCACCAATCAGGGCACCATTCATATGAAGCTCCAGGCGAGTGGAGATCATGTGATCACACCCACGCTGACATACCAAGGTGTACCCCACTGCAGCAGTCACCAATCAGGGCACGTTTCATATGAAGTTACAGGCGAGTGGAGATCAGGTGATCACACCCAGGCTGACATACCAAGGTGTACAACACTGCAGCAGTCACCAATCAGGGCAGGTTTCATATGAAGTTACAGGTGAGTGGAGATCAGGTGATCACACCCAGGCTGACATACCAAGGTGTACCCCACTGAAGCAGTCACCAATCAGGGCAGGTTTCATATGAAGTTACAGGCGAGTGGAGATCAGGTGATCACACCCAGGCTGACATACCAAGGTGTACCCCACTGCAGCAGTCACCAATCAGGACACGTTTCATATGAAGTTACAGGTGAGTGGAGATCAGGTGATCACACCCAGGCTGACATACCAAGGTGTACCCCACTGAAGCAGTCACCAATCAGGACACGTTTCATATGAAGTTACAGGTGAGTGGATATCATGTGATCACACCCAGGCTGACTAACTAAGAAGTACAACATTGTAGCAGCCAAAACAAAGGCAGCAATTACCTGCTATTCTTAACAAATCCAAGTAACTGCAATCACAAAACCAATAACACTACCGATACCTACATAAAAACACCATGCCCCTCCCTATACGTCAGCCAGCAAGGCTTCCAGAATTAACCATCACTGAAAATCTGTGGTATAATTCTCAAACACGGAAGAAGATCCAAGAATATTTCTGACCTAGAAGAGCATAAAAAAAAAAGTAATTGCTCATTAGACTGTGCATAAATATGTCAGAGGTCGCGTTAGCTTCTTATCACTTCAAGATCCCGTGAAACGTGCACTCTCATTGGAGATGGATAAATATGAGATCAATAGTTAGATATTTAGATGGATACGAGAGACAGATATATACGAGTTATCATATATAAAAGAAAAAGATAAAAGAACGAGTGAGGTGAATAACAGATGGATGGATAGATAGATGGATGAGATAAAAATAAATGAAACAAATATAATTGTGTATTTAGAAAAGTGTGCTGGGGAATAACGTATTAAACATAAAATGTAGTTCAACAGAGAGCAAAATACTAAACTGATATAAAGCATAATACAGAACATGCAAGAAGCAGAAACAATGCCATATACCCTATGTGGACATAAGTATTCAGACACTTGATCATTACACCAACAGAGACTGTAATGACATTGTATTCATATACATATACTTTAATATGGAGTTGGTCCCCCTTTTGCAGCGAAAACAGCTCCACTCTTCATGGAAGGCTTTCCACAAGATGCTGGAGTGTTTCTGTGGGAATTTGTGCCCATTCATTCTGTAGAGAATTTATGAGGTCAGGCACTGATGTTGGATGAGAAGGCCTGGCTCGCAGTCTCCGTTCCAGTTCATCCCAAAGGGGGTTGAGGTCAGGGCTCTGTGCGGGCCAGTCAAGTTCTTACATACTGAACTCATCAAACCATGTCTTTGTAGTCCTTGCTTTGTGCACTGGGGAACAAGCATGTTAGAATAGAAAAGGGCCTTCCCTAAACTGTTGCCACAAAGTAAGAAGCACATCATTGTCCAAAATAACTTGGCATACTAAAGCATTAAGACTGCCCTACACTGGAGATAGGGGGCCTAACCCAAACCCTGAAAATAACCCCATACCATTATCCCTCCTCCACAAAACTTCAAAGTTGGCATAATGCAGTCAGGCAGGTAACGTTCTCCTGGCATCCGCCAAACCCAGACTCGTCCATCTCACAGCCCAACAGAGAAGTGTGGTACGTCACTCCACAGAACGCATTTCCTCTGGTCCACAGTCCAGTGTCAGTGTGCTTTACATCGCTCCATCCGACGCTTGCCATTGGTCTTGGTGATGTGAGGCTGGCATGCAACTGCTCGCCCATGGAAACCCATTCCATTAAGCTCCCGCTGCACAGTTTTTGTGCTTACATTAATGCCAGTGAAAGTTCAGAACTCTTCAGCTATGGAATCAGCAGAGCATTGGTGACTTTTACACACCATGAGCCTTAGCAGTCCTTGACCCCGCTCTATAATTTTATGCAGTCTTCCGCTTCATGGTTGTGTTACAGTTGTTCCTAAACACTTCCACTTTCTAATAATATCACTTACAGTTGACCGTGGAACATCCAGCAGGGATGAAATTTTACGAACTGTCTTATTGCACACGTGGCATCCTATCACAGTACCACGCTGGAAGTCACTGAGCTCTTCAGAATGACCCATTTTGTATCACAAATGTTTGCAAATGGAGAATGCATGGCTAGGTGCTTTGTTTTATACACCTCTGACAGCAGGTCTGAGTGAAACATCTAAATTCAATAATTCAATAACAGGTGCGGCCAAATACTTTTGTCCATATAGTGTATATTGACAAATTGGGAACTGACTGGAACACATGGGGAAAGAGCTTACAATCTAATGAAGCTAGATCGATAGATGACATGACATTTTTGGGATCCCACTTACTTAATATCCAAATCTCTGTAGCCCAAGGTGTCCTAATGACCCTCTAGCTTCTTAGCTGTGAGTGTCAAACTATACATAGAGGTATTCTTACGCACTTTCATTTTATAGTTACAAGACTCTAGGAGGTTAAATTGGCAGAGTGATCTGTGCCCATGGCCATCAGGGAGACTGGCAAGTTCGACGGGCTCATTGGTCATAAAAAGTAGAATTCACTACTCGCAGTGCTGAGCATTAAATTACTTATTTATTGCATTTGCATATTATAGGCTCGCTATTTAACCTAAAATGCTGTGGACTACAGCTGACCTTGCTATAGTAGCAAGACCAGCTGCCATGAGAACAAGGTTACATTTATCTAAAAGATGCCAGTTTTATCTTTGTCATCTTGGATGGCACATTTCCAGTGGTGAATAATAATCTGGGCGTTGCCGCTTAATAAAGATAATTCATTGCCACTTCTGGCACATTAAGCTGTCGCTGCTGTATTAAACGTGATTCTTGGATAAATAATGTAAACTGTGAAATTGAAGAAAATTACTTATGGGACATTATTAAAAAGGGGCATTTTATAGTCAAATTCCTGTTAAGTTTGTCTTGCAATTAACATTACGAGGTGAATAATAATTGCCTAAACTGATTTATAGTCAGAACAATTACGATAATGTTCTAACCGTAGAATTATTTAACACTCTGGCAGACAGCAGAGTTTGTAATATGACATAATTTCTCATTTAAATTACTTTTTAAAGAGTTATGAGGAATATTATAAACACTCAGTAACACTTCAATTTTACATCCCTGAAAATTGTGTGATATTAATGTTACTTTGGGAATGAGTTTATACGACAAACTGTAAAACAAAACTCAGACTAAGAATAAATATATCTCTGTGACCTGTAAATCTACACTGATTATTCATAATAAAACGGTATCCTGGAGGGATTAAGTTTGTGTTTTTCTAGAGCTAGCTAAAGCCAAGTAACCTTTCACTAGAGAGGTTCCCCTTCCACAAATAACATTGTGGTCTTAGGCCTCCATGCTTTACGGGAACTCTCACAGAACACACATATACGCTGGATGTTCTACAGCCAAACTAAACACAGAACACATCAGATACTCAACAGGGTGAAGGCGTCAGGTGCACTATAATATATAATAAAACTTCAGCTGTAAATAAATTCATATACTACCCACGGTGCAAGAAAACAAGTCTTGAGTCAACTGTAACCTTATCTATACACTATTTGGCCTATATTTCAAGAGTCCGTCTGTCTTCCGGACTTGATGCTACCAAAGTGCATGCGAGTGTTAAGTAGTGTTAGCAGTGCCCCAAGTTTGCCAGTACTGGCTTCAGACAGGTTCAATTAGCCAAGCTTCAGAGCCAAGACAAACCTTCCAGCTCCAGGAACCCGAGATCCATCTCCTGAGCTGCTCCAGAGAAACTCCATAACGCTGCTCCAGCTCCAAATACTTTTTACCAGCTCATGAACTATTAATAATTTATTTTTTTTGTTTAAATTTAATGTCTGTTTTAAGTAAATTTAGTAAATATATGAATAGTCTTACCAATGTTTATTAGATAGATTTGATTAATTCTATGTCGCATTTCAAACGTTTAAGCTAGTAGAGCAGCTACAGAAACTGTCCTCTAGGTCGAAGCTCCAGAGCACTCCACCATGGCAGCTCCATCCTATCTCCATTGTGCCAGCTAAAGCTCCAACTCCGGAGCGCAATCAAAAACATGATCATCTCCATTCTGGCTCCAGGTTATGGGAATCTCTCTTAGCTCCAGAGCGCCCGTCAACGCTAGTTTGAAATATCCCTCTTTGACCATTTCAAATGTTGATTGGAAAAATATTAGAACTATATATATTATTTACAACTAATTATATTTATAACATAACATAACATAACATGCCTTCGGTAAAGCTACTATTTAACGTTAAGACTCTGTGTTCCATATGGTTACTTGACATGGTGGGTGTGGATTGACCATTATTGGAATGTCTAAGTGGTGAGGACTGTTTTTGAGAGTAGCAAAGTTCTACCTCAACCAAGAGGTGACGAGAGAGAGAGAGAGAGAGAGAGAGAGAGAGAGAATGAGAGAGAGAGAGAGAATGAGAGAGAGAGAGAGAATGAGAGTGCCTTTTATCATCATGGGTTAATGGGAAACCCTCTTGGAATCATGTTATTGCTACAGAAGATACACAACCAAGCCAGAAAACCCGGACACTCTTTCCCAAGTCACTTTTTGACAAATGCAGTCAGTCGATAAACTCAGCTAGGACCTCGGCAAAGGTAACTCTTGTCACTTGGAATCTACACAATCTTAAGTAGATGATTTGATCAATTAGCCAATCCGTACTGACCCTTATACACATGTCATAAATAGAGACCCACTTCCACTCTGGCGGCCCAAAATGTATCAGCTAAGTAGTTGTACATCAGGAAACCAAACGTTACTGAGCATTGGGCCAGTGCCAAACACACAGGGCACAATCATTAAGGTGGACCAATAAAGAATTGAGAAATGAACATTTACAGAACTGAAACAGGGACAGAACTGAACTGGGCACAGAATATCACCCTCTTTAATGGGCATGGTACTCTCAGTGGGGTGGAAACACTACATAATACTGTGGAATAATGGCGTTTAGAACTACATACAACAACATGTTTAAAGAGCAAGCAAGACACAGATGATGCAACCTAATGCAGGAAATGTAGATCAGGGACCTCTGTACCTGTTCATACACCATGGCCCTAACTTCACAGATTCACAGGGCACAGACATGGAAACTCTCTGCTGTATCTACGGGGAAAGTTAAAAACTCCTTATGAGGTGCTCCCATTTTATTAAAAGTGAAAGCTGTGACCACACGTGACAGAGCCAGTCTATGAAATCCACCCCTTTACTTTGTCCGATACTTAGTGCAGTAACACAGTCCAGTGAGTACATTCTGAATAATTTAGTTAATTTTAAAAGATTTCTTTCACAATTAAACAAATGAATTAGCTCATACATGTCCTCCTAAAAATGTTTCCAATTACGCTGCTATTTTCTTTCTTCTGTGTATTTTACACAGGTCTTTCTATCATTGTTCCCATGGGTTACAACAGCTACGACTACTACAAGTGTGCTATGTGCTGTGAGAATGGAAATAAAAAATGGTCACACTCTATAGTTATACATGACTAATATCACTTATCAATAGGCTAAAGCAGTGGTTCCCAAACTTTCTCAGTTCAAGGCACCCTTAGGGTCACCATAATTTTTCCAAGGCACCCCTAAGCAAAAAGAATTACCAGGTAGTCCCGTTTTTTAGGTAGTTGGGTCAAAATGACGTAAGATGTATTTAGACCCCCTTTACCATCACATTGTGCCTCTTTATCACTGCGCCCCTTCACCATCTCACACCCTGTGTCACCCTCTTCGCCATCTAACACCGTGTCCCCCTCCACCATCTCACACCGTGTCCCCCACCTTCAGCGCCTCACTCTGCCCCCCCTCCTTCAGCGCGTCTCTCTCTCTGTCCCCCTCCTTCAGCGTGTCTGTCTCTCTCTCTCTGTCCCCCTCCTTCATTGTGTCTCTCTCTCTCTGTCCCCCTCCTTCAGCGTGTCTCTCTCTCTCTGTCCCCCTCCTTCAGCGTCTCTCTCTCTCTGTCTGTCCCCCTCCTTCAGCGTCTCTCTCTCTCTCTCTCTGTCCCCCTCCTTCAGCATGTCTCTCTCTCTCTGTCCCCCTCCTTCAGCGTGTCTCTCTCTCTCTGTCCCCCTCCTTCAGCGTGTCTCTCTCTCTCTGTCCCCCTCCTTCAGCGTCTCTCTCTCTCTCTGTCCCCCCCTCCTTCAGCGTGTCTCTCTCTCTGTCCCCCCCTCCTTCAGCGTGTCTCTCTCTCTGTCCCCCCCTCCTTCAGCGTGTCTCTCTCTCTCTGTCCCCCTCCTTCAGCATGTCTCTCTCTCTCTGTCCCCCTCCTTCAGCGTCTCTCTCTCTCTCTGTCCCCCCTCCTTCAGCGTGTCTCTCTCTCTGTCCCCCCCTCCTTCAGCGTCTCTCTCTCTCTCTGTCCCCCTCCTTCAGCATGTCTCTCTCTCTCTGTCCCCCTCCTTCAGCATGTCTCTCTCTCTATGTCCCCCTCCTTCAGCGTGTCTCTGTTTCCCTTCACTCTCCGTTCCTTTACTTACCTTCATTCTTCATGTTCCGCTGTCTTCTGTCCTCTCTGCTGCCGCTCCTCACTGACGCTGTCGGACGTGATGATGTCACACCCGGCAGTCAGTGAGGGCAAGGATCCGGCGCTGGATGGTTTTTAAGTTGGTTTTTTTTTGGGGGGGGGGGTTTAGAGGGGGGGGGGGAGGGTGATCGCGGCACCCCTGTGACAGCGCCACGGCACCCCAGGGAGCCGCGGTGCACACTTTGAGAACCGCCGTGCTAAAGTGAGAACTCATTTAATGCATCAGAATTCTGAATGATATAAAACGAATGCAACTGGACACATTGGAGCTCTATCCATACCAAAATTTAACCCCACAAAATAGATAGTTTTTCTACTTTTCTTCATTTTGTATAAGTTATAAAACCCTAAATAAATTGCAAAACAGTCAGGTACAATGTTTAAAAACCAGAAATGTCCCCAGGCCATTGAAAATACCCATGGTCAGCAAGAAGCAAATTCAAATTTCTAGGGTTGTATGGATTCGGGTAAGACAAATGGGGTCCCAATTTCATGAAATACTGGCAGTGTGTTTCTAAAATAAAACGGAACCGAAGCCATGAGTTACGGCGCTAGTTCGTCCATAGCTTAGAAATAGAGATCTATGGATACTGCATTGTGCCAGGGGGATGCCAGCCGGATCTCCCCGTCAGGTAAAGGAGAAGGGGATTCCTGGAGGGTTGACAAGCACACCCCATATGCTACTGCTATTTGCTTGTTTCTACACTTGGAGATGTCCTTGAAGTCCTCTATCTTTGTTACTTTACTCACCGTTTCTATAACCTGCTCCTAGCTTTATATTTATATTCTGCTCATGAAGAGTTATGGAAACAGTAAATCCCCCAGAGTCTTTAAAATTCCTGAAATGTCACATGCTGTTATTAAAGACTATCATTTCAACGTCTGATACAATAATTAGGTCTCCTACCGAAAAAAGCAGCTCAAGTGGCAGCGTACTTGTAACACTAAACACTGTCTCTTTCATGTGAATCCTGCAGCTACCATCAAACAATCCCGTCTTCATGATGCTCCGCATAATCCTCTCTTTGTGGTTAAAGAGGAAACCGTACTGGAGGCCTTGCCAACCTGGCTGATATAATTGATTCTTGGCACTGTCTTTATGTACTCCGATGTCAGAACCTCAGCCACAATAGTGATTACACTATGTGTAAACAGCGAGATAAGATCACATCCCCACCGGGGGAGCTGCTTACTGGTTTCCATTAATATTATGTCCACTGCGTGTAGGATCAAAGACGCAATATCTTTAAAAATAAATAAAAAAAACCCTAGCAACAAGACTGTTAAACAATGGCGTTGCAGGGGCTGGATTTAATGTATTAGGAAAGTTATCAGTGAATAAACTACTGTGAATGGTGGGTCTTGTTATCAGCAGTAATAAATAAGCAGATGTCCTAGAAATTATTCCTGTGGTCATTTTTTTCACAAAAATAATGTTGTTTCTTCGACACAACCTCTTAGAGAGTTAGAAAAACAGGTAACGGTAATGTATGTATTGTAATAATTTCAGACTGCTTTCCTACAACTAACATATCTACCATTGGCTATAACGGAGAATCACAAAATTGTTGTTACAACATCTAAATGACCAGGTTTCCCAGCGTGTCCCGCTGTTGTGTCTCTGGTGCGTTGTTCGAATGTTTTTGGAATAATGTTATTTTGAGACAAGCCAGAGGCTCTATTGGAAACCCAGAAGTCTGTAGCACTACAAATTGGGCTAATAGAACAATGGCACACAGATACTTCCAGCTTAAAAAACAAAGGTCATTGTTGCGATAACTTATTTTTGAACCACAGGCCAGTTCGACAGAAAAAAACGACTAAATGTACTGCTCAAACTGTGCCATTGTGCAAATACTGGGATTTCCATTCCAATAATCATCGTGTGGGCTATAAATGTGTACAACATTAAATGTCACAACCTTTACATAATTATTCTATTTTATATTTCAGGGCCTTAAAGCCAAGCTAACAACAGGATATCTGTAGATGTTAAATTCAAAATCATTATACTGATTGCTTACCTCTCCATGTCTTATGGGTTTAACATAACCCCTGGTCACCCCCATGCGGAATAACGTCTCCGAAGCCTGCATTAGACAAAGAACACAATAAGAAATATAATCAAAAAAATTATTCAATGAGTAAAACATGAGAAAATAATTTTCAGAATATTGATAATGATTTATTGCATGATACACTTGGCGCAGCCCCCGGACTCACAATACTTTTGTTTTTTGTTAAAATTATTACATTTATTTTGAACATTGCAAAGGTCAGTAAAGCTTAAAATGTGGTATCGAAAGGACTGTTTAATTTAAACTCAATAGGAATGTCCCAAACTGTGGGAATTAATTGGTGACAAAAATAAAACTTCTTGAAGAATAATTATTGGTGCGGTCAGCCCCAAGTGTATTGGTGCATGCATAAAAAACATTTAAAAGCAATGGAAAAAAGGAGAAACAAAAACTTAAAATTGAAACACAGAAATAAAAAACATTATCTAATAAGATGCCATAATAAATGATAATATGGCTCAGCTTTCCAGCAAAAGATTTCAATATTTTTGAAGAAACCGTCAATAAAAAATTTGAAGAATTATTAATTTTCTTGCTGTAATTAGTAAACAATGACTGCATTTTATTATTCTCAATTTATGCTTTTTTATTCTACAACTGTGAAAAATCATATATCCTATCATAAATCCAGCGTAAACATCTGTTAAGAAAAATATTTCAGATAGGTTAATTTACCAAAAAACAACAACAAAGTCTGGCAATTACTCTGACAAAAGACAAAGGAAATATAGAGCATGTTTATGTTTGGTTAAACACAGACATAAGTCATTATGCAGAGGACTTAATTTTCCTGTATGTTTGCACAGAGCAGAAGACTCAATATTTTTACTTGTTCAAGGCAAAATGAAGTACTCGCAATAGACTCCAATGGAACAGTTCTACCAGTTGGCAAATGATCATGGATTACAGAAGTTCTCTCTTTTGTGGATTTACCAAGCAAAAATAAGAAAGTCCTTGATCTACAGAACAGGTGAGGCTTTATAGAGTGAGAGTAAGAGCAGCATACTACGAAGAGCATGACAATTGTTATTTTAAAAATAAGTAATGTTTAAAGGTTAAATCCACCCAAAACTAAAAATGTCGTTTTGGGAGAAATCGGGGTGTCTTAAATTTTTTACTGCCAATCAGTAGATCCAGCAGGTCGCTTGATGCCTCAGAGTCCAAGCAGCAAAATCCCCTTCCTGCTCTAGTGGGACCTATTCAGGGTTGTCGTAGCCCCTCCCCAAAAACTTTTCATTTGCATGAATGGAGGAGGAGCCTTGACTATTAGAGCAAGTCCCACAAGAGCCCGTGAGCGGATCTCCTGCTTGGACAATAAGCGGCATCCGTCAACTCATCAGAGGGCACCTGGATACTCCTTTTCCTGTCAAAGCCCAACATCAAGCAGCAAATGGAGTGCCAAGAAAAGTATGGGTGGAGAACCAAAAGCACCCAAGCTCCAAATGATGCAAAAATCCTTTTGCGAAGTGGGCAGTTATCAACACTCCTAAAATGTGCCTTTTAAAACCCACTATGCCATTTCAGTAATTTCGCTCAGAGAAAGGAAATCTCTTTTCTGCACTGCTCTGGGAAACTAGGCTCAATGGGACTTTTATTTCACGCTTTAGGACAAACGCTCTCAACACCATCCAACTCTTCCATTCAGCCTGTGCAACCATCTGCCACGATCTTGCCCCATATACCCAAGTGTCTTGGTAGAAACTTCAACACCCTTGCACAAATCAAGGTACAACAGCGTCTCCAAAGTACATTTTACACTGCCGAGCAAGTATAATCCTGAACCTAACTATATTATACTGACCCACAACTTAATATAGAATAAAGTTTAAATAGATTATAAAGTCAATGTAAACTTCTCAGAATAGTGATTGATCTGCTAGCATTTAGGTTTGTGTGGAGTTTGTATGTTCTCCCCCTGTTTGCGTGGGTTTCCTCCGGGTGCTCCGGTTTCCTCCCACACTCCAAAAACATACTAGTAGGTTAATTGGCTGCTATCAAATTGACCATAGTCTGTCTCTGTCTGTGTCTGTGTCTGTGTTAGGAAATTTAGACTGAAAGCTCCAATGGGGCAGGGACTGATTGAGTTCTCTCTACAGCGCTGCGGAATTAGTGGCGCTATATAAATAAATGGTGGTGATGATGATGATGATGATGATGGTTTACAGTAGAGGTAGTCTAGAGGCAGTCTCAATGAAAACAGACAGAAATTCCTTGCCATTGTCTTGTGTAAATGGTCTTGGTAATCAGATCATTTGACCACAATTTATGGAGCCATTTCTCCCTTAGTGCAATTTACCAGTCTGGACAGTTGTGTTGCAGTAAGTATTGAGTCGTACGACTGTCAGCCACTACGACATGATTCTATTACATGGCTTCTGAGGACAAAATAGGGTTGTGAGAGTCTCATGCACCCTTCATGTATACCAGAATTAGTTTCTTTTTATCCACTCTCCCCACCAACATTTTAAGGATGTTTTGGTCAAATAGAGAACTCGGTCAATACAGCTCGGCTTTCTTTGTGCCTATAGAAAGCCACTGAGGTGTAAAACCTTCTTTTCACCTTGACTAGTTAGAGATTGCTTCTAATTCCCAATCCAGCAGCAGAGTTACCACCAGATGTCAGGCCCATTCATGATATAAAGCAAATTTCCAGCACTTGTAAATCTAGTCCCAAAGATCTCTTGATAGGACCTCCAGTCTTCATGTGTGGAGTGTCAGTAAGCAGATTAAACCTACAAGGCTAGCTTTACAATGGCAGGGAGGGAGGACAGGGCTGGAGGCAGCCACCTGGAGATATTCACTAATTGACAATCTTAAGCTTCCAAGTGACGGCTTTGCTGGTATGCAAACAAAAGAGACGCGGACAAGGCAGCTGGATTTCCGTGTACTAAGTCATGGAGGATAAAGGAGAGTTGTTCGCTGGTTAATAGAAACTTCTTTCCACAGACATGCATCATTCGGATTTTGCAATGCCGAGGAGTAAAACAGACATCCATTCCTAATTAGTCATACAAGCAACAGGTATTCACAGACACCAATATCAGTAGTTCTTTCCGTTCTAGTTACTAAAGGACTGCGAGGAGGCAGCGTGTTGTGTGCATAGGAAGGGGTTAATTTTAGTACCTCCAGATAACGATGGCTGTTGTAGGTGAGGTCAGTCTGAGCCTGGACCATACTGTTTAACTGTTTAGATTGATTTACGTTAGATTGCAAGCTCTCACGAGCAAACACTTGCCCCCATCTGGTCCTCCCTGTGCGCCCTTGAGTCATGCCTCTTGCATGTCCTAGAATACACCTGATTGTTCGAAATCTTACCTATTACATCTTGTGTACACTATTATGCTTAATGACGGCCCTGTTTTCTGTCTTTGCCCGTTGGTCCTCTATGTCTTTATACTATGCTCTATTTCTCCACCGTACGGAATATCTAGTTTTCCCCCTCCCCTTCCGACCTTTCTATCTCTGTTCTCAACTCCTCTATTTCCCCTGTTCCTCAACTTCGCTGCCTCGGTGTCATCCTTGACTCCTCTCTCTCCTTTGCTCCTCACATTCTCTCTCTCGCCAAATCCTGCCGCTTCCAGCTGCGGAATATCGCACGCATTGGGCCCTTCCTCTCCCAAGATGCCACTAAGGCTCTTGTCCACGCTCTTATCATCTCCCGCTTGGACTACTGCAACCTCCTCCTTACCTGCCTCCCCCGCACTCATCTCGCTCCCCTTCGCTCTGTACTTAATGCAGCCGCTCGGCTCATTTTCCTTTCTCGCCGCTCTTCTGTCTCCCCCCTATACCAATCCCTTCACTGGCTCCCCTTCCCCTACAGAATAGTGTTCAAGCTCCTCACACTTACTTTCAAGGCCCTCTCCATCTCCACTGCTCCCTACATCTCCAACCTTATTTCCATCCACGCTCCATCCCGCCCTCTGCGTTCGGCTAATGACCGTCGCCTCACCTCCCCCCTGGTTACCTCCTCCCATGCTCGCATCCAAGACTTCTGCCGCGCTGCCCCCTTCACTGGAACCAGCTCCCCCGCTCCATCAGAACATCCCCCAACTTGTCCAGCTTCAAACGGGCCTTAAAAACCCACCTCTTCCTCAAAGCCTTCCAGTCCCCCACCTAACCGACCTCCTTCCAGCCTCCCACCTACCACCCTCCCTATCCTGCCCTCCTCCTGCCTCCCTCCTCGTAATTCTCCTCTCCCCCCTCTCCCTCTCTGCCGTCTCCCCCTTTCCTCCTCCCACCCTTGTGTCTCTGTCCGTCCTACCCTCCCCTTAGATTGTACGCTCCTTTGAGCAGGGCCTCCTCTCCTCCTGTTCTCCACCACCTTAACTCTGCTCTCCAGCTCCTTGTCTCCTCCGTGAGGTCCTCCTGCCCTTCTGCCCCTCTAGCTTCACCGCTGTGGGCTCTCACCTTTCATCTAGCTGTACTTTGAGCTTCTGAGTTACTGTGCTTTTTGTTAACTGTACCGTGCTGTCTCACCCTGTATCGTGTTTCTGTATGTCCCTGTACGGCGCTACAGATAACTAGTGGCGCCTTATAAATAAAAATTAATAATAATAATAATAATAATAATAATAATAATATTGTGGCGCCATAATAATTAAGCGATAATATTAAACGCCAGCTAGGAGAGCTGCTCATGGAAGACAACCTAAAAAGACCATATAAGTCAAGGGGTGCAAGCCTGTGGTGAAGTGTTTTTAACAAACGATAAAATTCTTTATTAGACTAAAACTCAGAATTAAAGGTGAAGCCATTCAGCACAATTCACCTTCTGCAATATTAATTCATGCCTGGATCGATGTTCCACAAGCCCACCCCAATGTTCACTGGTGGTCCAGAGGAATACGAATGCATAACATAGATGCCTTGAAGCAGAATAAAATAAATATTGTCTCTTAAAAGAGTTGGGGACATCTCTGACTCCCACCACGCCAAACTTCGTTGCACTGCATCCAGCATTTCAACAGCAGTACCACTTTGGTGGGACGAGGACAGTGTTTGACATTGAATTTCATTCTAAGCTGACTGAGCGTATTCTACCTTCAGGAAATTGTTGCTTTCTAAATGCCTTCTGACACTATACTTACAATAGGTCAAATGGATTATGAAGTTGAATGGTCAAATAATCATCAGCTATTTATATAGCGCCACTAATTCTGTACAGAGAACTCACTCACATCAGTCCCTGCCCCCATTGGAGCTTACAATCTAAATTCCCTAACATACACACAGACAGACAAAGAGACTAAGGTCAATTTGATAGCAGCCAATTAACCTACTACTATGTTTTTAGAGTGTGGGAAGAAACCGGAGCACCCGGAGGAAACCACCACAAACATGGGGAGAACATACAAACTCTACACAGCTAAGGCCATGGTCGGGCATTGAAATCATGACAACACTGCTGTGAGGCAGAAGTGCTAACCACTAAGCCAGCGTGCCACCGCTGTACTGTATACTGTATTTATAATAGTTTAAGTATAAAATACTGCAAGTTATTCAGGATGTTTTATAGCATGTTAGAACTATCAAGCTACTTATTTAATAAAAGATTACAAATAAATGAATAAATAAATGTTGGTAAATACTGTACCACTAAGACCAATACAAGGATATTGGAAACAGCAGTGTTCTGGAAACATTGATGTTTATATACAACACAGATGTCCCCACCAGCTACTGGTCACAAGTTTGGAGTAATTAGGGGAAAACATAGTTGGGAAACTTTTGTTTCTTTTTTGTTTTTTTGTAAATCGCATTGTTCTCCGGGACTCTGAAAGTGATTTATGACGTGCTTACTGGTCCACATAACACCACTCAGTAGCAACAATTAAATACAAGGTTCTAGGGAGTGTCATAATAAAATCACAATTAGAACAAGCTGGGCATATGCTACTAATTATCAGGAATTTATTAAAATGTAAACAGTGCACCATTCTCAAAGTTCATTGGAGGTGTGCTCCACATTCCTGATGTAAACTCCTTGTCAACAACCGGTTTAAAGGAAAACATTGCTGAAAATAGTAAATCTATTGCAAATATGGTCAGTGGTTTGGCTAAGTACTTAACTGTAAATAAACTAACAAATATCTCCAATCATGGAACATGCAAAGTCAGTTGTTAGCACCTCACATACTGCCAACACAAATGTGGGAATGCAGCAATCTAAATCACTTTATTGTATTTTTATTCCAACATTATATGTAATTATATTGTCACAGAGTTTCTTTATTATTCCAACTGCAATAATCTGGGATTGTTTTTTGTTTTGTTTTTTTCCATTAGACAGGCAGGGGTGGAAAGGGAAGGGGGAAGAGGGTTGCAAAGTACCCAACCTCCCTTGGGGGCCCTGTAGTTTATGGGGGAGGGAATTCATGGCCCCAGCTGAGTCAGATTATGGGCGGAGTTAAGTGACTGCATGAACCAATAGCTATTTATTGGACCATGTGGTCACATCACTCCTTGGGTATGATAAGGTGTGAATGAACGGTAAAACAATAATGGGAGCTAATGTAGTTCCTGCTTACACATTTGTACCGTATGCAGATTCAGCACATTTTGGGTATTTAAAGAGACCCATATAGTATGTTCTTTTGTACAGATAATGAGTGAGGTACAGTCATATTGTATACAGCTGCAATAAGGAGAGATGTGTTGATTTAAGAGCATATGTAAACATTTTAATTTGTTCTTTTTTTTTTAGATGTGGGTTGTTAAATTAGGAGAAGAGGGAGTGAAAAGCGGCTAAACATTAATTAAGGGAGAGTGGCAGGCATCTGACCTTGCATTTTACTCAACCTGGCATTTTAACACAGGCAGTTTCACATTTGTAGAGATTGATTTTGGTTGACTTGGCGCTGCAAATGAAAGTACCACAGGTCTAAGAAGCCAAAGGATGTTAATTATGGACATATGCCAACATTGGGATAGGGAAGGTGAATTTGGATCAAAATCAATTGCCGTGGTGTTTGTTGTTCTAGAAAGGGGAATAGCTGGTGTATGTAGGGAATGTGCTTAGTTATTCACTAGTAGCAGACCCATAAAAATAATAGGCCTTACATTTTCTATTAAACATGATACAAAATATTTTTTCAAGGTCAATAGTGAAGATAAGCAACAGCTGATACATGACTTACAAGACTACATCTCACAAAAACAAGATGACGATTTATTTCCCGAAACAGGCAACACAAAATGTGATAACACACACAAACATATCTGTCAAGGGTGGATCTAACTATTGCCAAAAAAGGCAGCTGCCTATGACACAAGGAGGTTTGGAGGTGTGAGTCTAGCACTGATCTCCATTTATGTCCTCCTAATTCAGTGTTTCTTTATGTCTGATCATTATTTTGTGGCTGTCAGAGAAAACAGAACAGTAGTGATGAAAGTATTATTACATCGTATGAAAATACATATGTAAACTGTACATCTGTTCATATTTCTTGCCGTGATATCCGATGTTCGTAATAACACTCAATATATCAATGTGGTCTTCAGATGTAATGTTTACAAGCTATGAATGCAAATGTTGGATACAGAATGTTGTACATTGTCCACAAATGTGGTGTATACTTAATGAGCTTTGATAAATTGTATGTCAGTTTCAGAGCATAGGCAAAGAAAATAGACTCCTAAGGCAAAGACATAGAGGTCAAACTTGAAGGCAGTGTCTAACAGTGCCAAAGACATTTTTCTTATTTTTCAAACAAATTATGGTGGTATTAACCACTATTTTCAATAGGGTGCCAAATGCACAAGTTAGGTACCTGCAGATCATGCAAAAATAAACATATTAAAATAATATACTTGTAAAAAAATGTATTTAAAAGTGCAATCCCACATAATTTGTTTTAGATTTTTTAAGACAGCAAGTTTTGTACCTCTAACATGAAATCAAGTCAATTTTCCAGAAGGTTCTTCTATATCTTAGTGTTTTCTTTGCAAAATCATTATATGAGGGAGCTTTATATGGCTGAGCCAGTCAGTTTGGAAGCTCTTCATCATAATCATCATCATCACAATTTATTTATATAGCGCCACTGATTCCGCAGCGCTGTACAGAGAACTCATTCACATCAGTCCCTGTCCCATTGGAGCTTACAGTCTAAATTCCCTAACATACACACAGACAGACAGACAGACAGAGAGAGACTAGGGTCAATTTTGATAGCAGCCAATTAACCTACTAGTATGTTTTTTGGAATGTGGGAGGAAACCGCAGCACCTGGAGGAAACCCACGCAAACACGGGGAGAACATACAAACTCCACACAGATAAGGCCACGGTTGGGAATTGAACTCATGACCCCAGTGCTGTGAGGCAGAAGTGCTAACCACTGAGCCATCGTGGAGGGGGGGGGTGTGGTTTTATGCTGAGTGTTCCAAAGCCACTGTGCTCACTAAATCATATGTCCTGGGTCTGTGGTTGCCATAGAAATCACATGACACTTCGCAACCTGGAAATAGCAGCAAAGTGAATCAAAGGAAAATGAAAAACCCCTTGTCTCTTCTAACAGGTAAACAAAGTGATTTAGACTAAAAAGAAAGTATCCCTTACTTAGTAGTAGAGTCTCACCATAAAAGTTAATTTTACATAGTGAGCACAGTGGTTGGCATTCCTTCCTTACAGTCCCAGGAGCCTTACATTTAATTCCAACCAAGATGCAACCAGTATGGAGACTGTGTTTGTTTTCCCCCTATATTCTCGTGAGTTCCTTCCACTGTCCAGACATACAAAACAATTATGATTAAGTTACATGACTTCTAAATAAACTGATCACTATGTTTGTGTGTGCGCCTGTTATATGCTGAATAAAGGTCTGTATCTGTACAGAGCTGCAGAACATGTATGATAATATTAATATGTAAGGTCTGTACTCTTATTTTCCCCTCTAATATAATTTCATTGCAGAATCATAGAACATTAGACAGCTACAGTATCACTTTACCTAACAGTGCTCTCAAAGATCAGCAACACTCACCCTTTTGTTCTGGGTTCAAAGTAAATTAATCCTCAAATAATTTCACATTAATAAGAAACATGTATATATTAAAAAAAACGCTGAATCCAATACCTCAATTACATTAGTACAACAGTCTGCTTTGAAGAAAGGTCAATAAGTACGAAATGACCATCGAAAGTGCTATATCCATGCAGACAATGACAATACTTCATTTCATTACATGTCAGGGATTACTCTTTACTTACAGGTCACATAAGATGGACAAACACAAATATTACATTAAATATTTGCTACATGAAGGGTCAGGCAAAAAAATGAGAAGCGCTTCTTTAAAACCGAATAAAATTGGTGACCTCCATTAATGCTCGTTGCAAGTTTCCTATTAGTGATCAACACAAACCTGCTCTCATATTTAATAACTTTAATAATTATGAATTATGGACAGGTTTTATAGTCTTGGTGACCTCCTAAGTCATCCATAGAAATGTATCAGGCATCCACACTTGGAGCATTAATATTACATGATCTCCGAGTTTACTTGTACATAGCATCACTTGAGGACTTAAGATAAGATTATTCTGCCTTTCCCACGTGTTACAATCAGATCAGATCCCATGGTGGATTACATCCATGCCTCTCTCCGTATTGTGTGTACGTGGTTTCTCTTTGAGAAGTGATTGTGTTTCTCTCTACTCCACATCTCAGCGAGACACTACTCCACATCTCAGCCAGCATAATCTGGGTATTGTCTAACGGAGAATAGTGGACCTCGGTGCATTGTTCAACCTTTTGATCTACATGAAATGTACAAGAAGGATTAAGAGATATGCGCACCAAGGGTCTGTTACTTAAAGATTTAAGAAACCCCGTGAAGAGGACAACTTTTCACTTCATCAATGTCCTTAATGCAGATCAGAGCAGGGGATTGTACATCTAAATCAGGAGGGTGAAATGTCAGAGTTGTGATTTAAATAACATTATACATCGGCTTTGATGAACAGGTCACTGGGCAAACTAAAGTTCAAGCCACACGGGTCCGAGCACGAACAGGAATTACTGAAGGCTGTTGCAGGTTCTTCACGAGCGGCAGAAGAGACCCAACTCGCCCGGTGCCGGTCATATAGTCTTCTCCAGCCATAAATTTTACCAGTGAGGAAAAAGTAGTGGATGCTTCTGAGTAGTGGACAGCTGCCTGTGGTGGAGACATCTAACACCTGGGGGACTGTATTCTTAAGGTGGACGGTGTAAAACAGTTATATTGAGTTGGTTTGGTCTTTAGTTGCCCATGGGTGAGAAAAGTGTCCCCTTGCATGATGTATAATCATATAACCTATATGAGATTACTGCCAATAACTGCTTTAAAGCAAAGAGGCAACTAGAAGTCCAAGCATAAAAGCCTACGAGCCATCGTCCTAACCCGCTCACTTCCGCCCCTGCCTCTACTCACCCACCCAGCATCACCCTCTCTGTTGTACGCCCCTTTCACTGTAGATTGTACGCCCTCACAAGCATGGCCCTCGTATGTCGTGTCCTCATCCATTCACGATCCATGCCACCAGTAAATCTATGTCCTGCATCTCCACCCTGGACTCTTAGCCCATGGTTCTCATGCCTCCCTGATCTCCTTAACCTCCATCAGCAGCTCTTGTGCTGTTAGATGCACCCATGTTACTGGGCAAAAGGCTCCTCTCAAACTGATTTGCTCCCTGTTCTGTCCACAAACATCTCTGTACTCTCCTTCTGCTCTACAAGACTTGTTTCTGCTTCATTAAGTGATGGCGAGACTCTCTGACCTACCTTGTACCTCGTTGCTGTCTATTCTGCAATTCATTGCTGTCTGTTGTTGTATAATGATTTATACAGAGCTGCGGACCCTTTATAGCGCCTTATAACTAAATAATAAAGTTTGGAAAAAGTTATATCATCCAACAGAGACGATGGAGCTCTTATTGGCGATAGTAAAGTGTTGCAGGGTACCAGGCCAAAAGTTGTACAGTCCTGGAAAAGTGGGAAAGAGGGGGGACTGGAGAAAAGAATGAAAGAAGTCAGACATAAAAGTGACACTTTAAAACAAAGAATTATTTTGCTCCGTGGAGTTGGACTAAAATGGACAGAGCTATTGGATTATAATTTAGAGCAGCATTATAAATCAATTATATTATAGTGCCAAAAATGACCAAATATAAAATATAAGTATTTAATAAAATGCAGTCAGCCAGAACCCAAAGTAAAATCTGCTTTTCTATGCCAATAGTGGACAAAGTAGACAAGCATATTTTAAGAACCACAAATCAAACCCAATACATAATATACCATAATAACTCAAGTAAAAATACTAACCTAACCAGTACTTTAATTGCAAACGATATATAAAAGAAAATATGTAAGAAAGTGGTGTTTACACAGTTCACAGAGCGTGTAAAGGGCTCTCTCTGACAAACTGCATACAGGCAGCAGCTAAGGTTACCCTGTCTGCATAAATCCTGTGGGAAGCTTGGCCTTTGGCTCCGAAGGTGCCAAGTCATTTATATATTGTGTTCCACTTCCTTACATAGGAAACAAATGAACCAGAAGGCCATTATTCTGCTCAGCATTCATACTAAAAGTAGTTAGCAGCTTTGTTGGATACCGATAATTAATCAAATTTTACTTTGGCTGATTAACAGAGAAAAATAGGCAAAACCCATTAACATATATTGAAATTTCAGATCACTCCTTCGCACAATAAGTGAATGCTTAAACTTCAATTGCAAGTCAATGAATAGATCTAGTTAATAAATATAAAGCAAATAAATAGGTTATGCCAATGACTCTGCTTTACCTGTCTATGTATGCAAGGAGGTATGTCCTGATGCAAGGTTCAATGAATATGAAAGGAATACCGTAGACCTCCAAACAATATTGTTTTACAATATAATTTTATGTACATCACAGTGTATACCCGCAGCAATGTTTTAATCATAACCTTTTTAAGCTGTTTAGACCATATTTCCCAAAAATGAAAAAAAAAAAAAAAAAAAATAGAACAAAACAAGCCCCGTCCTGGTGTAGTTTATGTAAAGGTTAGGCTAGTACATACTTGCCAACTTTTCCTTGTAGGTTTGAGGGAGATCCCTGGGGAGGTGGGCGTGTGAGGGCGGGGCTTGACGAATCGCATTATGCTGGCCACGCCCCCTAAACAGTTGTCACAATTTTGGCCAATGACAACAGGGGGCTGGGCAAAGATGGTGCAATATTTGCATCTTTAAGTCCCGTCACCACCACTTACCTATTGCAGAGGTGAGAACCAGGAGGTTTCCGAGACTTTCCAGGAGTAGGAAACTATGCGTTAAAGAAAGGCAGCTAATGAATCTCTAGAGACTGAAGTGTCTTTTACATTTCTGTCTCCATTACTGAAGTCATGTTGTCTTACCTGTCAGTCTTTGATTAATCTTGGTCTCCATGAAAATGGCCACCTCCATAGGCATCAATACATGGACATAGGACACAATTTCTGAACTGTGTCATCATGTCACAGATGGCGAAGCCAACCACATCTTGTACTGGCTCAGCATCAGGGAGAATGCCAGACTCTTCAGGAGTGAGGGAGATCACCCCTATTTCAGGGAGTCTCCCTGACATTCAGGGAGAGTTGGCAAGTATGGGCTAGTATGATAATGGACAGGTATAAAATGTTCAGAGATTGCATGACATTATATTATAAAGAGGTTTGGTGAATACATTTTTGTCACATACCCCAGCATACAGAACAAGTGACACAGCACTACACACTTGTCAATACACAAATAGTAAATATCAGGGCTGGATCACAAAAATCTGGGCGTCTCTTTCTTGTTGTGAGTTTCTCTTCAGCAGTTCTCTGATAGCCGAAAAAGAACAAGGGCTTAGCCCCAGCCTGATAACATCACTGGGTAATAACCCACTAAATCAAGGACATAAATAGGCTTTTCATAATTTTTGCAATAAAAAAATGTAATTCGATATAGCCTAGCGTTGGCCAAACATGGACCATTTTGGGCATTCAAATGTGACAAAACTGTCCCAAAATTGGTATAATGTATTATTATTATTATAATTTTTATTTATAGGGCGCCACAAAGTATCCGTAGCGCCGTACAAGGACAAACAATGGCACAGTACAAGGTGAAACAGCACAGTACAAGTAACAGTAAGCACTATAACTCTGGGGGCTCAGGCACAGCATGAAAGAGAGGGAGGGGAAAAGTGAGTATAGGCAGGTAACTATGGCCCAAGAGGGTGGGCACGGATGACAGGTTGAGAGTCACTGAGGGGAGCGGAGAGAAGCGAGAGGAGACAGAGGGCAGAGGGACTGAGAGGAGGTGAGCTGAGTAGCTGGAGAGCGCAGTTAAAAGTGATGGAAACAGAAGGTAGGAGAGCCCTGCTCAAAGGAGCGAACAATCTAAAGGGAGGGGGAAGACAGACAGACACATGGATGAGACGGAGAGACGGGAGGAAGGGGGAGAAGGGAAGAAGGGATGAGAAAGAGAGGTAGCCGACCGGTGGGAGTTTAGACATGAGACTGGAAGGCTTTAAGGAAAAGGTGGGTTTTTAATGTTCGTTTGAAAGAGGACAGATTAGGGGAAGTTCTGATGGAGCGGGGGAGCTTGTTCCAATGGAGGGGAGGGGAGCGGCGCGGGAGAAGTCTTGGATACGTGCGTGAGAGGAGGTAATCAGAGGGGAAGAGAGGCGACGATCGTTGGACGATCGCAGTGAGCGGGAGGGAGTGTGAATAGAGATAAGGTTAGAGATGTAGGGAGCAGTGGAGTTGGCGAGGGCCTTGTAAGTCAGAGTGAGGAGCTTGAAAAGGATTCTGTAGGGGAAGGGGAGCCAGTGAAGGGCTTGGTAGAGTGGGGATACAGAGGTGGAACGGCGAGAGAGGAAAATAAGCCTAGCAGCGGCGTTAAGTACAGATCTAAGGGGAGCGAGATGAGAGAGGGGGAGGCCGATAAGGAGAAGGTTGCAGTAGTCCAAGCGGGAGATAATCAGAGAGTGGACGAGAGATTTGGTGGCATCCTGGGAGAGGAAGGGCCGAATGCGGGCAATGTTGCGAAGCTGGAAACGGCAGGATTTGGCGAGAGAGTGAATGTGGGGGGCAAAGGAGAGAGAGGAGTCGAGGATGACACCTAGGCAGCGGAGTTGGGGAACAGGGGAGATAGATGAGTTGTCAACAGTGATGGAGAGGTCAGAGGGGAAGGAGGTACGAGAGGGAGGAAAGACAATGAGTTCAGTTTTAGCAAGATTGAGTTTAAGAAATCTAGAGGACATCCAGGAGGAGATGGCAGAGAGGCATGCGGATACCCTGGAAAGAAGGGAGGGAGAGAAATCAGGAGAGGAAAGGTAGAGTTGAGTGTCATCAGCATAAAGGTGGTACTTGAATGTAAAAATGATCCAATCTGCTTGATCACAATGATGACAAAAACAAAAACAAATGGGCGTATTTTGAAATTAAAATGTACATGGGTCAGTGCAATCCTATTGTTTGGTGTTTTCAACAAACAACCTTTTTCAGAAACTTAGGTAAGTCACCTAACGTTCAGAAAGTCCAGCAGTGAATCACGCAACATAAAATATTTGGAAAATTATTAATGGGTTAGAACAATGGAAAAGCATTTCTACCACGCTGCACTGGAGTCGACTAGGGTGCTGTGTGTAATTTGTATGTTCTTCATATGTCTGCATGGGATTCCTCCCAGTGCTCTGGTTTCCTGCAATGGTCCAAAGTCATACTAGCTTCAAAATACATTTTCTCGTATATAAATAGTATCAATAATAAAAATAGTAATATTTGAGCTTATAGAAAAAGAAAGATTTTTGTTGGGTAGACATCTCCCTTAAATCATTGTAGATATAATACAAAATTAATAATAAACACGTACAGCTAGTCATACCCAGCGCTCTTAATCATGTACCTCAATAATAATCACACACATGAACGTGTTATAACAACAAATCGCAGACTTCACCCACCTTCTGTTACACTCCCCAATTCACCCTCAGTTCATTCCCTCCTATAACCGAACACAAAGGTTCTGCACTTATAACACCACCTTACCCTTAAACCTGCCCCCTCTGCCATATTCACTTCCAACTTCCCCACTCCCTCAAGCCCCACTGTACCCCCACCTCTAGCGCACTTCTTTAACCTGTCTCTATCCGTGTTGCACATTTCCATCCCGCTTTAAACACATCTCACCAATTCTAAAGAAACCATCTCTCCACCCAACATCTCTCTCCAACTACCGCCCTATTTCTCTGCTCCCCTCTGTCTCCAAACTACTTGTACAACTTGTGTACAACCACCTATCTCACATTTTCCCCTCTCACTCCATTCTTGACTCTCTCTGCAATAATGCTTTCACCCCCATTGAAACTGTGCTCATAAAAGTGACCAATGATCTACTTACATCAAAGTCTAAGGATCATTGCTCTATAATTATCTGCCTGGACCAGTTTGCTGCTTTTGACACTGTTGAGCACCCTCTTCTACTGTACATCTTTCACTCCACTGGACTTAGTCACACAGTTCTTTCCTGATTCATTTCCTATCTATTGAACCACCCCATTAGTGTCTCTACTTCTGGTACATCCCCTCCACTCCCGCTATCTGTTGGCGTCCCACAAGGCTCTGTTCTCGGCTCTCCCCATTTCTCACTTTAAACTTTGTCTCTTGGGGAACTAATTTACTCATTCTGCCTCCAGTTCCACCTCTATGCCGAAAATATCCAAATCTACCTCTCCTCCCCTGACCTCTCCCTTTCTGCACTGTTACTGACAGTGAAGGAGATTTGAGGGTAGGTTGTGACTCTGGGAGCAGGAATGTTTTGGACAAGTTGAGCTTTAGATTCTGTTTCTCTGTTATCTTCACATGGATGTCTCAACACAATCTAAAGCTCAACTTGTCCAAAACATTCCTGCTCCCAGAGTCACAACCTACCCTCAAATCTCCTTCACTGTCAGTAACATAATTTATTTACTCTCCCAAGCCCGCTCCCTGGTGTCACGCTGGACTCCACCCTCTGCTTTATTCCTCATATCCAGTCACCCCCTGTCCTGCTACCTGCACTTTTGAAATATTGTCAGAATATGCCCATTTATTACCCAAGATGCTACCAAAACTCTCATCATCTCCCGCTACTGCAACCTCCTGCTATCTGGCACTCTCCTCACCCATCTATCCGCCACTATAGCTAGACTGATCTTCTCTACTCCAAGGCTGCTACGCCACTTGCAAATTCCTACACAGGCTCCCTGTATCCTCTAGAAACCATTACAAATTGCTCATCCTAAACTAATAAGCCCTCAACAACACCACCACTTTATACAACTCAAATCTCATATCAAAATACTCTCCCTCTCACCTTATTACATCTACCTCTGACCTGCACCACACCTCATCTCTGGTAACCTCCTCTCACTTCTACCTAAGACTTCTCCTGTGCCGCTACCCACTTATAGAATTCCCTACAATGTCCGATCAGACTCTCTCACAGCCTTCAAATATTGAAATGCTCTCTTTATTAGAGCTTACACTACTTCCACCTATACTACTCACACTAATGCACTCTCACAGCTGTCCCATCTACACTCTGAGCCACACTCTTGTCTCAGCTGTGCCCCTCTCCCAATTAGAGAGTAAGCTCTCCCATGAGCAGGGCCCACCCTACCCTTTGCTTTCATGTCAGCATTTATTTTGTCTACCTTGTATGTCCCAGTTTTATGTATGTCCTGTTTTTTCCATGGTCCAGCACTGTGGGGCCTTACAAACCTACAACGATGACAACAATAACAACAACAATAATAATAATAAGGACATACGACTGTGTGAGAGAATATTTTCCCCCATACCACAACATCTGAAAATATTATGTAAGGTGAGATTGCAAGTGTATGAATAGACATATTTTACATGTACGTCTACATTTGCTACAAAGTTTGGACATCCTAAATGTGATGGATCAGCAAAATAACAGCTGCTATTATCAGCTCACAGTAGGTCATCCGTACAAGGTAAGCAGAGATGGATGAATCTCTTGGGGGCTTGTTATGAAAACTGTTGCAGAGGAACAATGCTGGGTTGCCCCTAGCAACCAATCAAATGTTTACTCTTAATGATCTGAACTGCACAATACAAATGGACAGACGCAAACTGATTGGTTACTATCAGCAACACTAACTATTCCGTGTACACCAGTTATCTTCAATCTTCAGCTCTGTCATATCTATGGCTAGCCTTTGTAGAACAAGCACGATTCCTAAAAGTTATTTATTAAGCGCTCTCTTTGATTTTCTTAAAATTATTATCTCTCTGACAGGTTTAATATAACAGAATGTAATAAAAAAAAAAATAAAGATTGCTTCAGTAACACAGACCCATGTGTATTTAATACAGTATCTGGAATCTATTGTATTCGGCAGAAACACACGTTTTCATTTTTTCCATGAAATACGAAAAACAATCAATTTTCTAGTTCTATAGGGGATTATATTCCTTCACATTTACAATAACATTTACACAAACATATAATTTAACCTGAGCATGTCATTTATCTGTCAGACGGCTACTCCTCACGCTCCCCTTGGAATCTCCCTTTGGCTCTGCAATCTCACTCCATTATTTGACTTCTACTTGCCTATTCTTTTGGATCCTCCTTGTGTACTGCGCTGACCACACAGTTAGACCTCTGCATCCCTGACTATCCGATTACCTTTATCTAACTCGCTGAGAACCATGATTTGTGCGACGCTCGCATCTAAATCCAAACTCCCTCGCGGGGGTCCATGGTAAAGACCAAGGGTCAAAATCAGCAGGTATCTCCCGACACCTGACATTATCCTATTGTGGTAATATGGATTTCCAGGACTCTTTTCTGGAACACTAACCTGGCATGTACTACACCAATAGGAACTCCCTTCCACTTAGAGCAGAACGGCCTGCCGGTACTCTGCTGCTCTTAGACCTTAAGCATGTGATTCTATATAACCCAAAGTTACCACCAGTGAAAGATCCCACCACCGGCCTTCCGATGAAAGTATTGGACACGTGTGGTCATCGGATGATAGGTAATGTGACACTTCTTCATTTGTTTAGTCAGACGCTCTGTTATGTATAGAACAAGATGCTTCTCCCAAGATCTCCATTTTCTCCAATATATTAAGTGTGTGCGTATATTGCCAGTACTTTCTTTATACAAAGGCACCTGCAGCTGAGGGTTAGTGGTCCTATAATAACTTCAAGGAATCTCTGTCATGAACTTCAAATGCAGTACAGTGAAAAAGTATTAGCTCTATGCCTGATTTTCTGCATTACTGCATATTTAGCACAGTGAATTTAGTCCAGCCTTTTTACCTGTATGTAGAAAACAGCACCAACTTGATATGTCTCTCATTTCTATGGTGTGCAAGTTAACAAACATCTTCAGTTAATGCCCCCCCTATTGAACTCAATCAGAGGGACAATTAGGGGCAGCCATTTCAAGAATACTTTGGTTGACAATCAGGCAGAAAAGCAAATACTGTTTCATCACACTGTTCCACACCTGCTGACTTTGGGGCTTCTTCAAATCGGGATAGACCATGGAGGTGTTATCACGTCACGATGGGCCACCTCCTACCCCCCTCCTCTCAAAACACCCATTCATTAAGGCAATCCACACTAATTTTTGATCTTTGTGCTAATTGGGACAGTTGGAGGGTATGTTACCACTCCCACTAACCACTCTTTTTCCTGGTGCTCCCCTGTTTCTCTTACAAACTGTTCGAAAACTGGGGTAACCGAACTCCAGAACTCCTGCAAGGTACCTTAGTAAAAAAATATAATCTAGGTAGGTAATGCAGCTTTAAAACAAGATTACTCGCACTATGAAGTTTAATAAATTAGGAGGTACTTACAGCAAGCAGTCTATTTTCTGGGACACTTTGTTCATAGAAATACTCAGACCAGACACAACTGGGTAAAGACTTATCTGTACATGTTAATTATATGGGCTCCACTCCTGTTAATTCACAAGTCCCACTGTGCAAACTGATGCTTCAAGTCCCTCACTGACTAATTCAAGCCAGTGAATAAATTACACTGTCAGCCAGGCAGCGGAAGATTGGAAAGTGGCTGCTTTGCCGATCACATTACATATCTGGTTGGATTTTCACAGATTTTCACATTAGTTTTTAAAATACCATGATTTGGACCGGCTGAAGGCTGTGGCAAGTTTGTAGTAAAACCAAAAGGCACAAATGTAATCTGATACAAAGTAATGTGATCACCAAATCTGAAAGCCAGGAAGTGTGAAATTAGAAACAGCAGAAGAGAGGATTGTGAGGGGTGGAGCTGATGAGTTACAGTAGTGGTGCCCATATAAGTAACAAGTAATAATATATCAAACACTCTCACAATTCTGTATGGAGCCCATCCCAAGTAGTAAAAGATAGCTTTTATGGAAAGAGCAAAGTTAATGCTAAATCAAAATTAAACAAATAAATTAATAAAGAAAAAAAGGAGCATGGAACGACAACACACGTTTCCATTGGAAACTGGGTGTACGTATGCTCTGCCTACACAGTACTTGCCATACGAGGACAGAAAGAGCAGACTACAGTGTATGCACAAGCTTATGTGCAATAAGGTCACATCAAAGCGTTATATAATACATAAAAAATAAGTGAACAACTCAACAGTATTTTTTATTACTAAGAAAACATATATAATTTTAGCATTAAATACATAAAGATGCTGTATGGACTATAAATGTCAGGAATTGGGGTCTTAGTCCTATTTACTTCACTCGGCGGTATCATATCACCGTACTTCTCCCTCCTGTCAGAACGCAACATTCTAAATCCTGGGACAAAGCGTGACTTCTGTCTGCAGTACTGGAGGCTGCCATCTTGGGTGAGACATTTTCAAAACATCCTGCTGAGTCTGAACAGCTGATCTCATCCACCAATTAGCTTCCTCTGCAGACTATAACAGTATCTTCCTATACTCAGCTAACTGCCAGTGCAACACTTCCTAGTTCCAGTTCACCACTGTTGCTGTGTGGTGCTGCTTCATCCTGTTTGTTGTGATACAGACTTCAACCATTTACCTATTGTGTGAATTCAGATTCATTCTGCCTGCTGAAATAAAGACTAAGGATATTAATTCCTCTTGCGGATTCAACCTCATTTTATCTGCTCATGTACAGATTCCAGCTGTTACCTTCTGTGTGGATCCTCCTCTCTTCAATCTCTTCCTGTCTCTCCTACTGTATATCTGGTGTAGTAGGTTGTTTTTCTGAGTCATCCATGTTCTGGAGTCATCTCTGTGTCTCAGAGTGCCGACTTCCAGTTCCAGGGCTACCCCAGGTTCTGAGTTGTCCAGGGCCAGTTCCAGGCTTATTCTGTTCAGAAGGTTACCACCCCTGTATATTCCCTGTCTAAGTTCTGAGTCTTCCCAGTCCCAGTTGTGGTACTATATTCATCTGAGTTTCTGAGTTCTTGGAGGTATCGAGTCTCTGGTTGTGAGTTCAGGTCCTCCCTGTTCACATGTCCAGGTTCCAGTCCATCAGGTCCAGATTCCAGTCGTTGATTTCAGTCCAGTCCAGCATTCCTCCTCCTAACATCTATCTTGCTCATAGAGTAACCTCTATGAGCAAGACATTCATCCGGCCTCCCAGTTTCCACTACATTCCTGCCACAGCTAGTCCCAAAGGTTCTGAGACAGATCCCAGAAACCCTATTGCCTTTTTAAAGTCTATCTTACTTTCATACACGTGTGCTAGCTAGTGGCAAGTCTTTGCCATGTCAGTCACCGCTATTAGTCAGCACTTACACCTGCTGTGTAGCTGGCGCAAATGATAAAGCTGAAGCCAACTGTACTTAAGAGAAACACAAAACTTGAAATTGGGCGCATCTGCATCGGTACACTTTTACTCGTCTACGTTAGGCCATACCATCCCCCCTCCATTCCACCTCTCAAGCTGTAAGTGTCAACGCAAAATACAGAATACATATTAAGGTGCATCCAAACATGAATCAGGCCTCCTATGTGCTCTCCCATCAGGGCCACCTTACCTACATTATGGGCCCCTGGGCAATGCAGTGCACCGGGGCCCCTAAATATAAATATATATATATATATATATATATATATATGGGCCCCTTTAACTTACCTTAAGTCCGATCCTTCTCTTCTTTTTTCCGCGCTGAGTCTCTTCTGCGCTCCTCCGTGCTGTGCTTGCAGTGAATGTTGGGCGTGACACCATGCCCAACATTCACTGCGAGCACAGCACGGAAGAGGGGACCAGGGAGGGAGCCAGATCGCCAGCTGGCGTGACCGCAAGGTAAGTATTTTCCTTCTTTTTTTTTTTCCCGCAGGATTTTTTTTTCAGTGCTGCCTCGGATGGGCCCCCTTGCCCGCAGGTCCCCCGGGCACCTGCCCATTGTGCCCAATGGATGAGATGGCCCTGTCTCCCATAGAACCCTGTAGAATGTGACCAATCATCTCAGCTTTACCCAACCACATTACGAGTTCCATGAGAACATATAGATACTCTTTAGTGACACTCTTTGTGGAAGAGGTCATCCAATAACTTTTATACAACACATATGTAAAAGCTCTAATGTGCAGGGTCCTCACTGCCATATGTCTAATGCCTTCTATCTGTGATGTCCTATGCTGAATTCTTTATGCGACTGCTGTCCTGATTGATTACTCATCTGCTGACCATTGTCACTAGAAGTCATCCAGCCACTGCCCCCGACTGGCCAAGAGCTACTCCTGTCTGGACACAGACTGGCTCTTTGACCAAGTGGCAGACAACATTTAAATATAAATGTTTGTACTGAAATTACTTTTCCAATCGTATTTCATTTTTAATGACAACAACATGCTACAGTTATAGCCAATACTAAAATAACTGAAAGCAAATACATTAGAAATGCAAAAAAAACAAAAGATGGGGCACAAATAATTCTTGGTATAAAAAATTCCTGGAATTACCCTGAACCAGGACAAATAAATGTGTTAGTAATACCCAGTCTAATGGCAATAAAAAGGAGATGCAAGGTGGTCTCTCTTCTCCTTCACTTGATGTTGCATGACCCTTGTACAGATGAAGCGCGTGGTGTTGCATTGAATCTGTTCACTTGCGACTAGCTTGGAATATTTAGGTTAATTTAAAAAAATAATGTGTGCCATGGAAAGCTCTTCACTACAATAAACTGTACTCCAACTGTACTGAGTAAGGGCTACATAGGTCACCCCTGCTCACCAGAGAGAATGTCATCTTATTTCTGATACTTTCGGACATGTTAGTCCTCTGTTATCCATAAGAGTCTAGCAGAACAGTTGGCAAAGTGGATATTTTATGATGAACAAGTCCTCTTACGTGGGAAAGTAAACAGAGCCAGAAACTATTCCCAAATGGCATTTAGTAAACCATATACCATAGTATTTACAGTGTAACATATTTGGAACACACAGTACTGAACAATATATACGACTAAGAATAGGTCTTATGTATTACAAAAGTTGGGCCCCTAGATAATAATTTCACTCCAAATCCAACACAGATGGGTTACATTTCTTCATCGTCGTTTTCCATCAACTAAGTCAGAGAAGAAAAATGTTCTTGTGTGGATAGCCAACGTAAATGGATGTGCTTAGTGCAGAGACGTCCCGCAGCCCTCGTCCTCAGTGACTTTTACAAGAAAAGGTCTGCTACATAAACATTAAACTCAACTGTTCAAACAACAGCTAGTGACTATTTGCAAGATTTGGTAACAATCTATGAAACAGGGAAACATGGTTTACAGTTCACAAAAATCTAACATCTCTTGCCACACATGGGTTAACTAGTACAACCAATGTATTTACCGAAGGCTCAAGTTATTCTTTGGACGAATTCAGTTGTTTCTGTAACAGATTCTGGATACTATATTACTAATCTTGATTAGCGCTGGCTTACCTGAGGTGCGGAGTCTAACGATCTCCCCGGTGTTCACCAAGAACTGCCACAAGGCGGGGTGGGCTTCGCTGCCAGGTGTCACAGGTCGCGGTCCCCAGGTTCACCTCAAGATGTAGTACAGCGGAGTGAAGCGGAGGTAGCGGAGTCAAACAAGCCGGTTCGGTACACAGGAATGGAGTCAGGCAGAATCAGAAGGCAACTCGGAGTCAACAAGCCAGGTTCGGTACACGGGTCACAAGAATAGGAGAATGGTCAGCAAGCCGGGTCGGTACACAGGGATAGGAGAGCCAGGGAAGTCAAACAGGCAGAGATCAGCACACAGGAAGACACTGGAAACTGGAAGACACTGCAATCCACGACGAACAGGAGCCAGGAACAGGTAAGTGTTGCTCTGACACCCAGCGAGTGCCAGAGTGAGGTTTTTATGCTGAAGGGGATTCAAAATCCCCGCCTCTGGGTTATGGTCATGTGACCGCCTCCGGGTGCGGTCAAATGGCCCTGAATGCGGAAGTGCGGCTGGACGGAGCGGCGGGGATCAGGTAAGTCCGTTACAGTTTCACAGTATTTTATAACCATGCAAAGCAGTTAAACGTGTTTGTTATCTATTATATCTAAGTTGATTTACAATACAACGCCATGTTGAAATAGTATCTTAATCGAACTGTTCCCTCCAATTAGTTGTTCCTTTTCTTTCCCCATTGCTTGACACAGAAGTTCTTCAGCTTGAAGTGTTCTCCAGGCCTTTAAATGTACAAAGTGAGCGAGGGTGAATTTCAGCTGTCCAAGGTTTGTCCAATCAGACAAGACATAATAGACAATTGCATCTTAACTAATTAAACAAGTCATGGTCAGCTAAGTCCTGATACAGAGTCCACTCTGATCACTTGGATTATTAATGGACCAGAGAACACATTGAAAGGTCAACAGGGATGATGATCAGACAGGAAAGCCACATTGATTCCTTGTGAGAGAGAAACACCATGTTTAAACCCCGCTCTCACCTCTCGCATCGGGGACAAACACCTGCTGAGCTGGCAGTGCATGGACTGTTAGATAGCAACGGGACACGACTTCTGGTTCTCAACTAGCCTGCAGTATAGGAAGAATGTCGTTGCTAGCGTGATGTCACTGACCGCCAGAAAATTACTTTGAACAGTCTATATAAGATCACTTCTAGATCCTGTTCCTTTTTGTATCTGAACCATGTACTCTAATTGGGACTCCTCGTTGCCGACAAACTTGTTCCTGACTGTTCTTCAATTTAGTGATTCTGATTCCATTGGATTCTTGGCTTGACCTCGGCTACCTAGAACATTCTTGGCTTGACCTCGGCTACCTAGAACATTCTTGGCTTGACCTCGGCTACCTAGAACATTCTTGGCTTGACCTCGGCTACCTAGAACATTCTTGGCTTGACCTCGGCTACCTAGAACATTCTTGGCTTGACCTCGGCTACATAGAACATTCTTCAGCTTCCCGTTTCTGGCTTCGCTTATATCTCTTGGTACTATCCAGACTAGTTCAATATCCTTTGTTCGTGACTCCAGCTACCTCGCTAGTGACTGGCTCCAAGGGCCACAACCTGCAAGTCCCACACAGCTAAGACCAAACCTCCTTGCGAGGGTCCCTAGTGAACTTTGCTCTGTAGCGTCAACAGCTAGCAGAAATACATTCACTTTCCCAGTGTAAATACCACAACTGCTCAGGGCTAGGGACGGCTTGAATAAGATTTAGGAGACAAGAAATCTCTTTTAAGCCATCATACATTATTCACAGATATATTTGTAAAAGCTCTCACTGCTATAACATATTTAACAAAATCCTAATCATACTAAAGCTAGGTATCTGTCAATTGTAAATGTAATCAGCCATAAGAACATCCTAGTACATTTCTTTAATAGCCATTGACAGAAAGTCAAGTGAATCTACTCTGCTGACATGGTGGAAAAATCCTCTCAAAATTCTAACCTGCTATACCCCTCCTCCATTACCATTCCATCCCACCTTCAAACATGGTCTTGTCTCCCTCATACTCAAAAAAATGGTGAATGACCAGGCATCTCTCTAATTTTTATCCTATCTCACTACTTCCTTTTGCCTCCAAAAGGAACAGGTTGTTTACAACCATCTCACCTCCTTCACCTCTCACACTCTCCTTGAGGTACTTCAATCTGGATTTCGCTCCCTCCACTCCATTGAAACCACCCTCAATAAAGTCATTAACAACCTTCTATCTGCCAAATCTAAGGGACATGTCTCTCTTCTCATCCTCCTCAACATGCCAGCTGCCTATTGCTCCCCAACTGCACCTCCTCCCTTAATGACTCATTAGCTCCTTGGGCTGCAGTACCACCAGTATGCTGATGACACCTAAACCTTACTCCCCTTCCATCATCTCACGTGTCTCTGGCCGTCTCTTAGCCTTCTTCTATTGAATGTCCCAGCAATCTCAAACTCAATATTTTTAAGACTGAAATCACTGTGCCCCCTCCCCCCCCCCCCGAGGGTTCCCTCACCTCCCTCCTCAATCAATCATTCTGTTGATATAAATACTAGGGGTCATCTTCGACTCCTCTCCCTCCTTCAAACCTCCCATTCAGACGCTTTCCAAATCCTGCTGCTTCCACCTCCAGAACTTATCCAAGATCCGTCCCTTTCTCACTATGGAATTTACCAAAACGCTTATTCACTCCCTTATAATCTCTTGACAATTCGTGCCTCTCCTCTTTACCCCTCTTAAGTCTATCCTCAATGTCTCTGCTGTCCCTCTCCGCCAGGTACAGCACTGGCTCCCTGTGGCCAAAATAATTACATTCAAACCTCTCTTTATCACCAATAGAGCACTCCAATCTGACCACCATACTTCTCCACCTCATCACTAATCGCACTCCTTGCGCCTCCTCTGCCTGTCAATGATTGCCGCCTAACTACAGCACTGATTACCTCTCTCAATCCCACCACCAGGAATTTGTCTGCGCTGCTCCTCACCTGTGGAACGATCTCCCATGCCCTATCAGACTAGCCTCTACTCTTCAAAGCTTCAAGCATGTCCTTAAAACTCATTTCTTTATTCAAGCCTATAAGCTCTCCTCCTAAGTCCTAACTCCTTTGCATGCCCTATCACCTCCACTCAGTGCCACCCTATTTCTGTCTTCCCCATCCCTTTAGGGTGTAAGCTTTCATGAGCAGAACCATCTTTCCTCGTATTCTACTATTGCATCAACCTCTGTCCCTCTAGGCCTGTTTCCCTAACCCTGTTTTCATGTTGGACATTACCTTCACTCTTACTCACTGTCCCACAAATAACTTGATCTGCATTACCAAGTTATCTGTGCGTAATCTGTTAATTAGTAGATGTCTGGTATTTGTATAATTACGTTTAGTTTAATAATGTATTATGTAAAGTGTTATGGATCATTGCGGTCTGTGTAGATTTCATTTACACTGCTGCAGACCTTTTCTGATGCCTTAGAAATAAAAGATAATAATGATATTGCAACTTGTATTTAACTAACAAAGAAGGACACAGGAAACACTCGCTACAATGCACAGCACACAATTTATAAAAGTATTCATCACTTTATTCAATATATTACAAAAAATCCACATACTCTGACTAAAAGTTAAATTTCAAAAAACAGCTCCATAAAAGCTTCCAAATGAACATCATTAGATAAATCCAGTGTATCAAACCATTTGAAGCCAAATTAAGTATGCAACCATTTTATCAAGTCCAGGGAAGAGTAAGGATAAAGTAAAAACACAAAAGTACAGCAGATTAGACATATATATTCCTTGTCCTTACTATTACAGCCTTAAATTTACATATAGTTTATTTTATGTTTATTGACAAAAAGTGATAGAAAAGGGGGAAAAGAGTATGTTACTATAATATATACTGAGAGTTGCGTTATTAGTTTTGTATTATGTAGTGGGGAAATTTAATACACTTAACACTTCTTGCTGTTAAATATCACATCAGTGCAGTTTAATATATAGAATGAGGCAAGTTTAATAACAGCTACAGCTAGACACAATTTTATTGGCTAAAGACAATAGGGATGATTCATAGAAGATCCCTTCTACTTTATTCGACTTCAACTAAGTGGTTACTACAAACCACATGACTAGCAGTTCACATTTCCTGAACAATATATACATTACTAACATGATGCCCTCGAGTGATTTAACACCTTGAAACCATGGATGACAAACGATTCTGCCAGTTTGGCGGAAGTTGCACGTTACTGGAGATAAAATGTTACAGCGAACCAGGGATAAGACTATGGAAAGTAGACTGAAGACAGACAAGTAGCAGGAAGGGATCTATTATACAACCTGAAGTGTAAGGCGCCTAAGATTTATTACATAAATATAAGAAAAAACAGAGTACACATATCTGCTTCATAGCAATAAGTAGACTCAGTCTGTAAGAATCCATTTGAGCTCAGGCCTGTGGCGAATGGCCAGCAAGGCTTCAGGGTGGCACACAGGATACTCCCGCTTTCGTTATATGGTGATATAGACTTACCATTCCCTGTAATGACCTGCCGGTGTGATTGTTATACATGAAGCAAACAGATAGGTAAGTATGCACCATATTTGGCTCTATACAACACACTGCGCACCGGTTATGGCTCAAAATATTATAGTTGACACCATAAATGGCTGAACTTTGTGTACCGGCAATATGTCATAAATCATACATCTGTTATCATCTAGTCAATTTTTGTGCACATATGGTTATTTACCGACATCCAACTGCTGTAATGATCCGCCGGTCATGAACATGATTATTCTGAAATGATGGTCTTACCTACCCAACAATGGAACTGCAATTTTGATAATAAAAAAAGCCTACCTGCCACTCGCTGTATTGGAGGTCAGGACAACAGCAAGAAAAATCAATGACACAAGAGAATCCGCAATTATACCGCACATATGAATATAGAATGTATTATATAAATTGTGTGGAATTGGTGCGAATATGTTTTCCTTGGTATATCTCAGAACTGCAGACAGAGATGGTGCAGATAATGAATATTGTGTCATGTGGCCATGATTAAGCAAAGGTATATAAGTCGAACAACCTTGGAGATGCCACCTCCTCTGATGGAAGGAGTTACCCAGTCTCACTGCTAATGAACTAGACACCTACTAAGACTCAATTTGTGTTAATAATCAGAATCCACCAAAATCCAAAAGGCACAACTCCACTTGACAAAAGCACTGGAACCAGTGACCATGCTTTACATAGACAGGATTAGCCAAATGGTACGTATCCCTGCCTGGACGGTCATTATTGCTGTCGTGATTCTGCCCACCATGTTTACACCTCTGGCCAGTTAGAGGTCCAGTTACATACTTGGCAGAAGATATGGAACAATGAAAATAAAGTAGCTCTACCCATATCTCAGGTACGTACCCACAGTGGTGTTATTTTTTTTTTTTTTTTTCTGAAATATTCTGTTTCCATATTTATCACACTTAATTGCTTCAGATCGTCCAAAAAAATGGATATAAGACAAAAGGCACACTGAGTAAACACAAAATATAGTTTTTAAATGGCCATTTCATTTATTAAGGGAAAAAAGTTATTCAATACTAACTGGCCCTGTGTGAAACAGTAATGTCCCCCTTAGTTACTTAATCAACCAATGAACCAAACTGAATTGATAATGGAGTTCAATTACACTAGACACAATCAGGCTTGATTACTGCTGAATCTAAACATCACTTAAATAGAACCTTTCCAGCAATGTAAAGTTGACTAAAAGGTTTCAACAAGCAGCACAGTATGCTGGGATCAAAGAAAATGAGAAAAAAAATGAGAAATTTATTGGCAGAGCCTTTTCAACGACTCATCCAAGAAGTCACAAAAAAATGCAGAAGAACATGTAGTAAACTGCACAACTCGCTCGCCTCAGTTAATGTCAGTGTACATGATCCCATCATAAGAAAGAGCCTGGGCAAAATGGAATCCATGGGAGAGATGCAAGGTGAAAACCACTGCAAACCAAGAGGAACGTAAAGTCTTGTCTCACATTTCCAGAACAAAACACATTGATGACCCACAAGCCTACTGGGTGAACAGAGGAGTCAAAATTGTAACTTTTCTGAAGATATGGGGCCCAGTTACATCTGGGGTCAAGTTAACACAGCATTTCACAAGAACATCATACCAACAGTCAAACATGGCGGTGGTAGTGTGATAGCGTGGGCGGTGGTAGTGTGATAGTGTGGGGTTGTTCTCCTTAAGAACAACTGGAATGTGCAGCACGATAAGAAGCACATCATCAAGTCCACTTCTGAACGGCTCAAAAATGAAGGTTTTAGAGTGGCCAAGTCAAAGTCCTGACTTGAATCCAAATGATCTGCTGTAGTAGGACATTAAACGGACAGTTCGTGCTCATAAACCCTCTAATGTGGCTGAATTAAAGCAATTATGCAAAGAAGAATATTCCAAAATTCCGCCACAGCGATGTAACAGACTGATCTCCAGTTTTCGTAAGCTTTAGTTGCAGATGTTGCTGTTAGAGACACAACCAGTTATTAAATTTAGAGGGGAAATTCATTTTTCACATGCGTGATATAGGTGTTAGATAATTTTTTTCCTTCAATAAATGAAATGGCCATTTAAGCACATGTTTTCTTTGTGTGTTTACTTAGGTTTTGTTTATTTTACATCTAATTTTGTTTGAAGATCTGAAACGATTAAGTGTGACAAATATGTAAAAATAGAAGAAATCAGGAAAGGGGCAAAAACTAAAAAACTTTTTCACACCACTGTACCTTAGATGTCTATGAGAATATCTGCAGCAGTACAGCAAATATAATAGTCTGCCTGTCGGAAACAACAAAGATGGAAGGTGGCATAGAACAGCTCCACCCACATCACTCTGGTTTTAAATGGCTCAGGCCAGGACATTTCCAAACTCACCGGGAAGAAAACATGGGTCCGAAGTCCCTAGTGATTTTCCCAGTGAACACAATGCCCAACATTGTGCTCACATAATAAACTCAGCATTTTAACAACAGCAGGTCCATATGCAGAATGTCCTGTATTGCAGGTTACATTATTGAGCATAAAATAAGAACCAGCTTCCTCTAGTTAAAGCAACAAAGCTAAAGGTTGAGGTGACTCCGCCAATTGCTAAGTTACAGGTTTTATTAGCTTTAAGTCTGGTTATTAAAACCATGCTAATTAACAGTGTTCCTAATACTAATGAGTACACTGCTATTCTCCCAGCATACCCGACGCTGTAATACAGACTTTTATTCCTTTACAACCTACATTTCTATAAACTAGTCCATGTCTGTGTTAATCAAAAGTGTCTATGATATTTTGTTGCATTATTGCATGGTTTGTATTATACAAAGACTTAATTAAAAAAAAAAAAACAAATAGGCAAAACATTGGAGTGATGGGCTAAACATGAACATAGAAAAGTTCATTAATCCATTCATCAAATGGAATTTCATGAATCTGAGTTTGCCAGACTTCATGCAATTTCATGCTGGATGAAAAATTGAGTGACACTTTAGACCCTAAGCGGAGTACACACTGCAGAGAATTAATGCAGATGCAGTAATGATTTTACCAAGGACTGAAAGTCCCAATGGTCGTGCCGATTCCTGTGTACACACCTACACGATTTACACACAGATCTGTGATCTTCATCTGTCATAACCATCTGCTGAAAAGATTGTGACTCTGTACACTCTGCAGAGATGTATGGACACTGCTGGCTGTGAGTGCGTACACACTTCCACATGTCCCCGATATCGTTCCATGGTTGATAGTGATTTTTAGTAAGTTTATAAAATCAAACGTTACGATGTACTTTGGGATAATAAAACATGATAGTGGGAGCGTACACACTAAAGCAGTATTGGACCTAACAAGTTTTTTAACATATGATTGGCACTATAATTGGTTGAAATACCTGTAGTATGTACCCAGCTTCAGAACATCCACGACTTCATAACATTAACCAGGGTCACACAGAGCATTGGCCACAAATGTAAGTTCAGGTAGGTATCATGTGCATCAATCACATCTACACTGCTCTATGTTTTAATCCATTTGGTTACCGTTATGCTCTCCACGTTGTTAGACATTCCATGGAAAATTGCCCACAAGATACCACAGAACCAACATTGCGGGTCCCGGCTCTCTGTGATCTTGGTTGGTCAACGAGAAGAGGAAATGCACAAAATTCATCCATGATAAATTCTTCTCAAGATCACCTACCAGGTGTTATCCGTGATATTAATGTCCTTGGCATTTTGCTAACATTGCTTGCATTTGTTCAATATGTTTAGGCTGTCATCAAGCTATTTATACTTCTATATATCTAAATATGTTATATTTAGTCGGAATCCCCTAATGGAGTATTTGCAGCCATAAGATGAATTTAATTAGTGTATAATTTAGGATTTAGTTATCTAATGGCAGGCTGGCATTTATTATAGTGGCATGGTTGTGTTCATGTAAATGAGGAAAAAATTTAAGGGTGCTCCAATTTTACAAGGGAAGGAGAGTACCTGATATAGTCTTAATAATATTAACCCTGCCCGGGTGTTTAACTAATACCTAAAAATGTAGTACCTCAAGCGCCTTTGTACAACGGGGACAAGCATTTATCTAGAACTGCATATATTAAGACTTGTAACTCATTGTATCACTGGGCCCCCAGCGGTGGAGGAGTTAAAGAGTTTTAAGCATAAAATATAAATTAATTGAGTTACTTGAAACATTGCTCATCTTCCTCGGTTGAAATGCAAAGAGTTAAACACATCTGTGTTAGATTCTAGAGATAAGATAAACAGCTCATCACCTATCCAGTCTGAGAACTGCTCCATTAGTAATGACTTACAGAGACCTCTTATTATTTGGTTTAAACCCTAGTAACCTCAATCGGAATGTGTGCACTGGAAAGTGTGTACAAGGGAAGGCAAACGCAAAGCCCTCAGAGTCAAGTGATATAGTGATGCCAGCAAGATTGGAACTGCAAGAATGCATTGTAATATACAACAATCTGCCATCACATTAAAACCACCTGCCTAATATTGTGTAGGTCCCCCTTGTGCCGTCAATACAGCTCTCACCTGTCGAGGCATGGACCCCACAAGACCTCTGAAGGTGTCCTGTGGTATCTGACACCAAGATGTTAGCAGTAGATCCTTTTAGTCCTGTAAGTTGTGAGTTGGGGCCTCCATGGCTCAGACTTGTTTTTCCAGCACATCCCACAGATGCTCGATGGGATTGATATCTGGAGATTTAGAGGCAAACACCTTGAATTCATTGTCATGTTACTAAACCATTCCTGAACAAATTTCTACAGTATGGCAGGGCACATTATCCTGCTGAAAGAGGCCACTGCCATCAGGGATCCCATGAAGGGGTGTACTTGGTCTCCAACAATGTTTAGATAGGTGGTATGTGTCAAAGTAACATCCACATGACTTCCAGGACCCAAGGTTTCTCAGCAGACCATCGCCCAGAGCATCACACCACCTCTGCCAGCTTGCCTTCTTTCCATGGGGCATCCTGGTGCCATCTCTTCCGAAGGTAAATGACGCACGAAACCGGCCATCCACATGATGTAAAAGAAAACGTGATTCATCAGACCAGAACACCTTCTCCCATTGCCCCATGGTCCAGTTATTGCACTCTTGTGCCCGTTGTAGGTGCTTTTGGCTGGTGATAGGGGTCAGTATGGGCATTCTGACAGGTCTGTGGCTACTCAGCCCCACACACAGCAAGCTGTGATGCACTGTGTGTTCTGACACCTTTCTATCATACCCAGCATTTCAGGAATTTGTGCTACAGTAGTTCTTCTGTGGGATTGGAGCAGACGGGATGGCCTTCACTCCCCACACATCCGCGAGCCTTGGGTGCCCATGACACGGTCGCCGGTTCACCAGTTGTACTTCCAGGGACCACTTTTGGTAAGTACTAACCACTGCGTAAAAGGAACATCCCACAAGAGCTGCCGTTTTGGAGATGCTCTGACCCAGTCCTCTAGCCATCACAATTTGGCCCTTGTCAAAGTCACTCAGATCCTTACGCATGTCCATTTTTCCTGCTTCCAACACATTAACTGACTGTTCACTTGCTGTCTAATACATTCCACCCTTGACAGGTGCCATTGTAACGAGATAATTAATGTTATCCACATTACTTGTCAGTGGCATTAATGTTGTGGTTGATTGGTATACGAGCATATTGTACTTAATACCTTTATTTGCATTTACTACAGCACACAATACCTTTCTATATAGTGGACAAATTAGTGTTGTACAGATCAATGTCCCTTATTAATCTGTATTGGTAACACAGATTTTTCATCGCCATTTATCATAGTAATAGAAAATCTGTTATCGCCACAATTTGTTATTAAATTATCGCGGGGGCAGCTGAGTGATACTGCCGGGAGCAGTAAGGTGTTAGTTACCGCTTCGCCGGGCCAGTCTGGTTGCCTTATGCGCAGTGGAACTCAGAGCCCTGGCCTGAGCTTTCACTTCCACTAAGTGGAAAATAAAAAAAATAGATAAAGATTAAAAAAACAAAAAATAATAATTAAATTTTTTTTCAATTCTTTCAATCATCATCTTCTGCTATAATTGCGGCGGAACATTAACGGTTGTTAAATAGGCTTCCCCACGCTTTACACATGGGAGAAACGCTTACACTCGCTGGAGAAAGCCGGAAAATGCCTTTCGCATGCCGGAGCTACCACCAGTGACAGCAAGGTGCCTTTTATAGATAAGGAGAATCCCTATATCTGGTGAATTATTTTTTTTATATGTAGTAAACAGGCCGCTAAATGCTTGTTTTTGTGTCGAACAATGTGGGTACAATACGCTGGTTACTGCGGAGTGTAATGTTTATATGCTGAACACTGTATCTTACAGAATACCAATAGACCTGTCTGCTTTTAAAATGTATCTTTGTGTATATTTGTCACAGAAGCCTGGAAACAGAACCCACTACAGATTTGTGGTGAAACGCGTTACAACATAAACTGCACTGCAAACAGTTTGCCTAACCTATTAATTGACCTCCACCTAATTTTGTTCTTTAAGCTCCTTTTTCTATTTTTTATTATTTTATTTCTTTCTATCCCATGTTTATATTCACTGTTACCTATTTACATTTATACTGTTTAACTGTCTTTTATACTCACCATTACAATCAAATCTACTTTATACTTAAATATTGTTTAAGCAATTAGAAAGTTAGAAGATATTTGCTATCAGAAGGTAATAACAAAATAATAAGTGTGCTATTGCATAGCTATTAAATTAGATACAATGTATTATAAGACATTTGAATTAGAAAGCAATGTAAATGTATATGTATCAACGTGTATTAGAGTTAAGGATGACACTGCATACCGTATAAGTTGACATTCTCAGCTTCAACAACTAAGGGACCACCTTACGTATCTGACCTGTATGGACATTTCGATATGGACGAGGGCTGACGCAATGGAAAGAGCTTTCATTATGCTAAGACTCAAACGAGACAAGATGTCCCATTTGTGGAACTGGAAATTGAATTAACTAATAGAGATAAAAGCAGCATTTAATAGAGGATTATATTTTCTAAGAAATAGGGATGTACGTGTTAGAATATCATGAAAATGCAATAATTTATGCAATGGAGTCCTAAGCTTTTGGGCTGAAGCCAGCAGAGACGCATACTTTCATTTTGTACGATTTTTTTGCTCGCTGTAAACACTTCTTTTCTGGACATTCAGTTATTTCAACCTCTCTCTCTTCAGTGTTCTCGTCCGTCACCTTTAGATTGTAAGCTCCCATGAGCAAGGCGCTCTTTCCTCGTGTCCTCCTCCACCTGGTTACCATTGCCTTCAGCCCCCAGCCTCTTCTCTCTACTTCGTCCCTTGCCTCCTGCCCCAATCTCTCCTCTTCTCCATCTCTGCCCTGATCCTGTAAGTGGTGCCCACTCTACTGGGCACTGGTGCAACCACTTATTCACTCCCCACCTCCCTCCTTCCCTTGCTAACTGTACATAGGAAATCACTTTTACCTCTTTGCCACTTGCTCAACCACAACACACATCTCAACTAACCCCCCCCCACCTCCATCACTTGCTCCACCCGTCCCAACTGATATTTTCACCCCATACACCCCCCCCCGCCACTACTACCATCCGACCCATAAAACCATCGAACGCACGTAGCAAAATACAAAACTCCACTCTTTACACGATATATCTAAACACAGATTCTCAAATGTTTTGTTGACAACATATTTGATACCCCGATATTACTTAAACCACTACTCACATACTCAGAATTCAGACATTGAAAGAGAGCAATTTCCATGACCCTGTTCAACCCTAACATGACAGTAGCTGGTGGCCCGAAAGGGACCATGAGGTTGATGGCACAGAAGAGTACCAGAGTTGCACAAAACCAAACACTAGGTGGAGAATTCAACTGTCAATGTGGCGCCTGAACTTTGCCGGCAATTACGGTAATCTCAGTTCAAAACAAATGAGTGGTTATTTTACAGAAATCTCCGCCACGAAGTGAGCCCGGAATGTCCACGAAACACTTTGTTGCTAATTGAACTCCACCCTAGTATGACTAACATTCCAGAAAACTATATATCACTATTTCTCAAACCTCCCAATATTAAATAGGATCAAGCTGACTAATCAGGACTGTTCCAACTACGAATTATTACTATAAAGATACCAGCACGTAATCAGGAGGATGAAACTACTTAGATAGGGGATATAGATATATATATATAGATATATATATATATATATATATCTATATACACACACGTCGGCATTCACTGCTGCGTTTCTGGGGCTCTTTCAGAAAGACCACCCACCTATAAACAAAGAATCATTTGCGTCTGTCTTGTTTGTGATAATTTTTCATTGCTACTTCAGTTTCAGATGTCAGACTAATCATTTCCATATTCTGATTAAAATATAGATTGAAAACACATGGGGAAGAGCCACAGGAATCAATAACAGTTTCTCTCTCTTTAAATGGCCTATAGTCTCAATTTATTTAAAGTATGTGATTTTTATTTAGGACAGACTGTGCCCCCCCCCCCTCACCCTCCTCTCCACCCATTTAATATGTTTTCTCCTTTTCAAAATAAACACAGAATAGGTGAGGTCGCCTTTGTCAATAATAGTTCTGCCACTCGATCTCCCTGTCTTTAGAGCACCAATCAACGTAATATAATTATCTCTAACTCAATCTGGCCTTTTGCTATGACAGCCTGTGGGTAGACTGAGAGGAAGAGACAATTCCTGGGAAGTGAACAAATCGGAAACTTCAGGTATTCTCGTTTGTAACCGAACCTCTTGGATTGTAAGACTGCTCCTGGAAGGGTCCATATTTCATTTTAATTGACATAAATACACCTTAAATCAACAAAACTATGAGAACCGACGTCTCCTGGATCAGGCCGTGAACTATACCAGTAATAAATGATCCTGGCGCCTATAGCATGAATCACGCAGCGCTCCACTATTAGATGAAGCCAAACATGAATGTTAAGTGTAAAATATGAATTTTCTTAATCCCTGGAGTGAGTATACATCGCTGCTGTAGCACATTTAGACAGCTGCCTGGTGTTTTCAGTACTGGGAAAGTGAATTTTAAGAAGTCAAGAAATGCTGTAACAAGTCTTCTGAAACTCCATAAAACATATCAGGCTATAGCAAGAGTGAAATAAGATGCATCAAATTTCATTGAAATGAAAATAGCAGACACAGCTATGTAGTTTAAGTAGTCGGGTTTGTGGAAGGCCCCATAGGCTCAGGCCTTGGGCTGGCAGAAATGAGGGGCAGTACCGATGACCCTTAGGTTCACATCTTTTCTCTGTAATTTTATATTTTGCTTTCCATTTTCTTTAATATATGTGTATCGGTACTTCTGCTAGCAAATGGGTGGGCACGTTGTGGATAACAACACTAAATGAACAACATTATGTCACTCATTCAGTGTTTCAGGCGCCCCCTAAACATTGGTGCCCTAAGCGACTACCTAGGCTCCCCTACAGGTAGCGCCAAGCCCTGCCTCCACAGTACAACAATCCATGATTCTTTTTAGCTACGGCTGAAAGAAAACTTTCATACTATTAGTTCACATTATATACCACTTTTACAGGTATGAGTAAATATTATATTGCAATACATATATTATAGTCCAATCTTGACTACACTTATACGTGTCAGCATTATTAGCACTATTTACCTAGCCATCTTTCATTGCATGCCTTCATCTATTTAAATAGATTGTAAGCTCTTTGGGGCAGGGGCCACTTTCCTAACCTAAGCATACATAACCACCATGTATTGCACAATCATTTAATTGTGCCTGTTTTAAAAGCATTTAAAGTATCTTCTGCCCAATCCAGTGAAAGGGACATATTCAACTGTCGGCGGGATTGCCGTCCGCGCGCGATTACCGTTATTACGGTAATCGTGCGCGGAAAATTTACTCGCTGCGATTTCAGCGAGAGATTACCGTATTAACGGTATTAGTTTTTTCGCGGCGGAACCCGCCGACAATTGAATATGCCCCAAAGTGTTCTAATCCTCAGTGGAGCTCTGTGTAAATATACATTACTACTTCACCTGTGGTATAAAGTCAGTTTTCCACAATGTAAACCAGTGGTCAGGGAACAGGGGTAAATTATCCCAAATGGGGTAAAAATGAAATTCCTGGGGGTAATGCTGCCGATTCACATGCTGTCAGTTGGATTGTAGACCCCTTTAAATTGTTGTTGTACCAGAAGAGCCTCAAGGGTTGGCAGAGGCACTTCTTGAGCTGCGATGCAATAATGAAGCCCGTATTGCATTTGAAAACAAAGCAGATCTGTCATATTTTTGGATGTCATTCAAAATTGCACATGAGGAGGCAGTAAAAAAGTTGCTGCCTTTTGCAACAACCTACCTTTGCGAACAAGGATTTTCCACTCTAACGAACTTAAAAACAAAGCAGAGAAAATCAATTGAACGCTGAAGACTGTATCCAAATGGCTCTGACATCAAAATACCCCAATATTGATGCTCTCGTATCAAAAATGAAGCAACATCATTTCTCCAAAATTTGAAGTTTTGAAATTTTCAAAGAAATTTTGAATAGATTCAATAAAATTTTGAATTCCAATAATTAATAATATAGGATTTCCTTCCTTTCAAATCAAGGGGGCAATGTCGGCGTATCTAAATATATTTGGGGGTAAAAGGTTAAAAAGTTCCCTGACCCCTGGTGTAAACCATGCTAAAAAAAAAAAAATAGTAGTAATTTTCTACAACAACAAAAATTAGGAAAAAAACATTTAATCACCACACCAAAAATGTATTACATTAAATAAATAAATAAATAAATAAAAGGACCCCGTGAATGGAAATTGCTTTGCTTGCTACATTAGCTATACCAATCATTAAAATGACAGTTCTTTCCCATTTTCCCTCTGATATCAGTGATAGTAATGTGATCATTGAAAGTAATGGTTTATACATGGTCTGAGCAGGCGGGAAAAAAGAAATTATGCAGTCGGCAAAATTTGTAAAATACACCACAATCCGCTTTCATAAATAGGTAGAAAATGTGTTAAAACATCACTTTCACTAGGTCCTAAGTGTCACATAACTGATCTTAACACCCAGATGCATTAAAGAGCTTCCTAGCCATAGGCTGGCACTAAAATCATACGTGGTTACCGGAAGATGCAGGGCTTTGGGAATGACCTAAAGCCATCTGCTCATTCAGTAGTCACTAAGGTGTCGTCGCCCCCCCCCCCCCCCCCTGGGACACACCACACAGGTAAGTGACCCTTCAGGACAATTGCCTACTCTCTCCAATAATTCTACTATAAATTATTACATTTCGGTATAATTGCAAATTTGATTATTTAGAATGCAAACTCTCGCCTTTACGGAAGAATCAAGCCAGAAGTTCAGTAGTTTTGAGGAATACATAAAAATGTAAATTAAATTTCAGAAACAAAAATAAATTTTATTCACTTTCTCTATTTTTTACAACCAAGAAAACTATTTACATTATAAATCAAGATTAACTGTGCTCCCCATGGTCAGAAATCACACATAAAACATAGTTTTATTTTCTTTATAAAGAACCGCTGTGATACGCAGCACATTGGGGGAATCATAGTAAGAAAAGCAAATTACGAACAATGACATGAAACAAAAGATAAAGAAGGTCCTGCCCATATGACCTTACAAAACGTAGATGTGTGGAGAACAATTAAATACATAAGGTAGCAGAATAACTGGTGGTGGTAAGTGTGTGCGGTAATGTACGGCAGAGGTTCGGTTGGAACCAGGACAGATGACGAAGGGAAGACATGAACAACGAACCAGTTACTGTAGAATCCTAAAGCAGTCAGCTGCTGTTATCTATGTCTGTTCTTCACCACTTCCATTAACTAAATCACCTTCCTGTTTATAGAGGGAGGTGAGCACTGGACAAACTTGTTGCTCATAAAGACAAAACCAGATTATTTTATGCAAGCAGGTATTTAATTTATCTTGCACTGAGGAGATCTAAAGCTGTGTACACACTACATGGTTTTCGTCCAATAATCGGCTCAATAAGCCGACATACGACTGCTTGTTCAAAAGTCGGGTCAGTGTGTGTAGTGACACGATGGTCGAAAGTGTGCCCAAATGGACGATTGTCGCCTCATTTGGTTGGTCGTACCGTTAAATATTTTCGTTCCAATCTCGTTTCCGCTGTGTAGTGTGTATAAGTTTCCGACCGATCCACAACAGCGAGTACGAAATTACAGTCATTGCTCACGACAACATGGCTGTAAAAAGTTGCTAACGGGACGTCCGCTCTTCCCTTTATCGTACTAGACAAGGCTAGTGTGTATGCAGTCCATGGACCGAGCGATCGGAACATCGATCGGATGTTAAATCGATCGGCATAAAAAGTTGGTGAAAAATTCTTTCGTGTGTACCCAGCTTAAGAAGAGTAAAACAGTCTGTCACAAACTAAGAGCATGTCTTAGCACAGGCCTGTGTCTAGGAATAGAGCGTCGTATTTGCATATTTGTCACTATGGAGTTGCTTCAACCTCACCCTGAATCACTTTAAAGCCTCCTGGGTACCCTGACTTCAGGGACTGCATGGCCTTCTAACCTGCCAAAGGGCCATGCCCTTAATCTCAGTAATAAGTTAAAATGATACATTTAATCCAGTGGTTTCCAAACTGTGCACCCAGGGGTGCCTCAGTGATCTCACAGGGGTGCCTCGGCCAGGGCCAGTGGTAAGCAAGGCGAGGGGACTACTTGGTAATTATTTTGGCTTAGGGGTGCCTTGAAAAATTTATGGCGACCCTAAGGGTGCCTTGAACTGACAGCTGTGATCCACTGATTTAATAAAAAAAAAAAAACTATCCATAATAACATATCAGCAGGCATTTTAAAACAAGTGTTAAAAGCTATAACAAACACATCTGACAATAAAGCAGGAAGGAGCGGAGGGGCCGCAGTTGAAGGCTCAGGGGCCGCAAGCGGGACTGTTGTCCATCACTACTTTAATGGATAGAAGAAATAAGTCCTGAAGAGATTGCAATCTATGTAAAATAATAGCTTGCAATTAAAACAGTGTCTTCCAGGCAGGATGAAGGAGTGTAAATGAAATATCCTTCTTCATAACACGCATGTCATTCAAGATATATTTTTGCAGGCAGATGTTACAGTCTCATCTTCCTTGCAGGAGATGCTTGTAACCTATGGACCATTTTAGGGAAGACTTCCAATTTTTTTCAGTTGCATCTTAAAGATAAAAGGCCCAGAATGGAAATGATAAGTTCTGAAATAAGGTTTCCAAATGGAGCAATAAAATATGTTATCTGCATTAAGGATGACTAAGTGACAGCGTGCCGCATGATGTCACCGCGTAGGGAGCCGCGTGTGCTCTCGGGGAACAGCCAAAGGCTGTCCGTGTCCCGAGGTGTTGACATACACCATGATGTCACTGGGAAGAGACGCCATGGAGAACAAGTGATTTATGGCAGCAGAAACAGAAGAAAAGAGAAGGAAAAGCTCCCAGAAAATGAGGCGAGTGATTCACACTTTTAAACAATAACATTTGTCTAACTTCAATTTAAAGCGCCACCAAATCTAAAAATCTAGCTAGCTGCTAGAGGGACGTTTTCCCATCTACATTTTTTTATGGAATGTAACATGCTATAGGAACCATAACTTACATTTAGTGGCCATTTAAATACATACAAAAACTTTGTGCTTTCAAACAATCTGATGACTAGGTGACGGCACAACAAACAAAAAAGCTAAATAAAAAGCACAGAACAAAAAGCTGCTACACAATTAACAGTAACGAGTGCATTGCAAGAAGAGTGATCCTTACGTTTCTCACGTAGGCCAATCGCTATTTCCAAAAGCAGCTTTAGTCTAAATATTTTTAGCACATAACAGTTTGACCATTTTCCAAAATAGACTTTGCATTTACTTTCTGTCTCCTTCACATTCTATCTTATTTAGCAAGACTTGTTCCATTTCTTGATTGCTCTATAAAACTAAGCGCACTTAAGCAAGGAACATCCTCACTCTCGACCAGCCGGTCGGTCTAAATTCTTCTCTGCCGTCATCTTCTTACACACATTTTTTATTTTGATGAAAATCATCATCAGCTGTTTATAGAGCGCTACTAATTCTGCAGTGCTGTACAGAGAACTCACTCACATCAGTCCTTGCCCCCATTTGGGCAGCATAGTGGCCTACTGGTCAGCACTTCTGCCTCACAGCACTGGGGTCATGAGTTTGATTCCCGACCATGGCCTTATCTGTGTGGACTTTGTATGTTCTCCCCGTGTTTGTGTGGGTTTCCTGCGGGTGCTCCGGTTACCTCCCACATTCCAAAAACATACTAGTAGGCTAAATTGCTGCTATCAATATTGACCCTAGTTTCTCTCTCTCTTAGATTGTAAGCTCCAATGGAGTAGGGACTGATGTGAATGAGTTCTCTGTACAGCGCTGTGGAATTAGTGGCGCTATATAAATAGCTGATGATGATTGGAGCTTACAGTCTAAATTCCCTAACATACAGACAGACAGACTAGGGTCAATTTGATAGCATCTGCCGTCATCTTCTTACACACATTTTTTATTTTGATGAAAATCATCATCAGCTGTTTATAGAGCGCTACTAATTCTGCAGTGCTGTACAGAGAACTCACTCACATCAGTCCTTGCCCCATTGGAGCTTACGGTCTAAATTCCCTAACACACACACACACACACACACACACACACACAGACAGAGAGAGAGAGAGACTAGGGTCAATATGTTAGCAGCCAATTAACCTATTAGAATGTTTTTGGAGTGTGGGAGGAAACCGGAGCACCCAGAGGAAACCCACGGAAACATGGGGAGAACATACAAACTCCACACAGATAAGGCCATGGTCGGGAATAGAACTCATGACCCCAGTGCTGTGAGGCAGAAGTGCTAACCACTAAGCCACCGTGCTGCCCAAAATCTTGGCACACTTTTTGCCCTTCATCTCGGCCAGTTGTTTGTGATTAGTAAATGCCCTCCACTGCTTCACTGGGTAACTTTGTGTAGCGTTCAAATTGATCAATGAACTAACATTTTGGGATCCAATTATCAAAGTATAACTTCTCTTTAAAAGATAAATAAAGCACAAAGACAGTTGCATTAAGCCTCTGTAATTTTCTCAGCAACAGGGGTGAATGTTGTGATGATGTATTTTGTGTAATACATGGCTATAATTAGCAATGTGGCAAATGATGGATTCGTTAATTTATCAATATCACCATCCTCATTATTTATTTATGTAGCACCAGTAAATTCCATAGTGCTTTACAATTGGGAACAAACACATTAATAAAACAATTCTAGGTAATAGATACAGACAGAGAGGTAAGAGGGCCCTGCTCACAAGCTTACAAACTATGGGACAATGGGAGTTTGATACATGAGAGTAAGTGCTACATATTGCATATTGGTCCAACCAGAGTGCAGAGGTCAAAGTGCTTAGTGGGCTGTATGATCCAGTCACACAACTATGTTGGTCAAAGGGTTGTTGTATTGTTGTCTTAGCTGTAAAGAGCGTGGTAATAGGGTAACCTAGGGAGATTAAGAGGGTGGATGAGGAATTTTATAAGCTTGCTTGAAGAGGTGAGTTTTCAGAGGTTTGAAGACTAGAGGAAAGTCTTATTGTGCGTGGGAAGGTGGGTGCAGCCTAAAAGTCCTGTATAATTTGCTATTGATGTTTGTCATTCTATCCTTAAACACACGATCAAGTGCGTGTTTCCTGTATATCCTGGGATACATATGTTTACGTGAATGTATGTATGTATGTATGTATGTGTACATTCCTGTACTCCTAGTTTTTACAATCTTTTCCCTTTAATTCCAATATACTAATGGTCATAACTTTCGGATCTACATCCTGTTTGTGCGCAGAAATAATATTTACAAAATAAATTTCAGCGAAATCGGTTTAAAACATCCGTGAAACTTTCATGAGAGATTAAGTTTGTCCAGCAAAGAGGATATCACAAGTTACAAACAGTATGTCAATCAATGCTTATACTTCAAAGCTTCTAACAATGACATCAATCCAAACAGAAAGAGAAGTAAATGGATTATATTCCCTCCCCACTAGAAGCATGGAGAGCATCAGATGAATGCAATTAAACCATGCATTGCTCCAGGCCCCATTTTAAAGGCAGTGACGACTGTACAACAAGGGAAAGTTAAAAATATTAAAGATACAAAGTTCTTCTGTATGGACTCTGGGCTTGGGGTTTTCAACGTCAAGTCACACATTAACAAACTGGTGCTGTCTTCACGACGAGTGCGGTCTGACTGCATAAATCTAAACGCAAAAATCAGGGCTGTCTTATAATGTTTTATAATATCGCAAATAATTATTATTGCTATTTGTATAGCGCCAACCATATTACGCAGTGACGTACATAGAATATGCCAATCCCTGTCCCATTGTAGCTTACATTCTAATCTCTACCGCACACACGGGTCGATTTTGCCAGAAGCTAATTAAGAAGGGGGAGAACATACAAGTTACACACATATAGGGCTCTGGAGATCAAAGTCATGAACCCAGCACTGTGAGACAGCAATGCTATCCACTGTGCCACAGTTCTGCCAAGAGTCCCAAGTTTTGGTGCGACTGACCTGATTCACAGATCCTGAAAGGGGTGGGGCTAATCATAAAATGGGTTACGTGGGCATGGTTGGTTGGATTGGGTGTAGAGTCAGGAGGATTTAAGGATGGGGCTTATTTTGTCCTGATTTTGGACTATAAATACAATATAGGTAGCCCTGGTCAAATAAATATCACATTAGTGGCATCTTTTTACTTTGCAGAATATTGGGGATAACTTGCAATAGTATTCCAGAACTAAGATTTAAAGTGTGCTTGTTACTAAGTCACATAGTGGAAGCCATTATTGTGATCTCAACGGATATTCCTATTGAATGCAGCCTGTCGATTCACTAGGAACTAGTGACATCACACCGTACCTCATGTCTTCGTGATGTCGCTACGAAATAGTGACATCACTCGGTGCCTCAAAACCTCCATGCTGTATAGGGAACTACTTACTTGATTGGTTTAATTGATCACCGCCGTCTAGAAGACAGGTATATATATATATCTAGACATTAGAGAGGCAGGCTGAGATTTCTAGTCTATTATAGGGGCTAGATTTACTAAACTGCGGGTTGGAAAAAGTGGAGATGTTGCCTATAACAACCAATCAGATTCTAGTTATTTATTTAGTACATTCTACAAAATGACAGCTACAATCTGATTGGTTGCTATAGGCAACATCTCCACTTTTTCAAACCCGCAGTTTTGTAAATATACCAACTAAGCCTTTAAGGGGCCTCTTTATTATATATAGCAAATCCCTAACCCTGAAGAAAATGGGTGTTTTTATTGGAAATAGAGCTTTTCCCTAAAAAGGCTACCGCCATGTTATCATGCTGCACAGGCGTGGAGAAGCCTATTTAACAAGAACCGCTGCAATCCTCCTTTCGTTATTTGCATCTCATGATGGCCCACGCCTTCATTTCAACTGCACATGCGTGAGCTGGCTAGCCGGGACATCATCATCATTATATAGCGCCACTAATTCCGCAGCGCTGTACAGAGAACTCACTCACATCAGTCCCTGCCCCATTGGGGCTTACAGTATAAATTCCCTAACATACACACACACACAGACAGAGAGGGAGAGACTAGGGTCAAATTTGATAGCAGCCAATTAACCTACTAGTATGTTTTTGGCGTGTGGGAGGAAACCGGAGCACCCAGAGGAAATCCACGCAAACATGGGGAAAACATACAAACTCCACACATATAAGGCCATGGTCGGAAATCGAACTCATGACCCCAGTCCTGTGAGGCAGAAATGCTAACCACTAGGTCACTGTCCTGCACGCACATGTGCCCGACTGGCCCAGTGAAACGGTAAATAAAGCCTTCCGACTCCTCAGTATTGTCAGGCGATTGAGTATCACTCAGCTGCTCTGGAGATATTTGAATAATAAATTGCAGTGATAACAGATTTTCTATATCTGCGTTATCGCTGTAAAGTAGCAAACAGTTTAATAGGATTACAAGTTTCAGCCTGAGCATGAACCAATAATATCAGAAACTAGCGCGTTCCAAGGGAATAATCGAACTAGGGCCGTAACTAGGGCTGTGCGATAGGGGCGATCGCCCAGGGCGCAACGCTCAAGGGGGGGCGCAGTTTAGGAATAAGTTAGGTTCATTTGGTTAAAATTGAGGGCTAGGGGGGCGGCATTTGACATTCTCGCCCCAGGCGTTAGAATTTTAAGTTGCGGCTCTGAATATCTAACCAATCACGTAACGCACTAGTTTGCTGACGGAGTATAAATATCATCTAGATATGGCCTCTGATGTGTAAATATTTGCACCACAACCAAACAACTCCTGACAGGCTGCAAAGGGTTCATTTTTTCACTTTACAAAGTTGAAAGGGTAAGAAGGCAAAATATGTGCAAAATGCATTTGGTCTGCCTATGAAAGATTATGTTATAATGGAGTTTTTCTACCACCTTTCCAGTGGTGGATCTGTCTTTCATCAAGCTGACATTTACAAGCTGTGTAAGATGCTGTCCTCCCTCGGTTTATATCCTTATTAGACACACAGGGATCAAGTCTCAAGCTTCATTCCAAGAGTTCTCCACTAAATACCAGTAGGATGATCTGCAGTTGTTTTTTCTGCTCTATCGCTGGTTTTCACATTGCCCTGATGAGTGTGTGAGAAGAAAGGACTGGAAACGCAATCAGAGCTTAATAAGAGGTCGCTCATTTTTATAGAAATTAGTCAGCTGACCGCACAAGGCGATGCCGCTTGGGCCAATTATGTTCATTCCAACCAAACTGGACAGAAAAATGTGGCCTCCTAACAATCAAAATGCAATAACATTGCATTGGACAAAACAGAAAGATCAGGTTGGCAAGTTACCCTGCCATGGTGTAAAATATATGGTGATTTTATTGGTTGCTCAGATCTAGTCACTGGAAACAGAAGCTCGCTCCATAACTGTGCAATCCAGCCATTCGGTGATTGGCAACAGTGAAGGGGGTCGCAAAATGAAGATTCTTCACAAGGCCACCAGGGAAGCCCAACAGATTTGAGATACTCCTTTCTCAAACCTCAGCCCCCCGCCCCCACAATTTGTGTGGACAAACATAAAATGTGCACTTCTTTTGGCTGATCAGGAGAATTTTCATAATAGTCCAGTTATTAGGCTGGGGATGTACTCAATCAGCACTTATTTATTTATTCACCGTTTTTATCTTTCACCTGCACTTTTTATTTTGTTTCTTGTCGGTTGGATTGCCGTGGCGCGGAAACGCTTATGTTCCACCCACCAGAACCCTATGAGTTCCCCCTAGCTTCTTGGGGCAAAAGATTTGGTGTCCTGGGGAAAGTTTCAGCAGAACCCAAGGTAAAACGAACCCCCAAGCCCGACTTGCAGCAAACCTTTCCCCTTAACTGACGTTTAGGTTCCAGAGGGTCGGGGATAAAGGGGCTATTCTTCTTTTAAAAAAAAATGCCTGAAGTTCCAAACTCCTGTGCAATTTTTCTTTTATATTATGCACTATTTTTTAAGCACTTGGGTAACAGAAAGCACCAATCTCAATTTCAATAGGAAAAAAAAAGCCTCTGGCGGATATATGCAGTTCCAGCTGTTTAGTATAGGGTGGGGGGACAGCCCTCATAGGATACAGGGGTGAGGGGCGCAAAGAACTATGTAGGTTCAAGTGGAAGCAAACAAGGTTTCCCCCCACCCAGGTGTAATTCATCTTTTTATAGGCTTCAGTGCTCAATTAATAGAAAGTCAATAATCTATTACCCTTTAAATGATACCAATATGGTAGATTTCTCTGAGCCAATATGGTAGATCGTCAATCATAATTGACAATTCAGGACAATGTTAAGTTACAATGTACTCGTTAAAATGTGCTCTGTGAGCAAGCAAAGCAACAGCTGTTTCTAAACTGTTTGGCAGAATCACTGGCGGCTGATATACTCTCTCTAAAATCTGCAATTACAAATTAAGAACCCATTGCTGTGAAAAAATTAGATGTAATCCAAATGTAGTCAGATATCCTATTTGATTAGCATTTCAGGCTAATTGAGTAATGAGCGTGAGTGCAGTTTTTATTGCTTCTTTAAATAGGGGCATTGTAACTCATTCTTGGCTGTGAAATTACTAACAGACACAAAACTAATCTAATCCAGCAATGGCTTCAGCTGAAGGGTCAAGAAGGCAAGAGAGAAAGCCGGGAGAAAGAATGCGCTGTGTGTAGTGTGCAAAAATAAGGTTCAAATTTGATAAGTTCTATATAATATATTGTTTTAGATGGCATAATGTAGTATGTACATTTCCAAAGTAATTGTTCTACTTGTCGACTCTACTGGAATGTTCAGGAGACTTCCAAAATAACGGGTGATCTCCTGGACTTCCAAGAGAGTCTGTCAATCTCCCTGAGGTTGGATACAATGGGTAGAACCCAGAGTGAGGATGTGATTTAAGTCATCACTCACCACCCACTGCGGCGTCATACCGCAATTTGCATCTTCGCACTCGAAGTCGGCATGGTGTTAATGACGGAGCTATTCTGTTGCCTCAACACAAACATTTTCGTCAGTGCAACATACACTGCATATGACAAATATTGTCACTGTAAACATTAGAAGATCTACCACATATGTAATCAATAATTTAGGGGTATAAAAAAAATATATAAATAGCTGCCTCTAAGCGGTAGCAATAACGGTCAACTTGCCACTATCCCTGACGAACCTCTCCAACTGTGCTAATACATAACCTGGCTAAATTATCACAGGCAGAAACCCCAGTAATATATCTGACAAAGCAATAATAAGCCGTCGCCCGCGAGAATTCCTGTTTTGGACGGCAATAGGGTTTTGTCATATGATTTTGCACCTCTTCGATTGCTACATTAAAATGTGCGCACGCTACGGTGCCAAGTTATTTTGTTACTGACATGTGTGTTTTTAATACAATAGACATTCATTGCCAGGATATTTACTACAGTGGACAGACCCATTACTAATTTTTGAATAAATATTTGTGCTTTGTGACACTTAAACTGACCTTTTGCTGGGATAACATTTATGGGTGTTATTTAATAGCTGTACCTTCCACACTTAATAAACGACAGACCTCCAACTCGGGTATTGACACATTGTAAATAGTCATATGCTCTGGGTAATTGTAATGCCACCTATTCCAACAGGCACAAGTTTGAACGCGCATTTTGATTTTTGAGATCTCATGGTGATCACAGGGCGCGAGTCCTCCAAAGTGAGGTCAGTGTGGCAGGGCGCTTGAGCATAGGAGCTCATTCAAAAGGAGCGTTAAAACTTATTCACACATACTTTACGGGTATTTATGAAACATGGTTTTAGGATAAATCTGCTTTGTTTTTCTGCATATGTAAATAAGCCCATTATAATTTACAGATGTGCATTAAACCTAATGTGGAAATGTGTCATTATATATGTGCATGTTTTAGCTCTATGACTCCACGTGATGAGATAAAGATGAAAAACAATTGCTAGATGTAGTGTCTGATATTACGATGTCACAGGGTCAAGGTCTACTTCCTAATTTTTTTTTTTAAAGTTTTCTGCTAACAAGACCTACCGTATATACTCGAGTATAACCACAAAAAACTGGGAAAACTTATTGACTCGAGTATAAGCCTAGGGTGGGAAATGCAGCAGCTACTGGTAAATTTGGATGTCAGAAGGAAATATAATTATGGATGTTACTCTTGTTGTCCTCTGTATGTGTTCAGCGATATTGTGCAATAACCTTGGTATGGTAGTTAAATCGCTTTAACTACCATAAAGCGAGGGGTGGGGGCTTTTTCAGCACAAAAAATGTGCTGAAAAACTCAGCTTATACTCGAGTATATACGGTAATCATAAAATGTAAACATGTGAAAATGGCTTAAAGAGCTTATTGTTAACCTTTAGATACAAATGGATTTTTACATCCACTTGGTCATTTACTAGTTAGTCTCCCGAGCAGTTCGAAGGACTACTAGCAACTCATATGATGAATTAAAAGATAAAACCATGGATAAATTGGTGCTGGATGGTGCAGGGAGCATACTTATAAATTTAGCTATTTATTCAAAATGTCCCAAGTGAATTTAAACTGACATTTCCAAAAAGTCATCTTTCCGTCAGAAAAATGTGCTGCTTGAACTCTTCTTTCTATATCTTCGTTTGAACTGCATTTAACACTTCGGCCAAAACTTTTACGTTAGAGAGAAATCCCCTAACCACTAGTGGCAGACACCCTTGGGCAGGCTTGGATAACTTGTGACTCTCCAGGTGTTGTAAAACTACAAGCCCCAGCATGCTCTGCCAAACAACAGCCAGCCTGTACCTGGCAGGGTATGCTGGGACTTGTAGTCCCCAACACCCAGAGAGACAAAGGTTCTCCAGGCCTGCACTAGGGGTCGTATGTCTTGCACCCCATGAGAAGCTCACTTCTAGCTACATTGATACCCATCACTAAGGGTTCAACGCCCTAAAGGTTTGAATGAATCCCCTGCTCGGTACAAATGTGCTAAAATTGTGGCAGCCTATTAATCAACTTTATCGACACTAATTCACTGTTAGCAGCTTATAGAATCTAAGTGTCTCTGCCATTGAGAGGCGGTGAAATTAATTTGTTAAATAAAAAATAAATAAAAAAAAAGATATTTTTTACTGAGTGTCTATAGAGCATTTTTATAATTATTCATTAGCAAAATAAATGTGAGCACCTACCTATTTGTGTAGGCTAATCCAAGATGATTAGCAACAAAGCAAACATCTTTGTTTTCTCTTTTGTAAGGACACTGAAAAAATGAGACGTAAATCCCCCCCAAAAAAAATCTCATTTATCATCACTGCCTGACAAATAGTGTGTTGCCTGCTTCTCATTAAGCTGAAAGGTATAGGGATTTCAGTACTTAATCATCTGGAAACCATCCTTCAACCAGAGCATGAGGACACATTACTCCAGTGAAATGAAGCAAAGAGTGTATCTACAGGGAAGGAAACATCTCTCAGGCCCACATTTTTGCAATGTTTCTAGTTAAAGCACCGTTAGGCCATATGGGGGCAATTGGTGTCAGGGAAAACATAATTAATGAGTCTATATCATTTCATCAAGGATGGATCAGCCCATGCAACTACCTTCGGAAGCGGCGAGGGGATAGATTTATCAAACCTTCTATAATACTGTAACTAGGAGAACGCAAGCTAACACAAGCTCTGGCTTTACACTGCCACAGTGATGTAGGATAGAGAAGCACCACCTCCTAAGCAATGACTGCTACAAATGGACAGAAACAGAACATATTAATGTCATTTATTTTCTTTCTTTAAGTAGAGATATTACAATAATAGTCTCGTGCAGGTTCATTTTGTTCAGCTTAATGAGAATGGGCGGTAATTGAAACATTTCATTACAGTACCACAGGAATGAGGTCGAAAGAACAGAACTTAAAGGTAGATTTATCAAACCTTCTAAAAGGGAAAAGTGGAGGTGTTGCCCATAGCAACCAATTCTAGATGTAATTTATGCAGTAGATTCTAGAATCTGATCGGTTGCTATGAGCAACACTTCCACTTTTCCTTTTTGGATAAATCTACCCCTAAATGTTAGGAAATATTACTCCCTGGAACAAAAATAGAGGATTGAAACAAACTCCCAGAAGAGGGGAGACAGGTTAGATGGGCCAATTTGTCTTTACATGTTGTCAGTATCATGATCTGTTATTAGTCCAATATGGGATTATAATAAAGCCTAAACCTGCACAAGTAATGATCCTTACAATGCACAACAACAACAGGTAGATGGGTTTCCCAGTCCCACCTGTTTACCTTGTATAATTCAAGAGCCGGAGCCAAGACATAAACCGCTGACGAGTCAGAGCTCTCTACTCCCTAGCAATGTTCAACAGGCTAATGGATATTAAATGAGTCAGGCAATTGTAGTACCTGCTACCCCAGGGCAGACCACCCACCCAATCAATCACAGGGTTCAAGCCTCAGAAGTGGTCAGTGTAGAAACAATGGAAGGTTTGTTGCGATCCTATGCAGGATCAATTGAAAAGGCTCATAACATTCCCATTCTCCTCCGCGTACAATAGCGGCTTTGTGCACATATGGAATCCTAATGACCTGCATGGAGGGCCAGAGCACACTAAACGTATAGGATGCAGCTCGCCTTTGTGCCTGTGTCATACAAACAGCGGTTGGAGAACAGGACAAGTGTCTGCGGTCCCTGGCGATAATTCATGCATTGTGAATCGCTGGTCTGTGTGAGCGGAACCCTTCCCTCAAAATATTAATGTTAATGGGAGGATTATTTACGGGCAATCTAATATTAATGTGTATTTTAGGACTGTAAAAACAAGGCGTCTGTGAACACTGGCTGGAAATAAAAAGGGAGAGTGAGGTCCACCCCCGTAGGCCAGCTGCCTGTCACATTACACAAAGCTGGTCTTACGAACAAACCACCATTGTAACATTAGAGACTAATGTCCCAATTAAAAGGATAAGTCCATCTTACTCAAAATTATCTGTAATTAAGGGAATATTTGCTCAAAAAATACGTCTGTATGTCTAATCCCCCAAAATACCTCTTGAATGAGCATCTTTTGGATTTTTTACTCCCTTTTTGTCTCTCTCTCATTGATACTTCCAAAAAATTATTTTGTGAGCGAAGAAGATTCTATTAGTTTCATCATAACAACCACTGAGACTGGAAGATTTATGTACGAACTAAGCAAATGGACACACTGTGATCATATAGTCAATCATATAACCAAGGAAATAACATTTTAAAAGTGAACATGAACTCCTTTCAAGGGATGGTATCATCAATAAATTATTTTAAATTCCTTCTGTAAAAGGAATACAGTTGGCGTTTCCTACTTCATTAAAAAATAATGTATAATTGTCCTTTATTACTGCTCTTATTTTTGCTTATTTTTAAAGGCGTACAGCAGCATATTTTAACTTGCAGAGGTCATTGTTGCTATTATTGTCTATAGCGTGCACATACTTAACGGCTAGATAGATACTTACACGGCTTTTGAATGATACATTATATAGCAATTGATGTGCCTTTGTTTTAATCAGTGGAAATAAATCTACAACATACGACTCAGTCAAGACAGAAATATCACCCGTTGTAAAACGAAAGCTTCTGGCTGATCAGCATAAACTGGTTTACAGGGTATGCAGACACAATGTGGCTTATAGCTGCAAAGTCATATAGCATATTTAGCACATGAGCTCATTGCTATAGCAGGAAGAAAGGGGCAAGGGGCCTGATTCATTAAGGATCTTAACTGAAGAAACTTCTTATTTTAAGTCTCCTGGACAAAACCATGTTACAATGCAAGGGGTGCAAATTAGTATTCTGTTTTGCACATAAGTTAAATACTGACTGTTTTTTCATGTAGCACACAAATATCAACTTTAAATTTCAGTGTACAAATAAGCTATCAAGTATTTGTGTGCTACATGAAAAAACAGTCAGTATTTAACTTATGTGCAAAACAGAATACTAATTTGCACCCCTTGCATTGTAACATGGTTTTGTCCAGGAGACTGAAATAAGAAGTTTCTTAAGTTAAGATCCTTAATGAATCAGACCCAAGATCTTGGCTGAACCGACCAATCCTGAGCTATGGTAATTATACATCCATCAGAAGTGTTTTATTTTACTGTGCACTTGTTACCTTTGCAATCTGGCTGAACTAATATGTACTATGTGGCACCTCTCGGTCTGTCTGTATTACCCAGTATTGTTATATTGTGGTGTTTGATCCCAATTGGAAAGCGCTGGGGCGCTATATAAATAAATAAAACTAATTTCTTCCTTCTTATTATTTTTTTTTATTTTAAATGATCTTCTACCTTAGTTTCCAAATTGGTTAAAATGCATGATTGATAAGTACACAAAGGAAAAAAAGGTAAAGCAATACAACGTAGTAAAAACTTGCAATACGACAGTGCAAGTCAATAAATTAAGACATGAAATGAGATTTTGTGGTGTCCAGAAGCCCTGAGAAAGCCGAGATAGACTGGGTTACAGCCTCAGATGCCCGGGTACAGAATCCTCGCCAACAGCACTGAATGAGTCAAGTAAACCTAGAAGAGACGTTTATACCTCTCAGAGGTCTAAATGGCAGAGTCGTGTAGTATAACAGACAAAGTCCTGAATGTTTCCCCTGACTTCTGCCAAACTTCCTGTTCTAAAGTGATGGATGAGGTTTCCTGGGGCCCGGGCATGCCAAAACCAATTAGCCATGTCAAGCCACAAAATGCAGTCGCCAGGATCTCCCCCTTATTGTTGTATTAGTTACAAGGAAGGTCCAGACTCACATGATCTCCAACGTCAATGATTTATTGCATTGGCAATGACCATGACATAGAGGCTTGCACTCGTTCATGAATATACTGATTGCTTTCTAAGCAATGTCAAACTTGAACGTTGGGTTCAAAATAAAATAGTATTCTTGTTAAAGAAACTAATGTATAAAAGGAATCATCGATGCATATGGAAAAACAAGTTAGATTGCAAGCTCTTATGGACATTGGCCTCTCACTTATTATGATTTTAATGTGACAAGGAAAACCAAATCAATTAAAAAAAAAATAGTATACCAAAAACCTCTTAGCTTTGAAAGCAACATATACCAAAAATAATATTTATTCCTCTATGCAGTCTTGGAATGTGTTACTTATAATTACCTTCACTTTCTTTAACATGTGTCAAAAGGGTCTGATTCAATAAGGGACATAAACAGTGATTTTGTTTGTATAATTCGCAACAAATCACTCTGTGCGCGGCCAGAGGCGGACCGTATACGCCACAGAACGCAGCCACGTTCCGTTCATCTTCGTGCATAAAGGACACTTACTACAGCTTATGATTTCAGTGAAGGAACGTGGCAGAGAAGGGATGTATACCCATAGTCATTGTACAGTAAGGGCGTGCCAATCTTAATTGCACATAGCAATGCCCTAGCTCTGGGCATCTATCAGGCACTTGTATCTCTTGCTCCAGCTACAGGTCTAGTCTAAGTGACGATTACTAGTGATGACGGCTGTGTATGCAGCTAGAACAGGTGGATGCAAACAGGAGCAACTGTAACAATGTATTTTATGTACAGTAGACAATAATATCCTAATAAATGTATTTCATGGGGAAAAAAACAGAATTTCTTTCATGTTTTATCAATAATACTTATATCATTTGCAGGTGACCTTATTTGAATAGTTTTCCTTTTCTGTGCATTATTTTGTGAGTTTATATTCCACATATGTATTGGACGCATCCTGCTGTGTCTTGTGTATCAGAGCAGATCTTCACCCGCAGTCATCACCCCACCTATCTTCACATCCGCTCCTGGTTTATTACGGGCGTACGTATACCCAATTTATGTGCGTTTTAAAGCAAACGCACATTGCGCTCAGTATGCATGTGCGCTAATGAACCAGGCTCAAAGAGTCTACTTGGCCAATAACCCCTGTAATCCACCCGCAGCCGCCTGTTAGTGTACTGCAGTGTCTGGGAACTCTGTGGGGAATAGGGGGTAGTTTATGCTGTGCTCTTCCAATCGGCAGCGCCCAGCTCTGCATCACAAACCCAACATCATCAGGGTTTAACCAAGTAGCAAGAATGATTTTTGTACTATTCCGCTGAAACCGCTAATGCCGCCACAATGGCGTGACGGTGGGGGCTGGCTGTGGACAGAGGATTGCACCCCACCCCCCCTTCCTCGACGATGGGGAAAACTGTAGTGCAAATAAATGCACAATAGGTCACACAAACAAAATATTTGACATAAAACCTAAAATAAATAACAAGTCACAAATCATCATCATCACACAAATAAAAGTTAATCATTTCTGCTCAGTGACATATCATACACACGGCCATGACCATTTACTTTGTCCTCCTACAGTCACTCTGAAGAGCTCTGCTATAGAAGCTAATGAGGGGAATGCCATACACACATATATTCACTGCCTGACTCTTCCTGCAGTCACTATGATCTCTTCTATACATGGTAATGTGGGGGAGTGTCATACAGACTTCCTTCTCCTATAGTCACTGTGATGACCTCTTCTATAAATGGTAATGGGGGGGGGGTGTCATACACACAGACTTCCTTCTCCTATAGTCACTGTGATGAGCTCTGCTATACATGGCAATAAGAAAAGGAGAGGGGTGTCATACAACCCGCAGATATCATCCCTCACTGCCTACTCCTGCAGTCACCATGAGGAGCTCTGCCTTGCAAAGTAATGGAGAAGATGATGCCATACACACAGAAATAATCAATGGCTGCCTCCTCCAACAGTCACTGTGAGGTAATAAGGAAAATAAGGGAGGGGAATCTCGGGGTCCCAGAACTACGGCACCCTGACATACGGGGTCCCGCAACGACACCCCTACAGCCGGGGTCCCGCAACAATGGCACCCCGACACCCGGAGTCTCGGAACAATGGCACCCCGACACCCAGAGTCTCAGAACAACGGCACCCCGACACCCGGAGTCTCAGAACAACGGCACCCTGACACCCGGGATCCCGGAAAAACGGCACCATGACACCAGGGATTCCGGAACAACAACACCCTGACACCCGGGGTCCCAGCTACAAGCACTTGTGGTGTACACCATGTTTGTCTCTGAACAACATAATGCACACATCTAGAGGCCTCAGAAATTATCTAGGGCCACATCTAGCGTTCTTTATATTTCCTACTCTGTATAACGCTCACAGCCAGGATCCTCAAACTGGAACATGTTTTACATGACATATGAATAGGACATGACAAAAGTAAAATGAATTATACACAGGAAGAGAAACCGGTACAACAGGAAACAGGTGCAAATGGAGGAGCGAAAGTAGTCTTGAGGTCATGTGGACTCCATTGTTATATAGAGGACAATCAAAAAATTGGATAACGTTGTCACTAACCAGCCTATCTTGGCAGCCTCAGTACCGCAAACGTGGACCTCTTGATAAGTAGACCACTTAAACATTTTTCTTAGTTTAAATAAACTTTGTTGAATTGTTTTGTGAACATTGTGATTCATTTCAATAGAATGAATACTCCCAAGAACTAAGATGAATATATGTAGAGTGGAACAACCCAAATAAAATGAGAATATCAAATATGCTGGAAGTTACTGTAGCAGTAAAGAAACCGGTATGATTCTGATTATTTTATCATGTTACTTGTTACACCAGATTGTCTGAATATCGTGGTGGGTTTAGCTACAATTATTTCACAGTAGTAGTATTCATAACCTATAAGTAGGGTTTATTTTCCATTTACTTTTTTAAAGTAATCTAGTTTTTAAGTAATTATACCCAAACATTTTACTTCCCTGTGACAGTTACCCTTTAAACTGATCAATAAACCAGAGACCTAGCTGTTCGCATTGGCAATTTTTACATGCATCAACACAAAAGTCGTTGTGATTTTTCTATAGTTTCACCCCGTTTCCCTGGCAACTTGGTGAAGCCATAGAAAAGGTACAGCAACGGTTACAGCTACCAAAAAAAGCTGTATCTTTGAAAAGAAAGTAGCTACACAGGTCTATTCTTGCTTATATGCCAAGCAATGCTTTTAGAAAGGTGGACCACATCATAAAACTAACAGCAATATAAGAATCATACATGGGAAACAGGTTTTCTTTTACATTACGTACATATTTTGCGCAAAACATTTACGCCTGCTTCCCAGCGTCAAGGGCACCTCAACGAGGAACACTTGATGCTGGGATGCAGGCTTAAATTTTTTACTCAAAATATGAACCGCTACCTCATGTTTTCATTTTGCTAGATACACACAGATATGCAGTGTTAAGGATAAGCGCTGACAACAACTGTCTTTTTGTTTTGTATACTTTGCCATGTACCTGATACCATATATAAAATGGGATTGACCAAGCACTGGCTTATTTATTCTCTGATTTTGTTTTAAAAAAATACCTTATGTTGTCTTGGCAGCTGTCTATCAAACATATTTAAGGCTCTTTTGGGTGTAGCTTACAAGTCAGCCCTTGCTTGATGTAAGCCCCTATACCTGGGAGGTGAGTGCATCTGATTTTAACTGCATTTTAATGGTGTTTGAAGACTGTAGGCCAGTGGAGGACCTGACAATGAAGTAACTTGACGCTAAGATGCAGGCTTACATGTTTTGATCAAAATATGAACCAATACCTCATGTTCTCAGATGTTGTTAGTAATATCTGTGTGTATCTACAAGATGAGTGAAGAATAATTGTGAACTGGGGGTAAAAAGCACACAGAACTCTGAATTATTTTAAAATATTTGTTTATGCTCCACTTACAAATATGATGCAGGCATTACTGGAAAAACAGTCTGTTTTGATATTCTTGCACTTTAGCTGCAATGGGTGATGTTGGCTTCAGCCCACTCACATCTACCTGGATCTCTGAACGTTTTATAAATCTCTTTCCGTAAACACCTTTTCAATAGACAAAATGTATTATTTGTGATTCAGGAAGCTCCGCTGATGTAAGGTACTGGTGTATTCACTGGTGTTGTGTGAGCATTTATTTTTTTTAATGCCATAATGAGAGCCTGACATAGACATCCAGTACTGGCGGTTCTGAGGACTGAGCAAGTCATATTGAAATGTAAATGCCTTTGAAAAGCATGTGCTACTAGAGTTTGGCGATCACTGCTGGATTGCAAAACGCTGTTCTGAGAAACGCAAACGAAACGCTACTGCAATGCTAGCAACAACCACAGAGGGTACGGTGACACGAGAAACGATAGCGTCTATTGTCAGACCCGATCACATGCGTTTTTCTAGCTTTAAAAACACTAGTAAAATCCATATCACAAAAGTCAGTGGGTATGAGGCCTTAGATGTCCTTTAAGCTTAACATGCATGTTATATTATTTTATCATAAACAATACAGAGTTTTCAGAACATCAGCTTGAGATCCATGTCCTCAGCTAACTTCTTGTAAGTCCACTCACCTTATTATCAACTGTATCCATTGACCACTCTCAGTATGCTCATTAATTTAGCTCAGTCCCGCCGGCTCAGCTGATTATCCTCTACCCCCATCCAGTTTACAGTCTAATCGCTGCCTGTTAGTACGACAAGTTAACTCGCCCATCAAATTATCTCTATTTCAAGTTAATTCCAATTAAAACTCCACCACCTTACTGGGAATTGGGGGAACGACTCCCAAGTCCTCCTTCTTCGTGTATGTTGGGGTGCCTGATAAAATCAGGTAGAGTGCCCAATTTGCGATTAGCAGGGAAGCCCTGCTTCAACAGGATGCTTCGGAACACAGACACATTGAGGTCCCAGTACAATAACTACTGTGGTATCAGCATTATGAATGTCATCGCCCTCATCCGTCACGACGATGCAGCATGTGGCCTACGTCTGCTGTAATCTGTCAGCAAATTGGGCTTATCGCCTCATTGAGGAACGAAGGAGGGCGATCACTTTTTAAAATAATTTCTTTCACTTTGATTAGTTGAGTGTTAATTTAAAGGTATTTATAACCCCACCCTCACTAGATCTCTTCCCGTCTGCAGACTGGTCAGTACCAGCCACATGCACTGACACCCTGACAGTGCCCAGCAGTGCAGGCTTTGGTCTTGGTCCTATTTGTTTTCGTCAACAGAACTCGTACTTAGATAATCTGGTTTGCATAAAAATAGTAGCACGCCGAATTACAGCTGTAAATGGAATATATTCATTTACGTTCCTTCACATAATTTATTTACATCATCACTTTAGGTATAGTGCTCCTTTAAATGTAACTATGTCAAGCAGTGTTTGACCGTCTTATTTTTTGACACATGATGTTAGCATGTGGCCACAAAACATTTTAGCAGGCTATACTTAAAAGATAACTCCACCCAAAACGTAAAATTTAGTTTTGGGTGGATTTCACCAAAGTTTGACTCATCTCTGGTGAGGCGATCCTGAGAGCTGGTCTAGTGCTATCCTACCCTCTCCTCTGCTTCAATGGCGGACCCTTCACGTGAATAGGAAATTAACAACATAGCAGAGAGCCTCCATGCTAACCCCCCACAGAGCACAGGACCAAAGGAGCTGCATGCTAACCCCCTAGAGCACAGGACCAAAAGGAGCCTGCATGCTAACCCCCTAGAGCACAAGACCAAAAGGAGCCTGCATGCTAACCCCCCAGAGCACAAGACCAACGGAGCCTCCATGTTAACACCCCAGAACACAGGACCAATGGAGCCTCCATGTTAACCTCCCAGAGCACAGGACCAATGGAGCCTCCATGCTGACCCCCCAGAACACAGGACCAAGCTCCATGCTGACCCCCCAGAACACAGGACCAAGCTCCATGCTGACCCCCCAGAACACAGGACCAAGTCAAACTCTTATTTTTAGAGTTTCCACCCAAAACTATTTTTTGAACAAAGCTTTATTTTAGGGGTTTTAATCTGCTCATTATCATTTATAAATTACATGCCAAAAACAAAGTTTCTTTCTTACCTGATTGGCCATGTAAATTGTCAGAAGACCCCTCCTAAAAAACAATAACACAAATTAAAACTTTCGGCAAAGACATGGATGATAACAGCGCACACAGGAAAGAGATGGAACAAGTGCTGAACTAACTGAAAACCAACAAAAGGACCACATACAAATTACAAATACATGTTCTAGACCACAATGCTGGGGAAAGAAGTGATGCATCATGTGTCATATATCCACATTCCTGTGTTCTGCTCATTAGTGCTGTGGGACCCGTCCGTACACTGGGGTTTAATCTGATGCCTTCAATGTGCACTCTTATAGCCTTGTAAATGGACTTTAACGACTAAAAGATATATGAGATAATGCATCCACTACTGTAAATTATAAGGGTATTATAAATCACAAAGGAGTTTCATGACATATAAAGAGGCAGCAGTTAGAGCGCTGCTAGACAGGTAACTTCTAAGGTCTGTAATAATCCGGAATCCATAATCACTTACAGCAGTGGGTGAGTTACTCCTTATAATACATAAGATTTCCTAAGGAATAGAAGTGATTACATAAAAACTTACACTTTATACAGCTATAATATATTGGCGTTTACACATTTTTTAGCATCACTTGTGCGTTACATGTTATGATCTAGAAGCGGACATACATTTTACCAAAAAATTGAACATTTACACTTCTCAATAAACATGCCAATCAAAGGTGGAGGATTAAAAACTGTCTATCAATCAGGGGACAGATGTCTTCAACAGATCCGACTGCATGAAAGCCTCACATAGACATCCAGTACTGGCGGTTCTGAGGACTGAGCGAGTCTGTCTCTTAAAACGAATGCCACCCTCCGCCACCCCCTGGGGCTCTAAGGCATCAGCGTACTTAACGCATGAGATTCTTTAGGTGTCCCAGGCACCTGGCCCCCGGACATTCTGATAGTTGGGGACAAGGAGGGTTTAATAAAATAATTTTAAAAAAATATATCTGTGAGCATCTTCTTTAGCTGTAAAACCCTAGATCTGGCATCAGTGTACAGTGACATGCACAACACTCTGAAACACACTCATATTGTATTAAGGTTCGTACACTTTCATGCAGCTTTACTAACCATGGTTCAGTTTCAATTATTAATGAACTTCTACATAGTCCACTGCTGTCTAAAGATAATAAGAGTATACTACTGTAATTTATTAAACCATAGCATAGTTTGCTATGATCTGTAATTTTCAGGGACAGTTCAAGGTTTTAAAAATATCTCTCTGGAGGTGTCAATGTTTTTTTTAAAAAAATGAACAAATGCATAATAAAAATAAAAAAACAAAAACAAAACACTTCTACTGAATTAAATTGTGTAAACATGACATGATGGGACTTGTAGTGCTCCAACGTTTGCTGAGACAGGCGGTGTTTTATGCGCAACGTTTAAGCAAATGCTTTGACACCCCCCCCCCCCTCCCCCCAGCACCATATAATGCAGTCTTTCTTCAAGGTTTGCAAAAATAAACAGGGGTGTATTTTCAAGCCTGAAAATTAAGGGTCGTTTCCGGAGCCCGAAGGGTAACAATTGCCAGAGCAGTGAAGGTAAACACTGCCGCAGGATTTTATCAATGAGCATTGTTCAGCGTGGAGGAGAAGGGTTAACAAAAATCTGTGTTTGAGGCGCTTCATTTTTTTCCCATTACTGTTTGTTTCCCTGCAGATATTTCGGCAGAGAAGCAGGGACTTGGCCGTCCGGGAGGATACAGCTGCAAGTCAGAGGCCAGTGCAAAGGAAAAGGTAGATGTGAAAACGGTTCCTTTTATTTTGTACCTTGTGACACAGCGGACACGGGGAACATGCACAGCGCACAATAAATGTTTTATATAAAGAAAAATGTGCGGAAAAACAAAAAGACGGCAGAAAGTTATGTAAGGTCTATGTGGATGGAATGAAGGTATTAATCACATTAGTTTGGATGAGCACTGACAAGCATAGAGATTAAAAAAAACAAAACAAAATACTAAGTGATTCAATATGACAAAAGAAATCTTGTAACGTCTACAAAATATAGAACAACAGCAGAGCTGGGGTTATGGGACTCCAACCAAGGCCCTAACTCTCTGAAGTTTGAATGTTCTCCTGGCGAGTTACCGCCGGGTGCTCCGGTGTCCTCTCACTTACCAAAAACATCCAGGTAGGTTCAGTGGCTTCTGGTAAGATGGACCCTTGTGAGCATGTAGTAGGAAATTTAGATTGTAAGCTCCAATGGGGGCAGGGACGTACATGTACATGATTGACTACTGTGTCCAGTGCTGTGCAATGATTGACGCACTATAGATTAGTAATAATTATATATAACAAAAACAGACATAGGTCCTCTGCACTCACCATGTACAGACTGGGGTGCAAGAGGGGGTTGCCCACATTGTATAGACAAGAAAACAGGGATACTGTGCACTCTCCAAACACATAATTAATGCTATATCAAGTACTGTTCTATATTAAAAACAGGGAATGTTAGTTCCACATATTGCAATATATGTTTAAGCGGACCAACTCACGCCAAAGTCTTCCCATTCTGGTCATAATGGGAAGACTTTGGCGTGAGTTAGGATCGTCACCGATCCTACGAAACGTACATGTACCATACCAACATTTATATCAACACTCTAGCAGAAACACCGGCTGCTCTAGGCATTTAGCAGTAAACACCGGTGTTTATTTGTCAGATACAGCACATGGGTCCTAATACATTCACCGTCTACCAGTTGGATAGGATGAGGAGTGATTTTGCTAAGCTCACAGATAGAAAGATCAGTGAACACAGAGAGACCAGGGTGCACTTGGGATATGTCACCACTGCCAACCAATGGCCACAGGAGACCGTGGACCAGAAGACCTCATTGAGGCCAATATTATCATGGGATAGGGTTTATATTATATATTATAAACCAGCTCCTTTACACATCTTGATAAATCCTTTTAAAAATCTGCATATGAATAGAAGAGGTTTTTATGAGGAAAAAACAAAACTTGTTATTAGTAGTCAGAGTTAAGAGGACTCTGTTTGGAGCCTTGCAGTGTATAGGAGAATAGAATATGATACAAGAAGTTAAACGTGTCAAACAGAGAAAGTGCTTAGTGGGCTATATGATCCAGTCACAGTGCTGGTTTGGGGGTCAAAGGGTTATTTGAGAATAGAAGGAGAATAAATGTAAGTTTCAGGTGAACTGTGTAGAGGGGTTAAGATAGGGGATCAGGTATTGGAGTACGGAAAAAGAGGTGAGTTTTCAGGGAACGTTTGGAGACTAAGGAAAGTCTTGTTATACAAGAGAGGAAATACCACAGAGTGGGCATAGCCCAGGAAAATGGGAGTAAGTAATAAGTGTGAATGAGTGGTACAGATTTTGGGGTAGAGCAGGGGGGAGATATTTTGAGATAAGTGAAGATGTTGATGGCATTGTATGTTAGCAGAAATTGGATTTGGTGATATAAAGGTTACCAATGTAGAAACTGGCAGACCAGAGCAGCGAAAGACCAATGTTTTCTGAAGAAAATCATTCTAGGGGGAAGACCAGTATGAAAGGAATTTGAAAAAGTCAATACGGAATATTAGGACGATGAATTAAAAGTATGCATACAACGAGGTGCCCTTGACGCTGGGGTGCAGGCTTAAATGTTTTGATCAAAATATAAACCAATACCTCATGTTTTCATTTTGATAGATACACACAGATATTCAGTGTTATGGATAAGCGCTGACAACGACTGACTTTGTTTTGTATACATATATGGGCATTTATATTGCCTGCAGCTGGTACCATATATAACATGGGATATCATCATCATATTTATTTATATAGCGCCACTGATTCTGCAGCGCTGTACAGAGAACTCATTCACATTAGTCCCTGCCCCATTGGAGCTTACAGTCTAAATTCCCACACACACACACACAGAGAGACTAGGGTCAATTTTGATACACACACATTGAGCAAACATTTGTGGCTTGAACCTATACAGATATTTGTGTTATCCTAAAGTGTGTGTGGAAAGCTGACAGAAAAGTCTGCGGAGACTTATCCCATTAGTGAGAGTTTACTAGATTATAAAACACATCATGTCCTCTAGATAAGGCATTTCCCCTTTCTATAATTTGCCGTTTACATACTGTTTCCTCTGTTTACATAACTGCAAAGCACAATAAAGTTAGTCAGTCGGTTTTATCAATTACTTCTTGTGTGCAGTAGAATTAATGTAACTCTGTGACAAGCCTGTGTAAATTAGCGTTTATTCGAATGCTTTCTAGAAAGGAAAAATCAGGAAATTGTAAACGGGTGTCATTAAACACGAAGGAGCCAAGAAGTGGGCCCTATTCAGCAGACCATGAGCGTCCAGATTATTCAAGCTGCAGAGAAATGCCTGAAATCAGGCTGCAGTTGTTTTGTCGTGGACCAGTTGAAATTGACGTCCTTGTAAAAACATTGTCACTGTGTGAATCCCATGATGTCTGCTATGTTTCTTGTGTGACACCGCATGACAAAACAAACTCTTCCTGCCTGGGTCTTTGTTTTACATCATGTAACAGCAGGTTTAAAATCACCATCCACACTAAGCTGCTCACTTCTGCCAGCTAATTATTGTGCAAAAATATACTTCTATAGGAATGTGCAGGATTTTGTTGTCTTTTTGGGAAGGACCGTCTTTTTTTCTTTTTGTAAAGGTGATTGTTACTCACCGGCAGAGAACGCAGCCCTTTCTGTGGGTTTAACCGAGAATAACCAGAATGCAAAATATAAATTCACTATGAGAGACATCGGTGAGACGTGAGGCACTTTGTGATAGATCAGCTGGACCATAAGCAGAGACCAAGTCCTGTATCGTAATACAGATCAAGAGTACATAGCTCAGTGATGGACAGCCTGATGATTCAGGGGCCACATGGGGCGGCCCTCTAACCTTCATTACCTTAATCTCAGAAATAAGTTCAAACAATACATGTATTCAAAGAAAGAGACAGCTATCTGTAATAACATATCAACAAGCATGTTAAACAAGAGTTACAAGCTACACCAAACAAATCTGACAATAAAGTAGGAAAGAGCTGGTGGGAAACGTTCCATTCCCTGCAATTTACAGCATCACTGGCAATAGTGAAGATTATATTAAGAGTGTGAGTATGTGTGTGTATTGCAGCACAGTGGCCTAGTGGTTAGCACTTCTGCCTCACAGCACTGGGGTCATGAGTTCGATTCCCGACCACGGTCTTATCTCTGTGGAGTTTGCATGTTCTCCCTGTGTTTGCGTGGGTTTCCTCCGGGTGCTCCGGTTTCCTACCACACTCCAAAAACATACTGGTAGGTTAATTGGCTGCAATCAAAAATTGGCCCTAGTCTCTGTCTGTCTGTATGTCTGTCTGTGTGTGAGTGTGTGTCTATATTAGGGAATTTAGACTGTAAGCCCCAATGGGGCAGGGACTGATGTGAATGAGTTCTTTGTACAGTGTTGCGGAATTAGTGGAGCTATATAAATAAATGATGTGATGATGATATAACACTCTACTTTTTCGATACATTTGCAAACTACAAGTTCCCTAGGGTATGGTGACCCATTACTGTAATCTTTGGCCCACTAACGTCTTGAAGAAGCTCCGTGTATGACAATTTTGACTATCCAGGTGTTCCCAATATGGTGCCATTGATGGGTAATAAATTTGGAAAATGTAGGCTAATTATTTTTACCCTTGAAATACTGTGACCGCAATAGGTTTTCATTTCTCGTGTCTGGGGAATATATACTTGTGCTAAGTCCGCTGTAAAAAACAGAAGGGTGGCACTTTCTGGGGCAAAACCAGCATTGAACCTGAAAATCTGGACCTGCTGGCAGCTATGCTTTACCCAGGCAATAACAGAGTGGACAGGGAACAGGGGTAAATTACCCCTAATAGGGTAAAAATGACATTCCTGGGGGTAATGCTGCCGATTCACATGCTGTCAGTTGGATTGTAGACCCCTTTAAATGTGAAATTGCTGTTGTACCAGAAGAGCCTCAAGGGTTGGCAGAGACACTTCTTGAGCTTCGACGCAATATTGAAGCACGTATTGCATTTGAAAACAAAGCAGATCTGTCATATTTTTAGATGTCAACAGCTGCAAAGGCATCAAAATTGCACAGGAGGCAGTCAAAAAGTTGCTGCCTTTTGCAACAACCTACCTTTGCGAACAAGGATTTTCCACTCTAATGAACATAAAAACAAAGCAAAGAAATCGATTGGACGCTGAAGACTGTATCCAAATTGCTCTGACATCAAAATGCCCCAATATTGATGCTCTCGTATCAAAAATGAAGCAACATCATTTCTCCAAAACCTGAAGTTTTGAAGTTGAAGCTTTCAAAGAAATTTTGAATAGATTCAATAAAATGTTTAATTCCATTAATTAATAATATATGATTACCTTCCTTTCAAATCAAGGGGGTAACGTCGGCGTGTCTAAATATATTTTGGGGTAAAAGGTAAAAAAGTTCCCTGACCCCTGTAATAACAGGTCTGTAGAAAGTACTTTAGTGTGATCTTTAAAACGTGAACAAAATAAAAACTGGGGAAAAAAGCCCGAATGAGATGAATGTTCGATTATATTCTAATGAGGACCCACAGCAGTGTCCACAGACCTGATACTGGTATAAAGAAATAGGATGATTGCAGGTATTCAGGACTGCTGGTGGTGCATGTAAGCTTAGATCTAAGAGGACTGTTGTTCTGTGCAATATATATGTGCCCCCCAGCCATTCACTTCCCACAATAGCTCACAATTGCTTTTCCAGCTCCATGGACAAAGAAACCTGGACTCTTAATAGGATCCTCTGTGATAAAATGTCTCTTGTCCCCTGTTTGCACAGAGCCGCTGTTGTTTTTAGCAGTGTCCACACCCCAGGAAATCCTTATCAGAGGAGACTCTCTGAGCATTCAATTTGTGTCAGCCAACCAAACATGACCTTACGCTTTTCCAGGAAAGGTTACTCCATTCAATCCAGAATTGTCAAAGACTTTTTATTTTTTAATCTTTTTTTTTTTTTTATTTTAAACTCTTAACTCTTGAAGGTAAATGACAAGGATCAGTCTGGTCCTGCTTCTGCTACATGATAAGAGGATCGGATAGAATTCGTTCAAGATGGATGAAAGTGGAGTTTATTTAGTTCTGGTGCTGTGACAAATGACGAACATGACAAACGTGGCAATGGCTTTTATTGTATTAAATGGAATACTGAAAGAATTACTCATTCTTTTGCATCATCCCATGACCACGGGAGGGTATAAAGTATAAAGGTATTGTTATAAGCACTATGCATTGGTTTCTTATATACTGCAGTCAGCCACCTTTAAAGGGGGAAAGAAATATTTTAAAATCCCATGTATTTATACAGATGTGCTGCTTTCCATTGTGTCTCCTCTCTTCCCACTAATTCAGGGGTCAGGGAACTTCTTTACCTTTTACCCCAAAATATATTTACATACGCTGATGTTACCCCCTTGATTTGAAAGGAAGAAAATCATATGTTATTAATTATTGGAATTCAAGATTTTATTGAATCTATTCAAAATTTCTTTGAAAGCTTCAACTTCAAAACTTCAGGTTTTGCAGAAATTATGTTGCTTCATTTTTGATACGAGAGCATCAATATTGGGGCATTTTGATGTCAGAGCAATTTGGATACAGTCTTCAGCGTTCAATCAATTTCTCAGCTTTGTTTTTATATTCGTTAGAGTGGAAAATCCTTGTTCGCAAAAGTAGGTTGTTGCAAAAGGCAGCAACTTTTTGACTGCCTCCCCATGGGCAATTTTGATACCTTTGCAGTTGTTGACATCCAAAAATATGACAGATCTGCTTTGTTTTCAAATGCAATACGTGCTTCATTATTGTATCGAAGCTCAAGAAGTGCCTCTGCCAACCCTTGGGGCTCTTCTGGTACAACAGCAATTTCACATTTAAAGGGGTCTACAATCCAACTGACAGCATGTGAATCGGCAGCATTACCCCCAGGAATTTAATTTTTACCCTATTAGGGGTAATTTACCTTTGTTCCCTGACCACTGCACTAATTCATAATTGGTTGATAGACTGCATTCTCATAAACACTGATCCAACCCAGAAAACACCTATCTCCAGTGTAAGCGACGAGTGCACTATAAAGGGGAACCCCGGCTGGGAGGCAGAAAAATGACCAAAGACATCAGCAAGAAAAAATAAACAAACCTATACATGTAACAGCAGATATATAGAAGGGGTGTCACAGAAACGTTTGTAACCAGTACCAGCTATTAATTAGACCTACTTGCATCGCGTTGATCAAAGAAAACATCTGACAGGTTGCTGTTGGTTTCAAGCAAACTATTTACCCACTTTGTGAGCTCCCCGTCTGTGTTTGCATAGCAATACATCAATCCCTGATAGTAACATTTAAAGTGTCAGTGGAAGAACAAGCAATGTGGTAATTATTGGGTTTTTACCGTCCCGCCTTCTATTTACCGAGCCTGTTTGCCTCCTGCTACATACGGCAAACAGAGCGGTTTCCACGGATATAGGAGCAGAACGATCTTATGGATTTCACTGCGCGGTAATTAGAAACGATGTTCATTGTTCAATCTACAAAACTACAACTTGAAGTCCAAACAAGAGTAATGAAAAAGCACAGTAATTATAGAGCTATAATGACATATCCTGCTGTACAAAGTTTAAATAAACAGGATATAAGAATGGGATAAATCACGGGGTCATTATTCCTCGAAGATATATAGGTATTTGGCACGCAGTCTAGATAGTTATCCTGAAAAAAAACCTCTAGAATTACCTTAGACCACGAAAAAAAATAAAAAATAAAACATCTGTGAAGGTTGGATGGAAAATACTACGAAATTATGTTTAAAAATAGCCAGTGTGACTTGATCTTTGCCTAGCGTGTCATATACTGTATCCTTGCGATTCTGATCCTATTTTGCATTTACAATGACTGCTTGTTTTCTGCTGATATACAGTGCACAATCAGGATAACTCTGACCAAGTCCCCTCTCCTAGTCTAGGAGATCTCCATCTGCATATGTCCGGGATATCCAGATATCCTGGCATGGCCCCCCTGCTAAGAGTGGGGGAGGGGGTTGTACTCTGCATTAAAAGTTTTTTATGTAGGTTTTTTATGTATGGCAGCACGGTGGCTCAGTGGTTAGCACTTCTGCCTCTCAGCACTGGGGTCATGAGCTCAATTCCCGACCATGGCCTTATCTGTGTGGAGTTTGTCTGTTCTCCCCGTGCTTGCGTGGGTTTCCTCTGGGTGCTCCGGTTTCCTCCCACACTCCAAAAAAATACTGGTAGGTTAATTGGCTACTAACAAATTGACCCTAGTCTGTGTGTCTGTCTGTCTGTGTGTGTATGTTAGGAAATTTAGACTGTAAGCTCCAATGGGGCAGGGACTGATGTGAATGAGTTCTCTGTACAGCGCTGCGGAATTAGTGGTGCTATATAAATAAATCATCATCATCATTTATTTATATAGCGCCACTGATTCCGCAGCGCTGTACAGAGAACTCATTCACATCAGTCCCTGCCCCATTGGAGCTTACAGTCTAAATTCCCTAATACACACTCACACGCAGACAGACAGATAGAGACTAGGGTCCATATTTTATTAGCAGCCAATTAACTTACCAATATGTTTTTGGCATGTGGGAGGAAACCGGAGCACCCAGAGGAAACCCACGCAAACACAGGGAGAACATACAAACTCCACACAGATAAGGCCATGGTCGGGAATTGAACTCATGACCCCAGTGCTGTGAGGCAGAAGTGCTAACCACTGACCCACCGTGCTGCCCCTATAAATATAAATAAATGATGATGATGATAGGTTTTAGCTTGTTAAAATCACTATTTTCCACATTGCATTCTCATTTGATCTTACATAACCGCTATAAGCAATTCCCCGATTCTTCCGGGTTCTCTTAAAGTCGTGTTTAGATTTACCCCTTTCACAATATCAAAGACACTATGACATGATTGCTTGCCGGGAAATGTGAATATGTCCTAGTTCACATGTGAGAAATTAGGATTTGACACATGTCACTTTCACACATCCTCTGAATTTGCTGTGACAAAACAGAATTCATGAACAAGTACCATTGACCTAAAACCGAAATACCCCATATGTGTTTAAATATATAAGTTTCAATTATTTGCACATTTTGACATCTGTCAACACAACTTAACAAATGGCTTCACCGCAGCGTTTTGGCAGTAGTACTATTTATCCAGCATCTGTGGCTGTTTAATGAGCATGTTCCAGGATCGGAAACATCTCACAATTGGGCAACAAAAGAATGTAGAAGATTGTGCACCTTCCCTGCCATCCGATCTCCACTTCTAATCTCATTTCAACACGCGAAGGCACTTCTCTGGTCATCATCATCATCTATTTATATAGCGCTTCTAATTCCGCAGAGCTATACAGAGAACGCACTCACATCAGTCCCTGCCCCATAGGAGCTTACAGTCTAAATTCCCTAACATATACACACACACAGACAGACAGAGATTAGGGTCAATTTGATAGTATTTGATTAACCTACTAGTATGTTTTTGGAATGTGGGAGGAAACCGGAGCACCCAGAGGAAACCCATGCAAACAAGGGGAGAACATCATACTTGCCAACTCTCCCGGAATGTCCGGGAGACTCCCGAAATTCAGTTAGGGCTCCCGGGAGAGCAGGCAAATATCCCGCATATGGCAACATGCTCCCCAAAATGATGTGATTCGCTGTGAATCGCGTCGTTTTGCCCCGCCCCTGCGAAAACCGCTGCATTTTGTTGTAGGGCCGGAGCCAAAATGACACGAATTACCGCCCCCCTCCCCCCACTCTGCCTGTGATCTCCAGGAATTAGCTTGCCAAAGGTTGGCAAGTATGGAGAACATACAAACTCCACACAGATAAGGCCATGGTCGGGAATCTAAGCCATGACCCCAGTGCTGTGAGACAGAAGTGCTAACCACTAAGCCACAATGTCCTATGCCTCATTGTCAATGCATAGAGGAGCGATAAAGGCCCACAGAATACCAAATATGAAGAACAAATGAAAATACAACGCTCTTTCCTCCATATTTCTTTCTGGACCCCTATGCAGTCCTTTAAGGGCATCCACAGCAAAAGCCGTAAACAAAATACTACAAAACAACAATTCCTTCATTCACTTGCCGTCACATGTTGCTTACATACAGAAGTAAACAGACCTAAGTACTGTAAAGGTTTGTGTGTTATACTGTAATTGCAGCAAGCTGGCTACGCGGATTAATACATGCCAAATGTGACTCTTACAAGAACTGCCTATGGCATCTACGGTTTAAAGAGAGAAAAAAACGCTTTAAGTGCTGATGACTTTATTTCATTACTGGTGAATTTTATGTGGCTGCAGAATGTTTATTGCAAATCCCAACATTCTAAACATTAAACCAGCAAAGAAAAAAAACCAGAGGCGACCTTTTACTGTAAAGCAAACCCACTAGCAGCTAAACTAACATAAGCACAGCGTGCACAGCGGACTGTGGCCAGTACATGTATAATAACAACCGACTGAAGCTTCAAAACACTGGTCATACAGTAAAATAAAAGGCAGAAAATTGCAGCGATGGGAGATAGCAATCTGCAGTTGGGACTACAAAGCACTAACATTGATGTTTAAATCTTAGTTAATCTTTCCCACCCACCAATTTCCTCCTGACAGTTGGATTCCAGCTGTGAGACATTGGTGCAAAAGTTCACCTTAAAGCAGTTAGGGCAGATTAGCTTTCATAGGGAGGCATGGATAATCAGGCCGCAATTCACCGCTGGGTTTGTTTGTATTTCAATGTTATGTCTCAAAACACGTATACTGCGGCTCAGCTGGACGTCCTTGTAGACAGAGGGGATGGGTTCAGCTCTGACAAATAACATGTAGTTGTATTATTGTACATATAACGTATCGGGTATACACTAGAGGTCTAGATACCAGGTGGTACTGTTGGACTACGCCGACCATCAGTTTTACACATCCACTGGCTCAGGAAGATTGGAGCATTAATTGGAGACTTGTTATTGATTATTGAAAAAAAATTACAATGTGTTTCAAAGGACTTACATCTCTAGTTGTTATAATATAACACTGTGCAGCGCTGAAAGTGAACATTTCAGCTACTCAACACGCAGGCAGCCATTTTGTGAGCCAAACCAATGCTCAATGCAGTTCAATTTAACTGGACCCCACTTGTATAAATATTCGGGAGAATTCAGCATATTAGCTTAGTAGGAAACTGTGACAACCCTGGGTCCCTTTTTTTTTTTTTTTTCTTCTTCTTCATAGATATCGCCACAAAATGTGTGCCTGAGCCCACAACAAAGATGGCCACTAAGGTTGCATGGACATTCACCTATGCTGTGTTGCATACATTTAAAAAAAAGCCAATGATGCCTCCTGAGTAGAATAGAGTGGGCGTGCCATTCCAACTAATTCTAACCCAAAGGGCACAGGAGAGCTGACCCCTTCTTCACCTCACATTGTTTTTATAAAGGAGGTTGCAGTATCTTTTAGAGATGGGCAGAGCTTCCTTCAGTAGCACACCCACCAGTGCGCAGTCTGTTATGGGCCCTATAGATGGGTGCTGGGCCTCGCAGGTAGCGCAAGGAGAGGACTTTAATCCCTAGAAACAGCACATTGCATCACTAGGACAAAGCATACCTGCCAATAGGTCTGCTTCAAGCAGCAGGACAGGGGGCGTGGTCATGACGCAATAGGGGCATGGCCACATAGCAACAGGGCACGCCCCCAGAGGGCTGCCTTGCACTGTAAAGCTGTAGTCTGTCCATTTAATAATTCCCTTCCTCCCAACTTTCCCACAGAGCCCTAAAATCAGGACTGAAATCGGGACAGTTGGGATGCATGGATTTAGATTCTACGGGCTTTGTGTTTGCATCAGACGTGTACTATGATCTAGATGGTAAAAATGACCACCAATATTACAACTACAATATCTGTAGGTTGTGAGAGATGTTTCAGGCAATAACAGTTTTGAAAGCATCTGCTATGACTACCTACAGAAAACAGTTTTGACAATGCTTTGGTATAGACCTCACAACAGTTCCATTACTATCCTACAGGAGAGTATGGCTGCGGATCATCAGGACTGGCTAATGCTACAGTCCTTCCCGTAACAGTCTGCTATCAATCCCGTAGGGTGGTGTGGTTTTACCGTGAGATACAGTCTTGACCAAAAATATTGGCACCCTTTTAGTTATGTACCATTTCTTCCGCAAAATTGTTGAATTAAAAAATATTATGATTTGCAGTGGAACAAAACACAAAAAGCAGAAAACTGGCTGCTTATCGTAACTTATAACACAGATATCCTTAAATGGTCCCAACAAATCTTTTACAAGTAGTTAGAAATAACTAGATTTCAAGCAGGTAATTGTCCTTCACTTTGGAACTGAACTCACCTATGGTGAGTAAGAGCTGCCTGCAACATAAAAATCACTCATTAAATTTTGTGTCGCTGTCTGTTCTGCAATGAGCATGGAGAAAAGAGAGAGAGACAGAGAATTGTCTGAGGAAGTCCATAAGAAGACCGTAGCAATGCATGGACAATCTCAAGACTGCAAATCAATCTTGATGTTCCCGTGTCCACTATTTGTGAAGTTATGAGGAAGTTTTAGGCTTATGGCACAGTAGCCAACCTCCCTGGAAAGAGGAAACTTGATGAAGATTGCAGGGCAGGATTGTTGGCTTGGTGGAGAAAGCACTTCGATCAATTGCCAAATAGATTCAGACTGACCTTCAGACACAAAGTACAACACTTTCAACTCACAGACATAAAAAAGCTCAGTTGGAGTTCACCAAAACACACCTGAAAGATCCAAATGCCGTGAGAATGTTTACAGAAAGCAAAATGAAACGTGTGCATGGCATCATGAAATCTGGAGAATGCCAGGGTTTTGGAGTGTAATGTTGAACCCAGTTTCAGAAAGCTGGTTCTTTGTAGAAAGTCTCTGATATTCTAGCAGGACAATGTTCCCAAACAATTCAAAAAGTACCCAGGAATGATTCCAGAGAGGATACTGGACTCTTCTGAAGTGAACATCAATGAGTCTAGATCTATATCCCACAGAACACCTGTGGAGATCTGATGACCGCAATTGGGTGACGGTACCTTCATATATGGGCTAACTGGAGCAGTTTGCAAAAGAAGAGTGGCCCAAACTGCCGGTAGAGAGGTGCAGGAAACTCGTCCATAGCTATAGGAAGGGGGTCGATTGCAATTACTTTGACCAAAGGCTGTGTTACCATGAACTCTAAGGGGTCAATTATATTGATGACATTTCTTCTGATTTTAAAGGCTACACAGTATTGCATTCAAAATCAAAAATAAAGGTTCTGTATATTCACAGAGAAAGAATTGTGGAGACCAAATACCATTGTTAATTTCAATTTATGTCTAGAGGGAATTGTGAATTTGAAAACAATATGCAAGAGCACCAATATTTTTGTCCACAATTGTATGTACTCGTGTTTCCTGCTGTGCAGGCTCTTGCCAGCTGACCCTCAATTGTACTATCAGACCTAGGAAGGGCCACTAAAACGGCCATAATCCGTTCGCGTGGCCGATGACTGTACAGCTGGACCACGAACAATTTGGCCAAACACATGAAGTTGCACAAATCTGGTTGTTCAGCCTCAGGTCCCAACACAAATACATTTTACTTTTGTATTTTTTTGTTTCGTTTTTAAGGGAAATATTAAGGTTTACACGGCAGATTATGCTACTTGTATGGACTTTGTATGACTTCCCTGTTTTCACGTGTATTTCCTCATATGTTTCAAACACATGCTGGATTTTGACAAGACCTGTGTGCCCGTGTTTAGATTACAAACTCCAGTGGGGCACTGAATAAAGTGCACATTGTACACTTTATGATATGTATTGGCACAATATAGAGGGTAATAAAAATAATAAGCTTATTACCACATACTGCGCAAGTACATATTGAGTCTTCTACACCGCTCGGACCTGTAGAACGCTGAAGGAAACAAGCACTTCAAAAACAAAAGGAAATCTCTTGCAAAAAAAAATAAAAAAATGTTTGCAAAACTAAAATCTATAAATATAAAGATATAGGAAAAGACTTTACGTGTAGAAGTCACAGTACACACAAGAGAAGGTCTGGCCAGCTCTGTGTCTACACAGCAAGAAATCAACTTTCTGAGATAATCGGTTATGTCTTTCCCAAGTCCCTAAAACTTACAGCCTTGCTGGCCCTTCACCTACAATTCTCCATAATGAGGACAGTATGAACTTCAACCACATTAACAAGTCTCCGTTGAAGCACTATACAGAGGGAAATAATACGACACATCCAATCATGTTTCACAACTGGTGGAGGCTGGCTGCCCGGGACACATGCGAGATGACAATGAGTCTTCAGCAGTTGGTGACGGGCTTGTGTTCTTGCGTCTTGGATGTAGATCAACTCCAATAACAAGGAGTCCCTCACGGTTTACAACTCAATGCAAGGAAGATCTGCGTATACAAGTGATGAATTATAATATATAGTCATATCGGTTTTACAATTTGTGTTTGCCGAAGACATTTCCATGATGGTCATTCCTATAATGACCTGTTCCTTGCACATACTGTGGAGTAGAGATGGGCGTAGTTTGGCTCAAATCCAGTTTTCGCAGGGGAACTGGCATTTTCAGAGAGGTGCAAAGCTCATTTCATTCTGCTGTTTGGCGAGGCTGGGGAAGGATTGGAAATGAGCACAATTTTGTAGGCAACTGTGAAACAAACAACAATAAAAAGGAAGTAAAACCAAGAATGCTCCTTAAAGTGGCTGCCTCAGATGAATATCAGGATTGTCACCTACAAACCACAAATATACAAAAACAACAGAATAATGATAAACAGTGTAGTTGGTATTTTCCCTTTGTGGTTTCAACATGGATTTTCAGCCAAAGACACTTGCATTCATTTGGTAAATATATATGTGGAAAACAGAAAAATAGTGTATTACCTTCAATACCACATTTATTAATAAAAAACAACAACAAATCTGCACATAGCATTAAACTGGTATAACTCCTCCAATACTAGGTATAGGCCGTCTACCGAATATGGTCGATTCTTTTCCATAGAGGGCCCATGTGCTGTGATGTGAACTTCAAGGCCTTGACAAAGAACTGTTAAAGGTTAAAAACACGTTGGACATAAACCTCCATCCTGGGATTGACTGCCATCCTCCTTTGAAGTTCACATTACAGCACGTGGGCCTTCTGTGGAAAAGAACTTCATTACGAGCCTTTACAACCGGCCATATTCGGTAGGCGGTCAATACATATCAAGGACTTGATAAATACTTGTTGAGAGTTAAAACGTGTTGGACATAAACCCTGGTATTGATTGCCATCCTCCTTTGAAGTCCACCTTGCAGAACCATGACAAATATGAAAAGAAATCGGTTTACCGTCTAAGTGTCTGTGAATCATATTAACCAGAGGGAGAACTCTTGATTACCTGCTTACCTGCAATAGTACAAGATGGTCTCTGTCAAAACAAGAGTTGGTCCCAAGGGTTGGCTATCCATCTGAGAACCATATAAGTAAATGCTTCAGGAATGGCCATTAGAGGCTCATGAATTTGCGGACGCACAGATCTTCCGTTGTGTGTAATTGTCATCTCGCACATGAACATTCCAGCTTTGGATCCAGAAAAAAAAATCTGAACGTTTGCACGATTACTGGTCTCGGCTGAAAATACCCCAGATTTTCGCAAGGATCCCAAGTGGACGTGGGGAGGGGGTGCGAGTACTACTACATCACAATGTACTGCTCATCAACACTAAATATTTATGGTTTGACAGGTAAGGAACCTCTTTGAACTGGGGCTGCATATGTAACAGAGTGGTTATTGCAACAGAGTACCCCAGAGTTCTTGAAAAAGACTGTCTTTAAGTCCTGTAATAGCACAGGCAGCTTCTCACTGATCGGAAAGTAATCATTGTTAGAATCTCACAGCCGTGCTTACACGATAAACAGAGTTGGTAATGGAGAGGGGTGAAAGTTGGGGGTGACTGTAGTACTAAAAAAAAAAAAAAAAAAAACTCCCGCAGGCTTTTAACTGCAATAGCGACTGTTTTGAGTTAGCGCAGAGCGACAACGTGTGCAATTCAATTGAAAAAGAGGGAACGCTGCCCCTGCGTGTTAAACATTGTGTTTTTAGGAGAGTGAAGGGGAGTTTTAACGCAGTCATGTATAAAAGGTTTTGCATACATTACACATTGATAATTTCTACATTACAGTACTTTCTTTAGCATATTTTTTAATTGAACTATTTTTTACCATAGAATCATCTATACCATGTCACAACACATTACTACATTCATATTTGTACCAAAAAGATACATAAATATAATAATTAGTGATTTTATTTTTTTTATTTCTGTTGATTTTCTTGTGAAAAAATAATGCAATAAAATAAACTTTTACATGTTAGGCATTAGTAATAAACATAAGTTTAACTTTTCTTTCACATTATTACATGATTTCAAATACTTTTCAGAGGTTTTTTATTTTTATCACACCCCAAAGAGGTGCGAGATAAAACCGCCTATTTGCCCATTTAATGCGCTGCGTTAAAAAAACAACTGAATAGCTTTTAACGCGGCTGCCTCTCACACACCCTATACTTTCAATAGGCCTTCTAGTGGAGTGCGAGAGGACCGTTTCATGAAAAAAAACTGAGCGTTAAAAATGGAATTGAATCGCGGGCAAAGTTAACCCGCTCGAAAATGATTTAAAAAAAAAACAGCGCTAAAATGACAACGCGGTCAAAAAAAAAAAAAAAAACTCGCTGACAATTGAATATCCCCCTTAATTTGGAAACAGAAATTTAAGGGATATTATACTGTAAACTGATTTGTTCTGGAAATCAGCATTGATTTGTAGTGCTTTTTGTTGCAGGAAATAGGAAGATCACAGGGAGAGTCTTTACAACTCAGGGCCATCTTTTCCATTGGGCACGATGGGCAGCTGCCCGGGGGCCCCATGGGCAAGGGGGCCCCATAGGCACGGCTCTTAATGAGAATAAATAATCCTGCAAAAGAAAAAAACCTGAAAAAAAACCTACAAGGGTCACTGAGCAAGTACATCTATCTATCTCTATATATCTATATCTATATCAGTATACATCTAAATATATATATCTATATCTAGGGGTCCCGATGCACTGCTTTGCCTGGGGGCCCATAATGTTGCTAAGATGACCCTGTTACAACTCCACCCCAAAGAGGAGGGTACCAAGCTCTGACCGTCGCACAAGAGATGAGCTGAATCAAGGAGTTCGGGAACAAAACAGAAAGTTTTGCAGAGTTGAGAGTTCCATATATACAACTGCTCCACTGTTACTTTGACATTACATGACAACACCATTCAGCACAGCAAGTTTGCATTTTACAAAATTTATGTATGGTGTCGTTGGGCTAGGAAATGGACATTTAAGGCCGAATTCTGCATGTGACACCCGCTACATTCCACTACTAAATAGGAAAAAGGCAAAACATTTTGTTAAATGATATTTTAAAATTTAAAATATCTCTTATGGGACCCACTGGATCGGTGAATCTTTAGCAAGCGAGATTTCCTTTTCTTTAATTACATACATAAAACCACAGCGTTAATGGCAGTACACATATGGTGATTTCCAGGCTGATGAAAGATTTAGGATATTTATTAATATAAAATATGTTAATATACAAATATAAAATCACAGATCATCTCCTACAAACATATAGATTAAATGTTAAGCAAATACACACAGGCATCTATACACAAGTAACATGAGCATATTACATACATACACATTATTCCACCCACTACTTAAGTTTTTATTTTAGGTAAATTATTATCCTTTAAAGTATCTATTCAACAATTTCTTTTTATCTATTCTCATCTAGGGCAACACATCCATATATACTTTTATGTGTTGTTTGTACAACGTTTTGCACAACGGTATTTAGAAGCACACTATGCAGAGGAATGATTACATACAGCAGAAACACAGAGGGGATAAAAGCTATTACCCAATTACAGGTCGTTATGCTTGTGATCTTGCAAATCTCTCCTTCCTGTGCCGCAGGCGTGAAGATGTTAGCTTTTATTTCCGCAAGCAATTAATATGAGCTTTAAGACATACTTAATGTGACTGCCAATACAGTCTTGTGCTTACTCTATACGTTCCAAAAATCACCTGATGGGTTTAACAGTAGAGCTATTTGTTACTGGGCATATTACTAATTAATACTATTATAATAACACACGTGTCAGACTTGCTACATCAAAGAAATTCATGTACATTATCCCTGGATCCCCTTGTCTGGTAACAGTTACTATTCTGAATGCAATCGAGGAATCCCGAATTACATTTAGTTGAGCATAACTGGCTCATTATTATGATTTCTTAGTTATAAATTCTTCCTTCAGCTTTACGTTCATTTCGCAGTTTGGGAAGTTCCCTGTTATTACAACACTGTACTCCCCACTTTAACAAATGTTTACAGGTCAGCGTGTTACAGTATCTTCAAAGCTGTGTTTTTATACAGTCATTAATTAAACCAGCACCAGTTACAGAGAGGGGTGTGTAGGAGATTTGTGGACACACTGATATATTAGCGGGACTTATAAAGTTCAGTCTCTAAAGACCGGCAAATCACTCGCTTTGCAGAGTCCCAGGTGCTCTTTATAAAATAGGGGTCAAAGTCCGCAATTCGAATCAAAGATAGAGAATCCGTAAAATTCCAAAGTTTTATTAGTTCAGCGATAAAACCACAAGATTTGAAAGATGATACAGACTCCTAGTGAAAGTACTGCATGTGTACACATTGCTTCTCAATGACTCTTACAATTATGTCAACCCTCGTTAAGTCAAATTATTTAATTTACTACACAACTTACTTTGCACCCTACTGGTCTTTTTAGTAAGGCCCAACTGCAACTAGGAAGTTATAAGATATTGGTATTCCCACTGTCTAATGTACAAGCAATTATTGCTGCAAAGTTTTTCATAAAATAAGGTGTAAATTAAGACCTAGATGCCAATGCAATCCCTAGCAAAGTGTGTTAGAGAAACAACGTTCAGCTGTTTTGTACCCACCATAAAACAATGAGGTGGTTACTATACACAGAGACACTCTGTATATAAATCGGTGGTAATCGTTTTTACAATTACCACTATTCCGACATGGAGAACCCCTACAAAAAAAAATTCGACATTATGAAAAACACCAGAGTTGCCTTCAACCCAACGCTGGACATCTCCGATGAAAGCACCATGCTGACAGCAAGTGATTCCGATTGGAGAAGTGTTCGGCACTGCAGGGTGACGTCATCACGACTTCTGTCAATATAAATTTAATTAGGGGTCCCCACATTGCTGCTTTAAATTTCTATTGACAGACGTCCCGTTGACGTCAGCCTGCAGTGCCGGACAGTTGTTCAATCGAAATCACTTGCTGTCAGCATGGTGCCCCCATCGGAGATGTCCAGCGTCGGATTGTAGGTAAGTCTGTTTCTTTTCAAATCGTTTTTTCATAATGTCGAATTCTTTTTTTTAAGGGTTCTCCATGTCAGAGTACTGGTAATAGGTAAAGTGTACCCAACCCATATAATTATGTGCCATTCGTACCAATAGTCCAGATTCTCTCAGAACTTTCCCGATTCTCGGACTCTGAGACAGCCTGTCCTATCGAGATATGGGAGTCGCTATGTGGGACCATGGGTGTGGTTAGACAGATATGGACAGGGTTAAAATAAGTTATTTTGTACCAATTTTGCTTTTTTAAAATATGGGGAAGAATATTATAATTTGCCATATGAAAACGAGTATTCAGAATACAATGCGGAAGGGGAAGTACTGAAGACTATAAAAATAAACAGTAATTTCACTGTGTGTAACCCATTCCCTTGGTGCCCCTTATAAATAAATACACGTCTCTGTATATTTGGTGAAGTGAAGCTGTGGAGGGTGCTGGCTGGGAATATGGTCCCCACTGGACCAAGGATAGTGAAGCTGCAGTGATTGGGTTAGTAAAAGCCCACAGAAAATAGATATCTGGTTTCTGTTTCAGCTTGCCATATTGAGCCTGTGTCACGGAATTAGCAGAGGGAGTTTGGGCTTTGCTGCAAGGGGTAAGCAGGTCGCGGTTATCAGAGACAGTCACCGGCGTAGTGACGGAGAGAAGTCAGGCGTAGTAGAACAATCCAGGTCAGAACCAGCCAAGCAGTACAGTACACAGGGAGGATCCAGAGAATAGTTAGGGCAAGCCAGGAGTCAAACCAAACGAGCAATGAGGTACCAAAACGTAACCAGGAGAATAGTAGGAGAAACCAAACCGAGTCAGAACACAGATATGCAGGATACAGGAACTACATGTAAGTGCTGGAGCACGGTAGTGAACCAATACTCTGGCACCCTAATGGTGCCAGAGGCATTTATATAAGCAGCAAGAAGCACCCCGATTGGGCGAAGGAATCTGGGCACTAACCGCCGACAGATGAGTGCAAAGCATCCTGTTGCCTACCAACGGGACGGTGGCCTACAGCGCAGGCACAGCGTGCAGGAAATAAAATAAGGAGTTGGTAGGCAACAGGGCGCTATGATCAGCAAGGTACATGCGACCTCCTCCTGCACCTAGTGTTAGTGCGGAGACGGCGCCAAGCAGCCTGCTAAAAGCAGGGTGACACCTGGACTAAGCCACTGCAGCTGTTTGAATGGCTGGTGCCACAGAGGAACCTTCGTTCACCCTTGGACTTTGTCAAGAGTGGGTCCACAATGGACTGATCACTGTTGTGGATTTTATATAGCAGTGTATCCAGCCAGGCCTGCCCTAGCTCACACCCAAAACCCGCCTCCGCTCCATTTCGTACCCACCGGGGGGAGGGCTGGCATATTTTAACCCGGCAGCAGCCTATTAGGAACAAGGAAAAAAATGCAAGTGGCCAGTGACCCAGCCCATGGGAGCCCACTGTGGGACCGGCCCGGGCAGCAGATGCCCACTGCCCCCCAACCCAACCAGTCCCTGATACCTACCACTCATTTCAGACTCGTCCCTCCCAAATCACACTGTAAGCTGTCTTCTGGGAATGAACAAGGCGTCCATCCTTGTATTTGCTTCCTGTATATTCTTTATTATGCTTTATGTATCCTTGTTGGTAAGCTCAGTATTTTGCTTGATGTTCAACTACATTTTATGTATAAAGCGTAATTCCCAACTATATTCTGCTGAAAAACATTGTTGCACTCTATAAACAGTGACAAAAATAATTACTGCCAGATGCAAGTGCATATTGTACTAAAATACCACCTTAATTTCATCACTGAACTGTTTGGGCTGAATTTTTTTACCCTCACTCCGATACAAGCCACCCTAGGCTGTGACCAAACTTCTAGGAAACTAAAAATACAAAGTCACAGAAAAAAACAGGACTGCCCTGGAAAAACAGGGACACATGGAAACACTAGACAGATTAGTTGCAACTTTCCAGGAATAAAATCCACGCCAGTGATTACACTCATAGCAACTTAAACATGGTTCAGTATATTACTTTACACATTAGGAGAGGGTTATTTATCTACTTACACTCTCAAAAAGCACAAATTAAAATTCAAATACATCAAGGCATATACAAGTGCTCATCTGCTATATTAACTTTCCTTAATCTCTTACAATGTGAGACGTGGACTCTCAGGAAGGCGAAGTGAATTCCACGTCCAGTTTGGAGTCCGTTCCTCTTTCTATCCCAGAGTATCTTTTAACGGATTTGGTCGTCCACTGTTGACCTCTTATCCGTATCCCTTACAACCCAATGAAGTTCCTGACTAATCCCGGTATTGCTTCAATGACAGCTGCGGTCTTGTAGGACATTCTCAAGAAGAAGCATGACACTCTGCTGTCACTTGTAATCTGCATTAACGAGTTGCATTTGTTAGCACTTCACACTCCTGTCGACTTGAATATTTACTGTAAACCTTGCCATGGTGATTTACCAGCCTTGCTGTAAACTGGATATGTGTCTTACTGGGTATATTATCTTTCGCCTGCTTCCGGGTTATTACGTCTACAATAGTGACCGGCAAAAAAAATGTGACGCTTTAAACATTCTGAAAAAAGTCTAAATCTCAAATTGAAAGAACGAGAAGCTGTGGAAATGTCGCTGAAGTACATGGGAACCCTGTTGTTTAGCTTGTGTCCAATTCCTACGCAGGATACATAACTCTGTTGTTTACAACTCCACCGGTCATTGCTCCAACCACTTGGCTCCTATACAGAAATAATTACTGCACACCTGTTTGCATCTATAGCTATGAATGGGAGAGGCCACACTGATCTGGTGCTGGAAAGGCTGGCATAGGATTTTCTCACCTTAGGCTAACCATGATGATGTAGACGAGAGCTGACCTTCCATAATGGTGCTCATGGACTGATCCCTATACTCTGTAACCTGCGGACGGTGAAAGTTTTGTAATGTCAAAGTACCTCCCTAAAACTAGACCCTCGCCTATACAGTGGAAGCAGCCATTTTTGGGGATGAACCAAAATGCTTTAAATTATTAATATCCTAGGGGCAAGAGATCACCAACGCATTTGGCACTTGGCTCATAGGGCAATGAATCCGGTCCATGTTACTCGGCAACACATAGGGGCCAGTGCGATCTTGGAGAGACAGGATTGTCTGCCCTAAATGGATCCAATCCAGTTAGATCAGATTTAAGCTACATGGGACGACACATCCACATTGTCTGCCAATCCGATTGAAAAAATAAAAACAAAACAAATTTGCAGGCACAACTCAGGGAAAGGGTGTGGGATGAACTTTTACAGAAGTATGGCTACAGGCAGTGAGCCACAACTTTGGAATCTGACTCAATAGAGCTGCTCTGATGTTAAGGCTGGTTACCCACTGGTGTTGCTTTAAATGCCAGTGACAAAAAGCAATCGAATTTGGCAAGCACGGCTGACGAGTACTAGCCTTTGCTGTTGGTGCGCAAGCACAAATGCTAGTGGGCACCAATGGGGTCCATCCCCATACCAGCTTAAGCCAGTTAACCCTACAGCAGATCAAAAATAGGTTCACCTATATTATCTGAAAAAATCTAATTGAGAAAAAAAATATAATCAATCTTCACGAGAAACAACGGCCCCACTGAGGGTGGACAATGAGAAATGAACATTAAATGGAATATGTATTATCATAAAGGCTCTTACTTGCACAAATGACTAAATTAAATCAGCATGTTCTGTAATATTGTTACTAAATATCCACCTACTCTATGAACAGGATATACATTCAAATACAAAATTAGTTCCAGTTTAAAGCGCAAGGTCTTGTTTTTATCACATTGTACAGAAACACATCAGTCAGCTCCTACACTGCTGCCAAAACTGAATTTGTTGGAAAAGAAAAACAAGGTTTATGAAATTAATCAGAGGTTGATGATTTGTTTTTCTTTTATTCATTTCAATGCTTGCAAAAACTCTGCACAATGGGGGAGATTCAACTTGATGTTGTGGCTTGAATCTCCGCGCACGTTGCGGAGACACCTCACACCAAACTGAATCTCACCCAATTACTTTTCTAAGTGTTTTCTTATAGGCAAGAGCCATTAGCAGCTGGTCTGACACTGGTCAGTACTGCGGCTTCACAGCAGTGCGGCTTTGTGTTCAGATTCCAGCTCAGGGTCCTATCAGCTGGGTCAGAGACCGATGTGCTGGAATAAAACTCTGTTACACAATGCAGTGTGTAGAATCAGAGCTAGAAACAGTCACACATATATAAGTAAAGGTTCTAGCAGTTTAACACAAGGGATTGTATTTCCTTTCCTATATACCAGTGTTTCTTAAACCTGGTCCTCAGGACCCCTAACAGGGCATGTTTTCCATATCTCCTGAATTTAGCACAGGTGTATTCATTACTGACTGACACAGATTTACAGTTGGTATAATTATTTCCCTTGTCACCTGGAAAACATGCACTGTTAGGGGTCCTGAGGACTGGGTTTGAGAAACACTGCTATATACAAGGATGTAGAATGGGACACACACCAGTTTGTGTAGTGTATCTTGTAATATTCTGGCACTGTGCTGAAAAGACAGGACTCCCGGGAGTTCGGAAGACCAACCCGGAATTTGGGAGTCTGGGAAAGTATGGCATACAGGCTTGTTTTCTGTGCTTTTATTTTTTATTTTTAACAGTTAAGTTACTCCCCCATTCACGTCAATCTCTGAATCCTTAAGTTCACAGAAGGACAGAAAATCTGTCTCGGACTGAAATGAATGACATCAGAGAACAATAGCTTACATTCAGATGCATCGCAGATCTGTACACAGTGATGGACAATTCTAAAACTAGCGCATTGGTGAGCTTGAAGAGCAAACTTCAAATGTCACGCTGCAAGTGTCTTTAACCAAGCTTTCCAGTTATTATTAAAGCACAGATACTGCATTATTGTAAGTCAAGCCCATTAAAGCGCGGTTTTATCTACACTCACTTGATACAAGCTTCACAAACTAGGAAAAACACATCCAGAGAGAGAAAGCGAGAGATCTGCACACTGTAATCTGATCTAGTGCCTAAACATTGATGTGCATCATTTATACTATATAAAATATATAAGACTAGAGATATTAATTACAAAACGACTTTACATTTAGCTCGTCACTATAGCCTAATTAAGATCACCATAATTATCAAGCACACTTACCTAGGTTACAAGTTTTCCTACAATATGCAGTGCGGCAAAGTCTTGCATAAATTGAGTGTGTAGAGGTGCAATCTGGGTAGTAATGATTGAATCTTCCAGTTCGGCAGATTGCCTTTACCCACAGTATTGTCTAAGACTAACGGTGGGATAACGAGGGGCAATTTGTTCTGCTGTGTGATGGGCTTGGGGTAAGATCGGAAACACTTGCCACAAAATCCTGCGGGCAAACCATGCACAATTGTTGCAGCAGCAAGCTCAGAACGAAGCGAGTATTTTGCTGAACAGTTTAAAAAAGTTCACTCCCTACCACTAGGCAACAGGCTCACTTTTAAATATTAGTTGTAAGAAGGAAGGATAAGGAAAATTGGAAAAGGTCGCACCAATTATTGAGGAGTCATAATACCCTGATATATTAGAGATTGCATACTATATAGATATTATTCTTAAATCAGGGGTGCATCAGAAACCTTACATAGTTAAATTTAAACAAGGAGAAAGAAATTGTTTTAAATATGATGCACTAATCACTCCGCATCCGCATATTTCACATCCAAAGGGAAATATTAGAGAACTTATATTTCCCTTTGGATATGGAATATGCGGATGCGGAGTGATCACTTTTAAATAACCCAATTGTAAAGCACTGAGGAGTGTGCTAACGCTACATAAATAAATGTGAATATCCAAAATTGTCGATACACTTTCAGACCCCACACATAAGTCAATTGTGATCATCTTCCATCTGCATTGGCAGACATGGCAGATAAACAATTCAATTTGATTGGATAATTCTAAGGCATCAAGCATGCTCTGTGCCCGCAAACACGGAACAATATTGCTGGGTGTGTATGTGCGGGACCAGGTTAATGTGCACAGCAAGCCAGTTATAGACAACGTTACGCTGAGGCACTGCTATTAGTTACCCATAATGCTGTGGGGGATCATTGGGCTTCATTAATGATCCACTGTTAACCCCCAGTGTGCATGAACACTGGTCTGTGTCAATAGGGGCCAGTAATAACTTGTCTTATTATTAGTTGTTGAAAAAAGGATAAAAATAAACAATCCACAGCCCCAGTGCATCATGGATTAATGCGACAGATCACCATGAGACTTTAAGGGAGCGGGAAAAATCTTGTGTGCATAAACTCTTAGGGGGGTATTCAAATGTCAGCGAGTTGTTGTTTTTTTTAGCGTGTTAAGTCATTATAACGCTGTTTTTTTTATCATTTTCGAGCGGGTTAACTTTACCCGCAATTCAATTCCATTTTTAACACTCAGTTTTTTCATGAAACGGTCCTCTCGCGCTCGAGAACAAGGTCTATTGAAAGTATAGGGTGTGCGAGAGGCAGCTGTGTTAAAAGCTATTCAATTGTTTTTTAACGCGACGGGTAAAACAGACAAATATGCTGTTTTATCTCGCACCTCCTTGGGGTGTGTTAAAATTAAAAAACCTCTGAAAAGTATTTGAAATCATGTAATAATGTGGAAAAAAAAAAGTTAAACTTATGTTTATCACTAATGCCTAACTTGTGTAAGTTGATTTTCTTGTGAAAAAATATTGAAATAAAAAAAACATTAAAAAAAAAAAAAAAAAAAAATCAAAAAAAAAATTCACTAATTAATTATATTTATGTATGTTTTTGGTACAAATATGAATGTAGTAATATGTTTTGACATGGTATAGATGATTGTATTGTAAAAAATAGCTCAATAAAAAAATATGCTAAAGAAAGTACTGTAATGTAGATATTATCAATGTGTAATGCAATCTAATGTATGGAAAACCTTTTTTTTGTGTTATACATGACCGTGTTAAAACTCCCCTTCACTCCCCTAAAATCTCGCAAACACAATTTGTTACACGCGGGGGCAGCGTTCCCTCTTTTTCAATTGAATTGCATGAGTTTTCCCGCTGCGCTAACTCAAAACGGTCGCTATTACCGGCAAAAACCCACCGGAGATTTTTAGTTTTAAATTTTTTTTAACACAGCAGGGGAAAAAAATCTCGCTAACAATTGAATACCCCCCTTAAAGTGGTTATCTGGTATTATTTACAGATATTTTTATCATGTTTCCAATTCATACATGTAGCTATCAGGGATAAAAGCTTTAGAACACTGTTGGTTATTTAGAACAAGACTAATATAAACCTAATCTGGAGCATTCTACTTAAATAAGTGGTTAGGTAAATATAACAGAGCCTGAAATGTAAACACTCCTATACAAAAGTGAATGATAACGAGGACAAAATGATATGTGATTAGTGTACGCCTCCCTCTCAGGCTTATCTTAGTTAAATAACATTCTTTAATAATCAGCTGTACAAAGTGCTTATCTAATGAGAGGTCACACAGTCCGCTTGTACTACAAACCCATGCCGGATAGAACAACACTGTGTATTCAGGTACAGCTTGGCTATAGCGCCTCTCTATGACCTTGATTTATGTTTTCCTATGTAGTAACAATTGTACACACTTTTATAATCCTGTTCACGCAGGTTTGACTAGGGTACAAGTCAAGGTACAAGTCAAGGTTCTGTTTGTTGACGTTGTAAAAATAGGGTCGGTAGAGGAAGAGAAACTAAAAATAAAAACCCATTAAAATCTAAAATAACTTTTATAACATGCAAACTCCACCACGGAAAAATCCATACGTAAAACATGGAGGTATAATGTATAATGTAGTGTTAGCCAACATTAGTACTTACCCTAGTCTTAAACTTTAGGTTAGTTTTAAAGTGTAAGCGACTACTTCCTCTCTACTCAACGTAAAAAGAAAAATGTACATTCCATTGTTTAGTTAATGGGGCATACATGATCCAATCCACACGTGTGCAGAACATGAAGATGACCACTACACGTGCCATTAGATCATGGCAAACCAACCACATTTTCCTCCACTTCCCATTCATCTGATTGATCGTAATCAAATCTTATTCAAGACTGGTGGTCGTTTTGGGCCCACAGGCAGGGATTCGGTCTTAAAACAACCATACCTCTACATATAGCATTGTTGCTTAAATGCCTCTCGGGACTATTAACATCACCGGTCATGTGTTTTACTGAACATGTAAAAAAAAAAAAAAAAAGAGAAAGAATAAAAAATAAACCTACCAAGACTTGATAGCGCTCATTTTAGCCAAGAGATGTGCAATTTGGGCCTTTCAACTATTGTCCTACAACTTGCCAGTGGAACCCTGGTGTAATGAATGTAGTACATGGTATGTATATTTTGTTGCAAGATCTGGTTAGGCGTGCCGTTTCCTGGGGTAAACAGCTGCACTTCCTATTGATCAGCAAGTTCCTCAAAAGTACTATAAATGTATAACCTGGTATGCATTAAAAAGCAAAGCAGATTCTATACAGAAGAGTTGGTGTTGTGTATATTTTGTTCTCCGATCGATCGTAATGCATGCATGCAGGAAGATTTCATTTGATTGTCTATAAGCTCTGCATCAATCCACGAATAGCATACGTTGGATTTCACACTATGCAGCAGCTAAACAATATTACACCAGTCCAGTGCCTCGGTTCAAGTAGCCACAACTCGTTTTATTTAGCAGCTCCAAAAGAAAAACAAACAAAACAGAACATAAATCCTAGCCTGTTCGGCTCTAACTAACATAGTTAAGAGTTCCGTCTCTAATGTGAAAGCATCTAATGTCCCACATACTCAAAATAACAGAACTCACAGGTAACAATTGCAGTGTCCCTCAGCAGGCCTCTGACCTGTTCCCCAGGGAGCGAAGAAACAGCATCACAGCCTTTTAGCAACTCCTGATTTAGCCAGCAACTGTCTAGCAGGTTGGAAGACCCGGAATGGGCCTAACGAATGGAGCCCACCCTCCTCTCTCCATTCATAACCCCAGGGACCCCTTATACCGGCTTTTCTTAGTCGGACACAATCTTTGGGAAGTTCTTTCCCAAACACAACAATCTCCTTGGGGTGATAAAACACATAAGACAGAAACCTGAAGCCTACATATCTGCCACTTGCCACTCTCCCAGTGCTTCTGTCATAATATTTAAACCATTCCAGAAGTTAAAATATGAATGTTGTTTCTAATGCACTCCTATAGCATCGCACAGAAATGACATATCCTCGATAAGTAACGCAGAACAGAATCATTTCAGATATTATATTGCACACAAGCGTTCTTGCTCAGAGACCTCAGAAAAGGAGAGCAGTCTGCCAGTCATGTTTCCAGAAGACTTACTCTACTTTGCCGTCTAAGCGTCTGAGATTTACATTTCCCAAGTACCTAGGTCATATCTGGCACAGCCAGAGGTGCAGGACTAGAAACTGCTGCCTTAAGGTCAATGTTGAAAAGTGTTCCAGGACGATTTTCAGTCAGTAAAATAAAACCACAAGACCTATTCCAAATCCTGCCTTCCAAAATCCAGCCAGCTGCTCCAACCGCAGGGGGATAGTGAGAGGGGAGGGAGCAGACTGGGGGGAAGAGGGAAGTCATGGGAAACAGAGCAGGTAGTACGAGAGGGAACACGTGAACTAATGAGAACAGACGTAATGGAGATTGAGAGCAGAGACAGGTGGGAAGAACAGGATACAGACAGAACTCTGGAAGATGAGAGTGAGATCAGCAGACAACAGGGATATGGGAAAAACAGAGGAGCACGGAATATAATGGGGAGAGGGGATATAGACAACGTCAGGACAAATAAAGATGAACGAAGCCAGAGGGAGAATAAGGGAACAGGAGATGTCACCAGGGATAGAAGTAAGAGACTGGAGACAGATAGAGGGACAGGGGAACAAGGGAACGTCTTAAAACAAACTACAACCCAGGGAGGAGGCGACAATAAGGGTAATAATTAAAGTAACAGTCAGTCGATACAGTACAGTCAGTATACAGATACACAGGGGAAGAGAGCACAGAAAGATGGTCATAAGACAGCAAACTGCACAACTTGTTATTATTATTGTAGATTAATACATTTATATTACATTTATACACGGCTTAACATATTTTCTAATGAAAAATACTATATATGAGTTAGGCAGCCATTTAAAACCAAACCTCTTCAATACTGCATACCTGCACTCCAATTGCCTGTTGCATGCTGTGTGTTAAAACTTGCAATCATGCGGTACGATTCTGAACCGATTCCAATGCAGTGACACAGAGGGGAGGGCTGGAAAATTTTAGCCCTGGGGGCCTATCACTTCGACTCAGAAGCCTATTAGAAATATTTTAAAGGAAAAACAAAATGGCCCAGTGAACCAACCCAAGGTAGTCCACTATAGAAGGCAGATGCCCCCCAGCCCCACAGCCCAGCCTGTCCCTGTATTTCAGGCGTCCTGTGTTAAACGGCTAACTGGGAAAATCAAAATATTGTGAAACCAGTGCATCAGCAATGCATAAAGTTGGAGCACAGCATGCCTTAATTACCATTCATTCACACAGCCATAGCAAGCTCCAAAGCGCTTTACAATTGGGAACAAACACAGTCATAAAACAACTGTGGATATTAACCGACAGACAAAGAGTTGTGAGGTACCTGCTGGGAAGCTTATGACTTTAGTGAGTATGCACAAAACCAAATGCTGAATGAGGTTAGCCTCCAGTGTTATAAAATGTAATAATATCTTATGACATGTGCGGGCTACATACTGATAAGGCTATTCTGGTCTAGAATCAGCTACGGCTGGGGTGCGTGTTGTGTTGTAGAAAGACCGCCGCACCAGGGCGGGACAGGTTGAAGAGCATCGAGTCGAGGGTTTTTGGGTGCTTTGGGTGTTGCCGTGTACACAAAGTTTTGGATGGGTGGGGGGGGGGGTGGGATACAGGAGGTAATGTCAGGCAGAAGGAAAGGAGGTTGGATGTAGAACGGACACGACAGAACATGAGGTCCAAGGAGTTTCCATTACGGTGGGAGAGGATGTCCACTGAGAGAAAACAAAGGAGGAATTTACAAGAGTGAGAGGTGGCAGTGTCAGGAGAGTTGTCTATGTTAAGATACCCAAGAATAAGAGTGGTTAGGTCATTGGAGAGAGTCAAGTGGCAAAGTTTTCAAAGAACTGGGAGACTATTTCAGGAGGGCAATAGGTGACTGCAACGTAAAGGTGGAGAGAGACGATGGATGGTAGGGAGGGAGAGGGAGGGTTCTGTGGGGGATTAATCTGAAGGTGCAAATAGAAAATAGTAGGAAGCTACTCCCCCACCCCTATTGGGGAAGCAGTATCAGTGGGAGAGATTCAAGTTTCAGCAATGGAAAAAAGGCTGAGGAACTCAGAGAGGAATAGGTCACGGATGGGGGGAAATCTTTTAATTAGTGATCGCCTAGACACCTAAACATTATTTAAAAGTTATATTTGCCTATTACAGTGCACACAACTCACAAACAAATGTTTATGATAGTTTGTATAATGGAGCAGAACCGCACCGTTGCAGTTGCCGTCACTGTCAGCAGAACGGTTAAGCAGACCCCTTCCCAAAAATGAATATACTGCCTGGTTGCAGCTTGTATGCGAGATTGCTAAAAATGGGAATGGTGCATTAAAATGTTGGGGTTGGTTTTGAGATGGCCCGGGTCATGGAGCGTGGATGTACGGTGGTGTCTGGAGGTAAAAAAAGGGTCTTTAAAAATTGCATAAAACTGTAATAGCCGGAAACCACCAGAAGGTCGGCGCTATGACAGAGGAAGCCCTGAGAGACACAGACAGGAAGGTATTAGGGTCAGGTTTTCCTATAAAGTTCTAACAATGGCTGCACATTTCTTTAAGCCCAGTTATAAGTAAAATAATACATATAATCATACCCTCAGACACCCACTTGCCACAAAATACTCCCAGTAACCTCAAAATGTCCCACATGCCCTCAGATACCCCCTCCGAAACTTCCTGCAGTCTTCCCCACAAGTAACTCAACCCCTCCTTCCCCACCAAGTCAAAGCTGCGGTCGGAGGGTAAGACTCAGCGGGGGTTATGGCGTCCGCCTGATGCCCATCAATGATTTAAATTGATGTGAAGATAAAAAATTGTGGTACCAAATGAAACCATACAGATTTTATTATTATTATTATTATTATTATTATTAATTTTTATTTATAGGGCGCCACTAGGTGTCCGCGGCGCCGTACAGGGACAGACAAGATTACGATACGAGGTGAGACAGTAAACAATAATCACAGTAACTCAGTGAGCTCAAGGCACAGCTAGAGGGGAGGGAAGAGGGGAAGGTCAGCCAGCAACGGCACTTAGGAGGGAGGGCACAGATTTGCATTCTTACGTGCAGTAAACTTGGGTTGAGCTGTGGTTCATGCTTCTGAACCATCTAATGCATATCAAACTTCACATCTCTAAAATGTATATTAGTGCATGCATAAACGTGATGTGGTTTATATGTTATTTTACATGTGCTAAAAAAAACAAAAACACACAACACCAGGGTGCGTGTAGCCTAACACAACTTAATGCATGATCTTGGGTGGTAAGACAAAATATCAGCGGACATACAAGGCGACAGGACAGTTGCTTAGTTTTACCAGGCAATAACCATCTCTAGAACACCGGAGTACCCTTGTTGTGTTCAGTAAGATGTGGTCTTTGTATATTATAAAATAAGGATTCAATCATTATAATGGTGCCTTTTAATGATTGACAATTGTTATACCGGTATCAGTGCCCTGGATAGGGTTCAGGATCCTACACCAGTTAAACCGCAGATAATGACAATTATGAGAACAAATTATCAGGGCTCTTTGCAATAAATAGCTTTGCTCTCTGTTACAGCTGGCGAAGCAGCGGCAGATGCTACCAGTACGTGGTAACGGGAGACAGATGTCTCTCTCAAGCATCCACGCTGATCCCAGTTCTCCATGAAAGAGAGACACCCCATGCATGGGAAGACTTGTGAAACGCTGAGCGAGCTGCTCCGGGTTATTTGAGACACTGCTCCCACATTACAAGGAGCACCTGCTAAGTCGTCACATTCTATCACTGGCTGTTGTGACAGTCCTAGAGAAGGTTATTGGATCAGGGCCGACTCTCTCCCTCTCTCTCTCTGCACGGACAGCCAGCAATGTGCTCTACATGTCCTGCAATGACCACAGAGTACAATGTGGGCAGAATCCTTTCTTATTCTTCTAATTTATCAACATTTATCCGAGATTCCGCAAGTGACAGTCACAACAAACAATATGGACCCGATTCATTAGTGATCTTATCTTGTGCAAAAGTTAAACGGGGAGATAAGAGTGAAGTTAAGATGGATTTTCATCTTAACTTAAGAAATTCTTCTCTTACGCAGTGGATTTTGCTTCTTATCTCCATTTTCTGAGCATGCACAGAGTGGATTTGCTTAAGATAAGCAAATAAACGTCAGATAAGATCACCAATGAATCAGGCCCCATGTGAGTGAGTTCTCTGTACAGCGCTGCGGAATTAGTGGCGCTATATAAATAAATGGTGATGCTGATGATGATGAATATTGGATAACCCCCAAAAAATGTCTGACTATGAAGGACTCAGGTGCTCTTTAAAAGACGAGGAATCCTCATTTATATTATATTTAATAGGATATTAGAACTGATACCAGATTTTTCTGCATATTTCGCTGAATCACACATTTTTGTACCAGAATCACATTTAAAAGGTGCACATAACTTATGCTATGTTCCATTGAACCGTTCTCTGCTGTAAACTACAATGTCTCCAGACCATGATGCGCCAAACAGCTCAGACAAGTTAAATAATTACACTGTCGTTAGCTTTGAAGTTCAGACGAAGATTACCTGCTTTTTCTTTCAATCAATATAGCAATGTACGAAGCCGGCAACGCGGCACCAAACCCCGGCGTCCAGAAGAAGAATCTTCCCAGGATCTTCCTGTAAATGGAGAATTACAATTAACAAATATAATGCATTCCTCACAATTACAATCAAACTACCAGATGGGACATATGATACAGTTTCCATCGGCCTACTGTAAAGACCCCTAAACAATGGCTGCACACAGTACGGGGAAAACATCCACAGATGGTACAGTCTGCAGTTAATGGGTTAAAAGCCATATGCAACGCTGGTTTTGTTTGGGTCGAGCAGAGATTCAGGTCATTTCTCCTGAAACAATGGTTCTTTGTATCAACAGGCCTATGTCAACATGTTTCTGTACCGCTTGGACCCAAGACAATCGCTGTACATTTCAGGTTCTACATCCTCTCTTGCCCGTATCGGAATATTTCAGCACAAAGGAAACGGTGGAAGTTTATGAACGTGCCGGCTCACTTTGATTACCCAGAGTAAACACACAAGCAGAGATAAAAGCAACAACTACTAAAGAAGCACTCCCGTATAGTCTAAAGGACTAGAACTACAATTATAAAGTTGTGCAAAAGTTGGAAAGATGCTTCTAGGGCCATCGTTTTGTTTAAACTTTCCATTTTAATTCACTGGAATAAGAAACACTTAGAACTGAAAATAGGGCTGACACACACCAGACACAAAGCTAAATCAGTTCTTGCTTAACTCAATGCTCCTGGATGCCGTCAGGCCCTTAGAAGGGTGATGCTTCTCTATCTTGTAGCAACGACAAGGCTGAGTGATAAGTAGTCTGCTGTTCTAGACAACAGAAATTCTCTTTATAGTAATAGGCCTACACACAAGGGCACTCAGCGATATCACAATAAGTTTATTAGTGAATTACTAGGCTTTGCTAATTTTGACCATTTCTCTTATATTACTACGTTGCGTGGGTCCGATTTGTGATGCGTAGCAGTTATTATACCTTAGCAAACTATTAGGTAAATATACCACAAATGCTATTTGCAAAATAAAATTTGTTGCTTTGTCGTGTTGTGGTTATGTCGTATTGTGGTGAGGTTTCCCTCCAGCAGTCAAACAATTGTTGCAACCAAAAAATAATGTTATCAATATCTTGCCACTCTGTTGCTATGTGGTCGAATAATTTTTTTCGACACTAAATAACTATGTAATATTTGGTAGCTTTACGTTGACATCTGTGGAAGATATTCGCCAACAAACAAACAAACTTCTGATATTATATATATACACATATACACACACATACATATATATATTAGTGGCGCTACATAAATAACTGATGATAGACAGATAAATAGATAGATAGATAGATAGATAGATAGATAGATAGATAGATAGATAGATAGATATATGAGCTGCAGGGGTGTCATGTGAGATATATAGGGAGAAAATTCAACATTTCTACTTTTGAACACTTGTATACAAAATCCATAGCAAAACAGAAATAGTTTATTTTTGGTTTTTTTTTTAACACTATGCTTCATGTATGTACACTAATAGTTTGTATTAATTACATTTAACCTTGTTCAAGAAAACACAATTGCTACAAATTAAATTGTGCAGCGATCTACCTCCATAAATCTTACAATTCATAGAAAAAAGAAAAAATGTAAGGCATTCAGAGACAAAATGGCCCATTTACCCATTATCTGATGGGAGTTTGTGTCAAGCATCTGCTCTTTCAATATTATGTTCTATTAATAAGTAACCAGTGCCGCCCTCCCTTTGTCAATGGGAGATGAGATGAACAGACTCCAAGGTGGCCCCAGGAGTCCTGATGCGCCCACTTGTGCCTGGCTGCTGGGCCCACTACATCTAGTGCATAAATGTCCCTGCAGGGTTGGGAACTCGCTCTCTTATGGGACCAGTAACGAGCGAGTAGCAGCTCAGACGCTGCAAGAGGGAGAGAGACGTAGGCCCAGTCCAGCCTAAGTGGATGCAAAGACAGAGTACCCGGGTGAGAAAGGGGCCCGTGGCAGTGAAATAATACAGTAGACACTGATTGAAATATTTCCAGCAACCTATTCATATCGGGAGCTCCCCGCGCAATAGACTGTGTCATCCAGAGATTATCAACCATTGGGATTCAAATTACAGTAGTCACTGAAGTATTAGACAACACCGGCGTACTCAGGATAAAGCAGCCAGACACAGTATTCAATTAGCACTCGGACAAATCTGGAATAATGATGAGTTACTGTGTTCATCTACCCAGTGAGTTTATCCATGTTCCTTGTGCACCATATAAAGACCACACTGGTACCGGTCACGTGTGTTATCAGTTAGTTATGGAGTATCTAACCTAGAGAGCGGCGGACGTGTGTGTTACATCGCATATAGAGATTCATAGAATAAGTTGGGTTTCTCTTAATCAACTACGGACACCAAGAAATCTGCTCTGATTTGCACTGTTCTTTTATTGGTACAGTTCACTAATTTGTGCATGGGACACGCTATAAATCTCTTTATCGCTCCAATGTTCGTAGAAGTGCACTGTGCACTATGGGCCAGAGTCATTAAGGAGAGCAAAGCAGAAAAAAGGAGTAACTTTGCACCTGGGCAAAACCAAGTTGCCTTGGAGGGGGGGGTAAATTTAAAATGTGGGGACAGATTTATAGTTGGGGTCGGGCATGTCCTAGATCAACTTAAATTTCAGTGTAATAATGAAGCTATTAAGTATTTGTGTGGTAGATGAAAAAACAGCCTATATTTATCTTATGTATAAAATAATAAACTAATATTTACCCCTTGCATTGTAACATGGTTTGTCCAGGAGCAAACTTAATCCATTTTTTTTTTTGCTTTGCTCCCTTTACTGACTCAGGTCTTATATCATTTACCAATCACATTAACTGTGTGACCATTTCATCTACAATTGCTATTTTACCTGTGTCCGCTACACAAGCGCTGCAGTCAGTATGTGCTGAATACGCCTCTGCCGCTTGTAAAGAGCGGGATAACCTAGGGATCATCAACCTAGGAAAGCACACTACACCTACTCACTCAATGGCACACAGCAAGGACTGCCAGGAAGGAGGGAATCAATGCTCCCTGCGTCGTCCTGTGTCTGCAGTTTAAAAGCAAAGCAGAGGCGAAAACAAATCCTGACTGCTTGCAAAGGAGAGGTTATACCCTAGACCGAGCAAGCCCTAAAGCTTTGAGAAAGGCTCTATTAAAATAGAAAACACACACATGAATTTCTAAAAATCTTTTATTAGGACTCCAGGGGGTAATAGTATCAAGCTGGGCGTTTCTGCCGAGATGTTGCTTATAGCAACCAATCAGATTCTAGCTGTCATTTTTGTAGAATGTACTAAATAATGATACCTAGAGTGTGATTGGTTGCTATAGGCAACATCTCCACTTTTGAAACCCGCTAGAGACTCACAGTTTGATACATTTACTCCCTGCTTTCATGAACATTCCATTTTTTTGCAAAAAAAATTGGCGCACACCAGACTTTTTTTGGACATCTTGTTGGACATAATTGATAGCTATCAGAAAGCCTCACATTGCAGCCAGAATAATAGGAAAAGAGTGGAGAGAAATCCTACAGACTATGTACAGAGGTAGAAGCACGCTATAGTGCTCTCTGCAGTCAGAAACCTTAATCCCGCACAGCTGATCTTCATTACACAAAGAGCTACATGACTTTACTAGGAATTTTACAGCCGTTTTCCAAGCATAGAGCTTGCTCCCCTGTTCCCAGGCCGTCCTGATATTGATTATTTTAGGATTTCAGAAATGCCAATCAATCAGTGGATGTCATTCTTCCAAAGTGCATGATCATAAATGACAAACTCCGTGAAAGCAAGAATTTGGAAGGAAACGTTTACCAAATGTGTTACATTGTGTAAGCAGGAAAACATGTGTTTTGTTTTGCTATATAGTCCGAATGATTCCATCTAGAACGGTGCAATGCACAGGCACTATGTAGTTTGGTGCTAGCCTGACGTCTCTGTTAAAAAGTAAAGTTTAAAGATGTATTACCACCCCCACTCTACTACAGCTGAAGCCACCTCCCACAGTGTTATAATGGGAATGCGAATTAGGGCAAAAAGCTGAAATATCAGTCAGTTAATCTGCTGTGACATCACTGGCCCTGTCCCAAGGTATGAAGCCACCAATCCACACACCACATTTGTGTAGAGCATGCCAGCAAGTCTGTCACTCGCACAGATAACCAACTCCCTATTCAGTGTTCTCCCCAGCACCTATTTCCCGGGTGCTCCACCTGGCTCTTTCTACTTGTCACTCGGCTCTTGGAGCCCAACAGAGTCCTAGTATAATATAATAAAACATTGTTTCTCCTATTAGAACAGGCATTATGTGAGCACTACAGCCAGCAGTGTGTGTTAGACCACTGACCACCAGCTTGACCAGTCCATAACCTCCAACATTTATCATTATTATTGCAAAGTATTACAGCTGCCCCCACCCGGCTGCTTCTTAATGCCACCCGGCTGGCAACATTTTCTGGGGAGAACATTGCTATTAGCATGACAACCAGCTGAAGAGGGCGAGATAGAGCATGATACATATCTAGCCTGCTCTATTTCGCCCGTCTAAATGTAAAGCGTTGTTTCAGCAAAACCATGATCACTTTCCTGGCTAAGTGAAAAGATAATTGAGCTCCCACCCTCCCATCAAATCAAATTTTCATGCACCAACACTTCAATGCACTAGTGTTATTATACCAAGGCATCAAACAGATGTACGACATAGCCTAGGGTGACCAAAACGGAGCCAAGTGCCAGCTGTTCAATCTGTAAAACTATTTGCAGCAACTACGGTAATCGTTCTATTATTATGTTGTGTTTTTTCCCTTCTGCTTAAGGTTTTGCTTTTATTCAAGCTGCTCAAACTAGCTCAAATCCCAAAATTTTCTAAACGTTCAGAATAGTTTTTTTTTATCTCAACTAAAATATAAGGCATCCAAAATTGTAAACAGTCTGCAGTTGAAATCAGTCTTAATAATTATCTTGATCCTTGGGGAAATGGGTTTGATGTAGTGGTTTATGTGACGGGCACTGTATATGATTATAAGATTAATAATTATGGCTTCCTTGTTTTTGAAACAGAAAACCGCATAATATGAAGCTAAGTTTACACAAATTGTTCCGTTGCTTCTTCTGAGTTCCAAATATAGATGAAACGTTATAATAACCTATTATCCCTATTTGATCAATAGACCCCCTAAGTGCTAAGACCTAAATCCAGTTTTTGACGGGTTTAATGTTTCTCAATGTTTAACAAGCCCTCCGTGGCGATTATAGTGGGGGAAGGTTCCACATGACTATTTATCACGGAAATCGCCGCTGTCCTCCTATCGCTATCCCTAGCCCAGGATGGCGATTGCCGGGGATCACCACCCGAAAAAAAATCACGGCCGAACCAAGAGGCGGCAAAGGGGAAGCACGGCCGAACCAAGAGGCGGCAAAGGGGAAGCACGGCCGAACCAAGAGGCGGCAAAGGGGAAGCACGGCCGAACCAAGAGGCGGCAAAGGGGAAGCAGGGCCGATCCAAAATCAAAGCACAGAGTGATATACTGCACATCATATGTAGTCTGTACAAGGAGTGCAATGACTGATGGTAGGAGTAGAGATACTTGGTGGTATATTTACTAGACTGCAGGTTTGAAAAAGTGGAGATGTTGCCTATAGCAACCAATCAGATTCTAGTAATCATTTATTTAGTACATTCTACAAAAAAATTGCTAGAACCTGATTGGTTGCTATAGGTAACATCTCCACTTTTTCAAACCCATAGTCTAGTAAATATACCCCCTGGTCTCCTTCCCCTGTATCTCCTTTAGTCCTGCTGTCAGTCGCCTCGCTCCTTGCATAGAGTACAGGAGGAAATGCATGGCGATATATATCACAGTGCACTTCCACTTGCAATGATTGCTTATGGAACTGGCGATTGTTGGCTAGGGAAGGCTGGGGAGTGACAAATACAACTCAAAACTATAAATTCATGTACAATTTCATTATAGCTCATCAAATCAAGTTCATTTATGTCACTTACATAGAGCGTTGTGCTGGAGTGGAACCCACCACAGCAGCAAACTGTGTTCCGGGCCTCATCTGGAACACATTTGGAAACGTTTCCGAGCATATAAGCACTGCATTAACCAACTCTGGCAGCAAGTACAAAAGTAGCATAGCACGAGGTGTGTGCATCCCCATAAGTGAGTCCTTAAAGGATAACCGCACCCAAAACTAAATATTTTCTTTTGGGCGGAGCAGAAAGTGTTAACTTGAAAAAAACAAGAGCATGGTTACATGCTGGATCATCCAAGTTCCCCAACGGGTCTGACAATCCCAGGCCACCCTCAGCTGTGCTCTTCTCACTCACGAGCTGTTGTCAAGGCCCCTCCCACAAATAAACCTTCTGATCAGCTGAATATGAAGATGACTGCAAAGGGGCATCCCTGTTTCAAACAGGCCGATCGCTGTATAGGACCGTTAGTCCCATCAGGGACCCCATACACGTATGTTCTTGTGTCAAGTTAACTCTGTAATATATTATCATCATAATATGCATGAGTATTTGTATGTGATATTTCTCTCCTGCATGTGATATAAACTAACATCTGTTAATGGATTGTTATGACTCAGAGGAGCCGGCTTAGTATAATGCTCGGATCTGTTTCTTTGTAGCTGTGTATAATAACACACCAGCGAGAGTGTTGAAATGCACACGCGGTCTCTTTATTGCGTCCATTACCGCTAGATTAGACAAAGATGGTTTCAATTATGTATATTTATGCTTACACTACTTCTTTATTAGGCAAATTTCCTAGACGATCTCTAGTGGTGTCCCAGCTAGTCACGTTTCACTTTTGCATTCAATAAATCAAGTTTAGCCAACCTGCGGCTTCCAAGGCATCCGGAGCCTTGTGGTTCTAGGAGAGATGGAGGGGCAGACGTTGCCCAGCTATGATGTTAACCATGTGGACAGATGTTATTCTGTCTTACTTACATAATGTGTTTCGGAGCTTCCATATTTGTTACTTAGGTGAGGTAAACTGATAGGTTAGTGAAAGAGAAACTTTTTTTTACCAGCTACGTATAAATTTATTTGTAGTACTTCAATGTGATTTGGAGAGCCTTCATAGTAAGGGGAGGGCTTGTTAGATCTCCCCTACACACAAACACTAATGGATCTAGGGGCAGCACGGTGGCTTAGTGGTTAGCACTTCTGCCTCACAGCATAGCCTTAGTTAAAGGTTACTTTTGAACTACTAGTCTGACACTAATAGATCACATGGAGATCTGATCTGGACCTCGCCTAAACTATTAAATGTGTGTTATGACCAACAATAATCTAGTCGTCATTCATTGGAAAAACCAGTAAAAGTGTTCTCCACAATAAAGGAAATCACAGCGATATCATCATGACTACACCGGGTTGCATAGCAACCATTCAAAAACGCACACGAAATTGCCCAGGCTCTTTCACAATTTCAACATGAGCGCCATGTGCAAGCGATCCAAGGGGCAGGAGTTGGATCACTCACTGGTCCCTTAGGCTGTCACCGTGCACGTCCGCCATTACTGAGCGCTGTTTCAGAGATATAATGGGTCCGGGATAATGCTCAGAGCTATGTTTGGTCTGATATATTGTGGGCAGTATGATGATATATTATACCTTTAGTTTTAAGGCTTATTTGAAAAATGTTTATTGAATGTGAACTCCAACTACTCTGCCGCTTATACAGTATATAAAGATATAATATGCAGGGCAAATCTGCATTACATTTGGTCCTGTGAATAATTGATTCCAGGTGTGATGTAAATAAATCTCTTTACAGGGTGATTTAAAGACAGCGAAGGGAAATTACCTATTACCTCGCTGAAATTGCACAATTTCATAGGAACTTCTCAGTTATTAATTGGAAGGAACTTGAACAGTGAATAAATCCATACCAACCAATCTCACACTTGCTTTTATTAGTCTACATTACACAAGACCCCAGATACTAAGCTGTGGTACCTGGGGTACCCCAGACGGACTTCCTGCATTAGTAAATAAATTTATACACAATGTATTACGTTACAGATATAAAGGATACTTGGTAAGGGAAAGATATCAGACAGATCTGAGCTGATGATTGGTTGCTGCAGGTTACTGCACTGTGCAATCCTAGTTCCTCAGGACCATTCCCAGCTCCCCTTGCCCATTACCAGCTCCCCTTGCCCATTACCAGCTCCCCTTGCCCATTACCAGCTCTTCTTGCCCATTACCAGCTCCCCTTGACCATTCCCAGCTCCCCTTGACCATTCCCAGCTCCCCTTGACCATTCCCAGCTCCCCTGCCCATATCTAGTTAGGCCTTATAAAGAAGTGATCTTCTAGATAAGCAACCAACTATCCACACAGCAATATCACACATGGAATCGAGCAATAGGCTCAAAAACATGTCTGGCCCCAAAATGAGAGTGTTATGGCCAACAATAATCTAGTCGCCATTGATTGAAACACCCAGTAACACCATGATCAATCTTAACATGTGGTGTAAAGCCAGTTGAACCCCTTGTATTCACTTGCAGTTATTGTGAGGTAATAGAGCAGACACCGTCCAAAATAATGCTAGGTAGGGGGGATGTTTGTACAAAGGTGAGGGAGGGGGGATGTGTTTGTACAGAAGTGAGGGAGGGGGGATGTGTTTGTACAGAGGGGAGGGGGGGGATGTGTTTGTACAGAGGGGGGGGGGGGATGTGTTTGTACAGAGGGGAGGGGGGGATGTGTTGCAACCAAGGTGCAGGAGGGGGTGGGTGGCTTGAGTTCAAACAGTGTTGATGGGGGTGGGTATGTATTACTAAGGAGGTGAGGGAGGGGGGTAATATGTTAATACATAGGTGGGGGGAATGTGTTAATACAGAGGTGATGGGGGAGGTGGAAGTGGGATAATACAGAGGTAAGAGGGATGTGTTACAGAAGAGGGGCATGGCTCCATTGGGTGCGACTATACACGCTATCTGGTGCACCGCTTCACACAAGTCTACCCCACGAGCAAGTTAAGTCTTATTGCAGCCCCTCCAAAGGAGTACTGTCTCCCAATGCGGCCCCCTGGAACCAAAAGCACGGTTGTGCGCCCCTGCAATAAAGTAACATTTCTTGGTCCTGGTGCACCAATCATTCATGACACAGCTTTCAAAGAGACAGGCAATAACCAGAGCGCAGGGATAAAACATACAGCGAGGAGAGCACATACTAACCTCAGTATACAGAAGAAGGCAATATACAGACTTCCATTTGCTGTTAAGAAGGACGTGGACCGCAGGAGTTCAGGAAGTAATCTATGAATGTAGTAATCTAATTTTCTCCTCCGGAGAATCGCAGCAACCTTTAAAATAAAGAGAAGACATAACGTTAACATAGCAAGTAATGGCTAATATTAATTTCTAGATTAATAATGAACTTGATAAGAAAGCATTCAGCAGCTAAGTGCACTGATAGAGACCAAGACATTGCTTTGACTCCCAGCGTTAACTCCTCGTGGTCTTGGACAATCATTTTGTCTCCCTGTATTCCGGGGCGTTAAAAACTAGATTGTAAGAGAAATTAAGCGGGGAAACTGACAAACTGTGTGCACAGCGCTGCATAAAAGTTCTATGTGCCATTAAAAGATAAAATAACATTAATCATATGCAAGCAAACGTATAAAAAAAAAACCTAAAGAAATCACACAAAACATCAGACTGTATAAAAGGACCAACCTGTACATACCCAATATATAATGCAGCTGTATTGTTATTTCATACTGCACTGGAATCTTCTGATTGGTGAACACAGATTTTGTACTTTATGTAGAATACCAAACCGAAGACGTGATAGAGGTAAATGTATAAAGCTGCAAGATTCCGGCGGGTTTGAAATGTGGAGATGTTGCCTATAGCAACCATTCAGATCCTGGCTATCGTTTATTTACTTGACTTGTTTACTTTTCAAACCTGCTGCACATTCGCAGCTTGATAAATTTACCCCATAGACTCAATATCTACCACTCCCAAAAGAAAGACAAATATAAAAATGTTTAATTCCTCCAAGTTAGGTACAAATGTGATTTCCTATTACAGAAATATAAATGTTTTTTTCTCACACTCATCTCCACTAAGAGAGCAGAAGTAACCTTATTTTTTTAATCTCCTGAATAGCTAGACCACCGCACCTGTACCCCATTAGGTGAAACTAACTAAATCACCCAATTCAATATTCTAAATTCTAGAATTTGGGGCATCCTGATAAACACCCATTTATGTTAGCTACGAGTGCCAATTCCCCTTTCAGTTAGAATTCAAGGCAGTGACAGCCATAATTATATTACTGACAATTTCAGGGAATGGGTATAAAGACTTTACATCAATGGGGTACAAATTTCCTTATCAGAACACTCATACAATGTAACCTGGAGATAATTACTGAATTCTCAATCATTATAAAACTCAACTAGGGATATAAAGTCAGGTAAGGTCATGCAAAGCTCAGAAAGAATTGGGCTTATTAAGTAATATCCATTAACTTTGCAGATTATAGAAAAGTCTAAAGTTAGACTACAAGCTTGTCACCCGATTATCGGGCAAATCACACGATAAATGACCGTTAGGTCTGACATAGCACTAGTGTGTACGCTACCCTGATCACTTTTATCGTAGGAAAGCACATCGTATCGTTTCATTTGATTTTATAAACTGACTAAAAATCACTATGAACGATATCGGACAAATTCTGCAGTGTGTATGTACTCACAATCAGCAGTGTAGGCAGATCTCCATAGAGTTTAGAGTCACAACCTTTTCAGCAGATGGTTATGACAGATAAAGAGCACAGATATGAAGGTAAATCTTGTACATCGTGTATAGAGTGTACACATGAATCAGCATGCTGGTCAGTGGTTGGTAAACTCGTTAAAGATATTGCATCGGGAGAAAGTTTCTGTAGTGTGTACCTTGGCTTAATACTTGTGCTGCTACTCAAACACATTGTATTTGGGGCACAAACTGTCGAGTGTTAATGCAGCCTGGATGCTGTGCCATTTCTGCAAACTAAGATGTTAGCAGGCAACTGTGTTTACCATAGGAATTAATAGGGACTCCCACCTCCAACCACTCGTACAAATGTGTTACGTATAATGTACACGTTAACAAATCAGGCAAGGTGCACTAAGGTATTGTATGAAGGTGACCTTAACCTTAACTAGGAAACTTATTTAGAAACATCCCCAGAACAAATTACTTGAGTATTACAACAGTCTGGAATGTTTATGACAATGGTGCCAGCTATGGGGTGCAATCAATCACTATCTCAATATAATGTGGTTTCTTTAGAAACAACGAGTAAGATAAAATCCACCGAAAGATCAGACCAGACAGTAAGCAATTTGGCCACTAATGATCAAACATCACTGATCTGGTTGCTCAGACATCAGGAAAAACAACCAAATCACAGTGCAAAGCATTACTATTCCGCAACAATCAATGAATGGCAACGGGAGCCATCCTATGGCAGTTTACAGTCTGCTTGATCACATCTAATGCAATCTAATTAGATTTCGATGCATAAGAATAATTTTGGACCTCCTTCTATTCTCTGTTACAGGACTTTTTTCGGGATGCACCATTTTTGTGGAATTTTGTCCCTCGCACAGTAAGAATTTCCTCTAGTCTTCAAACGTTCTCTGAAAACCCACCTCTTCCTTCGGGCAAGCTTATGATATTCCTCAACCACGATCTCAATCTCCCTAGATTACCCTATTACCACCCTCTACACAGCTAACAGAAGACAACAACCCTCTAACCAACATTACTACACACACAGACCACTCAATACTTTTACCTTTGCATTCTAGCTGGTCCAGTGTGCAATATGATGTGGCACATGCCCTTGTGTTTCAAACTCCCATTGATTGTAAGCTTGCGAGCAGGGTTCTCTTACCTCTCTGTCTGTATGTATTACCCAGTATTGTCTTATTAATGTTTGTTCCCAATTGTAAAGCGCTACGGAATTTGTTGGCGCTAAATAAATGTCGATGATGATGATGACTTCACATCTATAGTCTTTCTTACTAGTTGGGATGGCAAATCTATTTTAAAAAGTTTATTTTTAGAAACTACAAGACAAAGAGGCACCTCTGCCATATAGGTTAAAATCACTAGTCAACGACTACTCTGCAATGACTACAGAGTCATGGGATCTGTTAATTGTAGCCATTTCTCACTTTAAACAGCCCCTCCTCTCTTCACAATAATAGTACTTTGCTGGGACCACCCCAACATTCGCTCTACTTAATAGGGTTCCTTATCTCAACCATAGCCGGAACCTCTGCCAATACCCTTCGGTGCTGCTCGGTTCCTTCTGTAGCAGGAGAGATCTGACGTAGCAGCTCTAATTGAAAGCCTCGCTTCAGAGACTATACCGTGGGATGTCTAATTATTTAATGAGCTTCATATGTTCCTAATCAGTGGCCAATCAGAGGAAGCATTGGTCTATTTAAGCCCAGCTGCTTCCTGTTTCCCTGGTCTGATTAGTGTGGTTTGTACCGTTAAAATCGTCTTGCTACTTCTTCTATTGTTACCCATTGACTACGTCTCTCCGTATGCTGACCTTGGCTTGTTTACCTACGCTCCACACGCTACCTGCACCGACCCTGGCTTGTTCCAGATTGATGCAAACTCTGGCAAACTTGGCTCATTCTCTGATACCAGATCTGTTATAGGATCCATTAACCCCCTCTAGTAACCAAAGATATGGCAAAATAATTTTATGATGTGCAGTAAGTACAAGCTCAGTAAGATGAATGACAGTAGATGTAGACGTTAGCGGAGGAAGCAGCTCACTATATAATACGGATTGTATATAAACATTTCTGACATCGATTACATTACTTTAAACATCTCAAACTCCTAAGTGTACACTTCCTACCCAATGGCAATTTTGTATTTAAAGGAAAACCATAAAGATAAAATATTTCAGTATGTTGTGTAAAATTTAATTGGATTTCATGCTGCAATATATTAAAGCAAAAAAAAGAATGCAGAATTTTATTTGAATTTATTTTTCCTCTATATTAAATTTCAGTGAAGGAGGTTTTACAACTATGAACCAGGGGTGGGGGCTATATCACCCAGTTATCTCGCACTATAAAACTGGTAAAGTTGTTTGCCATGCAACCTCATGGGGAACTCAGTACACGATGTTCAATTGATAGTGGTGGGGGAGCAATGTGTTTCACACTGCTGCTTGGGGGGAAAAAAGAAGCGCCACTTTTCTCTTCGAAGAGCACTTATTGTCTCTTATAACATCACAAGGTGTGACAAGAGACAAGTTTACATTTATAGCATGTGACATAACATCCTGCTCAAACATCCTATAAAGCTGCATGTGTTTGAATCCGTAATCCTTATCATCACCATTTATTTATATAGCGCCACTAATTCCGCTGCGCTGTACAGAGAACTCACTCACATCAGTCCCTGCCCCATTGGGGCTTACAGTCTAAATTCCCTAACACACACACACACACTAGGGTCAATTTGTTAGCAGCCAATTAACCTACCACTATGTTTGGGTTTTTTTGGTGTGTGGGAGGAAACCGGAGCACCCGGAGGAAACCCACGCAAACACAGGGGGAACATACAAACTCCACACAGATAAGGCCATGGTCGGGAATTGAACTCATGACCCCAGTGCTGTGAGACAGAAATGCTAACCACTAAGCCACTGTGCTGCCCAATGCAAATAAAAACATTTTAGGGGGGGGGGGGGGAACCTTCTGCAATTCTGTTACCTAAGTGACTTCAAGCAATCAATAAGATGACTTGTAATACCTTACACCCACTGCCTGCAATATCGAGAGAGATTCTGCCACCTGCACCCCCTCCTTCATATTTAACATGTTAGCTTGAACCAAAGTAATGGGATCTAGCACTATTATGGTACAATATGACCCAAACCACACAGAACAAAATGCCCTTCCACCCAAATTCATGTTTACCTTCTTACTGCAGGAACCCAGGCTGAATTCACTGATGTTTAACAATCACCCTTCTTAAAAACGAATGCACTCAAACCCTGATAACGGCAATCACAAGAAGATGGAGAGCAAAGCATTTGGTGGAATGGATCATGTTGGATGATCTGAGACTGCAATAATAGACTGAATATATAAATAAACAATCACAGGTTTACTTGTTCCTTCTTTACAGATCACAAAAGCTACTATGAGACAAAGGTTTAGAACTATATCCCCCAACAAGACAGTCATCATTAAAATCGCAGTCAAATACTCCAAGAAATAACTTGCAGGGCAGCATGGTGGCTTAGTGGTTAGCACTTCTGCCGTCTGTGTGGAGTTTGTATGTTCTTCCCGTGTTTACGTGGGCTTCTCCAGTTTTCTCCCACACTCCAAAAACATACTAGCAGGTTAATTGGCAGCTATTATATTGAGTCTCTCTCGGTCTGTGTGTTAGGGAATATAGACTGTAAGCTCCAATGGGGCAGGGACTGATGTCAGCGAGCTCTCTGTACAGCGCTACGGAATTAGTGGCGCTATATAAATAACTGATGATGATGACTTAGCACTCAGAAAAAGTTAACAAAAGAAAATAATTACAACTGTGCAGTGATTTAGAAATGAAATATAAGAGCTGGTACCATATAGTATGTTAAATACAGCGACATACATTAGACCAACACTTCATGCTGAAAACTAATATAGAGGCCAAGAAATCCTATATCTACACATATACAGATGGGTCGGGAGGAACATCTCACTTTCTGGTCTATGCCGGGTTACATCGCTGAGAAAATAAGCAGATATTAAATGAGACAAGAGGAACAATTGCAGCTTTACCTGATGCACAGAGAGGAGGACTGTAATTTCCTGTCCACGGCTGGGGCTTTAAGTAAGCTCCACACTGCGGCTCTATCACTTATTTATAGAAACACAGCAATACAGGATTGTACGGCAGAGACAAGGCTGACTCTTGATTCTTCTTTTAATGGTACATTGGAATAATACATTACATCGGTAACCAAAATACTCAACATTTCCAGATTCAAAAATATAAATAAATATAGCCTATAGACAATGTCAAGAATAAGTCTAAGGGCTATATTTACTAAGCTGTGGGTTTGAAAAAGTGGGGATGTTGCCTATAGCAACCAATCAGATTCTAGCTTTCATTTATTTAGTACCTTCTACAAAATGACAGCTAGAATCTGATTGGTTGCTATAGGCAACATCCCCACTTTTTCAAACCCGCAGCTTAGTAAATCTAGCCCTAAGACTGCTGTGTAAGGCCACATACCTACTGGCATTGAGATTGTTTTTTAAAGCTCGTAAAAATAGTGACATACGGATGTAACTAGCCCTTGGGGATCACAGTAGACTTCCCCAATGTGGACGTCTATTTCGGTTGAGAACATGACAACAAATCCTACCCCTCAAGCTCGCTGCTGTCAAATCCAACATACGCTATCCGTTGATTGATACCGAGCTTATACACAATCAAAGGAAATCTTCCTGCATGCATGACGATCGATCGGAGAACAGAATATACACAACACCATCTCTTCTGTATAGAATCTGCTCTGTTTTAATGCATACCAGGATATACATTTATATAGTACTTCTGAAGAACTTGTTGATGTGCAAAAACAGTTGATGAATCACAAGATCAGTTTCCTGACAAGCCTGCGGTTGTACTTGCTCTAGCGTTATGGTGTAATTGTCCAAGAAGCCTTAAGGTAGTACGTTATTTGTATCAGCTACTTCTGCAGATGCCATCTTTACTTCTGCTTCTAACATCCTCCGCAAAACTTCTTACAATTTCTAAAACATATACATATATCCCTGAGCATATTAAAATGTGAAGCATTCTTAAAGGTTCACTAGATTTCATAGAAAATACATTAATGCTGCCTAGGTGCCATCCCTGACTCAGATCTGTGCTTTGTTCCTCACATCCAGTCAATCTCCAAACCCTGTTACATGCATCTAAAAAACATTTCCAGAATACGGCTCATCTCACACAAAACACTGTAAGAACATGATGTTTTGCACTCACTAGCTCTGGAATCACCCCATAACCAGACTTTCCCCCCTACTATCTATTCTGAATAAAGCGGCTCAACTAATTGTCCTCACAATATATTATTGTACTCCTGCTCCGCTCTGGCAGTCCACTCATTGGTTGCTTGTATTTTACCATATACAGTGTTATATACTACTAACATCCAAAGTCATTAACAAAACTGCATCTTGGGTAAAGATATCTTCCAGCTCTCTCCTCTCACCCACCCTCACCAACGCCTCACACTCCCGGTTACAGGACTCTTCTGGCTGCGCTCACTCTGTGGAATTCTCTCCATTGTACAACAAGAAATTCCCCAAAACTACAATACTTCAACAATTCCCTAGCAACTCACCTCTTTAGACAAGCTCAAATTCCCGTCCACCAACACTGGCTTGACCATATAACCCCATTCAGTACTTTTTCCCATTGCAATCTGGCTGGACCAATATGTAATATGTGGCACTAAGACTCATGTATCATACTCCCATCGTCCTATAGATTGCAAGCTTCTGAACAGGGCACGCTCAGTCTTATTTTATTACTGTGTTTGTTCCCAATAATACACACAAAAAAAACAGAACACATGTATTCCAAAAATCAGAGCATTACTAAAACCCAAAATGGTTATGGTAACACTAGAAACAATAGTTTCTGGTGTTGGACCTATATACAAAAGTAGAATGCAGGCGACAAAACACCAGTGGGTATAAAACATCAACTGAAACGGCTGCTACTTACCAGGCCCTAAATAAGTATACAACCACTAACCACTGTAGTGTAGTCTAAAAACTAAACAAAGCAATCTAAACATTTATAGTAGTGTGGTGTCTATAACAGACAAGTAATAGTATTAATGATTAGACTAAGAAAACACTAACAATTTTACTTGATCAGCATGCCCTTAGTCCACCCTTTATCTAATTTGAATTAATATCACAGCGCAAAATAAAATCTAATTTTTCCATTGCTCCATAAAACCAGTACTTAGCAAGGAGTGCTAACTTCCTGGTGCAAGCATATACCCCTCCAAAAACACCAACATCTTTCTACGCAGACTCCTGCACTTTGGCAAAAATCGAGACGCACGGCGCCAACGAGGATTCTGCTCGAATGTTGCACGTTGCAACACAGGATCACTGTGTGCAGGCGACGGTCACAATGTAAGTTTAACTTTCTACTAAAGCATCTCTCACACATTACTACCATAGTTTGAGTTAGTCAGACTACAGATTGCTTTTAAGGGAAAAAAAAAAAAGGGAATGTTTTGGTACAGAATCCCTTTAACATGAAATCACTCCCCACCACTGTTTTCACTGGCTGCCTGCGAGACATTAATTTGATAGCAGCCTCATTAGTCAAGACATGGCTCGTTCTAGTCACAAGAGGAATCACACAAATTCATTTTGGTGAACGGAATGACCTTCGCATACAACCCATAGGAAAGTTCCATTGACTCCCAAGTGTATCTAAGGAATGAAACTTTTTAAATCCAATATAAACTAACTAAATAAAAGTTTCCACTGCACAGACGTAGGAATGTGTGAAACATGACGTGCTGTTTTAACGGTAACTAATAGCCCTGGAGTTCTGTTTTTTGATACAGTCTAATTATTTGTAAAGCTATAGGTTTATTAACATAAGAAGTATATAGAAGATGCTACAAAGACTAAGTAAAGCGATTATTTCTAATAACTGGAATTAAGTTAATTAACTTAATTGAGCGGTTACTATATTGCACTGCTCACATCAGAAAAACACAATTTAATATCATCTCTAGCAATAAAGACACATTTAAAATAATTTGATCAAAACTTTCATCCATCTCAAAGGCGCTGTTAAAATAACATTTTAACCAGGAAAAAGAATGAAAATCTGTTTGCTTTCTTATATTTATAATATTTTAGGTAAAATACTTTTACTAACCTACAAGGTCATCAACAAAGTTGCACCAACATACATCTCCCCACTTGTCTCAAAATATCTCCCAACTCGGCAACTCCGTTCTGCACAAGATCTGCGTCTCTCATCCACCCTCATTACATCCTCCCATTCCCGGTTACAGGACTTTTTTCGGGCTGCACCCACTCCATGGAATTCACTCCCTCACACAATAAGACTCTCCTCTGGTCTACAAACTTTCAAGCGATCTCTGAAAACCCACCTCTTCAGACAAGCTTATAATATTCCTCAACCACCCTCTTAATCTCACTAGATTACCCTATTACCACCCGTTACACAATTTCACACAAGACAACTACCCCCTGACCAACATTGATGTGTGACAGGATCATTTAGCTTATGAATCACTTTTACCTTTGCAGTCTGGCTGGACCGAAATGCAAAATGTAGACTTAGCCTCATGTGTCAAACTCCCATTGTCCCATAGATTGTAAGCTTGTGAGCAGGGCCTTCTCACCTCTTTGTCTATTTTACCCAGTTTGTTTCTTCCTGTATTTGTCCCCAATTGTAAAGCGCTACGGAATAAGTTGGCGCTATATAAATAAATGATGATGATTTTCTGATCTGTTTGGAAATTCTGCATTGGACATTCTTGTTAAAAGTGTACAAATACAGCTATGAATTATTATGTTTTCTAAGATGGCTCGTCACCCAGAAACTAAATATCTGTACAGCGTGAATGATCAGATTGGATTATAACAACAGCATGGGTGGCCTCCGTCAGGGTGATCGAGGTGCATTTGATTAGGGTCTGAGCATCATGTTTATTTACAGTAATTTAAATAGTGCCTACATATTATAATTACATATTACAAGAGCTCTTAATCATCAGATCAGTGCCAGTTCTGGGGATATTATAATCTATCACCATCTAATTTTTGTCAGAAGCCAATTAACCTACCAGTGTACCGTTGGGGTGTGGGAGGAAACCACACAAACACAGGGACAACATACAAACTACTACATACATTTGGGCACCGGTTTGAATCAAACCCAAGACCCAAATGTTGTGAGACAGCAATGCTAACCACCGTGCCCCCACGCTGCCCACTTGTAATCATTCTCCTACTACTCCAGGGATGTCCTCAGTTTGTGGTGGGAACGGAACATCACGTAGCCAATCAGATCGTTGGAATAGACAAAACAGACAGACAGAGATGAGTGAGCTGATACTTTGGGAGGCAGTGACCTGATTTTGTCAGTGAGGACAGTAGAGATGTTCACTGACCCCTGTTGTTTTGGTTTTGGATCTGGATTAACTTTGTGTTTTGGTTTTGGCAAAACCGCCCTCGCATGTTTTGTTTTTGGATCCCAATGGTTTTGTAAAATCCCTACATTATTATTAACCTCAGTCAATTGTTGTCAAGTGACAAGAACACTGCTACCCCTCCTGTTTCTGTGTGAGCAATGGCACTGGAGACTGGAGAGTGACAAGAACACTGCTACCCCTGTTTCTGTGTGAGCAATGGCGCTGAGCAATGTCACTGGAGACTGGAGAGTGACAAGAACACTGCTACCCCTGTTTCTGTGTGAGCAATGGCACTGAGCAATGTCACTGGAGACTGGAGAGTGACAAGAACACTGCTACCCCTGTTTCTGTGTGAGCAATGGCACTGAGCAATGTCACTGGAGACTGGAGAGTGACAAGAACACTGCTACCCCTGTTTCTGTGTGAGCAATGGCGCTGAGCTGGAGACTGGAGAGTGATAAGAACTCTGCTACACCTGTTTCTGTGTGAGCAATGGCGCTGAGCAATGTCACTGGAGACTGGAGAGTGATAAGAACTCTGCTACTCCTGTTTCTGTGTGAGCAATGGCGCTGGCTCTCCTGGGGAGGGAGGTACTTATGGAGTCCAAAACCTGCTAGATCCGACAACGCAACAATGGCGTTTTGCCTCGATTCAGATCAGAGGAAGCGCAAAAGTAGCGGTCCTATTCGGATCCCCTAAGTCCGAGTGGGCTTGGTTTTCAGAAAACCGAGCCTGAGCATCTCTAGAGGACAGGGCTGCATGTGACAGGAGCAGTGACATGATGTGAGGAGGGAATGGAGGCAGCAGGAAGCCACAGACTGAGAGTTATATAGTGGAAGGAGCAGGGTCCAGCAGCAGCACAGAGTATATCAGGAGATGAGTGATGTGTCAGTAAGGACACAGCTGCATACGAATCGGGTCCTCCTCTGATAATTTCCACACGGGAGCACCCAGCGCATAGAAAGTTTGTCCCAGGTTGGTGGGTAATTTATTTTTAAAATACGTTTGTTAAAGTGGAATTTTCCAATGTGCCTTATAGTTTAAGGTTCTATCCAGGTAGCAAATCACAAAGTTAGAGAGGTAGACGATAAGAAAACAAAGTCTGCTGTATCAGGTCACAGTTTATGTATAAAGAACACATAAGAGGTTGAAAATGTTGATCTGATAGTAAACAAGTTAAAAACAATAAGAGATTTAAAACTGTGCGGTATCACTTATCCAGTTTAATGCCAAGACCTATTTAAAAAGTAAAGCTGCCACGTCTGCAACTTATTCATCTGGCACAGTATATAAAATATAGCAAACATTTCCAAAATAATTTAGTTGTTTTTTTTTTTCTTTTTAAGAAAAGTAAGATAATAAACAACACCAGCAAGTCGATAACTGGCAGAACATTCCATAATCATCTTACTTTGGAAACCTTTTCCATTTAGGTTTGGCAGCCGTTACCAAAATGGGAATTTGGAGCCAGAGAGACACTGTCCAAAATGATGTTTTGCAAAAATCCAGTGTAACCTCCTGACAAGTTATTGGTTATACAGCGATGCTCAATTATTAAAGGTCCCAGAATGTGCAAGATGAAGGCGTTAGTGCTGATTTTTATATGGAAAAGTTTTTTTATCTGTTTACTCAAGTAGCCCGACGGGTCAATTATCTAGATAATTACAGAGCAAATCATTCAGGCTAAATATTTTTATTTTTACCATTTATTTATATAGCGCCACTAATTCCGCAGCGCTGTACAGAGAACTCATTCACATCAGTCCCTGCCCCATTGGGGCTTACAGTCTAAATTCCATAATATACAGACATACAAACACAGACAGACAGAGTAAGGTCAATTTGATAGCAGCCAATTAACCTAGCAGTATGTTTTTGGAGTGTGGGAGGAAACCGGAGCACCCGGAGGAAACCCACGCAAACACAGGGAGAACATACAAACTCCACACAGATAAGGCCATGGTCGGGAATTGAACTCATGACCCCAGTGCTGTGAGGCAGAAGTGCTAACCACTGAGCACTTCTGCTAAGTGGTTAGGAAATCGGGAAATCTCAACCTCTTGAACCTTCATCCGTGTGCTGTTATATGACTCAAAAGCCTTCTGGAACTTATAATATCCTTACGACTTACAGTAAAACTTTTATAATGGTAAGAGTAACACACCCTCAACACTATATTTATCTCTGAGAAGTTTCATGTTGATATAAGGGCAGGAATCTGTAGCCATGTGCTTCTATACAGCCAGGGAGCATAAAAATGGGTTGTCCACGATTAGCAAACAAGAGATCCTTACCGGAATTGGAGTGTCTGTGGACAGTTTGTAAGGCGGTTGTTTTCATATAACAATCACCCTCAAAAAACAGCAAACTCTCTGATGAAGGGGGGCATCACCCATTTCTTGTAAGTGAGGGGGGGCAGAATTTTTAAATAAAGAGTTGCCTGAAATTGAACAAACCCTCTAATAAATATTATTGTCCTTTTCTTTTATGATATTCTTGCAAACTAGTTTCTTTACTACAGATACACGTACACGAATGTGTATTTTAGCCAGAAGCCGATTTATGCCTTTGAGCCGTGGAAAGAAACCAGATTACGGGCCTAAAACACCACACAGAGTACATATAAACTCCATAGAGGTAACACACTGGATCGGAACCAAACACTCTGTGGCGAGTGACAATGCTAACCCCCCAGTCATTTCATTACACGGTAGGGTGTGCAACACGCACATCACTGCGATTTGTAAAAAAAATAAAAAAAAATCAAAGAGTGGAACGTGGGAGGAAACCAGAGCACCCGGAGGAAACCTTAAACCACAATAAAGGACCGCCAAACCCAGGATAAAAACGTGTCGCTATAGACGTTGTCTCTAATTGTCTGATACCTGGATCTATCACTCCCATATTCAACAGAAATAATTTAAGTTCCCGAATGTTTGACAGCAGTTCTTTTTTTTTAATGAAATCATATTTAGGGGAATTTAAAAGCTTTTAATAACTCACTTTATATTTTCCTTCTTTTCACATATATAAGTTCTAATATTTTCATCTTGATCTATTAACAATATCCCATTATTTATGATTATAGTAAAGAGAATAGCCTGTTTACTTTATATTTTATATATGAACACAATAAAGATTTAATTTTAATAATGGACCTTTCCTTCTAAATGAATGACCTAAGGGTGCAGCTCTAGAAGTGAGAATACGTAATTTTCCTTTCTTTTGGTAGTCTGATGTGTACATTCTGCAGAGAACCTCATGCTTTAGTGTATTATTAAGCGAATGTGGAGTGCGATAAGTGTACAACTATGTGCACAGATTGGAGCGGATCTTATCATCAATACGGGGTATGAGCTTTCCGTAGGCGCAATGTGCAGAGTTCCATCAACTTAACGCATCATACATAGAGGCATTAATGTTACACGTCCGACGCGTATTCCTAAAGCCTGGTAAATATACCTTAATGCTGGTGGGTTTCCTCCGGGTGATCCGGTTTCCTCCGACACTCCAAAAAATACTGGTAGGTTAATTGGCTGCTATCAAATTGACCCTAGTCTGTCTGTCTGTGTATGTTAGGGAATTTAGAGTGTAAGCTCCAATGGGGCAGGGACTGATGTGAGTGAGTTCTCTGTACAGCGCTGTGGAATTAGTGGCGCTATATAAATAAATGGTGATGATGATGGGTTAAATTAATAATGTAAGCAATAGACACACACACACTTTTTCTGGCCGATGTACTCTTCCCGTCAATTTCAACAATGCCTGCCACTAGCATTACCATCGGAGATCTAAGGAAACGACTATAAAGTACACGGTACACGAAGCCGAGAGAGACTTCGAGATCACTGTTAAAACAAAGATGGTAAAGTACAAGGTTTTATAAGCTTATAACAGACACAGTCTCACTACAACCATGTGTACAAGCCCTAAGTTGAGTGCAAGAGATAGAAAATACATGACTGAAATTAAAAGATCATATTCATCTATTTTATGAGCATATACGCCAGGAGAACTGATCCCAAACAGCGATAGAAAGAACAATATTGGTTCAACTTTCTCAACTACTTGAAATTCGGATCCAGTCTCCGGAGAGAGAGGAAAATGCGCTCATGAGCCCCGGCAATCTGCTGTCAGGAACACAATCCTTGGAAGTAGAAGTTTAAAGCCCGCTGGAATTTAAAGTCCTTTTATAAGTACAATGCATTAGTTGTTTTGTCTACTATGACAGCTTTAGACATTTTAGTTCAGCATGGAATTTAGTTCAAAATCCAGTCCTTCGGTGGATTACAAGCTTGGGGGAGGAGGGGGGGAATGGAATCACAGAGTCAAATAAATCTTGGCAGCTTTTCACTAAATCCCATCTATACTCGTTTCTCGGAACTTCCAGAAACGTTCTCCAGTAGATTTAGAGATACTGGATCCAGCCATGTTTCCACAGTTTGTGACTGTGCAGGGGATGGCCGCAGCAAATGCCATTCCAAGCTCATTACCGTGACTTATTGGAAGCAACACAACCTCATTAAGACAAAAATCAGACTGAAGGTGACTCATATAACAAGACTGTTCTGCATTTGACATAAATCCACTTCAAAATGTCATATTTCTCTGGATGCCAGAGATTAATGCAAATGATACAGAAGACAATAACCTTAACTAATCAATTACATATTTTTAGGTCATGTGAACCGAGAAACAAAAAAAAATCCTAATTTTGTTCACAATTCTCTCAGAGTAAAAGGAACCTTTATTATTCTTGGTTCAACAAAAGACTTTTTCTGCATTGATATTCTGCAATTTTTTTAAGACTAAAGTCATCTGGTCTGACCAACGACCTGATCTTGCAGGATTGATTGAGACACAGATTGCCGACTACGGGCCTGATTCATTAAGGATCTTGACTTAAGAAACTTCTTATTTCAGTCTCCTGGACAAAACCATGGTACAATGCAAGGGGTGCAAATTAGTATTCTGTTTTGCACATAAGTTAAATACTGACTGTTTTTTCATGTAGCACACAAATATCAACTTTAAATTTCAGTGTACAAATAAGCTATCAAGTATTTGTGTGATACATGAAAAAACAGTCAGTATTTAACTTATGTGCAAAACAGAATACTAATTTGCACCCCTTGCATTGTAACATGGTTTTGTCCAGGAGACTGAAATAAGAAGTTTCTCAAGTTAAGATCCTTAATGAATCAGGCCCTACATTTGTGTTCCAAAACTTATCCTCTAGTCTCTAAGATACTTTTTTCCACGAGGTGCAGTCGGTCGCCACCTGGCAAATATACACACAAATAACCGCTCGTTTTCCCCTTGCATCTCCATGGGCCTCGATGGAAGATGAGCAGAGGTTTGAGTACAAACATTGAGTCAGTGCGTATCCGCGGACCGTTCCTGAGACACATGGCGGCACCTCGCGATGAAACAAAAAACACTCCCAGCGTCCAGTGTATGTGAATCTCTGACTCCTATAACTCAACATGCATCAAAATAGCTGGACTTTGCCTTCAGATAAAAAATCCACATTAGAATAAACTATTTATAAGCAAATAAATAACAGCACATTTTGCAATGGAAAGGGGACTAGTTTCCTTCCCTATGAACAATGACAACAGAAACGCTGACTAAGATATCAGCAAAGCAAGTGATAGAAACGTATCACAACTAGCTATATAATTGCCAACTGTCCCCAATATTCAAGCACAGTCCCAGTTTTTTACATTGTGTACATGGAAATGTCCCAATTTTTCAGTATTGACAAACATGGTGGATACAATTGTTACCATATGCTCCTATTCCATCAGCTTCTGACATTAAAACAGCAAAGCTACATATTTTTTTCTTTAAATAGCAAGTTAAGTACCCTATAAGCATGCACCTGGTACTCAGTTTTCTTAGCTGTCCTCCTACAAACCATTATCTACTTTTCAAATGCTCTCTGGTTGGCAAACAAAAATTGTTTCCAGACAGTCAATCTGCTATATAGACACAGACTCACAGCTCTCAGCAAGTCATATGACGAGGCAGGGGGGGGGATGCTGAAAGAGTTCAGAGGGGCATCCCAGCCTCTCTGCTCCCTCAACCATGTGCCATGTGACTGTGGTCTCCATGGTAATCCATAATAGAAGCCTTAATTTAAAAAAAAAAAGGGGAAAGCAGTAAATATCAACATTCTTCCGCAACAGTGATTTAAGTTAAAAGAAACTCACTTTTTCATGGAATTATTGCTTTAATAGTTGTTGATAAAGAGTATTTAAAATAAAAAAAAATGTCAACTGGGCTCATATAGTGTGTGTGTATGTATAATAATATATATATATATATATATATATATATATATATATATATATATATATAGTACATATATACACACACACACACACACACACACACACACACACACACAGAGTGCTCTAGAGGTACATGAATTCTGGGAAATTTAACTCCATTGCATAAGGATTTAATTCTCAGCAGGTCGGAGGTTTTCAGTTTGAGGGGGGTGGGGGGAATTCAATTGGCCCCGTTACTGTAAAAAGTCACGCGGCCTGCGCAGTATTACTTTTATTACGGTAATAGTGCGCTTAAATACTGTTATTGCGGTAGTTTCAACGCATCGTTGATACTACAGTAATAACGGTAGCTTTTTGCTCGCAGGTCGGGGAGCCGCAAGCAAAAAGCTGGGTTAAATTTACCGTAATAACGCTAATAGGTTTAGCGCGGCGATACTCTGGGGGAGAATTAAATTCCCCTCCTAAAAGTCCAACGTTCCATAGAATCTCAGTTAAGTTTATAAACCTTAGAGAGGACGAGTTGAAAGCATCAATTATTGGTTAGAAGAGATACTATGCTTCAGCGACTCTATATTTATTACATGGAAGTAACAATTGGGTTTTCTATAAGGATGATTAATAGGATGGATTAGGATCACTTCTCTGTTGATACTGGCTGACGCTGATCATTCTATTCCGGCTAAAGTATCAAATCTCCATTGGAAAAACAAGTGTTGATGATGTGTTGTGACCTCTGCCGCAGCGCCACGTTACACGCCCGTCAGCAGACGGACTCTGCGCTCTCCTTAAATCCACATAAAAAGCAAATGTTCTGGAAAGTGGGTGAAGTTGGTCGGCCGAGAGTCCAAACCCAGTAAATAAATAAAAGACGGTTGGGCAATAATAACAACTTTGTTCCTGGTAAAGGGGTGTCCAAAATATGAACGCACTGCCAGAGGAAATGGAACGTCCAAAAGACGGATCTTCCAAGCCAGATAACCACACAAATTACATAACGATTTTAAAAGGACAATAGGTCAGGCAGATTTAAATATCCTGCACTCCCAGCCCGTCTTACACAAGTATCACTTAACATACTGGTATCCTATAATCTGGTAACATAATTGCTATTTCCATTAATGAGCAGGTTACAGTACAATATTATATAACAAATATAAAAACCACAATGAGACTTACACCGATCAGCCACAACATTAAAACCAACTGCCTAAAATTGTGTAGTTTCCCACTGTGCCGCTAAAACAGCTCTGACCCGTTGAGGCATGGACTCCACAAGACCTCCGAAGGTGTCCTGTGGTATCTGCCACCAAGGCATTAGCAGCAGATCCTAAAGGGGGAATTCAATTAGCCGCATTACGGTACTTTTAACGTTGCCTTTTTACTCGCAGCTCCTGGTTTAAAATTGCCGTAATAACGGTAATAGTTTTAACGCCGCGTTACTTTTTCAAGTAACGCGGCTAATTGAATTCTCCCCTTTAAGTCCTGTAAGTTGCGACATGGGTCCTCCATGGCTCGGACTTGTTTTTCCAGCACATTCCATAGCGGTTCGTTCGGATCGAGATCTGGGGAATTTGGAGGTCAAGTCAACATCTTGAACGCTTAGTCGCGTTCCTTAAACAATTCATAAACAATTTTTGCAGTGTGGCAGGGAGCATTATCCTGCTGAAAGGGGCCACTGCCATCAGGGAATACCGTTGACAGGGAGGGTTGTACTTGGTCTGCAATGTTTAGGTAGGTGGTACGTGTCAAAGTAACATTTACATGATTCCCAGGACCCAAGGTTTATCGGCAGAACATTGCCCAGAGCATCACACTGTCTCCGCCAGCTTGCCTTCTTCCCATAGTGCATCCTGGTGCCATCTCTTCCCCAAGTAAACAACGCACATACACCCAGCCGTTCACATGATGTAAAAGAAAAGATTAAACATCGGACCATCTTCCATTGCTCCATGGTCCAGTTCTGGCGCTCACGTGCCCATTCTAGGCGCTTGCAGTGGTGTACAGTAGTCAGCGGGCTACAAAGCAAGCTGTGATTTACTGTCTGTTCTGACACCTTTCTATCATAGCCAACATTAACTTTTCAGCAATCTGTGCTACAGTAGCTCTAGACAGACAGACTAGCCTTCACTCCCCACGTGCGTCAATGAGCCTCGGGCACCCATGACCCCGTCTGTTCACCAGTTTTGGTAGGTACTAACCACTGCATACCAGGAACACCCCACAAGACCTGCCGTTTTGGAGATGCTCTGACCCAGTCGCCTATATATATATATATATAATTTTTTTTAAAAAAAATTTGTGCCATCAATACCATCATGTGGCAATCACCAGAGCACTGCTTTTGCTGGCCCGACAAAATCTATCACAGAGGTTAAGAGTCTAGAGAAGTAAAGAATGATTTCATTCATCTTTAGGGCTTCCATGTGATCTATTTTTCCAATCAAAATCTTTAAAGCGAACCAGCCACCTGCACAGAGTGGCTTCTGCTAATTTCTGTGATGATATCATATTGATACATCATTGCCCTGGGGCAAACACCCATCCAAATAATTGTGTTTAAGATTTGGGTTTATATACTATTAAGAAAATTTCCACTACACTCTTTCAGCAGGAGGATACCCCCCCCCCCCACCCGTCCAATTCCCTGAGCAAAACAGACTCTGGTACTTATAAATGATGTATCTCCTTAATCAAACATGCAATAAGTAGCAAATAACTGGAAATCTTAAGTGTGACTTGAAGCTGAGAGTTGGATCATGTCAAGGATTTGGGCATTTGTGGAATCCGTCTATTCATAGCTCTTCAATATTAATTAACATTTATATATATATATATATATATATATATATATATATATATATATATAGCGCTAGGATATTCTGTAGGGCTTTAATAGAGCTCTTTGAAAGATGCTAAATGAAGCACCAAAAGTGGACAAGATAACAAGACCCAAAAACTTACTTTTAACAAGACGCATATACCACCCTCAAGAATATCCTGATTTCAAGTGGTGGAGCTTCCTGATTTAGGGGTGTAGTTAAGGTTATTTGGGAGCATGCCTGGCTGGATCAGGGAATGCTATGGGTGGGACGCCACTTAAGTCACCCCAGTTTACCCACTGAGAATGTCAGGAAATAATAGGCTGCATTTCAGGGGCATTTTTGCGTTTTTTAACTTTTAGGGCTAGCAGGCTGGACTGGTATAACCCTCTGGAGCTGGCAGGGTCTTTGTCTTTTCCAGGTATGTTGTTATGATGACACATGATGAGTTATCTGTAATTTCTTCAACAAGGTTAGAGCAAAAAATAAAACAATAAAATGAATTACAGATTTAATGGTTCCTACAGCCAAAAAAAAGTTGGCAGCAATGTACAAACCAAACCTAAAAAGGACATTTACAGCTCATACAGGAATGATAATTTGGAAAACAAAATCATTTGTGATCTTAAAAAGAACATGTTGAGGAATGTGGATGTTAGACAGTTAAGTCCCGTTCTTGTGTGCTGTCCAGTTTCCATTGGGACGAATAAGCTGAGGTTTGTTAGAATCTCAAGTAACTGAACTGAATCCTGTCTCTCAAACAATAGACAGGATGGACCTAGGTGGCGTTATATCGGGGTCAGGGAACTTCTTTACCTTTTACCCCCAAATATATTTAGATACGCCGACACTACCCCCTTGATTTGAAAGGAAGGAAATCATATATTATTGATTATTGGAACTCAAAATTTTATTGAATCTATTCAACATTTCTTTGAAATCTTCAACTTCAAAACTTCAGGTTTTGGAGAAATGATGTTGCTTCAGTTTTGATTCGAGAACATCAATATTGGGGAATTTTGATGTCAGAGCAATTTGGTTACAGTCTTCAGCGCCCAATCGATTTCTCTGCTTTGTTTTTATGTTCGTTAGAGTGAAAAATCCTTGTTCGCAAAGGTAGGTTGTTGCAAAAGGCATCAACTTTTTGACTGCCTCCTCATGTGCAATTTGGAATGTCTTTGCAGACATCCAAAAATATGACAGATCTGCTTTGTTTTCAAATGCAATACGTGCTTCATTATTGCATCGAAGCTCAAGAAGTGCCTCTGCCAACCCTGGATGCTCTTCTGGTACAACAGCAATTTCACATTTAAAGGGGTCTACAATCCAACTGACAGCATGTGAATCACATTACCCCCAGGAATTTCATTTTTACCCCATTTGGGGTAATTTATCCCTGTTCCCTGACCACTGCATTATATGGATAGGGAGTGACACAAACATATCAAATGGGTAGAATTCATCATTAAATAATTTCAAACATACCAGGCAGTGGGGTGGGTACGGGGACACAGGAGAATCTGACAAAAACCGCAATCACGCAAAATAAAAAAAAATTTCAGTAACTTATTGGTTTTGGGCAGAGTTCTTTAACTTTTTGCTGCAAGTTACTGCCATGATGGTGCAGTATGTAAAAAGATGTATGTTACATCTTAAATATCTACAGCAAGCAACACAAGTCCATTAGTATTCTTAGTGACTGAATATAGAGCGTTCATCTGAGCCGCTACAAAGTAAGACTACCTTTCTCGGTTGTAATATGTTGGGGTTTTAGACAAGGTGCAAGTTTGTGCTGACACAGAGCATCCACCTACAGACAGCCTGTTTTGCCCTTGCTCGGTCTCATCAGTGCAGGATAAGTTGTTTTGGTCAGCATGTGAAGTGCCATTGAGACTACCATACTAAAATGATAAGCAAACAAGACACTCCATAAGGGGGAAGAGGCAGAGTAACACAATTTGCATTGTTAGACTGGCAGCACTTTTAGGCAATACCCCACCCACCGCGTCTTTAAGAGCACAACATTGGCTTGGGCTGATCAGCGCATCCAGCAAAGTACTTGCATACTGTTTTGAGGAGGCCTAGATGTGGAGGCCTAGATGTGAACTAAGACAAATTCACAGTACCCTGGGGCTGTCTGTCCATTAACAGTAGTTCATGTGGGAGTCTGCAGATCGTCTACGTTTCATCTGGAACTCTGCCGTGGCTGTATTAACCACCCATGCTATACGAAGTAATGCTATTAAATAACAAGACTGTGATTCCTCCTAGTAAACTAAGCAGTCAGAACCGGTTATAATTGTATACGTAGTAACCTTTTACCTGTCTGAACCTACATGACAAGTTGCAACACTCTATGACGTACAGTTGATTGAGTCGCCATTTAGTTTAGTTGTGTTTTCTGTAGAGTGCCGAAAAAATGCTAAGTTTAAAAGATGAACGTGTCAATTTGAAATGTCTAGTAAAATTGCCAAAACACCAACATAATGATTTCAAATGCTTACTACGGCCTATGGGAATGACTACCTCTCTCCTGCGTGTGATCGAGTGGCACAAAAGATTTAGCGAGGGATGTCAGAATGTGGAAGATGATGAACACCCTGGACAACCTTGCACTTTAAGAACAGAAGAAAATGTAGGAAAAAAAATCAGCCAGATTGTTCGAAAAGACCGCCGACTCAGTGTTCGAATGATAGCTGAATCCGTGAACATTGACAATGACACCGTATGGAGATTTATGCGTGAGGATCTTAACACGATGAAAGTTTGTGCAAAGTTGGTCCCAAGGGTTCTCACACCAGAGCAAAAAGAACGTCGCAAGGAATGTTGTGTTGACATTCTGCAGCAACTTGACACAGATGCAAACCTGTTTCATAAAGTAATCACTTGAGACCTGGATCTTCCAGTACGATTCTGAAACCAAAAGACAGTCAATGCACTGGAAAACACCGTCATCACCAAGAATGAAAAAAGCTTGTCAAAATTCAAAGCAATGCTCATTGTTTTTTTCCATATCAAGGGTGTAATTTTGGAAGAATGGGTTCCAGAAGGCACAACAGTTAATCAGCATTATTATAAGGAAGTTTTGAAAAAGCTGAGAGAAAGAGTCAGAAAGAAATGGCCGTAACTGTGGAAAAATGGTTTCTGTCTTCACCAGGACAATGCGCCTGCTCACACAGCACTTTCTGTGCAGCAGTTTTTGACCGACAAACACATTACTACACTTGAACATCCTCCATATTCGCCTGATTTAGCACCTTGAGATTTTTATCTTTTCCCAAAAGTTAAATCAGTGCTTGAAAGGACACATTTTGAGCCAGTTGATGCTGTAAAGAAGAAAACAACAGATATACTATAACAAGTGACAGAAAATGATTTGCTCCATGCCTTTGACCTGTGGAAAACAAGACTACAGCGATGCATTAGTGCAAATAGGGTGTATATTGAAGGGGACATACATTAAATTTGGAATACCAATAATTTAAGGTGAGCTATTTAATCAGTCTTGTTATTTAATAGACATACCTTGTATATTTAAGAGACATAATGAGCCTGAGACAACATAGTCATACCATGGGTGGTCATCCCATGGTTAACAATGACCTCAGTTTTATACTTTACCAGCAGGTAACAATGGCGGCTGCAAGCTCCTCCATACGTTACCGGTAACGGACTGACAGTCCTACAGTTCAATGAGTGAACAGGAACCAATTGGTTTAGTTTCAGTACCTCCATTCACTCGAACACATTGCATCAAAATATATTCGGTGACAAAACTATTACAAACTAGACCCAAAGCACATTCTGCAAACTTAAACTCTATTCTATATATAATCGTTTGCTGGATACACCAGTGATCTCCCCAGCAATTATTTCCCGGGTGCTCCACCCGGCTGTTTTTACTTGACAACTGGCTCTTGGAGCCCAACCGAGTCCTACTGTAATAGAATAATCCATTGTTTCTCCTGTTAGAACAGGCACTATGTGAGCACTACAGCCAGCAGTGTGTGTGTTAGACCACTGGCCACCAGTCTGACCAGTCCTGGCAGGTGTGGGCAATAACCTCCAACATTTTTCAATATTATTGCAAAGTATTACAACTGCCCCAACCCGGCTGCTTCTTAATGCCACCCGGCTGGCAATTTTTTTCTGGGGAGAACACTGTACGCTCTTCAGCAGAATGTGTCTAGCACTTATACTTGAAGATCTAAAGCGATCTTACTGGCTGACTGATTGGCAATGTGTATGGGCACTTCAATCTTCCATTGGGTTGGGTACAGTATACTGGCGCTTGGACTACCGACACCCACTATAGCGACAAAAAAACCACGATGACAAATAACGTCATCACTTAAATGTAGACTTACTTTAACCCAGACAGTGGAGATTTCCGAAAACACTGCTAACTAAATGGTGCAAATTCCGAAGATACTGGATGCCGGCGCTTGAATTTGACGTCATGCAGGTGACAGACGTTCAAATGCGTACGTTTAAAGATGCAATAATACCAGACGCAGCCTAACCCTAACCCTTACATGCCGCTTTCAATTGTGATGTCAGTCGATTGCCTGACATCAAATTCTAGCGCCAGCATCTTCGGAATTAGCATCAGTCGCATAGCAGTGTTTTCGGAAATGTGCGCTGTCTGTGTTAAGGTAATTCTACATCTAATTGATGTCGTTATTACAGTCGTTGTGTTTTTTTTGTGACTATAGTGGGTGTCGTTATTCCAAGAGCCAGAATACCGATTGCCACCCCTTGCGTTGTCCAATTGCACCAATCTATTTATTCAGGCACCTTTTTGAAGTTAAATCGAAGGAAAGAGCGTGAGCTGCACTTCCGAATCAAACAATGAGCCCACACATGAGAAAATGAGAAACATTATGGGAAACGTACAAATTATACAGTGATTGGTCAATATCTCCCCATTTTATCATCATCAGTACAGAGTACTCACTCACATCAGTCCCTGCCCCATTGGGGCTTACAGCCTAAATTCCCTAACACACACACACACACAGACACACACAGACACACACACACAGACAGACAGACTAGGGTCAATTTGTTAGCAGTCAATTAACCTCAGGGGCGGATCTAGACTTTATGTTTAGGGGGGGACGATTTTGCATAATCACGCCCCTCCTTTGCTCTGATTGGCTGGCCTGCGTTAACCCCACCTTCCGCCCGCGATTGGCCCCGCCCCCTCCCGTTGTGGTCGCCGGCTGGGACCACTCTTATTGGCTGGCCCACATTTAGCCCCGCCCCCCGCTCGCGCTTAGCCCCGCCCGTTTTAATCGGCGGCTGGGACCTAGCTTTTTGCTGCTGGGGGGGGCGAATGCCCCGATCGCCGCCCCCTGGATCCGCCACTGATTAAACTACCAGTATGTTTTTGGAGTGTGGGAGGAAACCGGAGCACCCGGAGGAAACCCACGCAAACACGGGGAGAACATACAAAATCCTCACAGATAAGGCCATGGTCGGGAATTGAACTCATGACCCCAGTACTGTAAGGCAGAAGTGCTAACCACTAAGCCATGCTGCCCAAAAACACTGCTTACTGTGGGAAGATGCAGAAAACGATTGTCCCAACATTACGGACTAGTACACGCCTGTCCGCTTATTTTGTGCTTTCACAGGTTAATATTAGTTAGCGTTCTGTGAAATCATGAGCTACATGAGGACATCACAAAATTAATTAAAATTACTTTAAAATCAAAATAATGGAAAAGTATAGACTGTCTTGTTAAGTTTACCCAATACCTTAATACGTGGTTATCAGCAATCCAACAGTGTCGAGTCCAGTTTATTTTACATTACACATACGGCTGATAAGTTCAAACACCGGGCAGAGAGAGCATTGTTACATAACAACTTCACAGTGTACAACGGAGAGGGGGAACATGTTCCAAAAAATCCAAATCAAGTTGTTTGAGTGCCAAACTGAAGTATTCATTGCAGTAATAATGTTCTGCACAAAATAAAGAAATTAAAAAAAAAAAAAGTCTTGCAATTCAAATTCTCAAACAAGAACACTTTTCAGTAGACGACTACACCAGGTCTTTAAAATGACTATTAATCACTAAACTTTACCTGCTTTGTCCAAAAAGGTGACTAGTGTTCACGCAGAATATTTAAATACATTTTTGACCAGGTTCCGACTCTACTAATAACACAAAACCCCCATTTTCTGGAAAGTCATTGCAGCCCAGCCAAAAAATAAAATGCATTTATTATGTGTTAATGAGGCCTATGAATTTTGTTATGGACCTGTATATATATATATATATATATATATATATATATATATATATATTACTAAAATAGAAGCATGTCTAAAAAAATATGTCATATACATCAGGAACGACTGTTGTAATTGGCAGTTATACAGCTCGATGTAAAACCACTGCCGCCATACATCAGCTTGTACAATAGATATACAGAATATTTTAGTTTAACTGTTGATTGAAAGTGAAATGTTTTAATCTAGCAGTTACTTTGGAGCACAACGGGGGAAATTTATGAAAACTAATTTACTCGTGAGAAAAAAGTGCTGCATCTCATAGTAACGGATGAATCAATGGCCAATTCATTTTTGTATTGCAGAGTAGAAAAAGCAAACATCTGATTGGTTGCAGCAAACATAACTCTCATCAGCTTGGCCAGTCATTGCGAACTTTGTGTTGTTTAATACAAGGAACTGTTGGCATTGAGATGAACTGCTCGGGCCTGGGTACACAAGTATGTGATTTTCCCATTGAACTGTGTGTTCAATGGAAGTGAGTCATTGAAATAAATGATCCTTGAGAAGATGAACAAAACCAAAAAACAAACATACGCAACAGAAAATGGAGCAAATACACTATTTGTGGTACTAAATATGAATTATTTCTTAGGGAGCAGTATCCCACTGTAGGGAAATTGCAAGTGTCTGAAATATCCCATAGTGCCAGGCTCGCTCAAGTGTCAATTAAGACCACCAGTGACAATGCCACCTAATATATGCCCCTACCCCTCGCTCCCCTGAACTATTATATCATACTACCAGGATTTAACAGTGCATAGGGAGAAAGAGGAGGACGTAAAGGTTAAAGGCTTTTGATTATAAGGCAGTGTTGGCTAACCTGCCACACTCCAGGTGTTGTGAAACTACAAGTTCCAGCACAGCCTTCCAGCAATAAGCTGCTATATATTGGCAAAGCATGCTGGGACTTGTAGTTTCACAACACCTGGAGTGTCACAGGTTAGTCAACACTGTTATAAGGCATTCCGACCATGCTTCCCTCTTCTGCACCACAATAAAGCTATTAATGACAGTTTCTACTCCAGTGCTGCTGTCCGGAGCAATGAGACCAGTTCCGGGTCTTTAACACTATCAGGGCCAACATTTTAGAGCGCTAATATTACAGTTCCTGCCACTTGCTTGATCCGATCTAGCGGGAGAATTCTTGTCAATGGAACTGGAGGAGGTCCTTTGACTGCATCTATTGACCAGCTGCATATGACCCCCCCAGTGTTCCAGTCATGTAGCCTGACCTTGACTGGTCCTAATTAAATAGCCCATTTTTGTGCATGACTACATCATGACTTGTGTGGGCACAACTGACTCCACCCCAATGCGTCGTTCTGCTGTTAATCTGTATTTTTGCACAATTCTTTAGAAGGCCTAACCAATGCCATCTTGGATGTGTGCATGGCTCCCCTCTCTGCCAACCTGTCCAGTGGCTTACTTGAAAAAAAAGCCATTTGTCATAATTGAGAGTGACGCAAGAGAATGTCAGCTCATGGAGCCAGTGAATAAGGCCAAACAGAAAACATGCCTTGAAAATGTAACTCTCATAAAACCGAAAATGCCCTTTTTTTAGGTGGAAAATGATAAGGCAGAATATTACTTACTTGTGTTGCAGAGAATTACACCATTGGGCAGGTTCCCTGACATCACTGATATTGTGGTTAATTTCATGTGATTTTATTAAACTTTACTTGGTTTTACTTATTTAGGGGTTGTTTGCCTTTCCTGTATGACAAATGCTTGATATACAATGACCTTCAATTAACTAAACGTTATTAAGGTCCACTAAAGAGCATTAAGTTTGGAGCCAGGGGTTTAAAAACCTTTGGCTCTTGTGACAAACGCTTTTCTGTGGAAGTCAGCATGACACTTACAAACACATGTAAACAGCGGTGCTTAGAGAATACAAATTATACTGGGGGAGTTTATTGCTACAATACATCTAGGAAGTTCCTGCAGCCAGATATTGGATTACTATATGGGACAATATGCCTACTTCAGCATTCATGTGAGCTATCCACTTATTATGTCATAATAATGGTCTACATTTCTTACAATAAACTCACCCGAAAATGTGGAAGGTTTTGTTTTATTCGTTATAAAAAAAAAAAAAAAGAGAGACCATTTCTACCAGAAGGCAAGTAAGGGCTTAATTGTGTCAGAGGGCTTAAACGGTTATCCTCCGAGACAGGCACTTGTTTTCCCTCATTATGTTTTTCATTTTTGAAGGTGGAGTATAAATGAACAAGTACCACATATAAGGCTGGGTACACCCTACAGTGTTTTCAGCAGATTATCAGGCCAATCAAACGATATACGACTGTTCAACCCCATAACGCATCAGTGTGTACACTCCAACGATGAGCGATTATCTTTCCAAAGCACATCGTATCGTTTCATTTGATTGTTAAACTGGACTAAAAACCTTGTTCAGCGATGGAACGATGTTGTTCCAATCCTGCAGTGTGTATGCACCAACGTCCAACAGTGTCCATAGATCTCTATGGAGTGTGCAGAGTAACGATCTTTTGAGCCAATGGTTATGACAGATGAAGAGCACAGATCTGACGGTAAATCGTGTTTAGTATGTACACATCATCATCACCATTTATTTATATAACGCCACTAATTCTACAGTGCTGTACAGGAAACTCATGCACATCAGTCCCTGCCCCCATTGGGGCAGCATAGTGGCCTACTGGTCAGCACTTCTGCCTCACAGCACTGGGGTCATGAGTTTGATTCCCGACCATGGCCTTATCTGTGTGGACTTTGTATGTTCTCCCCGTGTTTGTGTGGGTTTCCTGCGGGTGCTCCGGTTACCTCCCACATTCCAAAAACATACTAGTAGGCTAAATGGCTGCTATCAATATTGACCCTAGTTTCTCTCTCTCTTAGATTGTAAGCCCCAATGGAGCAGGGACTGATGTGAATGAGTTCTCTGTACAGCGCTGTGGAATTAGTGGCGCTATATAAATAGCTGATGATGATTGGAGCTTACAGTCTAAATTCCCTAACATACAGACAGACAGACTAGGGTCAATTTGATAGCAGCCAATTAATCTACCAGTATGTTTTTGGAGTGTGGGAGGAAACCGGAGCACCCAGAGGAAACCCACACAAACACGGGGAGAACATTCAAACTCCACTCAGATAAGGCCATGGTCAAGAATTGAACTCATGACCCCAGTACTGTGTGGCAGAAGTGCTAACCACTGAGCCACCGTGCTGCCATGCTGATTGGGACGCTTTCCTTCTGTCGCTGGTAAAATCGTTAAAGATGCAACATCGGGAGAAATTTTCTGTATCGTTTACCCAGCCTAAATTGTATGAATTACTAGAAGCCAAAATCCAAACTAGAGACGACTGGCTACATCACTGATTGATTGATCCCTATATTGAACCCAAGTACTACACTATGGCCTGTCTACTTTCTTTGTTGTTTTTATGACATCCAACCGGGAGGTTGACACCATTTACGTGCAAGACCTGAAGTCTTTTTTTTTTACACTTGAACAGTATTGGAGCGCATAGCGCCTCCCCTTTACTGCAGCAGAAATTTTGGTGCGAGACCGACCTAAAAACTGTGGGGTGCGGAGGTTGATGCAACACATTTAGGTAATATTTTACATTTATCTTGCCGATTTCCATCTAAAACTTTCTGAGTGGAATCATGGGATATATTTCTTTGGGGAATTTGTTTAGCGGTTTTGATGTGTAAATGTGAAAGTGTGTGTATGTAATTAAAGATAGCGTGGCACTCCAAAAATTTATTGCGGTGGGGGAAAAAAATAATAAACAAAAACAACATTTTGATCCCATCAGGAATATGCATTTATTTTATTAATCCCATTGCCACCCACTGAAAGTTTTTGTTAGGAGATAGTGGACAATTAACAGAAGAGAGAATAAATGGGGTGCTCCTGAGGCACGTTGACAAATACAACACCAAACAACCACTTTCCTGGATATGTGCTAATGTATGGAGACGAACATAGTCTGGTGCAAGTAGAAGAGAACTCAATTGCCAACCTGTTCCTGTTTCTAACATGAAACTGCAGTCACATGGGGTGTCCAATTCTTGGCTCAGCTTATTTTACTTCCCCTTGGACTGCAAAATGACAACTCTCCACTTCACCCATATAGTACATAAACAAGCTTTTGGACTGTAGCTCAAGATCCAAAGCAAAACTAAAGATCTTCCTTGTGCTTCACAATCTGCCGGCGGAGATCCGTGACCTGTTAAAACAGTGCATTTGATTCATCGATTTTAGTGATCTGTGGACGGTGACCCATTACCTATAAAGACCTGCAGCCAAGTGACGGCTGCAAATTCAGAAGGGATCAATGTATTATGAGTGACACACATATGCAGAGCACCAATGTCTACACCAACTTACCTACCGGTATAAAGTGCAGAAAGTCACATTTAGGGTTTCCGTGTCAGCCATGTCAAACTGGGCCTGTATTCTACACTACTTATAAATTCATATACATGACGCAAAATGAATGCTGACAGAATGTTCATACACCCAGTGAAGCTATAAGGCCTATGTATTACATATGTTTCTACATTCACATGACCTGGTAACCCTAACTTTGTTATTTTCCATTTATCTAGAAGCTATATGTGCATGACAGTAACAGTATTTTAATGCTATACACAGTATAATGACATATGCAAATAGACAATTGCATAACATGTAATAGTATCCCTGACCTCCAGGACAGTGTTGTGGAAAGTTTATTGCATTGCTGCTGACTGACAGGTAAGCAACATGGGGTGCAGCTGTGGAACTACAAGTCCCAGCATGTGTCTGCATTCCCCCTAGGCCATGTACTGGTGCAGTATACACACATATTTATGATACAAGCAGCAGAGCTGAGTCTTCCCGGCTTCCTTACTCCCCCTCCCTCCTGTCAGCTGCCTCCCTCTCCCCAGCGGGTCTCACCAGGTACAGCGGTGCGTAGATCTTCAGGGACTCCTCCATGGCGCTCTGTGTGATCTGCAGGTAGGAGGTGAGGCAGGACGGGTGCCAGGTGTGCCCGATCTCATAGCAGTTGTGCGGGATGGACTTGCTGAGGGCCGCCATGTTGGAGGAGAGGGCGGTGTGAGGAGGAGGAGAAGGGGGGGAGGAGGGTAAAGGTCTCCCCCGCTGGGAGCGCGGCTCTGGGGTTACTCCCGTACACAGCCCGGCTGGAGGTGGGGACCCGGGGGCGCGCACGGCGCGGAGGACGTGCAGCGCGTGCACGCGGCTCAGACTGACAGACTGACTGGTAGGAGGAGATCTCACTACATCATAATACATGTACCTGTGTATACTGCTCAATATGTACCTCTATATACAGTCATAATACATGTACCTGTGTATACAGCTCAGTATGTACCTCTATATACAGTCATAATACATGTACCTGTGTATACAGAGCAATATGTAACTCTATATACAGTCATAATACATGTACCTGTGTATACTGCTCAGTATGTACCTCTGTATACAGTCATAATACATGTACCTGTGTATACAGCTCAGTATGTACCTCTATATACAGTCATAATACATGTACCTGTGTATACAGAGCAATATGTAACTCTATATACAGTCATAATACATGTACCTGTGTATACTGCTCAGTATGTACCTCTGTATACAGTCATAATACATGTACCTGTGTATACTGCTCAGTATGTACCTCTATATACAGTCATAATACATGTACCTGTGTATACAGAGCAATATGTACCTCTATATACAGTCATAATACATGTACCTGTGTATACTGCTCAGTATGTACCTCTGTATACAGTCATAATACATGTACCTGTGTATACTGCTCAGTATGTACCTCTATATACAGTCATAATACATGTACCTGTGTATACAGAGCAATATGTACCTCTATATACAGTCATAATACATGTACCTGTATATTATACAGTCATAATACATGTACCTCTATGTACACATCCTAATCTCTAATATATATAAGCCTAGCGGTGTGTGTTAGTGTGTGTGTGGAAAAAACTATTTTCTCAGAAAGGACTCATCCAATTGACCTGAAATTTGGTATACTGACATTATTTGACAAAAAAATTATAATAGTGAAGTCAGTTAACTTCCATCATCCCTCCTTCCCCCCGTGGGAGGGGTAGTAAAGGCTAAATTTACAAGTTGAGGGCTCAAACTCTTGACCGTGTGGGTATTTATTTACCAGAGCCTGTGTTTGGTCATGGACAATTGTATGTCGCATTTTCACGAGTACGGAGAAGCAGTGATGAATACTGCCCTTCAAGGAAGACTGATTGAGCAAAGCGATAAGGTGTTTAGCAGAAACGTTGTGTATCGAGAGGTTTTAGAACAGTAAGACGATGGAGATTAAGGATGTGGCGATGAAGATGAAGGATGGGGTGATGGAGAAGAATGATGAGGTGGTGACATGTGGACAAAACCACGTTAAAAAAGGGCGCTTACGTCGGGAAGTAACGCTCTTCCCCTGAGGAGGCCTGGCCTAGCCCCAAATGCATGACAAGAACCTTTTTAACACCTTAAGTAGCTTGATTTGACTAGAATGCATGAGTATCATGCACGGGTTAACTTGTATATATATATAGCCCTATATGAATCCCCATATACAAATCCTAATATGTACCTCTATACACAACCTAATATGTATATATATAGCCCAGCACAGTGGCCTAATGGTTAGCTCTTCTGCCTCACAACACTGGGGTAATGAGTTCGATTCCTGACCATGGCCTTAACTGTGTGGAGTTTGTATGTTCTCCCTGTGTTTGCGTGGGTTTCCTCCGGGTGCTCCGGTTTCCTCCCACACTCCAAAAACATACTGGTAGGTTAATTGGCTGCCATCAAAATTGACCCTTCTGTCTCTCCCTCTCTGTCTGTCGGTCTGTCTGTGTGTGTAAATGTGTGTCTATATTAGGGAATGTAGACGGTAAGCCCCAATGGGGCATGGACTGATGTGAATGAGTTCTCTGTACAGTGCTGCGGAATTAGTGCCGCTATATGAATAAATGATGATGATGATATGTACCTGTATATACAGTCATAATATATATGCACCTCTATATACTCATCCTAATATGTACCTCTACATACAACCCAATGTGTACCTCTATATATACAGCCCAATATTATTCTTACTGTCAAATACATATCTCTCTCATATACAGCCCAATAGGTGTCTTTTGTGTCCCTCTGAGCCTTCATCGGTTGTCATTTGTGGAATAACACGTTCTGGGACCTTGGGCTGCACCCATTTGTCTGTTTCCGCTGCATTTCAAAAGTACATAATGCCACGCACCTTCTTTCTACCGCTCCCCAGACTAAACCTGCCCCCCCTCTTACAAGTCTCTTCTAGAGAGAGGGTATAAAACTGAAGGTAACCACAGGCGTCCTAGGACGGCCCGGTCACGACCGTTTCGCCCTAAGTTAAGAGGCGGCCTTGCTGCCCCTGACCTTGAACTATACCAACAAGCCGCGAGGCTTGATCAGTTAAGGAATGGGCAGCTTCCCATCCTCGCAAACCATGGGTTTCTATTGAAGTCCACGCAGTTTCCCCACTCCCGATAGAAGATCAGTTTTGGTTGAAAGGGAGGTCTACCGGCCACAGTAGCCATTTTGCCTAGCGTCAAAGACACATTGGCTAGTAGGGATAAGTTGGTGAGGGCGGTTTCTTCACTCCTCCCATCTCTCCCTTTTCTCTCTTTCACGTTTTCTGGACCTGTCCCAAAATGAAACCTTTATGGAACGATGTGTTTGGCCTCATCCAGCAAGTAACTTTATTAGTTATCGCATCACAGCCAACCCTGGCTCTTCTCCAATTATACCCGCCTGACTTCCCGGATCACCACCGGTAAGTCGCAGGTCATATATTAAATGCCGCTAGGGCGGCTGTCGCTCAGCACTGGAAGGACCCAGCTCCCCCCTCCTCTCTCCAAAATTATAGCAAAGACCCAGCATAGTTATATAATGGAAACTATTGGCTTCAACTATTCTACTTCAGCATCTTCTCCTCTGATGAAGTGGTTCACCTGGTCTGCCTATTATATTACTCATCTGGCTATGACCTTGCCCCAATGTCACACTAGGACGCCTGTTTCCTCGTTCTGACCTACCAAAACCAGGCTCCTCAATTTACTTCATTTGACTCCATTTCCGGGGTAACTCCCGGTGACTTCTCCTCCCCTGTAGGCTCCTCTTGTTGTTGTCTTTTTGGTTTCCTGTATATTTAGGTTTAATACCTGATCAGTTTACCTGTCATTTGAAACTTCATTGTTTGCATTTATGCTTTTTTTTTTTTTTTTCTGGAAAATTTAATAAAACATATTTGGAGTTGAAACCTTGGTGGTTAGTTTGACACACTTGTGGTTCCTGTATATTGTTTCCCCACCATTGAGAGATAGAAGTGCTTCCCAATTGATAGATCAAATCTGTGTTGAAATCCTCAAAGATGGTTTATTTTGTATCCTGCTGTTCCAGTTCCGTATTGCTCGGATCCAACACCTCACTAGTGTAGTCACAATATTCAGTGGTGTGGAGAGCGCTGGAATAGAGGTGGAAGCCTCCAGTAGATGCAGGATAGGAAACATTACATAAATAAGTAGTGTAATTTCATACATCTGATTTAGACGCACAGACGACTTACAACTTACCTGGATTATATATAATATAATTTATAAATCGTATTACAAGTCACCTGTAGGTACCTGACTGAGTGCAGATCTCCTGCAGGGGTCAATTTTTCTAAAGAAATAAGCCCGTCCAATATGAAAGGCATATTGTACAAGTCACAAATTTATAGAAGCCAAATTCAAGAAAGATCTTTTACCTCTTGCTTGATTTGGTCATATTCTTTCTTCTCCATTAGATATTACCGTAATGACATACTTGCCAACTCTCCCGGAATGTCCGGGAGACTCCCGAAATTCGGGTCAGTCTCACGGACTCCCAGGAGAGCCGGCAAGTCTCCCACAATTGCGGGGCTAAAATGACGCGATTTGCGGTGAATCACGTCATTTTGGCCCCGCCCCTACGGCAAAACAGCATATTTGTTGCGGGGCTGGGGCCAAAATGGCGCATTTGACCGTGCCCTCCCACCCTCTAGACACGCCCCTCTCCCGGATACAACTTGCCAAAAGTAGGTAAGTATGCGTAATGATAATCGGCAATGAACATATTATAGGGAATCTAACCCTATATTTTGTATTTTACCTTTTTAATTGTCTAATATTAATTATGTAGGAATGCAGAGATAGAATATTTTTAATATGAGACTTAGCCTAGTTTATATCATTCAGCCTTTGTATACCTCTCAAGGAACCCTGCTGTCAATCTAATTGAATTGTGATAATTATCTCACTACAGTAGCTTGGGGGTGTGGCCAATAGCAGTGGGCATTTGTGACACAGTTGAGGGTGGGGTATAACATCATTTGGGGAGTGGGGGGATGCCGCATCCAGAGAAGTCAGGAAATATGACAGAGAGCAGATAAAAAAGACGGTTTTATAAGAGTATATTTATCAAACATTCTAAAAAGGGAAAGTAGAGGTGTTGTCCATAGCAACCAATCAGATTCTAGCTATAATTTTCTCTAATAAACTATATAAATGATAGCTAGAATCTCATTGGTTGCTATGGACAACACCTCCACTTTTCCTGTTTAGAATGTTTGATAACTATATACCCCATTCATAGCCTGCATGGAGGAATAACAAAAAGCTCTTTGCATGTGTAATTCCCCTGCACTGGGCACAATTAAACATAGAATATTTTTAATGTTAGTGTCCTTTTAAGATGTTTGAATGAGTATGCGTCATTGTTGATGTAGTCTATGCAGGTTAAAGCTTTCTGCAATCAGCCATTCTAAAAGGCTCTCTGCAGTGTTGGCTTACTGACAGGAGGTCTGTCACACACATAAGTGTTCAGGATACAGAACAAATAACCATATCAGCCATTACCCCGTGTGGTCATCCAAGCAACTCCTATGAAATGAAATATCTTCAAATTTTGGAAAAATAATCGCCCCAAATTATTTTCGCTGTGCCATCATTGTACCCGAATCATTGAATTTACACATAACGTTTATTTTGCATAAAATATGTTTATTACTGTTTAATATTTATTAAAAAAGCAGCTAAATAAAACCATAGTAAAGTGTACAAGAAATAAAGTGCAATTGTACTACTCATGTTGTCCTTATTAGGTTTTCAATCATTTATCATATATTCTTTAGAGATTTTTGAAGATTAACCCTATATATTATATTTGCTTATGAGCAGTGAAGAGTTGTAATGGTGCTTATACATTTCCACAGTTTTATTGTAGGGTGATGGGGAAGGAATGGCCACCTGTGCAATATTTAATAATCATCTATTACCCAACTGTAATGATGGAAAGTCTAATGCTAATTAACTGTAGCGGGAGATGTTTCTAACCAATAAATTAGAGCAATATTTGCCTTTTTCCTCCTTTTTATTTCTTGTTGCTCTATCTCAATGTACAAAGTTAATGGAGAGTTATTAAAAAAATGCTAAGGACTGTAATAGCTGCCAGAGGCCGAGATCCAAGATGGATCACTATTTATTAAATTGCTATTGTGGCTTTTGTTACTTCACACATCCACTTAGCACAGTACACAAAAATCCCCACCATCTACATCTGGCTAGACATAACTTCCCTGTCTGCAAGCCGGCCACTTACTGGCATCAGTGGTATCACCCACACATACAGACAGTGTTTTTATCGTCCACTCCAAGCACTACACCAAATCACAGCAAACCAATCACACCCATGTGGAACACCTGTGTGTGTATGTGCTCAAAGAGGAACCTAGGGAAAACTTAACCCTGTCTGCAGCCTAACTGTGTTCCTACCTGTTCCCTTATATGGGAGCTGTGGCAAATATCCCTCTTAGCCACAATATATATATATATATATATATATATACATATATACAAGTTAACCCGTGCATGATACTCATGCATTCTAGTCAAATCAAGCTACTTAGGGTGTTAAAAAGGTTCTTGTCATGCATTTGGGCCATAGCCCAGGCCTCAACCACCAACCACTCCCCACTGTCACCCCCGGCAACCACCAACCACTCCCAACTGTCACTTCTCCTTCAAGAAATATATATATATTTTTTTAAAATCTTTATTAACACTTTTAACAATTAACAAATTAAATTAACAAATTAAAAATATCTTAGTATACCAAATTTCAGCCCTTTCTGAATTTTTTTTCCCCACACTAAGAATTTAGTAGGCCAGTGTATAACTCCGCCCAGCAGGTGGCGCTGCAGCTTGGTTTTATTTTTTCCACATACACACACACTCACAGACAGACTAACACACGCCACTAGACATTTATATATTAGATATATATATATATATATCTCAATATAGCTGTGAGTCTCAGCCACTAAACCCGATCCCGCTGTCATTCTGTTTCTGGCCTCCAGAGCTGTAACTAAATATTTTAGCGCCTGGGGTGAGAAACAAAAATTCCGCACCCCTCGCTCTCGATTTTAACCAAATCAACCTAAAATATTCATAAAGTGCGCCCCCCTTCAGCGTTGCGGCCTGGGCAGTCGCCCTTATGGCCAGGCCCGGCGCTCCCATTAGGCATCCTTAGGCAGTTGCCTAGAGCGCCGGGACCTGCAGGGCGCCGCTGACCAGATTTTCTAACAGTGTGAATAAAGTTCTTCCCGACGCCCCCCTCCCCTCCCAGCATGCATCGCTCCACCTCCTGTGTGAAGAAGGTGAGGAGCAGATAAAGAAAAAAAAGGGAAATAAAATCTAATTATTTATTTTAGTGTGTTCGGGGGGCGGCGGAATTTTGCATAGGGCGCCGAGAACCCTAGCACCGGCCCTGCTTATCGCACAGCCCCAGTTACTACCCTGCTGGCCTCTGCCTGAGTACTAACCTGGTCTCAAAGCACTTTTTCCACCAAAACCTAGTGTTGTCACCCTGCACCCGCTTCCTATCTGGCGCTAACAAAAGTGATGTCCACATAACTAATCAGTACCCCTTTTTATTAATTTATGGCTTACTGTTGTCTCTCTTTTATACTCTGTGTACACAAATAAGAATTTCAGCCTGGAACTTGGATGTTGTTAGAATTTTTAAGTGTGAGAAAGGGATGGGGTTGAATACTTTTTCAAGTCGCCAAACTTAATATTTATTGAAGATGTATTTAAAATACAAAAAAGACAACTTTATGAAAACATTTTAATGACGGCAGTTGCGGCGCATGAATGTCCAGACTCATTATGGTCCTTCATACGCTCAGATGCACCTGCTCAGCAGAGAAGTGCCCCCGGGATTTATTTTAGAAAGATTTCTAAGTCTCCATTTACACTGATGAACCAAATTAACATATATGTAAATGAGCCCGTCTTGCCTTCAAGCTGCAGCATTTTATCATGCACAAACCACACTGTTGTGTATTTGCTCACAGCAACGTCTTGCCAAGAGTACGTCCATGTTGCTTAGATACCAGTAAAAGAAAATGACTGGAAATTATCGTTTTATTTTTTTTGTATTGGAAGAAGAATCACAAAGAGGCATCTTATTAACCTTCGCTGCCAGACAATCTGGACCACATAGTTATTCAAATGGCACCCCGGTTGAACTCTTTGACAGTGATGGGGTCAGTCCTACCCTGCAGAATAGAAACCAGCATGCATTGCTTTACAGTTGCTTAGCAAGACGTTCTGGCAAGGAATAAATTGCTGCTAATCTGTTGCTCTTTGCTCTTTTCTGTGCTCGTGATTCAAAGTGTTTTCTCATGCTGGGCTGGCGAAGATCTCTGCCCGTCGCTGTCATCTGGAAAAGTTAAACTGGCAGAAGACTGTACAAGTGATTATGGTCATACTTGAATATTAACAACTTGGGAATTTTGTGCTGTACCACTTAGGACAAAATCCTAACACTAAATAAATAAATGATGTTCGTTTCCTAATACAATTTTGCTAACTATGCTTATTACATGGCATTGGCTCTGATCATGTGACTGAGGTCAGTGTCAGCGCTTTGCGACTCTGAGATTTTTAAATATGGCCTCCGCCTCGATACCTGGAAGGTGTCTTTTCAATTAAGCCCATAACCTGCTCCTTGGACAACTACATTTACTAACCTGGTGCCTGATTCATTAAGGATCTTAACTTAAGAAACTTGTTATTTCAGTCTCCTGGACAAAACAATGTTACAATACAAGGGGTGCAAATTAGTTTTCTGTTTTGCACATAAGTTAAATACTGACTGTTTTTTCATGTAGCACACAAATACTTAATAGCTTATTTGTACACTGAAATTTAAAGTTGATATTTGTGTGCTACATGAAAAAACAGTCAGTATTTAACTTACCGGTATGTGCAAAACAGAATACTAATTTGCACCCCTTGCATTGTAACATGGTTTTGTCCAGGAGACTTAATAAGAAGTTTCTTAAGTTAAGATCCTTAATGAATCAGGTCCCTGATCTCTTTTTTTTATTTTTTATTATGGATTTTTTTCTTTATTAAGTTTTAAAGACCTCAATAACAACTGTAAAATAAATACAAACAAAGTTGGTAAAACTAATTTACATTGATCAAACATAGTTGATGATGTAAATGAAAGTGATGAAGAAGAAAGAAAGAAGAGAAAAGACAAAGAAAAGATATCTCCAAGGACTCTAGGGGGTATATTTACTAAACTGCGGGTTTGAAAAAGTGGAGATGTTGCCTATAGCAACCAATCAGATTGCAATTATTTATTTAGTACATTCTACAAAATGATATCTAGAATATGATTGGTTGCTGTAGGCAACATCTCCACTTTTTCAAACCCGCAGTTTAGTAAATATACCCCTAGAGCTTATATGAGTGGTCTGTATCAGGGATGGATAGAGATGTGAATTTTTCTGAATCTTGGAATTTGAGCCAGGGGTACTAAGTAGCGCATTATTCTGTGAATTTATCTGTTGTGGAGAGTGTTAATTCGTCCATGATTCTATAAAACTCCAGTCTCTGGGACCAGACCCATATAGACAGGTGTATGATTTCCAGTAAATCGGTATTATTGCTTTGGCTGCTGAAATAAGATATTTCAAAATGGATTTTTTTGAATCTGGATATTGGAATGTTAGTCTTGTTGAGTAGCCAGGAGGCAGAGTTATCAGGCACCTCTTCACCTAAGATTTCGTTAGAAATCTCAATAATCTGAATCCAAAAATGTGGAAGTACTGCACGGGTATCTACCACGGAGATGCTGGTGGAACTTGCATGGATGTTCTCAAAAATAGCTGGTCAGTCTCCCTCCCAAACCAGGTCACCCAGGTCCTGTTCCCAAGCAGTGGTGAACTTGGGCATAAAGCTAAACAAGTTCTCTATAAGAAGTTTATAAATATTAGAGAGTAGGTGTGGGGGGCAGATCGTATTTGTGCACAATATTTAAAATTTCATGGTTGTAACCGTACGTATCAATTCCTGGTCACTAACCTGATCTCTAAGCACTTTTTTCCCACCGAGAGATAGCGATGTCGGCAGTGGTATAGGGCAACAAGCTCTTTATAACTGATGCCCTCTAATCCGCTTAAAAATGATAGGCTCACTATCAGCATGTGGAAAAATGTGGTTGGAAGCTGACCATGATTGGCATTTGTGGCGGCTATTTTAACAGCTGGTTCTCATTTAATTTGTCTACCTTTGTCCAGTTACCCCTTTCGCCACTAGGCAAGATTATCCCAACATTGCAAGTTGCTTTTTGTTAATACACACTCACCGCATACGTCTATGTGCTGCTAAACAGGTTGCATTGTATTACTCTAAGAGGTAGATTTACTAAGGTTTCTGAAAAGGAAAAGTGGAGGTGTTGCCCATAGCAACCAATCAGATTCTAGTTATCATTTTATAGCATGTGCTAAATAAATGATAGCTAGAATCTGATTGGTTGCTAAAGGCAACATCTCCACTTTTTATTTTTAGAAGGTTTGATCAATCTACCCCCTAGTGTAAATGCGTTCGGAAGTGTTATAATGCCATGTAAAACTTACTCAATACACGACATTGCTTTACAAATTAGGATGATCGTTAAAAATAAATCGCAAATTTATTCAACCAAGATCAATTTGTTACCACTATGCAGGACAAGGGAAGGAATAAAAGCTGAAATATGACAATGGGTGACGATTTGTATAACTGTCACCAATAAAACTTGCCCTTTCAGACCCCACTTTGCAAAATGATTTCCATTCATTTTTGTTTGAGCACCTTGTGGATCAGCAGTCAAATTCTCACGCCCTGACCTCAGAGCATAGGTCATTTCCCAGTGCATAACTTTAGATGCATTGCTGTCTATCGATCATTTGTGGCGGGGTTTGGAAACTAGCAGGTTATCGGAATCCCTGTACCCCAGGAATTAGGTGAGAAATTAAATGGTTAAAGAGGGATATCTGGAGGACTGTCATTATAATTAATGTATTTATTCACATTGTCAGTGGGTGTATTTTTCAGCAGCTTGGTGAAGTGCACTATAGTCCCGGTGCGCTCTGGACGCCAGGGCATGCTGGTGCTTTTAGTTCTACAGGTGCCAGCATGCCCTGCTACTTCAAATTATTAAATTTGTTAATTACCCTACACACACCAAACCAGGGGTGAGCTGTGAGTCCTAGGGCCTGATTAATTAAGGCACACAAAACAAATTGCGTTTGATTTTGTTTTTTTAAATGCATGTAAATTTTCATTATCATCATCATCACCATTTATTTATATAGCGCCACAGATTCTGCAGCGCTGTACAGAGAACTCATTCACATCAGTCTCTGACCCATTGGGGCTTACAGTCTAAATTCCCTAACATACACAGACAGAGAGAGAGACTAGGGTAAATTTTGATAGCAGCCAATTAACCTACTAGTATGTCCACGTCCATATTAACAAGGAGCGTATGTGAAGATACGTCTGTTGATGAATACAGGTCTAGGTCCGCTCTGCTCTGACAGACACAATACACTACAGGATATGTCCAATATATATGTGGAATATAAAGTTACAAAGTAATGCACAGAAAAAAAAAATCCACCTATTAATAACATAATATAGTAATTGATGGCAAAGCTAAAAATTACAAAAAAAAAATTCTCCATAAAATATATTTACCAGGATGTTATGAATGTCTACTGCACATAAGATGTATCTTTACAGTTGCTACTGATTGCAAACATATGTTCTAGCTGCATATACAGCATTCACTATCACTCTGCACTTACACCTGCCCTGTAGCTGGAGCTGGTGATACAACTGAAAAACACGTACCTGAGAGAAGCCCAAAGCTTGAATCTGACGTTGCTGAGTATGTTCGAGCTTGGCGCCCTTACTGTACACTGACTACGTGTATACACCCATTCCCCTCCCTCTTCCTCCCATGAAATCGTAGGGTGCATTAAGGGACTTCTGCTTTCCAAGATTAATTGCATGTTGTTGTGTCCACTTTTGTATAGTTTGTTGCTGTGCACGCTCAGAGCCATTTTACGCAAAATATGGCACGTATCGGCATTTACTTTCCTTAATCGGACCACTAGTGTTTTCAGCATGGGGCTGGTTGTATTGCAGCCTAGTGCTGCTACTGGCACTTTCGTTGGGGACCCCACAATTTGATCCACCTAATTTTACTAATACTGGTCTAGTGCTGGCATTTCTTTTTTTTGGGGGGAGGGAGGGGCAGCGGACAATTTTTTAAAATTTAGGAGAAAAATAAGTCTATACAGATGAAAATGATTACTGTTGTCTCTACTGAATGATACCCTTATAGCGTATCTTACGCCAATATCCATAATATGCGCAAATTGCTTATTTTTTTACAGACAATATACGTCTCCGTTTTTTTACAAAAACTCTACATCAGACCCTAAATGAATAACATAATGTCACTCGTAGTTTTTTTTATTTTTCCTTGCGGCATTCCTGCATTGAGTGCCGGTCTCCCAGCAGATTTATATTAAGCATACCTCTGACAGTGGGGGAGAGGGGTGCAGGGGTGTGTTTAATTATTTACATGAACTCCTGACCGCCATTCATGCTTTCTACCGTGTCCTGCGATGCTGCCAGTCGTATCAGGGATAGATAGGAGCAAGGCATGTGGTGATATCACAGAGCAGTGCGATGCTTCCTGGGCAGATAAGGGGGACTGACACTCCCCTCATCTGCTCTTGTTTTCTCTACACAAGGTAAGGGGGAGGGGTGGCCACGGGCTTTCACAACCCCCCTGAAGGGGAGGGACAGCTAGTACCCATCCACTGGTAATTGCTCTCTGTAGACATTCTGCATGGTCTTGAAGTAATTCTTAGACAACTCTTCTGACCGTTGTCAGATGGCCTCACCTGCACCCCCTGCTGAATTGGTGAATACAAAGATTATGGTGTGAATCTTGCTGCCTCTAGGTGTTTGCAGCTCTCTGCTAGTTGTAGAGATGCTTAAAATATTTTTATTTCAATACTGTAATTAGCTAAGTGGTTAGCACTTCTGCCTTACATCAGGTCATGAGTTCGATTCCTGACCATGGCCTTAGCTTTGTGGAGTTTGTATGTTCCCCCCGTGTTTGCGTGGGTTTCCCCCGGGTGCTCTGGTTTCCTCCCACACTCCAAAAACATACTGGTAGATTACTTGGCTGCTATCCTATTGACCCTAGTCTCTCTCGGTCTGTGTCTGTGCATGTTAGGGGATGTAGACTGTAAGCTCCAATGGGGCAGGGACTGATGTGAATGAGTTCTCTGTACAGCGCTTTATAAATAAATAAATGATGATGATGATAGAAAGTATGACCAGCACACAATATAAAACACCAATCTAATCAGTCTTCAGGCACACATTTCAGGAAGGATTTAAGTGCATCATTATCAATTTTATCTACATATATTTATTTAACTCAAACAGCGTAATGGAGGTGTTTCGTTTTATTTAAATATGTTTTTATCGCTACATCTAGATACTCGCTAGGAAACATTTCTTGCGTTTAATGTAGCAACAAGCACTTGCCAGCGGTCGTTATGTGTTATGATAAAGCACCATGCATATTGTGGAAGCAATTCTCATTTTCTCGCTTGCTTTTGTGATTGCTTCATGGGAAATCCCGAGTTCTTCTGGTGCGAGGATACAGTCACACACATGGAACGGTGCAGACAAAGGAAATATTACGCACTTAGGAAAAGGGAGGATTGTAAAAATACACTCCAGCGGGAAAGAATGCCAGGAATCCACCAGGCACCAGATCTGATTGTACATTAGGCTTAATAACGATAAAGTCATTTTTTTTATATTTCAATAACAAACGTAGGTATGCAGCAAATAAATTGTAGGGTATTAAAACATTCAAGTCGACAACTGCAGCTAGATGACAAAGTGGTAAAAAAAAAAATAGTTAATGTTTTATTGCATTTTTCCTTTTTATGTATGTTTGATCAGTGGAAACCTTAAAGTTGGGGTCATTTATGAAACTAAAACATTTACCAAGGCAGCACAATTTTTTCTACATTAGGGCCAATGTTAATCCACAGTGTGGGCAGCATGGTGGCTTAGTGATTAGCACTTCTGCCTTGCAGCACTGGGGTCATGAGTTAAATTCCCGACCATGGCCTTATCTGTGAGGAGTTTGTATGTTCTCCCTGTGTTTGCGTGGGTTTCCTCCGGGTGCTCCGGTTTCCTCCCACACTCCAAAAACATACTGATAGGTTAATTGGCTGCTATCAAATTGACCCTAGTCTATGTCTGTGTGTGTGTGTGTGTGTGTGTGTGTGTGTGTCTGTCTGTCTGTCTGTCTGTCTGTGTGTGTGTGTGTGTGTGTGTGTGTGTGTGTGTGTGTGTTAGGGAATTTAGATTGTAAGCCCCAATGGGGCAGGGACCGATGTGAGTGAGTTCTCTGTACAGCGCTGCGGAATTAGTGGCACTATATAAATAGATGGTGATGATGATGATTTACTAACTGTGATCGGATGGACTTACTTTTCCACCTGGTCTGGGGGGGATCTTACACAGTTTATCTGGGTTTCTGCCACCACCAGGCTCCTTCACCGGCACCTGGAATCGCTCACTTCGGGGTAGCTGGGACTGCTGCTGCAGCGCCTCTTGGCTGTGGGCTGGCTGGTACCTCCTCACTGCTTACTATGGATCAGGACTGCTGGGTAGCGGGCAGAGCGTTGACACAGACACGCTGGGTTCAACACAGGACAGCCGGGGAATGGATTAGAGTGTAAGCTCTTACCTGTTGGTCACAGGATACAGCAGACAATAGGTGTCAGGCAGAATCTTCAAGCAGTGATGTTTATTGCTAAAGGGTCCTTACAACAACCTATCCACAGTAGTTGGAGATACTAGTGATCATACAGTATTACAGATGGTATATGCCACAGCACACAGTTAAAACTATTTTTTTATTAAATGCACTGTAAATATTTAGCTTACAGACCCGGGGCCCAGCCATAGAATATATAGATGCACAGCACGTTTTGTGAACACTTTTGCCTAACTTGCCCATATCAAGGTGGTCGCCCACTGTCCACTTTTGGGAACTTCCTCCCTGCAGACACTTTGCCCGACTGTGGGTCCATTGTGGTTAATTACTACTTATTGCTTTTTCTCCTAAAAAGCTTGAGCCTCATTTATATGTTAAGTATGAAAGAAAGGGGCCATCATGACTGGCTTTGTGACATAAACCACACTTGTGCTCTCCATGTTGTTAGAGATCGTGTCTTCCCAACTTACACATTGGAGTCAAAACCTGTGCTTCTACTAGTGTAGTGTGGTTTTGCAAGGAGCAAGAAGCAACCACCCAGTAACACCCCCCCCCCCCCCCCCCCCCCCCAAAAAAAAAGCACTTTTCATCTCTTGAAGGTGATTTAAATATGTTGTCCTGCAATCCGAAATCAACCAGTTCTTCCAATCTGTAATTGTTGACATCTTGGCACACTAAGCTCAGGGTTTCCCAATAGAAATGGGGTCTATATATAACGCGTAAATTGATGCATGATATCACAAGCGGCTTTTTGCATTGTTGACCCAAATTTTTATACCTTTGTAAATTTTGTGTGATTAATAGTTTTTTTATTATGGCTTAAACAGGATCATGGACTGCACCACAAACCCTGCCTCCTAGACAATATGGAAGGGAATATTAGGCTTCTAGGGGCAGATTCAATTAAGAAAATTTCCGCACAATGTACCTCCGGAACGGGCGTGAGACACCTTGCACGGATATTTTCTGACAGAAGTAACGCTAATAAACCGCGGCCGCGATGTTTTGAGAAACATAGGTTCATTTGCATATGTAAATGTGCACCCAAAACATAGCTAGCTTTAATACCTCGTCCTGCAAAATAAAACCTTGTTTTTGCAGAAAACTCTGTGTCTCAATGCAGATATCACACATTCCCTATGCAACACCTTGTCTGCATTCATCTACCAAAGGTGAGTTGTGTCTTCAGAACCACGGCGCTCAGTTTCTACGGCGGTGGGTGGGGTTTAATGGTGTGAGTGTCCCGCCCATTCCATTAAGCCCCGCCTACGTCCTCTTTGCCTTCACATCTCCCAGAAGTGAGGTAGGAAAAACAGGTTAGTAAGGAGTGCTAACCTGTTTAACTTTAAAACAAATAGAGTAGTGATAGGCATCCTGAAAGACCTCGAGGGGCGGCCCTCAAACCTTCAAAAGGGTCGCACATCACCCTTAATCTCAGTGATAAGGTAAAACAATACATTTAATGAAAGAGAGAGACGCCTATCTGTATTAATATGTCAGGTATTTTAATGTAAGAAAAACAAGTGTTACAAGTAATCATAAATCTGACCTCAGAGTAAGAAGGAGCTGGGGGCTACAGGTGACAGTCCGGAGGGTCGCCCATCACTACATTAGAGAATACTTAGTACATATTTACTTAAATAAGTGGATATTGGTGAGTACATGGTTTCCTGCCTAGAGGTGAAGGTTGGTGCTGCTCAGAGTTTGACTAGATATAAGATACAGAGCCTGATTCATTAAGGAAAGATAAGCCAAAAATTGAGTAAGTTTTCTTACTCAAGTTTTCTGTACAAAACCGTGTTACAATACAAGAGGTACAAATGAGTTTATTATTTTGCACATAAGGAAAATACTGACTGTTTTTTCATCTAACACACAAATACTTGATAGCTTATTTGTACACTGAAATTTAAAGTTGAACTAGGACATGCCCTACCCCAACTATAAATCTGCCAGCACATTTTAAATTTTACCTCCCCCTCCAATGTAACATGGTTTTACCTTACTTACTTTTGCTTAACTTTCCTTAATGAATCAGGCCCAAAGACAGGTGCAACAGAAACAGTTACAATATACAGTTTAGAGAGAGGAATGAGGAAAACAATGTGGGATGATTTAGAATCCGTAGGACTGACTGTTTTATCATGAGCTAATATATTTAGGAATGTTACTGATCTTGTGCAAGGTCTACTTTTGGTATTGTGCCCTTATTTAAATGCAGCATTCTTATTTGCCCTTTAATAGGCATTTTGGACCTAATTCTGCCCACTTCCTAGTGAAGTGGGCAGAATTAGGTCCAAAATGCAGCAATTCTCCGGGAGACTGTCATACGCTCCTGGGAGTCCGGGAGACCCACCCAAAATGCGGGAGTCTCCCGAACATTCTGGGAGAGTCGGCAAGTATGAACTTAGCTTGTAGTCGGTTGCTAATGCCATCTGCAAATGGTGTAAGCAGCTGAAGTCTATGGGCACTGTAACGCAAATACGATGGCTAGAGGGATCTATTCAGACTCCTCCCCCTGTCAAATTATTAGCACATGCGCGGTTAGATCAGCCGGGGGACAGAATGAGAAAGCTGACTCCTTCTCAATGGAATTGTCTTCACCGGAAAACCTTTTATCAGAGGGGCCATAATGGCATGATTAAGGTCAAAAATTGATCTGAAAATGTATCCGTTATCGCTGAGATAACAAATGCTTCTTTACCGGACAAAAATGTTATCCTACATAAATATGCCCCTTTGTCTCTTTATTCCATAGACCAATCTTCACCCTCTCTTCAGTACAGCTTCATCACTATCATGATCAGCTATTTATATAGCGCCACTAGTTCCACAGCGCTGTACAGAGATCTCACATCCGCTTCCTCTTGAGTGTATATATTGTCCACATCCTGACACTTAAAAGAAACTTTATTTCATGAGCAATATCTACTAAACATTGGAATATTTGATTAGACAACAGAGTCAACTAATAAAAACAGTTGTTGTTATTTGGAAATGGATGGTCATTGAATGGAAGTCTGTACATTATTTATACTACTGTATGCACGTTTCTTTATAACTCCATTACAGATATCCCATGAGAGTCATTAAAACTGGGTAAGAGTGACTTTAAGGAGAAATCATTTCTCATTCCTTGAAGGACCGGATCTAATTGTTCTAAATCGAGAGATTATTAGAATAAACTTGTAAGTGAACTCTATGTATGTTTCACTGTCTCACAATTCAGGTTACTGAGACTAATACGAAAATAAATAAGTCAATGCCTGTAATTTAAGGAATGATTTGAGTCAAAAATGAATTTACGTGTATATATTTTTATTGCTCTTTACAGACCTATTATTCTCTTTACATAAGAGAATCTTGAGAGTATAGCACTGAGTCAATGGCAACCAACCAATGTAAACTAAAAGGGCTGTTAAATTTGGTTTCTGCAATCTACCTAACTAAAAGGGGTTCAAACACCGAAGATAGGTAAAAATCCTCCTGTGGTTGTGACTTAGTAAAGTGTAATCGCACAGTCCCCAAATGGGGTGGGTGGATTTGGTTTGGATGGGACATGAGTGGTGCTTGTTGTGTTTCGCTGTAGTGTTCTAAATGTTGGCCCCTCCCCATGGCGGAGCAACGCCCATTGGCGGGCTCTGCTGGTTCTGTAATACAGAACCCGCAAATTCATTTTGCTAACCAAAGATAAATGGCGTTGGAGGAGGGTTGAGCAAGAGCAGCAATCACAAGCTTGTTTGTGACTGAGAGAAATAAAGGAGCCCTAAGAAAGGAGGCTGCATGTAGCAGCCCCGAGCGCTCTGGTTAGGTCTAGGGGCCACCTATTTTATGAGATATTTTGTATAGAGATTATTGATCTCTGCGGCATGATGGACTGACAGTGCAGGCAAGCTCTTTACTGAAGCAGATATCACAGCTATCCCCCTGCACCACACTCTCCCCCTGCACCACACTCTCCCCCTGCACCACACTCTCCCCCTGCACCACACTCTCCCCCTGCACCACACTCTCCCCCTGCAGCACACTCTCCTCCTGCAGCACACTCTCCCCCTGCAGCACACTCTCCCCCTGCAGCACACTCTCCCCCTGCAGCACACTCTCCCCCTGCACCACACTCTCCCCCTGCACCACACTCTCCCCCTGCACCACACTCTCCCCCTGCACCACACTCTCCCCCTGCACCACACTCTCCCCCTGCAGCACACTCTCCCCCTGCAGCACACTCTCCCCCTGCACCACACTGTCCCCCTGCACCACACTGTCCCCCTGCACCACACTGTCCCCCTGCATCACACTCTCCCCCTGCACCACACTCTCCCTCTGCACCACACTCTCCCCCTGCACCACACTCTCCCCCTGCACCACACTCTCCCCCTGCACCACACTCTCCCCCTGCACCACACTCTCCCCCTGCAGCACACTCTCCCCCTGCAGCACACTCTCCCCCTGCAGCACACTCTCCCCCTGCACCACACTCTCCCTCTGCACCACACTCTCCCCCTGCAGCACACTCTCCCCCTGCACCACACTCTCCCTCTGCACCACACTCTCCCCCTGCACCACACTCTCCCCCTGCACCACACTCTCCCCCTGCACCACACTCTCCCCCTGCACCACACTATCTCCCCCTGCACCACACTCTCCCCCTGCACCACTCTGGCCCCCTGCACCACACTCTCCCTCTGCACCACACTGTCCCCCTGCACCACACTGTCCCCCTGCACCACACTCTCCCCCTGCACCACACTCTCCCCCTGCACCACACTCTCCCCCTGCACCACACTCTCCCCCTGCACCACACTCTCCCCCTGCACCACACTCTCCCCCTGCATCACACTGTCCCCCTGCATCACACTGTCCCCCTGCACCACACTCTCCCCCTGCACCACACTGTCCCCCTGCACCACACTGTCCCCCTGCACCACACTATCTCCCTGCACCACACTCTCCCCCTGCACCACACTCTCCCCCTGCACCACACTGTCCCCCTGCACCACACTCTCCCCCTGCACCACACTCTCCCCCTGCACCACACTCTCCCCCTGCACCACACTGTCCCCCTGCACCACACTATCTCCCTGCACCACACTATCTCCCTGCACCACACTCTCCCCCTGCACCACACTGTCCCCCTGCACCACACTCTCCCCCTGCACCACACTCTCCCCCTGCACCACACTCTCCCCCTGCACCACACTGTCCCCCTGCACCACACTCTCCCCCTGCACCACACTGTCCCCCTGCACCACACTGTCCCCCTGCACCACACTGTCCGCCTGCACCACACTGTCCGCCTGCACCACACTGTCCGCCTGCACCACACTCACCCCCTGCACCACACTGTCCTCCTGCACCACACTGTCCCCCTGCACCACACTGTCCCCCTGCACCACACTCTCCCCCTGCACCACACTCTCCCCCTGCACCACACTCTCCCCCTGCACCACACTCTCCCCCTGCACCACACTCTCCCCCTGCAGCACACTCTCCCCCTGCAGCACACTCTCCCCCTGCAGCACACTGTCCCCCTGCAGCACACTCTCCCCCTGCACCACACTCTCCCCCTGCAGCACACTCTCCCCCTGCAGCACACTCTCCCCCTGCACCACACTCTCCCCCTGCACCACACTCTCCCCCTGCACCACACTGTCCCCCTGCACCACACTCACCCCCTGCATCACACCCTCCCCCTGCACCACACCCTCCCCCTGCACCACACCGTCCCCCTGCACCACACCGTCCCCCTGCACCACTTTCTCCCCCTGCACCACACTGTCCCCCTGCACCACACTGTCCCCCTGCACCACACTGTCCCCCTGCACCACTCTGGCCCCCTGCACCACTCTGGCCCCCTGCACCACTCTGGCCCCCTGCACCACACTCTCCCCCTGCATCACACTCTCTCTCTGCACCACACTGTCCCCCTGCAGCACATAGTCCCCCTGCACCACACTGTACCCCTACATTACACTGTGTCAAGTTTGTGGAGTGCGGTGGAAAAATGATTTCTCTATGAAGTACTTTACCACTCCTGTATATTGTCCACTGATCTGTTAGTAGGGGGCTCGTAGACACCATTTTCAGTCATTTACTTCTGTGTTGCATGTTTCTCAGAATGGCATAAGACCAATAAGTCCCTGATTGGCTGTATTTTCTCACCTCGTGTTCAATTATTCACTCCTTATTTAGGCTTTTTGACTTATCCAGACTTGTACTCCTCATTGGAGTTTACCAAACCACTCAATACAGTTTCAGATTTGTTGATCAATTTCACAGATGGAAATCCTGTGTTAGAAGAGAAGGTGTTATCGAAAGATCATATTAATTTTGTATCGTATTAAACTGTAGTAAATAAAGTAATGAACAACAGGTTGAGATAGATTGTTTTGCTTGCAGCTTCTCTTCTTCATTAACGCAGATAATTGCAGCTCTGCTTGAACAAACAATGTATTTCTATGTAGCTATTGAGCGCCCAGAGATGAAGTAACAGCACCAATGATCCAGGCTGTTACTTCGTGTTGGTGCTTTAACCTGAAGCAAACATTGAAAAGTAATATCTTTGTGTATGTAACTAAGAGAACTTTAGAGGATGTTGCACTAACATTGTGCAAACCTTTATATGGAGCTTTGTCTTATCACTGGAATTGCCCAGGTGATAGACTTTGCTCCAGGGTTTTGGTGAGGGTTATGGTGAAACTGTTCATCCTTTTCAGTAAGTCATGAGTGTGAGGTGACATCAGGGGGTAAATGTATCAAATAGCGATTTTGTGCTTTTGATTTTTTAACAAGTTTTGCCTTTAAAGCCTTTGCCGCTTTAAATTTACCATGCAAAGTCACCGGATATCGGCGATTTGCAAAAATTACTATTTGATACATCATTTGACTCTATTATCTGTGACATTTTTCTGTAGTTATTGTTTTGTTTAATATCATGAGCCTAGAAATGCGCACTTTGCGCAACCGAAACGTGTTCGTGCATCCCATTAAATGGAGGTGCGATGCCCCTGAAAAATGTACCAACTCCATCCTTGTATGTCTCCGTGAAATGGAATCTCGTTTTTGCACCATCGGTGAGGCTACTCCGTACTTCCCCCTCTCCAATCAGTCAGTGCCAACTTCTCTTCTGTAAACAACAGCATCTTCCTCCACTAATGTGCGCTATCATGGAAATCTAGGTGCACTTGTTTAAATTGAGGCGCGTGGCACCAACAAAGAGGATTTTGTGCACCGCTTTTCAATCACTTTGAATTTCACGAATGAGGCTGATAGAGTTTAATGCTCTTCCAGCAATACATAGAGGGCCTGAATCATCAAGACACGCATCTGCTGATTTTGTGCGTATCGCAGGCAAACTCACTCTGCACATGCACAGAATCGAGCCACACACAACTAAACAAAGCCGTGTTCTCTGCATCATTGTGCACAACGGACACTTAAAATAGCTCACGATTAGACTATGAGTGAAGGGGGGGTGGAGGAAAGGAGCGTCTGCCCATAGTAAATGTGCAGTAAGGTTGTGCCAAACTTGAGCGCACACAGCCACATCCGAAACAAGCTTTGGGCATCGCAAAGTTACTTGTTTTTCAGCCATATCTCTTGCTCCAGCTACAGGGCTAGTCTTGATCAGTAGTGATGACAGTCGCATATGCATGCTATAACATGTGTTTGCAATCAGGAGCAACTGTAAAAATGTATTTTATGTTCAGTAGACATTACGATCATCCTAATAAATGTATTTAATGAAAAAAAATATATAGAAAAGTTTTGTTTTGTTTTTGACTGTTTTGTCATCAATGCTTATATTATTAACAGGTGACATCAATTATTTTTTTTTTTCCCCCTGTGAATTCTTTTGCAAATGTATTTTCCACATAGGCTAGTGGTTCCCAAACTGTGTGCCTAGGCTCCCTGGGGTGCCTCAGTGATCTCACAGGGGTGCCTCGGCCAGGGCTAGTGGTAAGCAAGGCAGGGGGGGGGGGAACTACTTGGTAATTATTTTGGCTTAGGGGTGCCTTGAAAAAGTTATGGAAACCCTAAGGGTGCCTTGAACTGAAAAAGTTTGGGATCCACTGACATAGGCAATGGACGTATCCTACAGCGTCTTGTGTAGTAGAGCAGGGTATCTTCAGATCCGCTCCTTGTTGAATTCAGGAGTACACAGAGCCGATTTATGTTCATTTTTAAACAAACGCAAGTTGCGTTCAGAATTCATGACTTGATAAATCAGGCCCGGAGAATTTAAAAGTTAGGAAGTCTGAACGTCAGACAGGATGAATGCTTTCAGGTAGAACACAAAACTTATTGTCTCTGTTAGTTTTACTAGACTGTAAGCTCTTCGGGCCAGGGACCAGCTGACTGCTAATACATTTAGGTTTATGTTTCTGTGTTGTATAATATTCCCTGTACTGTGTCCTTGTAAATTTTGTAATGGACTATATACCCAGTATCGCTATACAAATGACCTTATGCATATATACATAAAATGTTCAGCTTGTGAATAATGCAGTGTTTCAGCACAGCATAAAATACATTTACATCGCAACACTTACTGAAACACCAGACACAATCAGTTGCATTGTTGAATTACTTTCGCATGTCTTAATTGTAAAACTATTTCAGGAAACAGCCTTGATTCTCCTCCACCCTGTAGCTCTTTCTGGTACAGACTTGGAATGTTTCTTGTTTACCAAAGCGGATACCATTCACGTGGGGATTTCTATATGTGATCCAGTCGTGCACCAGAGATCTATGTTCAAACTTAAAATAACCAAGAGCTGCAATTATTTGGGTTTTGGGTGAGTTACGAGGTCTCCATGGAACATTTGTCATCGTTATGTTCCAAATTGTTTATTGTAGTCATAGAGGGCAGTCTTTGTTGGGCACACACTGTATATAATCACAATATAAACATCACTCGCAGATTAAGGCAAACTCTAACAAACATTATAAGAAGTATTGTGAGCATAAGGATATATATATTTTTCCAAATATGAAAACAAAATAACAAAAGAGCTGGAGACATCCCAGGGAAGAGACAATTGCACCTTTAATGCAAAATATGATTTATATACCTTTTTAGTTTGTGAGAATGTTGTAACCTTTTGTAGCATTGGATAAAATAACCAGAATTCTACCTATTACACACAGATGATCCAGTTTATTTATTACCAAAGCAAACAAGGAAGGAATCTTTGATTTCCACTGTTGAGTGCTAGAAGTATGTGTGACTAATAACACCTGGTTAATCAAATATCTTATCACCGGGTGGTATATATGCTCTTAAGATTGGATGAATAACATAGTTTCCGGCGTAGCTTAAGAACCACTGATATCACTCATCGCACGATATACTGTATTACGACATTGAGGTAATGTTTCATATTACAAACTAAACACCGAGAAATCAGAAGAATTACGTATAGATATTCACCAAGGCCCAAAGGTTACAGCACTCACAACCTAATGAATGGATTTAAAGCACAATTAGCATAAAGGTTCAATTGTCTCTTCCCCGTCTCTTCTCTAGTTCTTTGTTATTTTCTGTTTGTTTTTCTGTTTGAAAAATATTACTCTTACCCTCACAATCCTTCTTATAATGTAAGAAGGTTTGTCATAATCTGTGAATGATATGTTTATATAGTGGCCCCATGGCCTCTTTTTTCTAAGAATTAGCACCAAGCCCCCCTTAGCACTCTGTAAAATTCTACAGAAATAGATGCCTTTTGAAATATTCGCCGTATAACTTCAGGGCCAAGTTGCAAAATGTTGAAACACCATGGTGGCTTAGCGGCAGGCGCGGGCTGGCAAGATGCAGCCCGGGTGGAGCACTGGCGGCCGCGTCACATGACATGTGATGCGCCCATTTGTGCGCTGAGGCGGGCGCGTCACATGACATTATTACCGGCCGCCGGTAATAATTAGGTTATAGTGGAGCGGGGAGGGGAGGGGGAGCCGGGCGGCCGGCCCTAACAATGGATAAACTGAGCGGCCCGGGGGACCGATGCCCATACAGCAGCAATAGTTGGTCAACTTAAACACTGGCTTCTCCAGTTGAAACACGAAGGGGAAGGTTCAATTCAGCTGAAAGAAAAATGAGCAGAGATTCCTTACCGTAATAGGCGGCAATGCCGGCAGCCGGACTTCACGGTGATGACGGGCGGCGCATCCCGCTGAATTGAACTTGCCCCAAAAATGTGGATTCAGCTGGAACAATATTGCTATTTTGGGTTTACGTCAGTTATTCGCTCACACTTTTCCCCCTGCATCACACTCTTCCCCTGCACCACACTCTCCCCCTGCACCACACTATCTCCCTGCACCACACTATCTCCCTGCACCACACTATCTCCCTGCACCACACTATCTCCCTGCACCACACTATCTCCCTGCACCACACTATCTCCCTGCACTACACTCTGCACCACACTATCTCCCTGCACCACACTCTCTCCCTGCACCACACTCTCTCCCTGCACCACACTCTCCCCCCGCACCACACTCTCCCCCCGCACCACACTCTCCCCCCGCACCACACTCTCCCCCCGCACCACACTATCTCCCTGCACCACACTCTCTTCCTGCATCACACTATCTCCCTGCACTACACTCTGCACCACACTCTCCCCCTGCATCACACTATCCCCCTGCACCACACTCTGCACCACACTCTCCCCCTGCACTACACTCTGCACCACACTCTCCCCCTGCATCACACTCTCCCCCTGCACCACACTCTGCACCACACTATCCCCCTGCATCACACTATCCCCCTGCACCACTTTCTGGAGCTAATATACTTATTTCTGTACTGCAAATGCGTACCAAAATGCATCAGTATCTATATTTAGACTTGCAACCCCTTAAGCCGTGAGAGCTCGAGCATGGACAGGTAAGTGCTGGTTGATTACAGTAAGGGAATGTACACATATGCGTAAGACGCCCACCTGAGATACGACATGGATGCATCTTCAGATACGCTTATTTTGTGGGTACTGAAGCCGGATGTAAATATATGTGATGATGATGATGATGATGATGCCTGAAGCACTACCTAGCCCCACTGCTCATTAAATGCTTGACCCCTCCAGCTAGATAGTACATCAGTCATTAGTGTTGCTCTATAGTATATCAAATTGTGGCCGTCTATCCAGAATACGTATTTGTCATTTCAATTTGGACTACTGCAGGAAAGAAGATTGTTTATCCCACTGGATTTTTAAAGGGATAAACAACAAATATGAAGGCATTTGTATTTTATTTAATTTACCTTGTTAAATGTGACTTTACCATTTAGTAATAACAATGTCAAGCAACTATTCTCTCTTGTGTATCTGACACTTCACTTCATTGTATATATAATACCTAACTAGGATAATGTGACGCATGCCAGATGCAGAAATACTAAGGAGTCGGACATATCATAACTGTTATGAGCGTCTAGTTGCTGTCCAATTACGATTGTCAATTTCCAGTGATGTGGTTCCAAAGCACAATTCGATTTATTAGCAAAATGTAGCAGAGTAACAAGTGAGAATAAAATAAGTACAGCTGTTACTTATCGCAGGAGCTCTGGATCCAGTGTACAGTCATTCAGGTCTGAAGGCTGTGGTCAAGTAGACTGTCCACTGGGTCCAGAGCCCCTGCTTATATACAATCAGTGAATACAGTAAAACAATGCAGATGATGTGGCTTGCTTCTATAGGTCCAGGCTTCAGGAGGGTCCAGTGTAATGCAGGTCATTGGCCAGTTCAAACGAAAATATCCAAGGGTGGGGGTCAGCTCTCCTGGAGATGCATTCCAATCTTCCCGCCAAGAACCAGTTTAAACTGGTCTATTTACATTACACAGACAATATCATTCTAATAATTTATTCCCTACAATCTATAACTACCATACGCAATGTGCGTTCTGTTTGGCAATAGAACCGGACATCTGCGAATAAATTGGGGATTAAAATGATACCAGACATGATATGTTTCCTGTGACCTGAACCTTTGATTTCACTAACATGTATATAACTTATAATATCAACCATAAACACTGCTACATTTCGACATAAATAACTATGTGTTGCAACTACTATTAATGTGAACTAATTACAAATGTGCATGTTTGTGGTTATGTGTATAAATGTAACACTAGAATACCCTCCTCCACGCCGTAGCGTGCTATACGCATAATTTCTGACAAGTTGTTAGATATTAATTGAAATTACTTTATCCAATCAGCTGACATCGACATGACATATGTGCATACTTCAGCACGCCTTTTTTTTGGGCGGGGGGGGCCTCCAACTTGTTCATACTATAGAAATGGTTTTATATAAAGCCTGCATTTGGCATTGTCACATACGGGTATGCATATAAATTTAAGAAACTAACCCTTTAAGATGAACTTTGTTTGCACTTCTATATATGACAAATTTCGTTTTCAACCGCCTTTTTAGCGTCTAGCCCTAGTGATTGAGCGGGGGGGGGAGGGGGTTAGTTAGATGAACATGTGCGAATGTAAAGTTTGACACGTGTTATGCGATCTGTATTTATTAATCATTAGACACTAATAAAGCAGCAACAATTTTAAGGTCACGATTCAACAAAGCGATCGGTCTTTACCCACTGTGTGGATCGAAAGATTTCTAGCTTCTAACATTTCCTTTGGGGGAAAAAATGAAAGAGGAAAGTGTCTCTATTAAACAGCAGTAAGAGCTTCTCAGCTAGAATCTTTTACAATGTTTTATAGAAGAAGTTTAAGAAACTGTCCAGCCCAGGAACCTTATCCAATTTCAAAGAATTTATGACAAGGATGATTTCCGCTATGGAGCAAGCAATTCTTTACAGTTTAATATATTAAAATGTCTTTATTTAGGTTACGTAAAGAGGAGTCGTAAACCGCAAAAGTGTCTGCAATTAATTTAAGATTCAGTAACAAATTACCCGAATTATCCCACATCTGTTGAATCATCGGTTTGGCCCTTTGCTGTCTTAAAGTTTGTGAACTAATAATTATTTTTGCTCTGTATTCACATAAGAAAGTGGAGGAGGAAAGAGACCATGGTTAAGTAGTATGAATATTGATAAACGATGAACAGTGTTCGTGGGACACTTAATGTGCCAAATGGTCACAAGGCTAAGCTGCGATAAACTGCATGGGGCAGAACGGTGGCTTAGTGGTTAACACTTCTGCCTCACTGCACTGGGGTCATGAGTTAGATCCCCGACCATGGCCTTATCTGTGTGGAGTTTGTATGTTCTTTCCGTGTTTGCATCTGGTTTCCTCCCATACTCCAAAAACATACTAGTAGGTTAATTGGTTGCTATTAAATTGACCTTAGTCTCTCTCAGTCTTGTATGTTAGGGAATTTAGAGTGTAAGCTCCAATGGGGCAGGGACTGATGTGAGTGAGTTCTCTGTACAGCTCTGCGGAATTATTGGCGCTATATAAATTGATGATGATAATGGGAACCCAGGTAAAATGCAGAAGCTTTACAATAGAAAACAAGGGACAGGGGGGAATGCAGCGTGCACCCAATGCTGTGGTCTCTGAATGCCTGGTAAATGCTTTCAAGATGTAGATCCAGCCTGTGGGACACAGAATTTGTCCCTAAACAGTCTATAAAACTATGTATGCAATACCAAGACTGGAAAAGTTAACTGATGCTAAAAATGACTTATTAAGTTAGAGAATAGAAAAAACAGAAGTCAACTATTATCTCGTTGTGAAACGAAGTTAAGATGATGAATATGGACAAAAATAAAAATAGCTTGCACCATCAAGATGTATGTACAATTTAGTTATTTTAGCTATGTTCGTGAGCTCAGTACCCCGGATATGAGATTATATATAAATAATGTTCTACTCAATAAAGAGCTGGGTTATGGGTCCCTGGAGTGAATGGAGGAGAGAGGACGGGCATCCATTCCTGAAGGCCAGTTCTAGTCTTCTGGCCTCCCAGCCAGGTAACAGGCTGATTGTCAGCCTGCAGCTGCGAGACCTAAATGAAAGGTTCCGACAGTCTTTTATCTGCGTCTAAGTATATAGGGAAAAAAGCAGGGAAACTTATGCTGAGAATGACATCTGGTTTTGTAAATGGGACAAACTTACTGTGTACAATTGGTATGTATGGGGGCATGGATACTAGGTTATCCACAAGTAGAGGTGGAGTTAGATATAGCCAGACAGCATAGGACTTATTTTGTTGTTTTCATTATTTTGCTTGTTCATTTGATGACCAATAAAACTACCTGCAATCTAGTTGCACCAGACTTTAGTATCTGCTACTGGCTGCTGTGTTACTAATTAAAAAGACAGTTGTTGCCAGTGCTTATCCTTAACACTGCATATCGGTATGTATCTAGCAAAATGAAAACAAGATATTGGTTCATATTTTGATCAAGACATTTAAGCCTGCATCCCAGCATCAAGGGCACCTCATTATATGCAGGTACTACACTGATGTATATGCTTCAAACGCCATCAAAATGCAGTTAAAATCGGATGCATTCACCTCCCAGGTATAGAGGCTTACATCTACCAAGGGCTGGCTTGTGAGCCACACCCCTATGAGCCTTAAATAGACTTGATGGACAGCTGCTATGACAATAAGACAATATTTTGAGACAAAACCAGAGAAAAGTCCGCGCTCGGTATATCCCATATTATATATGGTACCAGCTGTGTGGCAATATAAATGCCCATATATGTATACAAAACAAAATGACAGTTGTTGTCAGCGCTTATCCTTAACACTGCATATCTATGTGTATCTAGCAAGATGAAAACATGAGGTATTAGTGTACTGCCATGCAGCTGGTACCACTTATAATATGGGATATACTGAGCGCATGCTTATTTTTTTCTCTGGTTTTACTAAGTGCCAGCGTCTATCCCAGGATACAGCGTCTGTTACCTAGTCCTATCAATGTGTGTGTGTGCGTAGGTGTATACATTTATCTATATCCATATATATGTACACACATACATTCGCTTTTTGGATAGAAATACTTTTTAAAAATGATTTTACGCCACAGAATAATATATGGTGTGACCACTGGACGGATGTTTATTTATAAAGGAAAATATTGTAAAGCAGCTCTTAAAATTTAAATTGCACAAAGCAATGGAGCCATACCATACAAGGATACTAAAAGAGCTTGTATAGTTCTGCTGGTAACACCATCAACAGAATTATTCAACCAGTTACTATCAATAGGAGTAGTTCTAGAAGACTATGAATGAATGAATGTAGTCCCACCACAAGGAGCAAAGGTGCACCTGCCCTCAAGCCGGTCCCATAGTGGACTACCTTGGGCTGGGTCATTGGGCCACCTGCATTTTTTTCCCTTTAAAATGTTCCTAATAGGCCGCAGAGCTGACTCTTGCCCCCCAGGCTAAAATTTGCCAGCCAGCCTCTGTTCCCACCAGTGATCCGGACATCAGTAGTAGGGGTAGTAATGAAAACATTGCTGAAAGAAAGTATTGCAGAATATCTGAAATCATACTTGCCAACTCTCCCTGAATGTCAGGGAGACTCCCTGAAATAGGGGTGATCTCCCTCACTCCCTGAAGAGTCTGGCATTCTCCCTGATGCTGAGCCAGTACAAGACGTAGTTGGCTTCACCATCTGTGGCATGATGACACAGTTCAGAAATTGTGTCCTATGTCCATGTATTGATGCCTATTGAGGTGGCCATTTTCATGGAGACCAATATTTAATCATAGACTGACAGGTAAGAAACATGACTTCAGTAATGGAGACAAAAATGTAAAAGACACTTCAGTCTCTAGAGATTCATTAGCTGCTTTTGTTTAACGTATAGCTACCTACTCTCCCGTAATGTTCGGGAGACTCCCGCATTTCTGGGAGACCTCCCGGTTCTCACCCATGCAATAGATAAGTGGCGGGGGGGTATGACACAAATATCACGTCATCTTAGCCCCGCCCCCTGCTGCAATTGGCCAAAATTGTGACAATTGTTTAGAGGGCGGGGCCAAAATGATGCGATTCATCAAGCCTGTATGTCTCAAATCCAGCAACGTGCAAGATCCAGGCAGTATGGATTTAGTTGAAATCCTTGGTATTCAGAGGTGGTTTAAATGGATAAGATACGGATTGTAGGGTAGCCTACAGAGAGTTGTAGTAAATTAAGTGCATTCAGAGGAGGGAAAAGGTTAGGATTAATGGCAAAAAAAAATAAAAATCATGCACTTGGGTCTCGCTATAACCCACACACTGAGCATATTCTAAACAAAACTAAAATATCTATATGCATTAAGCAGGAAAAGGATCCAGGAGTCACTATTTGAAGTGCCTTACAGATTAACAAGCAATGGAACAAAGAAATGAGAAATGCCAGCGGGATGCTAGGTTACATAGGGAGAGGAATCCGTAGCAGAAAGAGAAAGGTAGAAATTCCACTATACTGGTCACTGGTTAGTTCATCCAACCTTCTAAAAAGGAAATGTGGATATGTTGCACATAGTAACCAATCAGATTCTAGCTATTTTGTTCTAGAATGCGCTACATAAATGATAGTTAGACAATGAACAGAGCACCAACTCGTTCTTGAAACATATTTTATTGAACCTATAAGGATAACCGCAAATCCCTCATGTGATACAGGAGTAAATCTATTAAAGGAGATTATAACCTTGTGCTACATTGCAGTACTTATCCCAGCTGCACCCGTGGACTCAAGCGTTCACACATACGTGTCTGTGGCCAAAATAGAAGTGATCCAGCCGTACGGTGCTTGGGTTGTGCAGCCGAATCCTCGTCGGCATCACAAGGGTCTGTTAATGTGGTTGGTAGATGAACTTATCTCTACCTCTAAAGGTAAAATATCACTTTTAAAAAAAGGTGATCATACCAAAAACGGGTATATACTTTATTACATCTGTAGAGAACATTGGGGTGTCTCACTGTTATAGGCTGCCTTTGCCCCCCTTCACAGTCTGCCATGCTGCCTTTGCCCCCCTTCACAGTCTGCCATGCTGCCTTTGCCCCCCTTCACAGTCTGCCATGCTGCCTTTGCCCCCCTTCACAGTCTGCCATGCTGCCTTTGCCCCCCTTCACACTCTGCCATGCTGCTTTTGTACCCCTTCACAATCTGCCATGCTGCCTTTGCCCCTTCACACTCTGTCATGCTGCCTTTGCCCCACTTCTTCCTCTGCTATACTGCCTTTGCCCCCTTCACAGTCTGCCATGCTGCCTTTGCCCCCCTTCACACTCTGCCATGCTGCTTTTGTACCCCTTCACAATCTGCCATGCTGTCTTTGCCCCTGTTCACACTCTGCCATGCTGCCTTTGCCCCCCCTTCACACTCTGCCATGCTGCTTTTGTACCCCTTCACACTCTGCCATGCAACCTTTTCCCCCCTTGCTTCTGTTCCTTCACTTACCTTTTCTTTTCTATCGACTTCTTTGTTTTCTTTTGTTCTTGTCTTCTTGCCAACTCCTCTCTGCGCCGCTCCTCACTGGACATCCAGTGCAAACGGAGGAGAGAGGGTCACGTGAGTATTTTTTTTATTTATTTTTTATTTTCTTTTGAAGGTACTCTCTACCCTATCAACGAAGAGGTGAGCCATCAGGGTCGGGGCCTACCGGGGGATACCTCAGGTCCACGACGGGCCAGTTGGTAAGAAGTTTTCCAAGTCTTCAGATCTCCAGTGAACACTAGTTGACAACTCCCCCGTCTATGGATGTATAATCGTTGCCTCTGATGAAATGACAGTTAAGTGCCGAGAAACGCGTCAGACGGACTTTATAGTGTTCACTGGAGATCCGGAGACTTGGAAAACTTTTTACCAACTATACCCCGGGGTAGGACAAAGTGTATTCCATGTTTATATGCCGCTTCTGTGGCTCATTTGAGCGGCTATGAATCAATACAAGCCGCGAGCAGAGGACACTGAGCCCGACATACAGGTTTGACACACATGCTTTTTTTCACTGGCAAAGTGCTATATGCCACTTAGAACTTCCACACCTATTTATGAGAATCTAGAGCTAAGAATGGAGGCCATTGAGCCCGCCTGCAAGTTGGCATTATAAGCCCATCCTCATAGTATATTGCACTTTTGCCAGCCAGGATTTCCATACTCTCATATGAGAATCTAATGAGAGTGACTTTATACACACAGCTGTGTGGATTATTCTGGAAGCCAGCCTAACGATATTGGCATTATATACAAACCTATTGTGGTTTTTTTGAACCTGGTTACATTTTATTCTGTGATACATTTGGAGGCCATCGAGCCCGCCCACAAATCGGCAACACATGTCCATCTTCACAGTATATTGCTTTTTGCTAGCCAGGATTTCTACACATTCAGATGAGAACCTAAGGAGAGTGACTTTATACACACAGCTGTGTGAATCAATTTGGAAGTTGGCCTAAAGATATTGGCATTATATAGGAGCCCTATGGGGTTTCTCTGAACCGGGCTGTATTTTACTGTGTGATACATTTTTTTGACATCATGTGGTGTTGTGACAGCAATTTAGCTATATAACTTTACATGCTATGTAGTCTCCTTTAAATACTATCTCTATTTAATTCCAGTGTATATTGAAGCAATTTTTTTGTGTATTTTTATTTTGTATTTATTAAACTGTTATGCTGATCTGAGCTTTGCGCTATCTTATGTTATCCTATTAGTATCTACCATTTCCAACGGGTCCAGATCCCGTCTAGATAGCAGCATCTCGTTCAAGCACTTTAGGGTAATTAGCGGCCCGTATATATGTGTGTTTGTTGTTTTATATCAATGTAATATTATGACAGCATCAGCAATTACCAATAATAAATGAATTACGATGGATAATAAGCCACCACATTCCATTTGTTCAATTACAATTACAACTGTTTAAGATGTGGTTTAGAAGTCGTACAATAAAACATTCTTTTTTCAGTGGTTTGTCTGCTCATTGAACATTGTTATGGGTAAATCAAACATAAACTCAATTAAGAAACACTGTTTCCTATTTGTACTAATTTTAAAAAACATTCACAGATGTGAGAACCAAAAAAGGGTTTATGATGATTAATTCACTGGATCACTGCTGTTAGCGCGATGTCTGTCATCTGTTTGTGACACGTGGTTACTCCCTAAGGTTAGGGGAGAGGAAGTTTCACAACCAGCAAAGGAAGGGGTTCTTTACAGTAAGGGCAGTCAAGATATGGAATTCACTGCCAGGGACGGTTGTGATGACAGATTCAATTGATATGTTTAAGAAAGGGTTAGACAAATTTTTAGAGGAAAAGGGTAATGACCGTTAATTAAAATGAAGGACAGTAGTGGATGCAGGGAAGAGTAATATTGGGTCAGGAGGGATTTTTCCAGATTAAAACAGATTGGCGGTTGCTTTAACTGGATCAATTTCAAATATAAGAGAGGGATCACAGGCCATCCAAATAGGTTAACCTTGATGGACTGGTGTCTTTTTTTCAGCCTCATCAAGTATGTTACTATGTTTTAGAAAAAACGCTGAGGGCATCACTTATAAAAATGTAAACGTCTGGAGGCTCAGGGCAAACATCCATTTGGTACCGCTAACCCCCCCAGTTTGCATAGGTGCAAAGATTTCCTCCAAATTTCCTTGCATAGATTTCCTCCAAATCACATGGTTCAGCAGAGCAAGATGGAGGCGTTTGCACATGAGCAGAACTTTGCAATGGCCGATGGAAGCAGTTGGGGGGAGTGATGTAATGTCTTTGGCCCTCTTGTGGACTAAGGGCCACATGTGAGGCCCTGGAAAATATCACGCTCCCTACCACTGCAGAAACTTACCTATAGTCATATAGAGACTTGACATCATTTGAAACTATTACCATCCTCTAGACAGCTAACGCAAGACAACAACCCTCTGACCAACACTGCAACACACACAGCTCACTCAATACTTTTACCTTTGCGTTCTAGCTGGTCCATTGTGCAATATGATGTAGCACATGCCCTTGTGTTTCTAACTCCCATTGTCCTATAGATTGTAAGCCTGCGAGCAGGGTTCTCTTACCTCTCTGTCTGTATGTATTACCCAGTATTGTTTTATCAACGTTTCTTCCCAATTGTAAAGCGCTACGGAATTTGCTGGCGCTATATAAATAAATGTTGATGATGATGATAAACTATCTACCAAGATAAAGGGGTGGAACATGGCACCACCAGACTAATATGGTAAGCTATGATTTACAATAATGTTGCACTTTGGGGGGGAGCATTTATTAGGGCCCTGAACTGTAAATCAAGTGCAAAACATGCAGTATAACAGCAGGGACGGAATAGTACATTGTCGGGCCTTATAGCAAAATTTGGGTAGGGGGCTTCCCAGGCCCCCTACTCTGCTCTCACTGGAGCAGAGCGCAGGTTTCCACTGAGCATGTGTTTTCCGCTCATCATCATCATCGTCACCATTTATTTATATAGTGCCCACTGATTCCGCAGCGCTGTACAAAGAACTCATTCACATCAGTCCCTGCCCCATTGGAGCTTACAGTCTAAATTTCCTAACACACACAGACAGAGAGAGAGAGAGACTAGGGTCATTTTTTTTTTTATAGCCGCCAATTAACCTACTAGTATATTTTTGGAGTGTGGGGGGAAACCGGAGCACCCGCAGGAAACCCACGCAAAGACAGGGAGAACATACAAACTCCACACAGATAAGGCCATGGTCAGAAGAGGCTGCAACCTGCTGTTTTTAAGAGAGCGCATGTGCCATGATGTGGGGGGGGGGGGGGGGCGGGCGGCTGGAATGAGCCCCGTAGAGGTCACACCCCTTGTCGTTCCGCCACAGTATGCACAATGTAACAGTTTTATAACCATAACTGCACACTCTTCCGGAATGTCTGGGAGGCCCCCAAATTCCGGGTAGGTCTCCCAGACTCCCACATCCTGCCCACTTCGTAGTGGGAGCTTTCATGACGTGATGCAGGGTGAATTTTGGCCCCGTCCCCAGCGGCGATTGCCTCGTGGGCCAAGAAAAAGCAATTCACCACGTCCGGACCGCTCCTGTCCTCACATTTCACCTCCCCTCCAGTATCTCCCGGGGAGAAAGTGTATAAAGTTGGTAAGTATGTTTAGAACTGAAGATGTACGGGTTTGTGACTTTTTAGAGATGAGCATGCTGCAGATTTAGGAAAAATATATATTGCTGAAACATTTTTGTGACAAACCCCTAAAACAGAGGCACAAATAAATAAAAAAGGAAGCGGAGGAGCGTATGTGCATTCAATCTTGCTGCTACATAAAAAAAAATTGTAATCCACCAATCTCTGCCTGTTACCTAGTAGAATACAAGGCAGACACTCAGACCTGTTACATTTACAACAGACAACAGAACCTTTAAGACTCCAAGGCTTTCAATGATTTCCAATATGTCAAAATTATCACATTTAAGTGATCTTTGTTATTTTATTAGCAAAACTAGTCCACTCTTATTTGTGGCTAAACCCCCTATTAGAACTACCATCAAGATGCTCCACCACAAAGCAGTACTTTAAAGGTGCAAAGGAATGGATCAAAGCAACATAAACCCATTGTAATAAAGTTAAAATAAACACTGACAATACGCATTAAACAAAAACAAATCATCAGTAGCAAATTTATATATATTAATTTTATATATTAATTTCAAATAGTTTGAGATTCTTGAAAGTTGCACTTACCATTTGAAATTTTATTCCATTTTTGTAAGACAAGCCTTATACTGCACAATATTAGTAGACTCACTTATAATATAGGTCCAAATGAAGGCTAAATTGCTATATATTTGATATTGTTCCCCTGCTTTCCTGCTCCACTAATCTCCTCTAATTTGATCTTTTCATCATACAGGAATCATTGGTGTCTTTATGCTGCTAAACATATACTTTCCAGTCTCTTTAATATGCCAGGCAGATGCTACTCTAATGAATGCTACATTGATATTGGCATAGGGAGTATGGAGGAAGCTGCAGAGATGAAGTGTATTGACAGCCACCCGGAAAACCCAACTATATTGTGTAATTCTAAACACTTTTGTTCAGTGTCCCTTGAATGAGGGATCAGTTTTACACAAATTCCAATTATTTCACTTAACCATTCTCCAAAGAAGGGGGAATAGCTCTTTTAATATGCAGATTTAAACCCATGATGACATTGAAGTGTATGGTGAATATACCAGTGGCTAACAATTAAGTAGATAAAATTTATTTTAATTAGTAAAGCTCTGTGCCTAGGCCATTGCTGTATTCGCTATCCTTTGATCTATTCAGAGAGGCCATTATACATGTGCATCCCTTGTAGTCTCTTAAATCCTTTAGTATGCATGGGACCCAGGTCAGTGCAATTACCATCTTTTCCAGCTGAGATCACTGGTATGATTTGGCAATGCCCCAGCTAAGTGTTGCCGTCTTCCGAAAAGGAATTCCTTGCAGGTTTTCTCTAAGCCTCCTTCTTGTTTCTTATATACATCACAGCCATGAGAACAGGCGGGACAGTCCCTCGTGTGAACTGAAATCCAACCGTTCCTCTTTCCCGAGACTTTTTTTCGGACCTGTTGAGGTGAAGAAAGTGATTGATCAAAATATAAATCTGCCAAGTGAAAGTCAAACAACCATATATATAATTTACCAATAAACAATAAAAAACCCGCAGCAACATGTTCACGTGATTAATAAAACTTTATTGTACTGCTGACATAAAATAGTTCTCAATCTGGTATTGCGTTGTCAGTCCAGATATTGGGTAATGGACAGTAGACCATTGTACTTGCTCAAGGCCATAGCTCAATGTGTCCTCAAAATAATTACCATCCATAGCCCTAAAAAACTTCTACAAAACAGTATGCAGCTTTCATAATATTCATGGCATTGGCCATATTTATCTGGATGTACGATATTCGACTTGCCACAGTAACTAGGATAGGTGCCATTCAGATCTGCCTGGTTTGGTACTACTCTTCGCAGAGGTGCGGAGTCTAACGAGGCAGAAGGTATTTGTCAGGTTGCGGTTCCCTGAGAGAGTGCTAGGTGATACCAATAAGGAGAACCCAAAAGAGAATAGCCAGTAGGCTGGATACAGGAATGCTATAGTCTGCGAACAGACAGTAAACACTGCGAACAGTGGAGCTGGATACAATAGTGAAATATTCTGCAGAGCAATGATTACCACTGAGGAGAGTGGAGCAGGTAACAGGGATGTGATAGTCTGCAGACAAGTAATGACCACTGTGGACAGTGGAGCAGGTAACAGGGATGTGATAGTCTGCAAACAAGTAATGACCACTGTGGACAGTGGAGCAGGTAACAGGGATGTGATAGTCTGCAGACAAGTAATGACCACTGCGGACAGTGGAGCAGGTAACAAGGATGTGATAGTCTGCGGACAGATTATGAACACAGCGGACAGCGGAGCCAAGCTGAAATGAGCAGCAGAGAGAAAGAAAATACCGTGAGCAATGGTGCAGCATACTCTATAGCAGAGAAACACTAGGAGAGCACAGGGAGCCACATCTTAATAACAGGAGCTTGGCACAAAGAACAGGCACCAGGGAGCTGCCACAGATGCTTTAAATATCCTGTCAGAGTGATTGACAGGCCAATGAATGAGAGGCAGAGGTAAGAGAAGGAGATCGGATCTGTATATGTGCAGACCTGAATCCAAGATGGAGGCCGGGAGCGGTGACTCACGGCGCTCAGCGCCAAGGAGGACAGCTGCAGGGAGCAGGTAAAAATGTAGGATCCCGGCTAGGGAGACCGCGGGTCTCACGTGTGACGCGACTTCTCTGTTTATCCGGTTATTAAAGATTTGTTCAGATGTTATAACCAAATATGGGAATAAGGCCTCATAAGGTGTTAACTATAAATATAACAACTGCCACAAAAGCATAAGGTTGCGGAAATCAAATTCTTGCTGGTAAAGCTGTATGTCTCTCAGTCACTGAACAAATGTGGATGCTGAAATATACTGTAATCAATGCCGCTTCCATATCAGCCAACATCAATATAAATAAAAGCTTAGTTGGCATCTACGACCACCAACAATACAACTAAAGACTTCCTTCCTTTACATAAAGACATTATATTTGTAATGTGATTTAAATCCATTGCATCTAAGTAATTGGGAACTTACAGCATTTCAGGAAAGTTCCCTATCGCTTCCCATTTTTGAGTTCGGCGTTGGCATGGCAAGGTTCCATCGTTACCTCGAAACGAACTAGTGTGTTTGTAGACCGATCATATTGATGGTAGATTATCCCATCATACATTCAAAATGCGTGGGGGTTTAGGGATACCTCATAGCCAGGAACCTATGGATTAATTATATTTTTACCTAAGGTTTTCTACATAAAAACACAATGGTGAACAATAAAGGATAACGTCGGGAGAGAAGTAAAGATGGAGGAAAGAGATAAAGGGGTAAATGTATCAAGTTGAGAGTTTCCTGGAGGGTTTGAAAAGTGGAGATGTTGCCTATAGCAACCAATCAGATTCTAGCTATCATTTATGTAGTACATTCTACACAATGACAGCTAGAATCTGATTGGTTGCTATAGGCAACATCTCCACTTTTCAAACCCGCCGGAAAACTCTTAGCTTGATACATTTACCCCCAACACTTTAATTTTGCTGATAGCTTAAATAATTTTTTTAAACAAGCGCCATTACAACAGATGGTTCCTGTATGATTTTCTATTATTTATTCACATGTTCCTGGACACATTGAAACTCCACAATACACCCACTATCCTCACTATCGAGGTACACACATACAATCTACTACTGCACTGTGACCTCTACACACTTAGGCTTGCTACACACTGGAGCGTTTTCGTCCAATAATCGGGCAAATCAACCGACACACGTCCGCCTCGGTCGGAAGTCGGCAGGGGCGGATCCAGAACTTAATTGTACCGGGGGCGATTTAGGGGGGGGGGGCGATTTTGCCCCGCCCCCTTTTTGACACCTAAGGCTGCCGACGGCTGCACACTATGTGCAGGTCCGTTCGGCAGAGAGAGTTAGGGAGAGAGTTCTGCCCGGCTGCTCAGATTGTGTCAATCAGAGCAGCCGGGCAGGACTCTCTCCCTAACTCTCTGCCGAACGGACCTGCACAGTGTGCAGCCGCCGGCAGCAAGCCCCTGCTAGGGGCGGGGGGGGCGATCTCCCCTGGATCCGCCACTGGAAGTCGGGTTAGTGTGTATAGTGACACGATGGTTGAAAGTTGTCCCAAAGTGTCGATTGTCTGCTCATTTGGTTGGTCGTACTGTTTAATATTTTCCGACCAATCACCGACTGATCATGTAGTGTGTATGCCCTTATGCTCACGATCTCCATAGAGTTTACAGAGTCTGGCTCTTTTCAGCCGATGCTAGCGGTGAATGTCCTGGTGAATAAATGTAGAGAGTGTTGTAGAAGGAATAATTCATTTGTTGTTTCAGAGTCACAGAAGCTAACGAAATTCATTAGGACATGTGGATAGCTATAACAAGGCGGTTTAATCAGTGTGACAATGTGACAAGAATGAATGAATATTGTGCTGTCATTCTCTGAAGACTAGAGAACCAAATGAAGAGCACAGATCTGAAGGTAAATCGTGTCAGTGTGTATGGATGAATCGTCAGACTGATCAGACCTCCAGTCGTAGGTACAATCGTTTGAGATAACATAGGGTTCCAAAAATTCTTCATTGTGTACCTAGCCTTAGCACACATCACAAGAGCCATTGACACCTTATCAACAAGGATCATATCAACTTTATAATCACCAATCAATGGAACCACCTACAAGCATGTCTTCATCTCCGTCGTCCCGTAATTACTAGGACAGCGAATTGTTCAAAAAACTGTTTATACAGATGTTTGCAAGTGTTTTATCAAAGTTTTTACATTGACAGTAATTGGCATGTTGTTCCTTAATGCAAGTTGGTATTGCACATTCTACCAGGTTGTTTAAAAATGAATAGCTAGAGTGGATTCCATATTTTAAGAACATCTTAACATTTGTTAAGCTCCGATGGGAAACTGCATGTTGAAGCCTTGCATTCTTATATCTTGGTTGGCCAATGATCTCACACACTCTCCTCCTCACTTTGCTTCATTTTCACATACTGCATCCTACAATCATCTGACACCGGCTAAGTTCAAATAGTTTTCTGCCAAAAGTTAAAAAAAAATCTCATTTCCTCTGATTATCAGGGAACCCATAAAGATAGATTAATGGATAGAGGGATAAAGAAAGCATGCCATTAACAAACATTCCATTAAGTCGTAAAATGTAATGTTTGTTTCCAGGGAAGTAAAACCAAGTCATTAGCTGCAAGTTAATTTAAGGAAGACAATTATGTAACTTGATTGCTTCTTTTTAAAAGGTAGACTCCGATTTGCAATGTCCCCTAAGTGATATTCTAATGCCACAACAAACCTTTTTTTTTAGATTTGGTTTCTTTAAAAGAAATTGTCCACTTTTTAAATGTACATGTCCCTCACCTATAGCATAGGTTCCTGGCCTGGGAACTCACCTGTTACCTGATGCTATCTAGCACCGAATCATGCCGTCCATAGATGTTCAATAGAGCGCTAACGCAGAGGTATTTACTGATCGAGTCTTCTGTGGCCAAGAAACTTAGCACAAGTTGGCTTTGGTGCCCAGGGAGAAACCTTCTATTTGCTTCAAGTGGGGTTTATTAAAAGGGTTTAACGAAAAAGGGGAAACACAAAGACCACAGTTAGATGCTTTGTGAGATTTTTCTCATGCTAGCCTCAATGTCTCCACATGTAAAAAGACTCTTACTTCTGAGACAATGAACAGTGCCACGTAATGCCTACTGGAGAGACGCGGCCATCTGTACGTCGCCATGAAGCAAATTGTGGGTAAATCACCTGGGAATAAGCCCCCTTTACCTGCAGCCAGATGATGGAATGTAGGGTTTATGTAATACACCAGAATACAGCAGTTCAAGCTTTGTTGAATTTAACTGAAGGATGGATTTTGAGAAGGTCCAGGTTCCCCTTCCCACACCGAGGGCAAAGGACTCTTCAGGAGATAGAACATTCCATCCTTTTGGAACCACTGCTGATCTTACACGTTCGGATTTTGGGGCCAACTCACATCTCAGCCATCTACCCGTTTGGTTGTTATTGCTGTGAATTGATGATGGAAGGAGTACTAAATAACTGTGTGTAAATCTGTGGAATCAGTGGCACTATGTAAATAAATGGTGATGATGATGATGCTCATCCAACCTGCGGATCTGATCATCCAACCTGCGGATCTGATCATCCAACCTGCTTTCAACCAACTAGCCGGATATCTGTCATCTGAGCTGGGATTCACCAGATCAAAATTGGTCTCTCTGGAAAACCAATTGCACTGCATGAAGACCCTGTTGCCATTAAACCCGATTAGCCTGTGGGCAGCATGGTGGCTAAGTGGTTAGCACTTCTGCCTTACAGCACTGGGGTCCTGAGTTCAATTTCCGACCATGGCTTTATCTGTGAGGAGTTTGTATGTTCTCCCCGTGTTTGCGTGGGTTTCCTCCGGGTGTGTCGGTTTCCTCCCACACTCCAAAAACATACTGGTAGGTTAATTGGCTGCTAACAAATTGACCCTAGTCTGTTTGTGTGTTTCTGTTAGGGAATTTAGACTGTAAGCCCCAATTGGGCAGGGACTGATGTGAGTGAGTTCTCTATACAGCGCTGCGGAATCAGTGGCGCTATATAAATAAATATTGATGATGGTTAGCCAGTGACTAGATGTGTACGATTTGGTTAGGCACGTGTGGCTAAATTATCAAACTGAGAGTTTTCCGGTGGGGTTTGAAAAGTGGAGATGTTGCCTATAGAAACCAATCAGATTCTAACTGTCATTTTGTAGAATGTAATAAATAAATGATAGCTAGAATCTGTTTGGTTTTTCAAACCCGCCGGAAAACTCTCAGCTTGATACATTTACCCCCAGATCTTGTCATTTGGACAATACTGTGTGTGATGAGCTGCTGAGCATAAGAGTTCTCAAACTTTCTACATTATTGGTACAATGGACATTACAGGCATTAAAACTTTTCCAAGTTACAGACAAATGTCACCTATCATGTCACCCGGCCTTTTGATTTGCAACTCTCAGTCCACTGATGAGTATCAATATCCATTACAAAGAGCCTACTGTGAGACACTCCTTGTTAATCAAAGGCTTTTATTCTGTGTGATGATATCAGGTGACTCTGCATTGTGTCCAAATTATACTGATTAGCTTACCTTTCAAAAATACCTCTTTCCTTCAGAATTAAATATCAATACATACCCCTGAATTACTTGGATTGCTGTTTACCCTTAATACTCTCATTCATTCACACGCAAAAAAAAAATGCACAGGCTTTTCAAATTGTAATTTCAAAGAGAAATTAAAATCAACATAACAGAGGCAGCAAAGTGTTCTGTGGAGATGCCTCTGGGTCACTCACATCTGTCCCTTTAAAAGCAGATTAACAATACAGTGGTACTGAATGCAGAGGTCAGTGTCACGTGGTTCAGACCCCCTGCCATGTACCCAAATGTGAAGGTTCATTTGTCCACTGGGTGCCCCTATTAAACTGCCATAAACCTCATGCAAGCAAGTTGTTTGTGTTAAATTGTTGTGAATGTTTCTAAATGACTTTACAGCTGTTAATTGGGACCACTCCCTAAATGGTCACTCACACTGCAGTCAAAACACCACCTTCTCCATTCAGTAAAGTTTATGAGGGTTATTTACTAATAGCTATTAGCTAAATCACCTGTCCAGGCTTCATAAGTAGTCAAAGCTAAAACGCTAACGCTGATAGATGATGCTTCTCCCTTCTGTCATTTTATATATGTGTATTGATCATTAAGTTGCTTTGCTGTGTGGTGTTTTTAAATTGTGTTGGCTCCTCCACATGGGCAGGTACCAAGGTTCTTCATTAGTGTTTAACTCTCCAAATAAACTTTGACCTCAACAGATGACAACAAAAGAAATCTAGAATAGGAAAATTCAAACAATGCAATATTTGTAGCAATTTTACCAGCGATTAAAAAAAAAAAAAAGTCCCGATCGGCGTACTGATTCCTGTGTACACACTGTATAAGTTTTACACGCTTTACCATCAGATCTTTGCTCTTCATATGTCATCACCATCGGCTGCAAAGATGGTGACTCTGCACACTCCATAGAGATCTATGGACACTGCCGGTCCTCAGTGCTTACACACTGCAGAATTGGAACGACATTGTTCCATCGTTGAACGAGATTTTTAGTTCAGCTTAAAAATCTCGCTCAATGATACAATGTGCTTTGGAGCGATAATCGTTCATCGTTGAAGCGTACACACTACTCTGTTTATCGTCGGATTGACCTGATAATTGGCTGAAAACACAGTAGTGTGTACCCAGCCTTAATTGATCACCCATATGAGAGAACAAACTATACTATGTCCACATACACCTAGATGGACAATGATTAGGGCAGCACGTTGGCTCAGTGGTTAGCACTCCTGCCTCACAGCACTGGGGTCAGGAGTTTGATTCCCAACCATGGCCTTATCTGTGTGGAGTTTGTATGTTCTCCCCGTGTTTGCGTGGTTTTCCTCTGGGTGCTCCGGTTTCCTCCCACACTCCAAAAACATACTGGTAGGTCAATTGGCTGCTATTAAATTGCCCTTAGTCTCTCTTGGTCTGTGTGTATATGTTAGGGAATTTAGACTGTAAGCTCCAATGGAGCAGGGACTGATGTGAGTGAGTTCTCTGTACAGCGCTGCGGAATTAGTGGCGCTATATAAATAAATAGATGATGATAGATGATGAATGACCGCACACACTGAGATTGCAGATATTGGTTTTGTTAACCATGTGCAATCTATACTTGGGCTAATACGTAGTTTCCAACATTTTAAACATCTAAGGGCACGGCTCCAAATATATAGCCCATGGCTTTCCCCAACATCCTTCCTTTCCCCTAATATTATCCTTCAAGTTGCCATAGGCCCTAGAAACACCTGCCTGTGATGCCCAAGGCACCCACTCCCCATGGTAGACGGGACATACCGCCCAACTTCCTGCCAGGTGGGACAAACGCGCTAACGACGGGACGGCAAGACAGTTCCCTCCAATCAGAACTGATCTCACCGAAATTGGGAGAGGTGAGAGGTATGTCTGATATAACACATTAGCTGCATGTGTTCCTGTTACAGGATAACCATGAAGATTATGTTACTGCTTCAAGATCAAAAATCTCCAAATAAACTTTGACCTCAACAGATGACAACAAAAGAAATCTAGAATAGATTTTCACAGTTTTAGCTCTATACATTACTATATAAAAGAGTTTCTAAAAAAAAATGAACATTTACTACTGTAGGAGGTTAACTGCTTACCAAGTACCCTAAAGTGCGTTCACTCATACCAAGGCCCTTATAATGTGTGTAAATGTATTCCATGTATCCCCTAATCTGGATACACTTATACCAAGTCACTCCTTATGTATTTAAATGCTTTATCAGCCCCCCCTTCTATTTAGTTCTGTATAAGTTTTATACTTTACTACGACATTTAGTGTTATTTTCATTTATACGGTGGCTCAGTGGTTAGCACTTCTGCCTTACAGCACTGGGGTCATGAGTTCAATTCCCCACCATGGTCTTATCTGTGTGGCGTTTGTATGTTCTCCCCGTGTTTGCGTGGGTTCCCTCCAGGTGCTCCGGTTTCCTCTCACACTCCAAAAAACATACTGGTAGGTTAATTGGCTGCTAACAAATTGACCCTAGTCTTTTTGTGTGCATGTGTGTTAGGGATTTTAGACTAAGCCCCAATGGGGCAGGGACTGATGTGAGTGAGTTCTCTGTACAGCGCTTCGGAATTAGTGGCGCTATATAAATAAATGATGATGATGATGATATTTACAACAGGCTTAAGAACCACTTGAGTCCATTTGAGAAACCCTTTGGGGTACACATACTACTGGTGAGAAGATAGGCTTTATAAAATGTACTGTAAATATAATATTATCATTGAAGGTATCTAGGGTTAGAGCTACCATTAGATACATATATCTGTAAAGAGATCTCGGCCTTTCAATAGTTTAGATTTCATTGTGTGTGATGCTGTGATTGAGCACCAAGTGCTTATCACTAACCCTGATAAGAACAGATGGCCAAAAGGTCAAGAAAGCACTTGATTGACAGGCCCTCCAGGGAACTCCTAAATTCAACTTCCAAAACAAGCAGATCAGTTAAACCTTTGATTCCAGTGAGTGCAACGCTTACCAGAGGTGTATTATGTCCAATATAACACCCACTGACAGACAGGTAAAACAGAAATAAAGACTTTTAACCTGTTTGGTGCACAGGACATAAATGCATACAAGGACTATTCTAGGTTGGCAAACAACTTGTGATGTGAAAAGCCTGAAACCAGTAAGCAGATCTTTTAATGTGTGCCCCCTACATCATCATCATCATCATCTATTTATATAGCGCCACTAATTCCTTAGCGCTGTACAGAGAACTCACTCACATCAGTCCCTGCCCCATTGGAGCTTACCAGGGCCGGATTAACCCGAGGTCTAACTGGGCTATAGCCCAGGGGCCTCGGGCATCCAGGGGGCCCTTCAAAGTCCTCAGCAGCATTATTGATCGGTCCGGGGGCGGGGGCGCCCCCGGCCCGATCAATGCTGCTGAGCACTGTCAGCGCAGTCCTCTGTCCCCGGCGCCGCTTAGTAATCTGCTTACTGAGGAGATCTCGCGAGAGTTTGTGAACTCTCGCGAGATCTCCTCAGTAAGAAGCTTACAGCGCGCCGCGGAAGGAGGACTGCACTGACAGGTAAGTGCTTGGGGGGGGGCCTCATGGGGGGTGGCGGGCGGCTCACATTGGGGGCCTCACGGGGAATGGAGGCCAATTTAGCCCAGGGCCCTCCATTCTCTTAATCCGGCCCTGGACCTTACAGACTAAATTTCTGAACATATACAGAGACTGAGAGAGATAAAGGTCAATTTAATAGCAGTCAATTAACCTACTTGTATGTTTTTGGAGTGTGGGAGGAAACCGGAGCACCAGGTAGAAATTCACACAAACACGGGGAGAACATATAAACTCCACACAGATAAGGCCATGGTCGGGAATCAAACTCATGACCACAACGCTGTGCAAGTTTCCTTCAGCTTAATTAGGCCTTAAAAATCAGCACATGTGATGGAAGGCTTCTGTTTTCTTGCTATTACCATATTGCGATCTATAACAAAAATAATTTTATTTAATAAAAATATGAAAGTTGCTGCTGGTGTATTCAAGCACAGCACAGAAATTGGTTGGGTCATCTTTGTTCACTCTAAGGCTAGGTACACACTAGAGGCTAGATTTACTAAACTGCAGGTTTGGAAAAGTGGAGATGTTGCCTATAGCAACCAATCAGATTCTAGCTGTCATTTTGTAGAAGGTACTAAATAAATGATAACTAGAATCTGATTGGTTGCTATAGGCAACATCTCCACTTTTTCAAACCCGCAGTTTAGTAAATATACCCCTAGAGGTTTTTCAGCTAATCATTGGGACAAACACCCGATATACGACCGTCTGGCCCGATATCGCAGTAGTGTGTATACTTGCATGATGAACGACGGTGGTTCCAAAGTACCAATTGGCATTTCATTTGATTGTTGTTCTGTTTAAAAATCTCATTCCAACCACCTTCCGATCATGTAGTGCAGTGATGGCTAACCTGTGACACTCCAGGTGCTGTTAAACTACAAGCCCCAGCATGCTTTGCCAGCTATCAGTTAGTTATCTATTGGCAAAGCATGCTGGGGCTTGTAGTTTCACAACACCTGGAGTGTCACAGGTTAGCCATCACTGATGTAGTGTGTATTCACTCACATGACTGTCTGCCCAGAGAGAGAGAGAGAGAGAGGGTATAAACCTGTCGCTGTGTCTGTGTTATTAAACGTAGAGAGCGCTGTAGGAGGATTAATTCATCCGTTTGTTCTGAGACTGAATATTTTATTTCAGAGTTGCAGAAGCTATCGAAATTTATAATGACATTGTGGAAAAGTCAAAGTTTATTCCGTGTGTTATAATCAGGGTGACAGAAATACACACGAATCGGCAGACTGATTGGAACTTCAGTCGTTTGTAAAATCGTTAGTGATAACAAATTGGTCGAAAGTTTTTTCAGTGTGTACATAGACTTAGTTGAGTGAAATGAAAACGTTGAAAGCTTAAGGTAATGAAAGCTCCACCCTGAATGGAGGTGTCACACTGTTTTGGCTCCAACCATTCACATCATCATCACCTTTTATTTATATAGCACCATTGATTCCGCAGCGCTGTACAGAGAACTCATTCACATCAGTCCCTGCCCCATTAGAGCTTACAGTCTAAATTCCCTAACATACACACACACAGACAGACAGAGAAAGAGAAAGAGAGACTAGGGTCAATTTTGATAGCAGCCAATTAACCTACCAGTATGTTTTTGGAGTGTGGGAGGAAACCGGAGCACCCGGAGGAAACCCACGCAAACACAAGGAGAACATACAATCTCCACACAGATAAGGCCATGGTCAGGAATTGAACTCATGACCCCAGTGCTGTGAGGCAGAAGTGCTAACCACTTAGCCACCAGAGATAGCCAATCGCGAGTGCCGTAAAGCTAGCCCAATGTTGCGCTGTTTGCCTCAAATAATCTTCCTCCGTTCGCATACATATTTGCTAAGCACAAAAAAGCAGGACTTCAAAAACAAAAATATTGAGAGAAAAATGTATAAAACTTGTATAACACAAACGGAAGTGAGAATGTCATTTAAAGCATAAAACATATAAAGTAAAGAGATGAGGTCTAAACCAGGTTTGCTGGCAGTAACTCAACTGTGCAATAATGGTATATTCATTTTCCTGTAATTTCTTACGAAACTCATTACAAAGTAGCACTTGACTGCATTGTAAATAAGTGAAGCCTATTATGTGTGAACCGTAGAAAGCATTGAGACATCGTAGTGACAGAAATTACACAAGAATGTGATATCTGCACTGCTTTGTATAGGAATGACCCTCCATCAGTTAGACCTGTCACCAGGAGGTAATGTTTGTAAAAAAGAAAAAATCCACTCCCCAGTGTTTGCCCAAAAGCAGTGTCCAGTTACCGAGACTAAAGCATTATGTGGACACGAACAAACTAACTCTACAATCATAGATAGGACTCATTCCAATTTGTGGATCGAAATTTGCGGCTCACATATGCAGTTCACGTTTGCCGTGCACGGTACCCTGTGACATCCCAAGTTTTCCGTTTGCATCTGAGGTTTTTAATTTTTTTAAAACACTAAGAGGTATATTCAATCAGCAAGTTGGTTTTTTTGAGCATGTTAAGTCATTTTAATACTGTTTTTTATCATTTTCGAGCGGGTTAACTTTACCCGCAATTCAATTCCATCTTTAACGCTAAGTTTTTTTTCATCAAACTGTCCTCTCGCGCCCCAGTAGAAGGTCTATTGAAAGTATAGGGTGTGCGAGAGGCAGCCGCGTTAAAAGCTATTCAATTGTTTTTTAACGCGGCGCGTTAAACAGGAAAATATGCTGTTTTATCTCGCACCTCTTTGGGGTGTGTTAAAAATAAAAAAACCTCTCAAAAGTATTTGAAATCATGTAAAAATGTTGAAAAAAAGTTAATCTTATGTTTATCACTAATGCCTAACTTGTGTAAGTTGATTTTCTTGTGAAAAAATATTGAAATATAAATAAATAAAATCATTATTTTATTAGATTTATAATCATCATCATTTATTTATATAGCGCCACTGATTCCGCAGCGCTGTACAGAGAACTCATTCACATCAGTCCCTGCCCCATTGGGGCTTACAGTCTAAATTCCCTAACATATAAACACAGACAGAGAGAGAGAGAGAGAGACTAGGGTCAATTTTGATAGCAGCCAATTAACCTACTTGTATGTTTTTGGAATGTGGGAGGAAACCCGGAGCACCCGGAGGAAACCCACACAATCACGGGGAGAACATACAAACTTCACACAGATAAGGCCATGGTTGGGAATTGAACTCATGACCCCAGTGCTGTGAGGCAGAAGTGCTAACCACTGAGCCACCGTACTTCCCATTTATGTATGTTTTTGGTACAAATATGAATGTAGTAATGTGTTTTGACATGGTATAGATGATTGTATGATAAAAAATAGTTCAATAAAAAAATATGCTAAAAGAAAGTACTGTAATGTAGATATTATCAATGTGTAATACAATCTAATGTATGGAAATGTATGCAAAACCTTTTAATTGTGTTATACATGACCGCGTTAAAACTTCACTCCCCTAAAATCTCGCAAACACAATGTTTTACGTGCGGGGGCAGCGTTCCCTCTTTTTTAATTGAATTGCACGAGTTTTCCCGCTGCGCTTACTCAAAACGGTCGTTATTGCTGGCAAAAACCCGCCGGAGATTTTTTTTTCTTTTAACAAGGCGGGGAAAAATAAAATCCCGCTAACAATTGAATACCTCCCTAAGTAATATTTTTAATCAATCAAAGAGTATTTTAATTTTATTTATTTTTTTAAATCAAACTTCGAACACTGCTGTGGGCAACGTACATTATTTAAGGTCTGCCGTTCGGGTTGGAGGTTCATCATTCGCAAACAAATACCACCAACATTTATTAATCTTAGGGGCAGTTAGCCGCGAGGTAACGCGTGGTGTGTCTACTTAATAGTCCGCGGGACACATCCCATAGAGGTGCGAGGAAAAATGAGCAGAGGTTTCTGTACCGTATAAGCTGACAATATGCACAGCTGGACATCAAGGCGTTGTCCGTCGGCATCTCGCGGCTTATTGAAGCTCTCCCTTAGATTGGACATTTTCGGACCAGTTCAGACATGTGTGAACTGGCTCATAAATATGCAAAAAAGCTTCTGTGTGCGTGGATGGGCTCAAACGTGGTCAAACCGACTCAAACTTACCACATTTTTTTTTTTTTACATTGATCTAACAATTCAAGAAATTACAGTGAATTTTCGAACCTTGTTGTGAAAACCGTTTGAGAATCCATATGTGGCCAGTTCGAGCATCTCTAGAGATGCTCAATTCACTAGACGTCTTTTACACGGACTATTCTTTATATTAACCGGCGCTTTCTTAACAGCAGTAATAGTAGTGTCGCGTTTTACAGTGATGTCATTTACTAGTACCAGGATCTTGCATAGTTGTTGTAATGAAACGTCATTTTTTTGTAACAGTCGCAATTATATTTCGGTCGGACATGTCAGCTTTAGAATGTTCAAGTTGGGCATACTATTGTTGGGGTATCCATCATTGTTAAAAGGTACTCAACCCGGGCGTGATCATCATCATCATCACCATTTATTTATATAGCGCCACTGATTCTTCAGCGCTGTACAGAGAACTCACTCACATCAGTCCCTGCCCCCATTGGGGCTTACAGTCTAAATTCCCTAATATACACACAAAGACAGAGACAGACTAGGGTCAATTTTGCTAGCAGCCAATTAACCTACTAGTATGTTTTTGGAGTGTGGGAGGAAACTGGAGCACCCGGAGGAAACCCACGCAAACACGGGGAGAACATACAAACTCCACACGGATAAGGCCATGGTCGGGAATTTAACTCATGACCCCAGCGCTGTAAGGCAGAAGTGCTAATCACTGAGCCACCGTGCTGCCCCATCTCTATATTGCAAAATAAACTATTTATTTATACACCTCTTCACTCCAGCACATTCTTAAATGATTGCAGTAATAAAGTAAATATGTGCGGTTCATATTTACATCTCCTGTCTCCTCCTGCACAGTGCTGAACGGCTACATGGACAGACACATTTATAATGTTGGTTAGTGCACTCTCATCTCTCTCCACAGTGGTCACTCGCCCCTACTGTGTGGGGGTAACATCTCCATTTACTTGGCTCTGGCACTAACTCTGGTACACTCTTGGCCCTGCTCACCTCTCATCCGCTGGGGTAACATCGCTCACTTGTTTAGTGGGTGTCTCACTCCTAACACTGTCTCTCTATTCTGGTGCTGTCTATCTCTGGAGATTTCACACTCAGTTTTTGGCTGCTGTCTCTCTCTGTCATACAGTCATATTCTGTAAAAATGCGGAACATTCCCCCTGACTGTGCTCTCCCCTGTCATACAGCCACATTCTGAGGTAATTTCTCCCTCAAATCTGTCCCATGTTTCTCATTTTCTCTCCATTATAATCATACTTACCAACTTTTGATACCACCCCTCCGGGAGACGCTAGAGGGGAAGTGGAGTGTGACGGCGTAAGGAGAAAGGACGCGATGAATTGCATAATTTGGGCAAAACAACACCATTCACCGCGAATGGTGTCATGGATGCTCCCACCCTGCCCACTTCACTAGGAAGTGGGCATCATGTGGGAGAATAACCTGCTCTCCCGGGAATCCTGGAGACCTACACAGAATTCAGGAGTCTAGTGGACAATTATGGTTATAATGTACTTTGGCCCCTCGTGGCAGCACTAGATCTCATCATCAATCGTAGATTTATTAAAACATAATAACAAATTCATGTATTATAAAAAGAACTTTTCTTAGAATGTTCTTCACCGGCTCATGCAGTTAACCAAAAAGCTATTTTCATTATATAAATCCCAAAGGAAGCCTTTCTGCATTTAAAATTAGGAGCAATCTTTATTTCCTTAATTCTATCATCAATCATTGCTTCTCATATTGTTAAAGCAAATGTATTAAATGTTTTAATTAGCTCTCAATCCAAATTTTGTTTCATATACAGTATTATTTGTATTATCCTTTATTTACAAAGCACCAACATATTACGCAGCGCTGTACGTTGAGGGAATCATTATATAAATAAATAACATACAATGACAAAAAACAGAAGGTAAAGATGGTCCTGTCCTTAGGAGCTAACAATCTAAGAGACGTAGGTAACAATTGAAACATGAAGTAGTAGAATGACAATTAAAGCAGGCGGTGGGGGGACGGCTACTGTACAGAAGAAGCATTATCAGCCACCAATACTAAAGCCGCCAATGGCGACTGGCGTTTCTGTGTGGTAGGGTTGGTGTGAGGAGAGACGGTGGATGGAGGAGACATGAAAGATGAACCAGTCACTGTAGAAATATTACGACAGTCAGCTGCTGGCCACCTTGTTCTCACCATTTCTTTTTATCTTACACCCCCTTCCTCTTATGGTTCCTGCGGCCATCCGCCAGCTCGGAGTAGCTGTGTACCCAATATTTTTTTTGGGTACCATGCACGCTGCTGGACTCAGACACTGCTGGACACTTGTTGGCAGGAGCTGTGGCGGTAGTCGCTTTCACCAAGGAGGCTACGAATATCGCCAAAGACGTAACCTAGATGACCACAGCAATTCCAGTTGAACGTGGGCTCGGCAACTGAACTGAGACGGTATTTCAGTAGATCTTCAAACCTTCAAACGTTCACTGAAAACCCACCTCTTCAGACAAGGTTATGATATTCCTCAACCACCATCTTAATTTCCCTAGATTGCCCTATTACCACCCTCTACACAGCTAACGCAAGACAACAAGCCTCTGACCAACATTGACACACACAGCTCACTCAGTACTTTTAACTTTGCATTCTAGCTGGTCCATTGTGCAATATGATGTAGCACATGCCCTTGTGTTTCTAACTCCTATAGATTGTAAGCTTGCGATTGGGGTTCTCTTACCTCTCTGTCTATATGTATTACCCAGTATTGTCTTATCAATGTTTGTTCCCAATTGTAAAGCGCTACGGAATTTGCTGGCGCTATATAAATAAATGTTGACGATGATGATAATGATCTTCAAAGCTAACCCGGGGCTTGGAGTGATGACATCCTTGTCATTTCCCACTGCATTCGCACATTTTTCACTTTTCTGTTTATGAAGAGATGATTCTGTGGGAGGCAGGGCCCACGGCTGAGTGCAGCCATCTAAACCTGTTATCCGCATACCACACATTAATTAATTAACGCACCCACGCTACGAACATATGTAGAGCCAGTGAACGCTCTTATCTCATCAGTCCTAGCTGCCTTCGCTGTGTTTGGGTGATAGGTGCACTTAATGCTTATTTTTTGCAACATGTAGAAATCTATGTATTAAAATAGTAACAAAATATTTAAGGGGGTATTCAATTGACCGCAAGATTTTTTTTTCCCGTCGCATTAAAAAAAAAAATCTGCGGGTTTTTAACTTCTATAGCGACCGTTTTTAGTTTACGCATCGTAAAAACTCGTGCAATTCAATTGAAAAAGAGGGAACGCTGCCCCCGCTCGTTAATCAATGTGTTTGCGAGTTTTTAGGGGAGTGAAGGGGACTTTTAACACAGTCATGTATAACACAAAAAAAAAAGGACTGGCATACATTTTCATACATTATATTTCATTACTCAACCATGTTAGTTGATAATATCTACATTACAGTACTTTCTTTAGCATATTTTTTTATTTAACTATTTTTTACTATAGAATCATCTATACCATGTCAAAGCACATTAGTACACACATATTTGTACCAAAAACATACATAAATATATTTCATTAGTGATTTTTTATCTATTTATTTTTTTATGTTTTTTATTTATTTATTTATAACAAAATAATATATTTAACAAGAAAATCAACTTTTTTACATGTTAGGCACTACTGATAGTTTATCTTTTTTTTATCTCATTATTACATGATTTCAAATAGTTTTCAGTTGTTTTTTATTTTTATCACACCCCAAAGAGGTGCGAGATAAAACAGCATATTGGCCTGTTTTACCCGCCACGTTTAAAAACAATTGAATAGCTTTTAAGGCGGCTGCCTCTCACACACCCTATACTGTCAATAGACCTTCTACTGGAGCGCGAGAGGACCGTTTGTTAAAAAAACAGGAGCGTTAAAAATGGAATTGAATCGCAGGTAAAGTTAACCCGCTCGAAAATGATAAAAAAAATGACTTACCGAGGTCTTAAAAAAAATCTTGCGGTCAATTGAATACCCCCCCTTGAGACAGTACAAAAAAAAATCTATTTTTGAACATATCACAATTATAGGGTGTCTGTAAAGCATTCCTATACCGTCTTACACCCCAATGCCATATTGTGTCTTTGCTGGCATTAACTTGTAATGTAAAAATAAATTCTCTAAGTATTTAAAGTCTGGGAATTTTGGATTTTGCATGATTCACGCAACTGTCTACTAACAGGGATTGTAAATTGCCCTATTGAGAATGACGATTGCGTCTTTTGTCCTGGAGACATTTAAAGTGTGCAGTGTTCTGCTGAGAATGGCTCACAATCTTCTCCTGCTTATTGTTTTCTGTAGTTCTTTATGCTGAGTAAAACAACAGCCCCCCTGTGATAAAAGGAACTGTTACCTAAAATATATATCTATCTGCTAGCAAAGTGGAAATTATATATTAGACGTAGTTTTATGTTGTCCTTTTAGGAGCGAACTCAGGCTAAGTGTCCATGTATTGTCATGCTGTGTGTTCTCCAGAAGGTGAATGAAGGTTTAGTGGTTTTAAAAACATCTAATGATCACTACAATACTAATAATCACTGGATGCTGGGTGGATCTTGAATGCAACCTGTTGTATTTTAGTTCCATCTAGCAGTTTTGTGAATATAGATAAAGGAGATAAAGTTTATTATTTAGAGAAAAGCCTTATCTCCGGCAAAACCACCAGTTTTCTCTCTTCCTGTCTATCAAGCGCTACCGGCGGATTTCTCCATTGAAAGCTTTGGAAGCCTATTTCATCATCATCATCATTTATTTATACAGCACCACTAATTCCACAGTGCTGTACAGAGACCTCACTCATTGGAGCATACAGTCTAAATTCTCTAACATGCACACACACAGACAGAGAGAATAAGGTCAATTTGATAGCAGCCAATTAACCTACTAATATGTTTTTGGAATGTGGGAGGAAACCGGAGCACCCGGAGGAAACCCACGCAAACACGGGGAGAACATACAAACTCCACACAGATAAGGCCATGGTCAGGAATCGAACTCATGACCCCAGTGCTGTGAGGCAGAAGTGCTAACCACTAAGCCACCGTGCTACCCCATTTAACAAGGATTGCAGCAGTGCATGTACAACGGCAATATTTTCTCACTTTCGCCATCTCAGCCAAGTCAAGGCTCTCAGTTCCACCGTGTATGCATGATCCGGCAAGCCGGAGTCAGAAATGCGCAGATGCATCTAGAACTAGCCGGAGAAGCGTTAAGACTTCTGCTACCACTGTCAGCCAGTATCACTAAGACGCTCTGGCGATATTTAATTAGTAAATTGCATCGATAGCTGATATTTGTTATTGCCAGGGCCCCGGTTATCCAATAGGCTGACCTGGCTGCAGCCTAGGACGCAAGATATTTAGGGGTACGAAATAATGCACAATGATAAATACCCCTGAAAGTGTAAAGCTGGGTACAGACTACAGAATATAACTGCAGATGCGATTTCTGTAACAATTTTGCCAACGGCTAAAAAGATGTTGATCATGCAGATTGATGTGTACACACCTACACGATTTACCTTCAGGTCTGTGATCTTCTTCTCTCATAACCATCTGCTGAAAAGATCGTGACTCTGAACACTCTATAGAGATCTATGGACACCATAGGCAAACCAAGGGGGTTTCCTAGTACCTGGAAACCCCCTCCAAGCCTGGAATACTGTATAATTGAGGTGGCTGGACCCTGCTCCCGCTTCACACAGCTCTGCTTGAAAAGGGAGAGCTGCTTGCACCTAACAGTAGTACACACAGCATTGCCCATGTATATTATGGGGATAGGAAGAGTTGGAGAGCAGCCAAGCACTGTCTAATATTATAGCCACGCCCCCATGCATGCTGGTCACGCCCACTGGCGGCAGGGGTGTGGAAACCCCCCCTACAAATCCTGCGTTTGCCCCTGGACACAGTGGTTATCTATGTGAATGGATGACAGGGATCCGGATGCCCCGAGTATGGCCCTGTTTCAGGTACAAATATGTGACTTTGCATTGCACTTACAGTATAATCGGGTAAATCTGCATAGTTACTGTAGTGTAAATACAATGGTGAAGATAATCCCCCTTAATGGGAGTATCAGCAGGCGGCTCAGTCCCAGGACATGTTAGGGGCATCTTGCCTGGCACAGCAGGGGGTATTTGTCTCTTGTGTGGGTGTGACTGCATTGACTGGATCACACTCCTCTGTCAAAGAAGACAGTGGGCGAAAATCTGAGCTGTGTCTTTAAGGGTCATCGACCCACAAATAGGGACATTTATAAATAGTTCTTAATATTCACAAGAGATCCACTTTGCATTCTTATCTTCTGACTTTGTGAATTAGCCAGAAACCACATTGCATAACTTCACTCTCTGCTCCGCTGGAAAACTATTAAAATTGTGATTTTTATACTTTCAATCCTTCTTTTTTTCCCTTTGTCCAGTATATATATAGTATATAGTATATATATATATTTATACATGTCACAATTGCTGAGGTGAGGTTCGGATGTCAGACTTCAGACAACTTTACTGATTTTTAGACAACTTTATTTTGAAGCTGCTCTCAGACTTGTCTCCCAAAGTGTCTCTGCATCTCCTCCGATAGGTACAATAGAAGCTACAGCTGTTTGGTAATTAGCCTGTTTTGACCTTTTTAGTGGGGGTTACAGATCTACCCTTAAGACTAAGTTCACACGGTTGAAGCTAAGTTAGGCGAGAACAACGTTTACGGTGTAAGTCATGGGGATATTGTTACACTATACTACAAGGTCCCGAGGACAGGACAGTTTTCCTTCTGCGGATTTTGTACTCCTTAAAGCACTTTTATTTATTACTAATTTACATCATATTTCCTTTAATTGATACCCTCTATCTATATATAATCTGCAGGGGTTCACTTTGCAGACTGCAACTACGTAACCAATCACACATCACCATCATCATCTCCATTTATTTATATAGCGCCACTAATTCCACAGCGCTGTACAGAGAACTCATTCACATCAGTCCCTGCCCCATTGGAGCTTACAGTCTAAATTCCCTAACACACACACACACACACACACACACACAGAGACACACACACACACACAGACAGAGAGAGACATACATACACACACACACACACACACACACACACACACACACACACACACACAGACAGAGAGAGACTAGGGACAATTTTGATAGCAGCCAAGTAAACTACCAGTATGTTTTTGGAGCGTGGGAGGAAACCGGAGCACCTGGAGGAAACCCACGGAAACATGGGGAGAACATACAAACTCCACGTCTCTTTTTTCTGATTGCGCTTCTATACAATTACATCAATACACAATTGAGGCGCACGTGTTACAGTCTGATTGTTTTTCATCAGAATTTAAGCAACAATAACCTTTGTTCAGACAGAGCAGAAAGACATCTTCAGTGTCCCCTCGATGTAGACAGTTGTATCGCTGGACGGATCACTGACCACTGGTCACACACAAGGAATCTTTAACACATAAGAAATGATATCAGGAAGTTGCAATAGGCACCATTGTGAGTGGGAAATCCATGTTTTTCGTTATTTTTGTCCTTTTTTTTTAAAAAACAAACCCATAAAAACAAAAACATGTCACTTCCATCTGTGACATTTCTAATTTAGAAGTTGTATACAGTGTAATAGTAAATACAAAATATACAGGAGAGCCCTCTCTTATAAATAGCTTCTGCTGATTTCAGTTGAAGTCTGCGGCACTGTGGCTGAGGAGCGCCAAGACGGGAGGGGCCTGGTCGGAGGTCCTGCCCAATGCGCCCATTCACCGCCCCATGTGAGCTTGACTGTAGGGAAGGGAAAGCGCCTCACTGGTACATACTCATGACCCTCCCAGGCTGTGTGCGCCGCCAGCTTTTGCCAAGGCTTTCGTAGCCTTGGGGGGAATTGGTCTAGGAGAGGCTGTACCAGAGCCTGAGGGTACTCTTGGTGACCCCACCGTAACTGCATCAATTTTTTTTTTATGTGACAGAAGAGCTTTTGGGAATTTTCAATGCTAAACCAACCATCACAAAGTGGTCTATTTACTACTGGGAGATTCTCTGTGTTTAAGAAGGATTGTGGTGCAGGATGGTGATGGCGGAGAATACCAGGGGGAATCAGGAAGATATCATAGATATCTACACTGATATACCTAGGAAAAATACCTAGGAAGGCATCATAGATATCTTCCTAGGCATTTTCCAGGCCCCACCTCCTACGGCTTCAGCAGGGCTGGGAGAATGGGAAAAAAAACATCTTTATTATTTCAATAAAGCATTTTTTTTTTATGATCATCACCATTTATTTATATAGTGCCACTAATTCCTCAGCGCTGTACAGAGAACTCACTCACATCAATCCCTGCCCCATTGGGGCTTACAGTCTAAATTCCCTAACACACACACACATAGACTAGGGGTCAATCTGTTAGTAGCCAATTAACCTAGCAGTATGTTTTTGGACTGTGGGAGGAAATAGGAGCACTCGCAGGAAACCCACGCAAACTCCACACAGAGTCCATGGTCGGGAATTGATCCCAGTGCTGTAAGGCAGAAGTGCTAACCACTAGGCCACCGTGCTGCCCAAAGCATTTTTTCATTTTAATCTTGTAACAGAATAAGGTACTACTACCATAGCCGGCTGTGTCCCCTTCATTTATATTACAGATGCTCACTGACCCCCGTGAACTGGTTTTGATTTTGGTTTTGGATCTGGATTAGCTTCGTGTTTTGGTTTTGGCGAAACCGCCCTCCTGTGTTTTGGTTTTGTATTTTTTAGAAAAAATCCTAAAATATGCTAAAATCACATAATTTTGCTCTTTGTTTGATCCTACATTATTATTAACCTCAATTACACTCATTTCAAGTCATTTGCAGTCAATTTTGACCACCTCACAGATCACAATATTATTTTCATGCACTTTCGGACAAATACTGCAGCGACCTGGCTGGATGGTAAGCGACAGAGCAATGACACAAACACACAGCAGTTCCTACCACATCTAGGACACATTGGCACACAGCAGTGGCAGAAAAGAAAAATGGTGCAAGATGGAATTGCCCTTGGGCCCGCCCTCTGTCCTTGTCTAATTAGTAAACCACTCCCAATAAAATAGTTTAAGGGCGTGTCTTAGTGGAAAGGGATATGTGACATCACGGGAGGTGAGATATGATGTCACTGTGGGCGTTTCCACATTGTACCAATTTGGGGCGATCAAAAGTTGGGAGGAATGGAAAAGTCTGAGCCAGCTGTAGCCATGGAGAACATTAATTGCTGAAAGCATACAAATTAACAGCCACTTGAGAAACAACAAGACACGTGTGTCTCTATATGAAAATGTCATTTATATATCCAGCTTGCTCCTGAAAGTGACGTTTGTGTTTCTTGTACTCAAATAACAGCAGAGAATCAATATTAATTTGGTTGAATCCAAAGTACTCAGAGGGGATGATGCAGAGTTGGTTGCAAAATGGGCGTAAATTACTTAAAAATAAAACAAAATGATGATTATTTCCGCTCAGAGTTGTACGTCTCTCTGTGAACACGCCCTTTCTGTACTCCCTCTGTTTGCACGCCCTTCCCTCCCCTTTCTGCCTCTCCAAGTGTTAGGAGGTGCAAGTGTCAGGTACGTGCAAGTCTGCCATGGCGCGTATGCCTGGGCAGCACGGTGGCTCAGTGGTTAGCACTTCTGCCTCACAGCACTGGGGTCATGAGTTCAATTCCCGACCATGGACTTATCTGTGTGGAGTTTGTATGTTCTCCCCGTGTTTGCGTGGGTTTCCTCCGGGTGCTCCAGTTTCCTCCCACACTCCAAAAACATACTGGTAGGGTAATTGGCTGCTATCAAACTGACCCTCGTCTCTCTCTGTCTGTCTGTGTGTATGTTAGGAAATTTAGACTGTAAGCTCCAATGGAGCAGGAACTGATGTGAGTGAGTTCTTTGTACAGCGCTGTGGAATTAGTGGCGCTATATAAATAAATGGTGATGATGTTCATGATTCTCCATGCACTGCACATTTGCGTAATTTGCGCAGTGCAAATTGGCAAAAGTTTGACTCAGGTCCAGAGTGTACAGAAAATTTATATTCATATTCCTGTCACTATGAGTGGCACCAGATTGCACACAGGGGTGAGGACAGTGTGATTGGTTTGACTTGACACCCCCCCCCCCCCCCCCCCCCATAATAAAAGTAGCCTGCCAGCCCTTTCACACAGTGTAACATGAGTGCATGAATAATACAGGCACAAACCTAAACCAGACCAAATCCTTAGGAATCCCTAAATTATAGTCTGTGTGGTTTATCTGATACCAGTGTGAAAGTCTCCAGAGAGAAGGTCCCTGAATAACAGAGGAAGCCTCATTAACCCCTGAGGTCAAGCCTAGAGCCACTGTCTGGAGCGCTGGCTGTGTGCACAAGTCAGCCCAGCACAGTGAGAGTTAAATAAAACACAGTGCAAGGAAACATGAGAAGCTGCCTGGACTGAGCCTCCATGGATCCCGTACGTGGGGCAGAAGCCTCCCCAATTCCTCCCTCCCTGGTCTCCTCCTCTCTCAGTACAGTTAGAAGCTGAGAGCAGCCCCAGAGCCGGCTAGATGAGCCAGAGGATTGCAGCAGCTCACACATCTTCCTGGGAATATCATTTGTGGTTTGCATTGCACAGATCATTAGCACATTGCTTGGATTACACCGATCTGCTGGGAATCTGCAGAGTTACAAGAAGTTTCTGCAAACTTTTTATTTTTTTTTATTATCCTGAAATTGTTCTTTTCTCTAAAGAGGGTTCGCAGTTGAGCTGCAATCAGGCTGAGGTTTCATCTGGTTGCTTTATGCATGTGAGAGGAACCTTGGCTGCCTGGATTGGAGTTTTAAGGAAATATTTAGAAGATGGGAGCCAGATCTAAGCTATGGTGGTCACTTACTTTATACTTACCCCTCCTGTGCTGCCTGACAGGGGAGGTCTACTCTTTTGGGGATGAAGAGGAAAGGAGATGTGACCCTATCAGGATTTCCATGTGCCAGAATCTTGGGTACAATGTTACCAAAATGCCCAATCTGGTTGGGCATGAACTGCAGACGGATGCAGAGCTTCAGCTGACCACCTTCACCCCTCTCATACAGTACGGGTGCTCCAGCCAGCTGCAGGTGGGTTGACCTTCTTCATTGCACCTCTTAGAACAAAGGAAAGGCAAACCTGCGGTTGTTGTAGAACTACAAGTCTCAGCAGACCAGGGACTTTGTACTTTCACAACTGCTGGAGAGCCACAGGTTGCTTGAGCCCCCCACACAGTGCAATCAGTCAAAAACATCTAGGTAGCCCTGTTCCCTCTATTTCATATATTAATGACAATATTTTAAATCCAGTTTAGTTATTATGTGATACAATGTAACTGTTATGACGTTTCCTGGTGGAAAATCTCACATGAGTCATTTCAGAAAACTACTGTTGATAAAATGTCATTTTTTTTGTTAATAATTAACACTGGACTCTGAAGTTTGCTTTGTATAACTGCTACAACGTCACATGCAGTTCAACAGCATCACTCACTGTACAGGAGATTCTCATAAAAGTGTTATCATGGGTGTGTATATCTTCTCAAAGGGATTTAACAATTCAAATATCCTTACTGCCTGAATGGAGAAACCCAGCTGTAATGCATCTGCATAGCCTATTAACCTAAACAAAGACCCAATCTATAGCTCCCCTTTAAATCCCATGAGTGGATGCATTGATTTCTTTGTAAGCAATTGTTTACAGTAAATATACCACTGTAGTAGCTGTTTGCATAGATATCAACAGAAAATAATTAGTATCAGGTGAATTTGCATCACTATTTTTGCACTTCTTTATAAACAAGTGTTCCTTAGCACTGTGTCATTGCAAATGAATGCACATTAATACCTCCATCATCATTGTTCTTGAATGGTGCATATGGTATTACACAGCAGTGCACACAGGGACATTAGATGGAGTGTTGGCTTTCTCCTAAAGGTGTCACAGTTCAACTTTTAAACATAAAGAAATAGCTCCTGGAATTCTTCAATTAGAACATTTGGTTTAGCTGTATAGTTGGGGGAAATTGACAGTACAGACTACAGTTCATGAAGCTTAGCTGTCATCTGTAAATGGGAAGTTGAGGATAGTATTATATAAATTGCAAAGATTACCAGTACAGTGTACAAATAACAAGTTAAAGAGTGTAATCAATAGCTTTTAATTTAATGTGGTTAATTTTGTATAGCACCACCATATTACGTAGTGTTGTACAGGGAGAATTGAATCAGTCCCTACCTACCACATTGGAGCTAACAGTCTAAAATTCTGTACCACTCAAACACACGAAGGTCCGTTTTATCAGCAACCAATAAAATACTAGTTATTGGGAACTTTAGGAGTTGGGATCTTTACAAGTACAATCTATAGTTAGGACATTTTTTTTATTGCAATCTTTATATTTGGCAACTTTTTAGTGCAGTCTATATTTGGGAACTTTTTTAGTGCAATCTACAGTTGGGAACATTTTTAGTGCAACCTATATTTGGGAACTTTTTTAGTGCAGGGACTTTGTATTGGCAGTTTTCTCTCTGTCTGCCATGCCAGTAACCGGTGCAGATCCCTGGGCAGAGATAGTGGAATGCTGCCTCCAAGCAGTGCTTCTCTCTTGACACTTTGCACACACATTGTTGATATAAGGATTGCAGGTCTTTGTGAGAGTGACAGGCTGCACTGCAGGAATGTGGGGGGCAGATCTGTTTACTTGTCACTTTCTTCAGTCTTTTTCTGTGGGAGACTGATTTGAATCCCTGCTAATTTCAACTTGTTAAAGAAACAGGGCATATTGAGTTCCCCATTAGCCAGATCTCTGTGATAATTGCTTATAGAAAGGATAAGAAAAGAAAGTGAGTACTGAGAGCTGGAGGAGAGAGGGGATTTTTTTTTGTTAACAAGGAGACAGTTGAAAAGTTTCCAGATGGAGACTGTCCCACTGATCCCCGTTTACCTATGGGTGGGAAGATCACTGATAAGAAACTGATAAATTACTGCAGCTAATCAGAAAAAAACAAACAGTTTATGATACTGGGGATTACCAGAGCACAGGGCTTTGGGATGGTTTAGGAATAAGTGCTTTAAGTTGAAAGGTCATACAGGAATATAAAATAAATCATTGTCACTCATTCCGGAGCTCTTACCAGTGTTTAACTCAGACTTGATTAGAAAGTATTTCGTTTACATTAGCTCTGGTATTACATTTCTAACAACAGTCCTTTCCTCCTTTGAATGGATTGCGCTCCTTAAAAAATAAGAGCAGGGTATTTTAGTTACCCAAACAAAATGTCAGCGTTAAGCAGATAGATATAGATATAGATATATATATATATAATTTTACAAAAAAAAAAATTGGGACCAGATGCTGTTAGCCTTTTCAAGTTAGGAACTTTTAAAAACCTAGGGACTTTAATTAAACTTTTTTTTTTCCGTGGCCCTCAATGTAGATCAAAGGTGTATTTAATATTTTCTATAACTCATTGTGCACTTTTTAGTTCTTTGGGCATTGTTTATTGGATAATGAAATAGTGTACCTAATAAAAATGTATTAAATGCAGTACAGAATGTTACGTTTCAAAGGGATTGCATTCTTTGTAATGATTTAGTCCACTTTTTGACAGTTGTGTACCTTTTTATTATATATGTTTATATATTCCTAACTTATTTTTATTTTTTTTTGTAGTTTTTCCTGTGTTCCGTGTACGTTCCGATGTGCACAGAGAAGATTAACATCCCGATTGGTCCTTGCGGTGGCATGTGTCTCTCGGTCAAGAGAAGGTGTGAGCCGGTCCTAAATGAGTTTGGATTTGCTTGGCCAGAAAGTTTGAACTGCAGCAAGTTTCCTCCTCAGAATGACCACAATCACATGTGCATGGAAGGTCCAGGAGACGAAGAGGTCCCGTTGCACAGCAAGACTTCAATGCAGCCCGGAGAAGACTGCAACACGTTTGGATCAAATTCGGAGCAATACACTTGGGTAAAAAGAAGTATGAATTGCGTCTTGAAGTGCGGCTACGACGCAGGGCTCTATAATCGCCAGTCCAAGGAATTCACCGACATCTGGATGACCGTATGGGCCAGTTTGTGCTTTATCTCCACTGCGTTCACCGTCTTAACTTTCTTGATCGACTCGTCCAGATTCTCCTATCCGGAGAGACCCATCATTTTCCTGAGCATGTGTTATAATATTTATAGCATTGGTTATATTGTGAGGTTAATCGTGGGCCGTGAAAGAATATCCTGTGATTTTGAAGAGGCGGCTGAACCTGTTCTTATTCAGGAAGGGTTGAAGAACACAGGATGTGCCATTATATTCTTGCTGATGTACTTTTTTGGAATGGCTAGCTCCATCTGGTGGGTTATTTTGACATTGACCTGGTTTCTCGCAGCCGGCCTCAAGTGGGGACACGAGGCTATAGAAATGCACAGTTCCTATTTCCACATCGCCGCGTGGGCTATTCCGGCAGTGAAGACGATCGTTATCTTGATCATGAGACTTGTCGACGCCGATGAGTTGACCGGGCTATGCTACGTTGGCAATCAAAACATCGATGCTCTCACTGGCTTTGTAGTCGCCCCGCTCTTCACCTATTTGGTGATCGGTACTCTATTTATAGCCGCTGGCCTAGTGGCTCTGTTTAAAATTAGGTCCAATCTCCAAAAGGATGGGACGAAAACAGACAAATTGGAAAGACTAATGGTCAAGATCGGTGTCTTCTCGGTTTTGTACACCGTCCCGGCTACGTGCGTCATAGCTTGCTATTTTTATGAAATCTCCAACTGGGCCATCTTCCGTTATACAGGCGATGATTCCAACATGGCAGTGGAGATGCTCAAGATCTTCATGTCTCTCTTGGTGGCATCACGTCTGGCATGTGGATCTGGTCGGCCAAGACGCTACATACGTGGCAGAAGTGTTCAAACAGATTAGTGAACTCGGGAAAAGTAAAGCGAAAGAAGAGAGCTGACGCTTGGGTAAAGCCTGGCAAAGGGAACGAGACTGTGGTATAGCCAGCGGTTGCGCAGAGTCTTCTTTTATTTTGAAAGAGAACGCTGTTGTAAATCAAGTTTAGTTACTTTTACTGGAGACTTTTGGTCTTGCAAACAGCTGGTTAACCCTAAAAACTTCCTCTTGGAGGTGCGTTCAGCAATCTAATGGTGCACTGAAATTTGAGGAAAGGAAAGCTTGGTTTCCTTTTGGTTTAAGACTTAAAGGCTGACCAAGAGGTAAAAATTAATGACCTCAGGAAACACAAAGCTAGAGTTTTTACCAACTCTATATAATGTGTCAGCATGGAGTCCTTTTCTGAGTCTTCATTTGTACATTTCAGCGCTGCATCAAAGCAAATGTTTTAGGTTACATTGTGGTAAAGTCTTAAATCTTGTACGTGATTGGAAGGCTGCTTCCCAGAGAACCGACTAAGGGACATGTCTATTAAGCAGCGCTAAGGCGCAGGGCACATTTCATTGTTCCACGAGTGTTTTGCAGCGTATCACCACTGAGTAAACATTGCCCAAGTTTTATTTTAATATTTTTCTAATTTAGTTTAAAAAAAAAAGAAGAGAGAAAACACTGAACACTGGAAACTAATTCGCGTTTGACTATGGTGCCTTGTAAACTAAGATATTTTCTATTTTTTGTGTGTCATTACCTAACTAATTCACAGATAATGGATTACAGGCCGGTCTAATCTCTAGCACTCTGACCCCTGGCAGTGCATTATGGGAGATGTAGTCCAGTCTCGTTGTTTATTCATATTTCCTGCTCTAGAACTTAATGGTTCCAGAGATCTGGAAATGACAATTCTCTGTGTTTAGTTCATAATGCACTAAAAGTTAAATTCTATAGAGAATAAATAGGCTCCTATGGACTTAAAGGAATGAAAAACAATGCACTATTTGCTATCTGGCTTTATATATAGAATAAGTATACTCTATGTCAGGTATGGCAACCTGTGGCTCTACAGGTGCTGTGAAACTACAAGTCCCAGCATACCCTGCCAGCTATTGGCAAAGCATGCTGGGGATTGTAGTTTCACCAAACCTGGAGATCCGCAGGTTGTCCAAACCTAATCTGTCCGGTGCCTTTGTGAGATATAAGTAAAAGAAAAAAAAAAGTATTAACACGTTGAACATTACAACTCCTATATAGACTCTGCTCTCTGTTTTGCTGCTGAAATCGGATGTCGGTTAAGAAGTACTTGTCACCTACACAGTGTAGTGGCAGCTATTATGTAATAGGAACCAGTATTCACGCAGTCTGTCAAACTTGTGACATCACTGACTCGTGATACAACTGCCTTATGATTACTGTGTACAAGGTGTCTCACGCCTCAGTGACCTCAGAGTTCCTGCTTTCTCACAGAGATCCCGCACACCAAATAGTCCTTTGTATAGGGGACAGGTGCACCTAAACTACAGGTGTGTCAATCATTTTGACTGGCTTGACCTTCAAAGCACTGACGTTATGAACAGCTTAGACATAATTGCCAACTCCTTAATTTCCAGAGACAGTCCAAGGGATATCGTTAACAACCATTCTAAACAGAGGTGTTGCCCATAGCAACCAATCGGATGCTAGCTATCAATTCCTAGAATGTGCTAGATACATGCTAGCTAGAATCTGATTGGACAACAACACTTTTTTCCTTTTTTTTTAGAAGGTTTGATAAATCTGCCCCCAAAGTTTATCCTTATTTTTTTCAAAAGTGACCTATTGTCCAATACAATTTTTTTTTGTTCTGTATATAAGACGCCATTCTCATTATTTGTTCTAATTCTCTGATTATTGTAAGCTATTATTTATTAAAGAAGAACATATATGATGCAAAAAATGCATATGGCATTAGAATTAAGTCTGTTGAACATATAATGATGGAGATTAGACCGCCCCAAGGTCTGCTTAAACGGCACCGTATGTAACATGTTTACATGTGACTTCCTGTGAGCAAAGTGTTCCTGGGAATTATTTTCAAATGTTGGCAATTATGTCTCCTATACATTCTCATCTACTTTAGCCTGGTGTATTCAGTGCCCCCATATCTTTCATTAGAAGCAATTGTACTGCTGTGTGGAAGACGCTGAGGGGTATATTTACTAAGCTACGGGTTTGAAAAAGTGGAGATGTTGCCTATAGCAACCAATCAGATTCTAGCTGTCATTTATTTAGTACATTCTACAAAATGACAGCTGGAATCTGATTGGTTGCTATAGGCAACATCTCCACTTTTTCAAACCTGCAGTTTAGTAAGTATACCCCTGAGCCGTTTATAATAATTGTTACTAGCAGGACAAACACTGTGCGTGGCAGCTGCACAATAGAGAACGAACGGTCATTGACAATTTTATGCATTTTGAGATAAAGTTGAAGCAGTAATTTTTAGGGAAATTCAGAAACAAATTCACTTTGAACCTTCCATAAATCTTTCACTGAGAAGGCACGATGCACGATGGCGTTGTCACATCATTGCGCAGTGGGGGGCAGAGCACTGAAGATGCAAATCACGTCAACCCCTCCCCTCCCCCCCCACACACACTTGCTCTTGGGACTTTAAGTCCAAGATGTAGTCAAGCACAGACAATGGTTTAATTCCCACCATTGTGTTCTAACATTTTAACCCTGTGTTAACTTTTTGTGGGTTGCGGCATGACCTATGTCTCATACATTGACGCGCCATACCGGTACAATAGATTGTATCGGTAAAAGCACAACGCGTGGAAAGCGCATGTTAACGTGGCTAAAAACGTGCGCTTGTATCTATTTCTCGGTGCGTATGTGAGAATGATGAGGGTGGCAGACAACCTATCCGTTCTGTAGGTGGCAGGAACGTGATGTGATCTGTGTCGCAAATTGTTGCCAGACCATGCAAATTCCTCTGTGACTTTTAAAAGTAAATAATCGTTGTCTACAAATTACTTTTACTTGCTCGATGGACGCTAATTGCGTATTGTTACATCGACCAGTTCATGTGAATGTTTAGTTGTTTTTGGACAGAGGAAGAGTTTGCTTTTTTTTTGGTAATTATACTGGTTGGAATTTTCATTTATTTTCAAATCTATGAGGTCAGCACTCATTCTGTTTGCTTATAATTGAACATGACCCAATACGTGTATTAACTGTGTGATATCTGATAATAATCCACTTACAGAGTGAGAAAATGAAGAGTGCTTTTACATTGCATTGCCCAAATAATAGCTGCTGCTGTGGATAAGACTTGTTCATTTATAGTAGCTAATACTTTTTAATTGGATATAAAAATCTGACGCAAGCAATATGAGAACTTGGGATATGTAGAGGGGAAGTGGAGGTGTTGCCCATAGCTGGTAGCTAGAATCTGATTGGTGTTGCCCAATCGGATTCTAGCTACCATTTATATATTACATTCTAGAATCTGGTTGCTATGGGCAACACCAATCAGATTCTAGCTACCAGTTATCTATTACATTCTAGAAAATGAGAGCTGGAATGTGATTGGTTGCTATGGGCAACACTTCCACTTTTCCTTTTTTTTTAGAAGCTTTAGTAAATCTCCCCCATCTGTTTATTTTAGGAGTTGTATTCTCTATGTGTAAATGTATCCATGTGATAGCCTATGTCCTTGTGCCTTAGAAGTCAAGCAGACGCTCACTTCTGATTACTCCTGTTGAAATGGAGTTATGCCTTTTAGCGCTTCATCCAATTTATATACCTGCTGACGGGACAATGTCTCGCATGTCGAGGAACACTTCCAGGTACAAGCCATATACTCATGTTAGACATGAATTTGTGAAACTTCTATGGAAATAGACACTGCTTTTTATGGGTGTTATATTTTGTATATGTCTTTTTAATGATATGTCTTGTAAATTTCTAATTTATCACTGTACAAATCTTTTATATTTAATTTTTTTATCAAAAAAATAAAAATAAAGCACATTTTCAGCTGCTGGGTAGTGTGTTCCTTTACAGTGCAACATGGAAACTGTACAATGTACCTCACAAATGTATGTAGTAAGCAGAAATAGATCTGTGGGGACCAGAGTCTGATTGTCTAATAGACAGACTAGGCTGTAGCCTAGGGTGTGAAGCTTTTGGGGTGGGGAGGGGGGGGGGGGAGCTCGGGGCCACAGGTGAAGGATCGGAGGGCCACATGCAGGCTTAGGGCCGCCTGTTGTCCATCATTTGTGTGCAGTCTGAGGTAAATTCTGTTGTTATTATCATGGTACATGTCAGTGCGTCAGTACAGGGTGTGACATGTTCTTCCTTATATAATGCACACATCTTCCTAAGCCATGAAGCGACATCAGTACTCGACAATTATACACATATAATTTACAGGGGCTCAAATATAATTTGTATTATATATATATATATATATATATATATATTGCATTATATATGGAAGGGATAGTGAAAGGAGGGCTATGCTTATTTTCTGACCTTTCTCCATCCAGCAACGTCTGTCAGTCCTTCTGCAGTCACACTGTCAGTGTTTGAGTGTCTGCAGCAGCTGTACAGAAGGAATATACGGTTTCCAATGAAGGAAAGACACAACTGGATAAGGAATGGCAGAGTGACACAGTGACAGGGATATAGCCAGGGTCTGTTTATTTCCCTAATGCTGCCTACGGTGGTCAGTGTGGCTGCATTAGCTCTGCAGCCTTGAGATTTTTATATTTTTCTTAAACCTTCTCCTTTGTCTAGTCACTGTGCGCCACCTACTGGATGGAGAGGTAAAATGACTTCAGGAACAAAGATATATCAAACCTCACAAAAAGGAAAATTGAAGGTGTTGCCCATAGCAACCAATCGGATTCTCGCTATCATTTTCTAGAATGTACTACCTAAATGATAGCTAGAAACTGATTGGTTGCTATAGGCAATGCATTCAGGTTTCCTTTTTGTAAGGGTTGACAAATCTACCCCTATGTGTCCTTACCAATTTGTGTTCATACATCTTTGTGCGTTTTCGTTGCGCCATGGCTTTCTGGACGCTGCATGCTCTATATCCGTGGGTTGGATCGATGTCACTACACTTGAAAAAGTCAATCTCTAGCACTATATTCCTTGTTACCCTGATCTCCACAGCCCACTGTGACCGGGAGTGGTAGACTTTGGGGGAAAGGGGTGGAAAATTATGACAGTGGAACCCCACACTTGTTGCCCTCAAGTTTTAGTGAAACCAGCCCCACTCAAGTTAATAGTCCATCCATTATAATGAGGTTTCTCCACAAAGTGCACAAGTTAGAAACCGTATTGAAATATATAGGAAAAGCAGTGTGCTGCTTGCGTTCTGGGCGCATTCGCATATGCATGCAAATGTTCCCAACGCATATCAACTTCATGTCAACTGCATATCAAATTCATAGCATTTATAAACATTTTAACATGCAGTTTGCACTTGTGTTTTTTGACGCAAATGCAAAGCAAAAAGTTGACTATGGTCTTAAAACAGGTCAAGCCTTGAACTACGTGTCCCTCTTTTATTGAAAGTATTCTTGCATCGAAAATATAAACGCTGATAGCTACAGTTAAATTGTGACTATTGAGGACCTCTTTGTTGTGTATCGCCATCTACCGTAGGTATTAAACCTCCCTCAGCCACTTATTAAGAACATGGGGGAGAGTCAGAAGTTAGCACAGCAGGAAGAACTTGACTAGAAAGCTAGGGTGCATCAACTGGGGTGAAAGTTGGTGAACGAGATGGGTCAATGGAATGGATAACTCTGGAGCCTTCACCCTCTATTGTGAATACATGCCACAACATCCATTTAACAATAGGGAAGGATGGTGTCGTAGAATATGGGGCACATAATGTATCCGTATGGAAACTAAAGTGGAATCTCGCAAAATAACTTTGTAGAGGGTAGGAGGGGATGGTTGTTTCCAAAATTGCGCTATTGCCGCTCTAGTGGCTAATAAAATGTGTCCCCAGACATAACGATGGAGTTTGGGAAGTTGGTCGGGGTATAGATGTAAGAGGGCTGCGAAAGGGGGTGGATTTAAGGATATGGAGGTAACTTTCCAGGATAGATTCATGACCTCCTGCCAGAGGGGTTGAATGATAGGACGTGACCAGAAGACATGTAGTAGGTCTTCTACAGCTCCACAGTTACACCAACAAAATTTAGAGTGATTAGGTCAAATCTTCTGGAGAAGAGCTGGGGAAGGTAAGTTCGATTATAATAATTTAAGTAACATTTACACATGGTTCATACATGTATAGTCTGTAGACAGGTTACTATGTATGATTTCCCATTGGGCTAAAGAGATAGAGTTCTTCTGATTTTTAAGATTTTACTGGTCCTTGTGGAAACTATTTTTCTAGTTCTGATGTTAAACTTCGCATGATGAGGTAATGTAATACACTGAGAAGGGGCCAAGCGTATAGAATTACCCCCCAAGTGTGACAGAACTTTCTCCATGAAAGTGATTTATGTAGTTGTTCATTTTTTGCCCTACAAAATATGTCTGCATTTTAATCCTTTGCTATTAGACAGCCAGACGGCAATCCATTGTTATTTAACCATCTTGAAGTGACTTGGGATGGAGAGAAAAGGAAAGTAATTTAGATGTTACATAACTGCAAGGATGGCAACCAATCAGAATCTAGCTATCATTCACCTAGTACATTTTAGAAAATGACAGCTAGAATCTGACTGGTTGCTATTGGCAACAACTCCACTTTAGAACTTTTATTAAATCTACCTCCAAATCACAGTGGACATGGGAAATTGAAATGCACAACCTACTTTACTTGTTAAAGTTCTTTACTGGGCTCCTTATGGTGAAGGATTTTGTTTGCAAACAACTTTCTCTAAATACCCAGAATTGTTTCTTATAGATTTTGGAACAAATAAATCAGCCTCTCCAGACAGGGTATAATTACCGGTGACATCTTCGATATTTAACACCAAGGACAATCTTTCTTCTTAAGGTCTTGCAAGATCGAGTCACATTCACAGGCATTTCTGGAACTCCATCTTATGTTAAAATTAGAACAAGCGAGTTATGGGAGAAGGAGGCAACCTGGTATGTGCACGTCAGGAGTAGATTACAGGCATGGGGAATACACACAAGGCTGTTTTATAATTACAGGGACACTACCAGATCTTCTTAACATTTTAAGGGAAAAGTGCTTGGCTGTAAGTCCTTCAGTCTAGATCCCACATCTTATCCCCATTGGTGCCCAGTACACTGCCCTTCAAATTTGCATTCTCCGGGCAGCATTCTACAAGTGTCAATTTCAAGTTTCATTTTAAAGGAGAATTCTATTGATCAATATTTCCCCTCAATGAACCCCTAGCACCAACGTGCAGAAATGCAGCTGTACATGCCTGACATTACTCCTGCCAATGTATAAATTGACACTTCTTCCAGGCTAACAGGTGGGGGAAGTTTGACATTTATTATGATTTTTAATTATTATTATTATCCTTTACAAAGCACCAACATATTACGTAGCACTGTACAAAGTAAACTGTAGGCATCGCATGGTTGTTGATGGAGCTGCTTGGATTGTAACCGTGACTTGTTGGTCAACAACCATTCAATGACTGCAGTTCACATTCACCATCAGTGTCGGTGAATATCTCGGGATCAACAGAGGTCCCGTGCATCGGTCATACATGGGTCTACTTGGTGGTAGAGGAGTTCATTGGGGAGGGGAAATGGTAACTTGAGACTACCGGTGTTCAATTAGAAGCCAGCAGCAGCCTTGTGACACTTCACTTGATGCGAGGGGAGCTCATGAAACCATGTTAGGGAATAGATCTGAAAAACAGGTCCCAGTGGCTGGTTGGAATTAGTAATATTCAATTGGCAGAGCATTGGGGTGGAGTGGGGATCTGCTCTACACTAGCCACCAGAATGGAGGGACCTGCTGTTTGTTACCCAGATTGGGATGGTCCATTGAATACTAGTCACCAAATTATGGGGTCTACTCTACACTAGAAAGGTGATTTGGAAGTCTGCTTATCACTAGCCACCAGATTGAGACGTGTGCTTTACCTTAACAAACAGATCGGCATGTCTGCTTAACGCTAGCCACCGGTTTCTCTATGCCTGGAACTCCTCTCCTTCTAAATGTTGGTGTTCCTCAAGGCTCTGGTCTTAAACCTCTGCTTTTCTCTCTCTATATCTGAACTATATATTCCCTCCACCTCTACTACCACCTTTATGCAGACAACATCCAAACAGGGCCGTAACTAGAGCGGTGTGACGGGAGCGACCGTCCAGGGCGCAACGCTGAAGGGGGGGCGTAATTTAGGAATATTTTAGGTTGATTTGGTTAAAATTGAGGGTTAGGGGGGCCGGCATTTGTCTTTCTCGCCCCAGGCGCTAGAATTCTAAGTTACGGCTCTGCATCCAAATCTCCCTTATTTTATCCTCTGTGTCCAACTCTCTCCACCATCTCCACTTGGATATTCCAACACTGCCTAAAGCTCAGCATGTCCAAAACAGAGCTCATTATCTTCCCTCCTCATAGTGTTACTAATCCCCCACTAGTCTCACTCATGGTTAACAATATCCCACTCTCCCCAGTTCCCCAAACCCCTATCCATCCCCCTCTTGCCTACTGCAACCATCTGCTATCTGGCCTTCCCCCCCACCCACCTTTCACCTCTACAATCTCTCCTAAATGCTGAGGCGAGACCGATCTTCGGGCGTGACGTCATCACGCCCGACATTCGGTGAGAAGCGAGGAGGGAGGATGCTGGGTCCCGGGCGCGGCCGGATTGGTTTTGTATTTTTTTCTCTTCCTGGCCGCCGCGCACACTTTAGTAACCGCTGGGTTAGTACATCTGACTCACAGCATTGAGGTCATGAGTTTGATTCCCGACCATGGCTTTATCTATGTGGAGTTTGTGTTCTCCCTCTCTCCCCCCCTCCCCCAAATTAGTGGCACTATATAAATAACTGACAATGATAAATGTTTTTGGGAGATTTGGGAGAAGTCTTTTGTTGCCTACTTCTTAGAATAAAAAAATAAGCACAGCTATTCACGCAATATGTAACTCGGCAAGATCGAGGACAACAAATATGAAATAAGATCCGTTACCTCTGTGTAATTATATACCTTACAAGTGTAATTAGTACAGGAAGCCAGTCATTGATTCCTGGACATGACCAGCCAGCAAGTCCTAGCTCAAATATCATTAACCCCATCTGTCCCACAAAGTGAAATAAGATGTTTTGTTTTTTTCCTCTACTTTATTTTGAAATACTTACCTGTTTAAGGTAATATTTTCTGTATTAAAATAAATGTGTAATAATATAAGCTGCATATTATTTTTTCTAAAATTAACAGATGAAAACAGAACAGAGTTTCCTGTGTTCCTACAGACTTGGCTGTTACATTATGTTATACACATACTTGCCTACTTTGGGCAAGTTCTCTCCGGGAGAGGGGGGTGGCCAGATGCGTCATTTTTGCTCCGCCCCCGCAACGTAAATGCCGGTTTGTCACGGGGGGCGGGGTATAAATGACGCAATTCACTGCGAATTGCGTCATTTTGGGACAGCAGTAGCGGGATGCAGGAGATGTGCCAGCTCTCCCGGGAGTCCGTAAGACTGACCCGAATTTTGGGAGTCTCCCGGACATTCCGGGAGAGTTGGCAAGTATGGTTATACAACGAAAAGGCAAATAAAATACAACATGTAGCTCTGGTCAGGGCTATCTGATGGGCACTGGGGCCTCTACCTACGCAACCACTCACAGGAATAAAACTGTAAATGATCAATACTATTAAGTTTATATTTATTGTTACCTGCAAAAAAGTCAGTGTTTAAACATTAAAAAAACATGCTGTACTACAGAGATGAATCCACATATTTATTTTTTTTTTATTATTTTTTTTTACAATATCTTGCCAAGTGAAAAAGAAATAATCCAACAATGCTAAAATGGTCACAATAATCATTAAATCAGTACAACTCTGACCTTGCTGCTGTATACAGGGGAGGTGGTTTTCAAAGAGCTACGTATAGTCTCTGCACAGTACTTCACAATCACTGTGGAGGCCCCTGGCATGCCCATCAGATCTCTCCATATGCCCCTTACATCCACATCAGCTGCTTTTGTCCCCCTTCATGTCTCCCCTATTTCATCCAAAGTGTCCTCCATTGCACTGCTATTTGTTCCCCTACATCATGCTTCTGGTCTCCCCTGTATCACACACTGCGCCCTCCATTTTGCTCCTGTTTGTCCCCCTTCATCATGCTTCTTGTCTCACCCCCCACCCCTGTATTAGATACTGTGTCTGTGCCCTCCATTATTCTGCTATGTGCCCCCTTCATCATGCACCTCTGGTCCCCCTCCCCACCCCTGTATTAGATACTATTTGTACCCCTTCACTTACTTTTCTATCGCCGCCTTCTCTTCTTTATTCTTTTATTTTCTTCCTCGCTTGCTTGCCCGTCGCGTTGTGGCTCCTCCGTGCTGCGCTCCTCACTGAAAACGCCGGGCGTGAGGACGTCGCACCCAGCATTCAGTGGGAGCACATCACGAAGGAGGGGAACAGGGAGTGAGCCGGATCGGTACCCCATGACCGCAAAAAGGGAAGGGTGTTTTTTTCTTTCAGAACTTACTTCAGAGTCCTGCCTATGAGGCCCCCTTGCCCAAGGGACCCGTGGGCAGTTGCCCACTGTGCGCAATGGGAAAGACGGCCCTGTCTCTGGTACCTTCACTTGCCACCAGTTGGGCATTCACTCATTGGGCATAGTCATCATGGGCACATTTCATGGGGTGCTGAGGATGACTAACAATATAGTAATAGAGGGTGCTTTACAGGATGGGCTCATTTTTGAGATTTATTTTTAATTTTAATATATGCAATACCCCCTAGAGTGATTTTTGTAAACTATACCACCCTGCCAATTAATGTCTCATACTTCCTAAGCTGGGTAACTGCGTAACAAAGTGCGTATAACAGTGGCTGCGGAATAAAAATCTTCTGCTGTTCCAACGTCGCTCTATATCTCCCGCTTGTCAGCACTTAAACCGATTGGTCACAACATTAAAACCAGTCATAAGTGAAGTGATTAACATTGATTATCTACTTTCAATGGTAACTGTCACGGGGTGAGAGATATTAAGCAGCAAGTGAAAAGTCAGTTCTTGAAGGTGATGTGTTAGAAGCAGGAAAAAGCAACCGTAAGGATTTGAGCGACGTTGACAATTTACCAAGGGACAAATTGTGATTGCTAGAAGACTGGGTCAGAGCAGAGGTTAGTACCTACTAAATGTGGTCCAAGGGAGGACAAACGGTGAACCGTTGACAGGGTCATTGTCATCCAAGGCTCATTGATGAGCATGGGGAGCGGAGGCTAGCCCGTCTGGTCAAATCCCATAGAAGAGTTACTGTAGTGTGAGGGGCTTACCTGTCCACGGCAGTTCCCTCGGTTCGGCCGGGACGGTGAGCCAATCAGGGCTCACCTCCCGGCCATTTGAAACTACACGGCGGCGGCGGCGGGCCAATCAGGACCCGCCACGTCATCGCGTAGCGTCACGTCAGCGCGTCGCCGACTATTTAAGTTGGCGCGCGCGCCGCCATCTTTAGTCCGACGGCGGAGAGAGAACAGAGAGGTTGTCCATCGGAGATCTGCGGGATTAAGTACAGAAGACCAGAAGCCGGCGGAGACCAGCAATGGCGGCATAGAGCCCTTGTCGGGGCTAAGAGCGCCTCTGTCGCCTGAAGACCACCGGGATCAAGCAGAGAAGTCGGCGGCTGAGCATAGAGGCGGCGGCAGCGGGGAAGGAGCCAGGAGAAGCTCCCCAAAGACCAGGGAGCAGGTAAGGCCCTTTTGGGGCACCACCTCTACCGGGCCCCCGCCCGCAGCACACCCTTCCTGTTCGGGCACTAGGCCCGTGACCACGTTCGGGCGCAGGGCCCGTGGTGCAAGTAATAGGGGCGCAAGGCCCAGGGACCGGGCAATAGGACCTTGAAAGTGTGGTAGTGGGCCAGTAGGCCAAGAAGTGTTTGTAAGGGCACAAGGCCCTAGTTTAGTTAGGTAGTGGGCTGACAGCCCAAGGTGTATAAGGGCACAAGGCCCTTATAGTCAGTTAGTGGCCAAGAGGGCAAAGTGAGGTAGGCTACAAGGCCTAGTTAGGCAGGGGCTAGTGTCTCCTGAGAGAACAGGGCACAAGGCCCTAGTTAGAGGCATTAGACCCTGGTGTGTCAGAGGCAGAGAGCCTGGTGAGTGTAGGCGCGGTCCTGTGTGAGGTGAGCGCACTAAGAGTTAGAAGGAACAGTAGAGCGGAGGCTCCTGTTGGTGCTGTAGCAACCGGCTGGTTGGCTAACAGCTGTGTGCTCTGGTGAGTAGCGTGCAAAGTACTGTATTACTGTATTTATTCTGTCTGTGCGGCGAGTATTATCTGTATTACTGTATTTTTGGGTGTGCTACATAATTGTTTCCAGGGGCAAGACGTCAGGCCCCCATTAAAGGTAGGCTCTTGTTTCCTGTGTTGTTCTGTACTAACCCGTACTGTGGGGACAAGTGTAGTTACCAGCATACACATAGTCAGGGAAGAACACACATAGTTTTCCCATCCCTTAGGTCCCTGGGGTCACGTTGGTATTCAGTGGGGGTGACTGAGTGAGTCAGTGGCAGTACAGCACAGCTCAACGCAGTTTCAGGGGCAGCCCGTGGTTCTGGTTGAGGGTCCCCAAGCCCGAGTTCCGTGCAGGTTATCTTGTGGTTCTGGGTGTAAGGACGCCTGTTTGATACCCGGGTACAGGCAGTCCGGCGGTTCAGTTTCAATCGGCTGTTCCGTGCGGCAGTTGCCCCCGGGTTAATGGCCTGCTCCATTGAGCCTCAGTCGGGCCTGGTGCAGCCGGTCCTCGGGGTCTGTGGGTGACCCCCTAGTAAGGAGACAGTCTCCTGGGTGAGGGGGTTAGGAACAGCCCTCTGGTTTAGTCCGTGAACACCGGCTGGTGTTCCCCATAGTGGTTAGTGAGCAGTTCCGTTAGTGCACCACACCTCTTTAGTCATAGTTGTTTGACTTCGTTGCGTTGCCGACCATTAGAGCGTTGTTAGGGTCGGGTCGCTGTTGTAGTTAGTTTAGCTTTGTGAGTGTACACCTTAGTCTCACTGAGAGTGCAGAGGGAGGCTGTGTGTTCCTTGTCATCCGCAGGTGTCGAGGAGGTGCAGGAGAACCGGATCGGAAGTGGGAGTGTCCCGGTGAGTATCGCGCTCGATTCCCCCTTTCGGTTAGGCCCTCACCGAGTGGTGTGCGAGGTACTTGAGGCGGGACTGTTCCTGGTCCCAAGTGCCTGTAGTCCCCCGTGCCTTGGCGAGAGCAAAGTGAGGAGGCGGCAAGTGAGCTTGGACTGAGAGTGTCCTTGTTCATTGCTGTGTTCTCGGACAGCCCTTTCCTGGTAGGCCCGGTTTAACTCTGTTTCTCCTCCTGGGTGATATTAGTGAGCGCACGGAGAACTTCCCGATCCAGAACAGAGGTAGGGTCCAGTCATCCACGCGAATTGTGGTAAGTTCCTACATATTAGGAGTTAGTCGCCCTGTGAGGCACATCTCCTCGCGAGTCCTTGCAGTAGCATAATTTGCTGAAAGAGTTAATGCTGGGTGTGATAGAAAGGTGTCAGAACACACAGTGCATCGCAGCTTGCTGGGTATGGGGCTTCGTAACTGCAGACCGGTCAGAGTGCCCATGCTGACCCCTGTCCACCACGAAAGCCCCTACAATGGGCACATGAGCGCCTTAACTGGACAATGGATCAATGGAAGAAGGTGGCCTGGTCTAAGGAAACACATTTTTTTTTACATCATGTGGACAGCTGGGTGCATGTGCGTCATTTACCTGGGGAAGAGATGGCACCAGGATGAACTATGGAAAGAAAGCAAGTCTGCGGAGGCAGTGTGATGCTCTGGGCGATGTTCTGCTGGGAAACCTCGGGTCCTGGCATTCATATGGATGTTACCTTGACATGTATCAACTACCTAAACATTGTTGCAGACCAAATACACCACTACCTGATGGCAGTGGTCTCTTTCAGCAGGATAATGCCCCCTGCCACACTGCAAAAATTGTTCAGGAACAGATTGAGGAACATGACAAAGAGTTCAAGTCGTTGTCTTGGCCTCCAAATTTCCCAGATCTCAATATGACCGAGCATCTGTGGGATGTGCCAGAAACACAAGTCTAAGCCCTGGAGGCCCCACCTTGCAACTTACAGGACTTAAAGGATCTGCAGCTAACGTCTTGGTGCCAGATACCACAGGACACCTTCAGAGGTCTCCTGGAGTCCATGCCCCGGCGGATCAGAGCTGTTTTGGCAGCATGCAGGGGACCTACACAATATTAGGCAGGTGGTTTTAATGTTGAGGCTGATCGGTGTATATACACAATGTAAGCTGCATATAGCAGTGGCTGACATGTCCGGTGCTGTTCGGTTCACCCGATGCTGACAATTGATGAAACCAAAGGCAGGTTCTCCAGTTGAAATAAAAACATAAAAAAATCTACCTTCATAGCTTATGTGTCCTATACTTGGGAGCTCTAGACAATGTATTATTGGGATAATTTTCTAGGGTTGTACTTATTGGGGAAAGTATGGGAAGAATCACAGAAAAGTGTTTTTCTTTTTTTCCCCAGTTTTGTATTTCTGTATAATGCAGTTTATAATACAAACCGCAAAAAGTGTGGACCGGCAATCTTATTTATGTGCTCATCTCCTGGCTCTTGGATCTGCCTCAGGAAAATCAGTAGGTGGCGAGATTTGCATGTGGTTTGCAGACACATGAAAATGTGCATGTTCTAAACACTGAAACATAATTTCAACACTTTGAACCTTTGTACCTGTGTTTCCCCTATAGTGCTGCTTGGTTTAGCTTTATAGTTTAGAAAGAGATCATGTTATTAACTATAAGAGAGTGAGGGGACACCGGGACCATATTTATATGGCAAGTTTTTTTGTGTTTGAAGCTTTTCCGTTACATTTTCCTGAAGAGCAGCTAGAAACATCTACAATCCGTCTCAAGACTTTCACATCCCTGGAAATAGCAGACACAAGTGGGTTTACTTGCCCCCCACAAGTGTTTTAGGACAATTGAGAAAAAAAATCAAACAAACAACAAGGACCGTATTCTATAATATCCATCCTCTCTAAAAGAATACAAATGCGCTTTATCACAGTGCAACTCTGGATGGAGTGAAACGCGTTGTAATAGAAATATAGGATGAGAAACCTTCCCTGGTGCCGTGAGGTAGTGAAAAATTCAAGACTTTTTTTAAGTGAGAAAAAGGCTCTACCCCTACTCTACGCCTACTCACAGAGCAGGGTATTCGCTGAAAATATGTCATCCACACTCCATTATCTCATTTACAAAACCCAGTTCTGCAAAACAAAATCTTGTTTCCGCAAGTTGGTGCAAAAGAAGTCTCAGCAAAGAAGACCTCAACTTCTGCCATCAACCCGTAGAAACTGTTACACAGCCACTGATACCTCCATTAGATCCAAGTGCCTCTCATACAAGGTGTATTTGTGCTGAGATTTTCCCCTTTTGTGGTTCGTTATTAAACCTTAATATGAAAATGCATATGGTACACAAAACTGTTAAATAATTTTTCGCAGTTTAATCAACACACAAACATATGTAGCAAGCATGACAATCATGTTCACCACGCTGCCTTTACTATAGAGCCCATGAAAGATTAAAACAAGACCTTTGACTACATTACATATTACTGGTTAATTAAATATAAAGAACTACTGACATCTACTGGCAGACTTAAGTATTGCATCAAGTTTTAAGTTTAATAACATGATTTCTTCAGTTAAATACAGAACTGGTATTTACATTAACTTATTTGCATAATTAACGATATTTGTAAAAATTTAATGTATTGAAGTGGAATTTCTAAATAAACATCTTGAGATGTGTCCAACTTATTAATGTAAGTACACCTTTTCCTGTGTGCGTGTTTTCCTCCGTATGTTCAGAACACAAATGTGTTCATCTCTAAATGAGCCCTCAAGTATTTATAAAGTGAAAAAAAATCACATTGACATCACATGCAGCGCTCCATATTATTGCAGCTTTCTACTAGCATAGGATCATGATGCCCGGCAAGACTAGAGGTGCATTAATGCCACTACACCTGCTTACCTAATTATTAAATATGGTCCCGATCCTGTAATTTGTGAACACCTACCATACATTGTGGGCATGATCCATTAAGGAACGTAATTGCCGATACATGATGTATTTTGCGTAAAATTGCTCTGCACATGCACAGAAATGAACCATACGCCAGTGAGCGCAGCAACGTTCAATTCATCTTTGAGCGCAAAGGACCCTTACAACAGCCTATGATTTCATGAGCAGAACGGGGAGGGGACGATTTCAGTGGACCGTCCCGATGTCCAGTCCACCTTACAATTTGTCCCGATAAGCACACTGCACCCCCGTATAGTATCAGAACTAGAGATGGGCGGGTCCGGTTCCCCGAGAACCGAACCCACCCGAACTTTGGGTATCCGAGTACCGAGCTGAGTAGCTCGGTACTCTCCCGCCCGCTCCGAATCCAAATCGAGGCCGAACGTCATTGTGACGTCGTCGGATCTCGGGGCTCGGTTCTCGCGATACTTCAAGATTATAAATACACGCCTCCACAGCAATCCATCGCCATTTGACAGAGGGAGAGAGCAGGGTGTAGTCACAGGCTGATTAGAGCAGGGACAGAGAATCCAATATTCTGATTCCAATTGTTGTAACAAAAATCGCTAGAGAAGAGATGAGGATAAAGATTTTTTTTCTTTTCAATATTTGGCACTCCCCAGTGCTTTTGGGGTGTCCCTCATAATTGTGCATAAATATTTCTGGCTGTCAAAATTACTATCTGTCAGCAGTATCTACCAACTAATTTTTAGCACTTCCCAGTGCTTTTGGGGTGTCCCCCATAATTGTGCATAAATATTTCTGGCTGTCAAAATTACTATCTGTCAGCAGTATCTACCAACTAATTTTTAGCACTCCCCAGTGCTTTTGGGGTGTCCCCAATAATTGTGCATAAATATTTCTGGCTGTCAAAATTACTATCTGTCAGCAGTATCTACCAAATAATTTTTAGCACTCCCCAGTGCTTTTGGGGTGTCCCTCATAATTGTGCATAAATATTTCTGGCTGTCAAAAGTCATATTTGTCAGCAGTATCTAAAACAATTTGTAGCACTACAAGTGCTTTGCGCTCAGAATGGATATAAAGCAGTCCACATATGATCAGAATGAGCAACCAGGTTCTGTCACCAGTCCTGATGTTAGTGTTCCCAGTATGTCATCTGGGCAGCGCGATGTCAAACTACACAGTGTTTCGAAATCAGTCCAAAAAACAAACCCCCCCCAAAAAATTACTGTGTTGAAGCGAAAAAGAAGTGTTACTCTGCAAAAGCTGTGTGCCAATAAAAAAAAAATTGCCAACATGCCATTCCACACACGCAGTGGCAAAGAAAGAATGAGGCCTTCACCTTTGGCTATTAGTGGCAGATCCAAAAATGTTACCGAGCCTACAAGTGGTGCACAACTACTGTTACGCGTCAAAGCCGAACTGCAAGATAACAGTAAGGCATTAGAGGATAATGTTTGCTCTGTGTTAGGAACCCCTCCAGCTGGCACAACACAACCCGGAGTCTACTCTGCCAGTCAGGTGTTCACTGGAGCCCCTGATGGTGGGGACAGACTGGGCTGCAGACTGACAGAGGGTCGTGAAGTGTGTACCGGCTGGGGAGAACCCAGGCAAGAAGAGTCAGGTCCACGCAGAGGTCAAAAGGTCGGCAGCAGGTAACAGAAACGATGAGCAAGCTGAGGTCAGAGGTCACAGGCAAAGTAGCAGAACGGGTAAACGAGCCAAGGATCAGGGTCACAGGAAACACAAGCGAAGTCAAATACGAAGCCAAGGGTCATACACGGGAAGTCAAAACGTAGATACAGGAACAGGAACTGGAGCAAGCAGGTCAGCAGACTGGAGCACAGAAGCTATAACCGGCAATGAGGCAGCAGACCTCATTGCCTTAAATACAACCCATAACCAATCAGAACCTGCCCCTAGACAAGGCCACACTTGTAGGCTAATTGCCAGCACCTAGCAAGACCAATCAGGGCTTAGCACTGAAATCCACACCTGTAGGCTAATGCCTGCTAATTCAGCCACAGGCTAAATCTGCCTGATTGTCCCTAGAGCGCATGTGCGCCTGGCTGCCAGGACACGGCGCTGAGGAAGCGTCCGACCGTTGCCTTGGCAACGGTCGGGAGTTGGAAGGAAATGACGTCCCGGTCGTCATGGTGACGGCCGGGACGTTGGGACCTACAGGAAGCGAGCCGCGGCGGCTGTGAGTACCGCCGCGGCTCGTGACAGTACCCCCCCCTTGAGGAGGGGTTAAGGAACCCCGACATCCCGGTTTCCTTGGAAATTTTTTAAAGAACTCCTTCAACTGTTTAGGAGCATCGAGTTGTCTCCGTGGGATCCAAGACCGTTCTTCTAACCCACGATTCCTCCACTGCACTAGGAAGTGCACCTGACCTTGCACTTTTTTGGAATCCAAGATCTTCTGAACAACGTATCTTGGTGATCTGTTTGATTTTCTCTCAGGCAAATTTGAAGACTGGATTTGAGTAGGATATAATACCGGCTTCAACAGAGAACAGTGAAATGTGTTGGGAATTCTCAATGAGCCCGGAATTCTTAACCTAAATGCAACAGAATTAACCTGCTTGATGATAAGGAACGGGCCGATGAACTTGGGACCTAACTTTTTGCAAGGCTGTCTGAGTTTAATGTTTTTTGTAGACAGCCACACTCTCTGGCCCACCTTGAAGGAGCAGATGGTACGGTGGCGATCCGAATTTTTTTTTTGCGACAACTGAAGCCTGTTTCAGAGATGCCTGTACTTTCCTCCAGATAACTCTGAGATCTCTTGCAGTGGAACGGATCTCCTGGACACCAACTGGGTTAAGTGAATACAGGGAGTTAGATCTGGGGTGAAAACCATAATTGCAGAAAAACGGAGAAGTTTTAGTAGATGAATGACAGGAATTGTTACAGGCGAATTCTGCCCAGGGTAACAAGGAAGACCAATTATCATGGAACTCTGACGTGTAGCATCGCAAAAATTTTTCCAAGGACTGGTTAACTCTTTCGGTCTGCCCATTGGACTGAGGGTGATATGCAGATGATAAACTAACCTTGATTCCGAGGAGGGTACAGAAAGATCTCCAGAATTGCGCTATGAACTGGGAACCCCGATCGGAAACTATGTCAGTAGGGAGTCCATGGAGCCGGAAAATATGTTGAATGAATAGGACGGCCAAATCCCGAGCTGTAGGCAGTCTGGGTAAGGGAACGAAATGGGACATCTTACTGAACCGGTCTACCACGACCCAAATGGTATTGTGTCCTGCAGAAGGTGGTAGATCCACTATAAAGTCCATGGACAAGTGGGTCCATGGTTTTGCAGGTGGTGCCAAAGGAACTAACTGGCCTATTGGGCGGATCCTAGGAACTTTGTTTCTGGCACAAACCTCACATGAGAGGACATGACTCCTGACGTCAGCAGACATAGATGGCCACCAGACTGTACGGGAAAGGATTTCTAACGTCTTGAAAATTCCAGGATGCCCTGCAACCCTACTGTTATGCGCCTCTGCAATAACCGCCTTCCTTAGATGGACTGGAACAAAGAGACGTCGCTCCGGAGTAGTATCAGGGGCTAATTTCTGGAATCTCTGAAGTGTGATACTCAGATCTTGGGTCAACCCGGCATGGATTACAGAAGGGGGAATAATCGGCTCTGGGATAGTGACTGGAATGTGGTGTGCCGAGAAACCTCTGGAAAGGGCATCTGCCCGGACATTTTTGGAGCCTGGTCGGTAGGTGATCAGGAAGTTAAACCGGGTAAAGAATAACGCCCACCGGGCCTGTCTGGGATTTAAACGTTTGGCTGACTGTATATATTGTAAATTCTTGTGATCGGTAATGACAGAGATCTGATGTGAAGCACCCTCCAACCAATGCCGCCACTCCTCGAAGGCCCATTTGATTGCCAATAGTTCTCTATTACCGACATCATAGTTGGCCTCCGCTGAAGAGAACTGACGGGAGAAATAAGCACATGGGTGCAGACGATTAGTATGAGGATCCTTCTGCGATAGGATGGCACCGGCACCGATGTCAGAGGCGTCGACCTCAAGAATAAATGTCCTAGCTGGATCCGGATGTCTAAGGACCTGAGCGGAGACAAAGGCCTTTTTCAGGCTTTCGAATGAGGCTACTGCTTGGGACGACCAATTAGTTGGATCCATTCCTTTACGGGTCAGAGCGACAATGGGAGCCACAATGTCGGCAAAGTTGTGAATGAATCTCCTATAATAATTGGAGAAGCCCAGGAACCTCTGCACCGCCTTAAGATTGTTGGGTTGCACCCAATCCAGAATAGCCTGGACCTTAGCTGGATCCATGGAGAATCCCTCAGAAGAGATTACATAGCCTAAAAAGGATACTCTCTGTACCTCGAACTCACACTTTTCCAGCTTAGCGTACAGGTGGTTCTCTCGTAATTTCTGTAGAACTTGTTTGACGTGAGTCTGATGGGCGGGCAAAGATCTGGAATAGATGAGGATATCATCTAAATAGACGACCACGAAACAACCAAGGAATTCCCGAAGAACTTCATTGATCAAGTCCTGGAACACTGCAGGTGCATTACTAAGGCCAAACGGCATGACCAGATACTCGTAGTGGCCAGAGTGCGAATTGAATGCCGTCTTCCACTCATCTCCTTCTTTGATACGGATGAGATTATATGCTCCGCGAAGGTCGATTTTAGTGAAGACAGTGGCCCCTCTTAGCTGATCAAACAAAACCGAGATGAGCGGAGGGGGATAGGTGTTCTTGACTGTGATATGATTCAATCCCCGGTAGTCAATACAAGGTCTTAACCCTCCGTCTTTTTTTGATACAAAGAAGCATCCCGCTCCTACGGGAGACTTAGATGGCCTGATGAAGCCTCTCTCCAGGTTTTCATCGATATACTCCTGCATGGATTTTGTTTCTGGAGCAGAAAGGGAATACAAACGCCCCTTAGGTAACTTGGAACCAGGAATAAGTTCGATGCCACAGTCAAAGTCACGATGTGGCGGTAAGGTATCAGCAGCCTTCTTGGAGAACACGTCCCAGAATTCATGATACTGTGAGGGAAGCCGCTCCGGAATAGGCTGAATCATACGCAGAGACAGTGACAAACAAGACTGTGTACAATAAGTACTCCACTTGACAATCTCTCCTTTTACCCAGTCTATGACAGGGTTATGACAGTAAAGCCATGGGTGGCCCAAGATCATAGGAACCGACGAACAATCGATCAGGAAGAAGGTGATTGACTCAGAATGGAGAGCTCCGATCTTCAACTGTAGTGGCGGGGTCTCCCAGGAAATCTTGCCACCAGGCAACGGACCTCCGTCTAAGCCACAGACAGTAATGGCAGAGTTGAGTTTTACCATCGGAATTCCGGCAGAGCGGGCAAACCCAATATCAAGGAAGTTGCCTGCAGCTCCGCTATCAATGAAGGCCGACAGGTCCACAGAGCGAGCCCGGAAGGTGAGCTGTGCAGGGATTAATACAGCATTTTTCGGGGAGATAATTTGCAGACCTAGGTGAACTTTCCCCTCATTCCCTAGGCATGGTCTTTTCCCGACTTATTTGGGCAAGAACGGGAGAAGTGGCCTTTTATGCCACAGTATAGACATAGACCTTGCGAACGTCTCCTGTCTCTCTCTTCCGAAGAGAGACGATATGCTCCTAATTGCATAGGCTCCTCACCATCCTGGGAAACAGGAACGAAGGCGAATGGAGGTGACGATGCTTCCTTTTCAGTTTTCCGCTCCTTATATCTCCTGTCAATTTTAATGGAGAGGTGCATCAGATCCTCCAGAGAACTAGGAGACGGGTATTGCACCAAAGAATCTTTAATCTGTTCAGATAGGCCGAGACGGAACTGACTCCGTAAGGCAGGGTTGTTCCATCCACTATCAGGTGACCATCTACGGAATTCAGCGCAGTATTCTTCTGCCGACCGTCGGCCTTGTTTCAAGGACCGTAGATGAGCTTCCGCGGAGGCCACTCGATCCGGGTCATCATACAGTAGACCCAGTGCCTCGAAGAAGGAGTCTACGCACTGCATGGCCGGACTGGTCTGCGGCAAAGAAAACGCCCAGGACTGGGGGTCACCCTGTAGAAGGGAAATAATAATCCCAACTCTTTGCTGCTCTGAACCGGAGGAGCGAGGTCTCATCCGAAAATAGAGCTTGCAGCTCTCCCTGAAGTTCCGAAACAGGGTTCTATTTCCGGAGAACCGATCTGGTAAGTTCATTTTGGGTTCACAGATGGGACCTGGAGTCGGTTGTGAAGCTTTTGTGGCTTCTTCTTGAACAGACATACGCTCAGCCAATCCCTGCATCATCTGATACAAGGACTCAACGTGGCCTGCTAGAGTTTGTGCTGGAGACGGTGTGGATCCACTTGTATCCATTCTAACCTTGTCTGCGGGAGTGGGCCGGTTATAATGTTAGGAACCCCTCCAGCCGGCACAACACAACCCGGAGTCTACTCTGCCAGTCAGGTGTTCACTGGAGCCCCTGATGGTGGGGACAGACTGGGCTGCAGACTGACAGAGGGTCGTGAAGTGTGTACCGGCTGGGGAGAACCCAGGCAAGAAGAGTCAGGTCCACGCAGAGGTCAAAAGGTCGGCAGCAGGTAACAGAAACGATGAGCAAGCTGAGGTCAGAGGTCACAGGCAAAGTAGCAGAACGGGTAAACGAGCCAAGGATCAGGGTCACAGGAAACACAAGCGAAGTCAAATACGAAGCCAAGGGTCATACACGGGAAGTCAAAACGTAGATACAGGAACAGGAACTGGAGCAAGCAGGTCAGCAGACTGGAGCACAGAAGCTATAACCGGCAATGAGGCAGCAGACCTCATTGCCTTAAATACAACCCATAACCAATCAGAACCTGCCCCTAGACAAGGCCACACTTGTAGGCTAATTGCCAGCACCTAGCAAGACCAATCAGGGCTTAGCACTGAAATCCACACCTGCAGGCTAATGCCTGCTAATTCAGCCACAGGCTAAATCTGCCTGATTGTCCCTAGAGCGCATGTGCGCCTGGCTGCCAGGACACGGCGCTGAGGAAGCGTCCGACCGTTGCCTTGGCAACGGTCGGGAGTTGGAAGGAAATGACGTCCCAGTCGTCATGGTGACGGCCGGGACGTTGGGACCTACAGGAAGCGAGCCGCGGCGGCTGTGAGTACCGCCGCGGCTCGTGACACTCTGAATCAGAAATGACACCAATCCCTGTGGAGAGTCCATCCAACAGTGGGATGTCTAATCGTGAGCATTCTGTTAGTGTACCCATAAAGAAGGGCCCTTTCAGCAGTTCTGCTGATGTGTACCTGAACAGCCCGAGTGTAGCCGGTGATACACCAAGTGAGGATGCCACTTTGGAAATAGAAGAGGATGAGGGGGAGATTTATGGAGGTGACGAGGGCGCTAATGAGGATGTTGATGATTATGATGCAGATAGATACCAAATTGCCTTTCTCAATTTCTATTCATATTCTAGATTATATAACGGCTGAATCGTTTTCTATTTTACTCCTAGTGGAGAGGGGATCTGTTTTTGGGGAGGTGGGTCATATAATTTGATTTATCAACCACTCTGTAGGCACCTGCAATGGATATGCTTCTTAAGAGGAGGACCTGGAGAGGGGGTCAAGTCTAATTAGGCTTCATCTCCAATCTCATGCGTGCACATCCCTGTTGTACCCTACTTGCACTTGTCTACCACCTGATCTGCCTCTTTAGGCTTAGAGGACAACAAATGCAAGTTACATTGAACTGAAAATCTGGTCACATTTCACAGCGCATACCCAGGGCAGCAAAACAAATAGTTTTTTGCAACTTTCGGTTTTCCAACTTTAAATCAGGACCTATGGGTGGTAGAGTGTGTGAGGGGTACAGCACTGACAGAAGCACGGAAGCCCCTCTTTTTTTCACAACTGAATTGACTCTCACGGATAATAAAATCTATAGAAAGGTGACCTTTGTAGTCCTTGAATTTGTGTAATCTTAGCAATTTGTCATCCTGGCATTGTTAGCATGTATTTACTTGTTAAATATTAACTACAGATAAGTGCTACGGATAAGTGACTACTTTAAATTCACTTATTGTTGGTCCCCTACTGAGACTTTAGAAATGTATTTACTTTAGTCTGGGGAACATTTACCCACCACGTAGTTGTAAATTGCACATAAAGCCATTATTTGAAAATACTGTTTTGATTTAAGTAAGATGACTGGGATAAACCAGATTACTGCTGACTGCAGGATAAGTAGTATCACGTGTCAGGCAGAGGTGAGAGTCGACTACAGGTAAAGGAAAAGGCCAAGGTGACGGCTTGTAAAGGGATACGGTTGAGGCCTGTCACCATATGGATGCACTGATGGCAGTGGGTCCTGTGGTGGTAGTATGGTACAGTGATTCAGCGCACCTGGACTGGCCAGCTCACTTTAAGGTACATGTCTGTTTTCCTTTATTGGGAGGTGCCCCCACAAATCAGAAGTGCGACGGGCTTTCTAGCAGACAGCCGGGACTGGTGGCACTATAGCAGGAGAACCAGGAGCATGGGGTCCCCCACCATGATGACAAACCAGCCCCCGGTTGGATTCCCTAGGGAGATCTGTCGAAATTTTCACTTCGACAGTATAAGTGTCGGCATTTTCACCGTAGTTGATATGACCACCACAGTTGTGGACGGTAGTTAGAGGTAGCTCTATGACTTAGCTCCCACTTATTCTCACTAATATAAAGCATTGGATATTTGTGGGTATTGTTGGCATATGTTACAACAGAGCTGAGGATCGACTTCACAGCAAAACAAGGCTGTTTTAGGATATACTAAACTACCATCACTGTTCAGCTCAACAGTCACTGCGGTTTCAATATTGCAACTATTATTGCTCCTTGCTAGTCTGCACCCATGAACTGTTTTGTTTCCTGCACAAACTATACTCACTGCTCTACATAAACAGAAATAAATCTGACACCCACAAATCATCCTTACATTTCCTCTTCTCACTCTACTCCTTCTGGGGCTGTTGGTGACATCTCATCATCATCATTAATACTTATTTAGATAGCGCCACTAATTCCGCAGCGCTGTAAAGAGAACTCACTCACATCAGTCCCTGTCCCATTGGGGCTTACAGTCTAAATTCCCTAACACACACACACAAACGACAGACAGATAGATAGAGAGACAGACTAGGGTCAATTTGATAGCAGCCAATTAACCTACCAGTATGTTTTTGGAGTGTGGGAGGAAACCAGAGCACCCGGAGGTGAGAACACAGGGAGAACATACAAACTCCTCACAGATAAGGCCATGGTTGGGAATTGAACTTATGACCCCAGTGCTGTGAGGCAAACCTCACCTTATCCTGGGCCCCACTATCTGCTCACGCTCCTCATTCCACCCCAAAAGGTTTCAGTCACCTCATACTTTTGCCAACCTTTTCCACATATTTCCCCTCCCATATTTTCCCATTTCCTATGCACTATGGAACATCGGATCTGTTTGTAACAAACTCTGATGCATTCATGATCTATTCATTTCTAAACCTCTCAACCTCTTTGCCATTACATAAACCAGGCTCATCTCCTCTGACGCTACTTCACCTGTGTTAGGAACCCCTCCAGCCGGCACAACACAACCCGGAATCTACTCTGCCAGTCAGGTGTTCACTGGAGCCCCTGATGGTGGGGACAGACTGGGCCGCAGACTGACAGAGGGTCGTGAAGTGCGTACCAGCTGGGGAGAACCCAGGCAAGAGGAGTCAGGTCCACGCAGAGGTCAAGGGCCGGCAGCAGACAACGGTATCGATGAACAAGCTGAGGTCAGGGGTCACAGGCAAATAGCAGAACGGGTAAACAGGCCAAAGATCAGGGTCACAGGAAACACGAGCAAGGTCCAAATCAAAGCCAAGGGTCATACACGGGGAGTCAAATAGAGATATCAGGATACAGGACAGGAACTAGCAGGTCAGCAGACTGGAACACAGAAGCTATAACCGGCAATGAGGCAGCAGACCTCATTGCCTTAAATACCAGTGGCCACCAATCAGAGCCTAGCTCTGAATTAGACACAGCCCCCAGCATAATTAATAGGCTGCATTAATTAGCCCACAGGCTAGAACATATGGTGAGCGCTGCGCCCGGCTTCCTCTCATTGCCGGGACGCAGCGCCGAAGCGTCTTCTCATTGCCCCGGCAACGGCCGGGTCAGGGCCGGAAGTGACGTCCCGGTCGCCATAGCGACGGCCGGGACGCAGGTGAGTGAGTCGCGGCGGGCTCGTAACAACCTGCAGCTCTCTACTCAGCCACACTCCCAGACTGGTAGAGTAGGATTTTTTTTCTCCAAGCTTCACCCTTGGGCTAGATTTACTAAGCTGCAAGTTTGAAAAAGTGGGGATGTTGCCTATAGCAACCAATCAGATTCTAGCTTTCACTTATTTAGTACTTTCTACAAAATGAGAGCTAGAATCTGATTGGTTGCTATAGGCAACATCCCCACTTTTTCAAACCAGCTTAATAAATCTAGCCCTTGGAGTCATTCCCTCTGAACCATCTCTCTCTTTCTCTTCCTTTGAAGTACACCTTCATGTTGCTGTCATTTTCAGTTTCCCATTTCTTTTAGAAGTTTGATTCCTCGCTAACTTATTTCTAATCCTTTGACCGGCCTACTCTTATGCTAGGTGATTTCAATATTCCCATTGATAACCCCACGGTTTCTGCCACTACCAAGCTTCTGTCACTTACTTCCTCCTTTGGTCTGCCCCAGTGGACCTCATCTCCCACCCACTGTGATGGACGCTCTCTTGACCTTTTATTCTCCTGCTATTGTTCCTTCTTAAGTTGCTCCAACTTAGCCTTCCCACTCTGTCCTGCCCTGATCACGCTGCCTCTTACTACAACAAAAGACTAATTTCAGCCCTAGACAATACCGCTTTAGCCACCACATATAGTCTCTAATCACCCAAACCCTCAACCATGGCACACCAAACAGACCCACTACATGCAAAAGTGATCCCACACTGCTGAGCACCACTGGAGGAAATCTCAATTCTATCCTGATTTTCTCCACTATACATTCAGCCTTTCATCTTACAGCACTGCCCTTTCAATTGGCCAGCAAACATATTTCAATTCTCTACTATCCACAAAGTCTTATATCGCCACTTTGTCACCTTAAATTTGCTTCTCTTCCTACTTCCTTTTTGCTTCTCTCGGGAAGGACAGACCCTGCTGCTGTTCAGCTGTCCTGGGTGACCCGTATCTGCCTTTATTCAGCAGCTCCGCAGGTCTCCGCCTGCCGCCTATACAATGGCTTTTAAGCCCGCCTCTCTTGGGGCTTAGGAATTTGGGTGCCCTTCCGGATAGTGGGGCCTTGTATGCCACTCTCAGCCTACAAATACACTACTCAAAAGGGACCCAATGTCCCACTGCGGCCAGTTATCCTATCTACCTTAACTGTGCCGGCCCTAGTGCCCTCTACCTGCCTAATGCCCGAATGGTCCATGGGCCTTGTGCCCGACCTAACAGTAGTACTTATACTTACCTGCTCCGCACACGATACTCAGTTTGCGTGGCGCATTCCGGTCTTCCAGACCCTCCAGCCAGTGGTGCCACTTCTCCTCTTCTTGGGGGGGGGGGGGGCACTCTTAGCTCTTACAAGGGCTTCCCACCATTGATGTCCTCTTCTCCGCCACCATATACCTTTCTTGACACAGTGGTTTCCCTGGCATCTTCTCGTGGCAGGGTAGCTCCTAGCCCTTACAAGGGCTCCCACTTCTACTTCTGCCGCAGCCGACGTCTTCTGTTCTTGTGGATGTCCCACAATGTCCTCTTCTCTCAGCTCCGCCGTTGGACTGACTTAAAGATGGTGGTGCCCAGTGGCTTATATAGTGACACCGACACTGCGTGGTGATGCTGTGAGCCCTGATTGGCTTGCCATGGCGCCAGCAATTCAAATGGCCGGAGGGGAACTGCAATTGGCTCCCCTTCCCGGTCTCTGAATAGCCGATGGGGGAAGCTGAGTCCTGATTGGCTCAGCTGCCCACTGTTACCGGCGCCGGGACCTGCAAGGAAGGAAGAACACAACTCACCTCTCCCGGATCCACAGACAGGTAAGTGAAGACTTCTTTTCTTCTCGCTTCTTCTGTTCTTCGCCCTCTTGATGGGCACTTTCTTAGGGCACATCTTCACATATCCACATTGATTTCCCAATGCTAACTAAAGCTCAACATGTCCAAATCAGAACTTATCAGCTTTCTTCCTTAAAGAGTCACAATCTCTCCTCAAATCTCCACCGACAATAACACCACAATCTCCCAAGATCTGCTGTCTGACTTTCCCCTCACACATTTATACTCGCTTCAATCCATCTTAAATGCCACAGCAATACTCAACTTCCTTACTCACAGCTACACCACACTGCAAATCCCTTTATTGGCTCCCTGAGTCCTTCAGAATCCATTTAAAATTACTCACCCTTACCTAAAAAGCCCTCAACACCATCCCATCATACATCCCAAATCTCATTTCAAAATACTAGACCTCTCACATATATGTCTGTGCTATGTCTCGTGTCATCTCTGCTAACCACCTCTCACTCCCGCCTACAAGACTTCTCCCGTGCTGCGCCCCACATATGGAATTCCCTACCATGCCCGATCAGATTTTTCCACAGCCTTTAAATCTTTAGACGCTCTCTGAAAACCCATCTCTTTATTAGATCTTATCCTATTCCTGCTGATACTAATGCACCCTCACGACTGCCTAATTCAGTAGTATTCAACCTAGTAGTACTATATCCTACAGTCATCCAGGTTGTTGCATCTGTCCTCATCTTAATGGCCTAACTTCTAAGACTGGCCATTTCTTCTCCTAGGGTTATTCTTCAGCATCTTCCAGCTTTCTGTTGAGGTGCAGATAGCAACTATGACCAGTTTTTGAACATGATGTTGAATGAAGTTGAAGGATACCATTCAATATGTCATTAGAACTTCAACGTGAGCAGGCGTATACATGTGTTGAAAAATTTAAACCAGGAACACTACCACCTAGTGTCCTAACTGTAAAACAAACGTAAATATAAAAAACAAAACTAAATTGTAAATTGTACATGCTAATGTTAGTTTGAAAGCCTCTTTTTTGAGAATACGTTTAATTCCAAACAATCCATATTTTGCCACTCTGGCAGCCTTTTTCATTTTTTTCTAACAGGAATTGTTATGCTATAACATTACAGCGCTGCTTGTATTGTACCTTGTTACGCCGTTGATGTTGTGGTTATACTTAGTAATGGCACAGAGCTGGGAATAGCAGGTATATAAACATTGGTTATAAAACATTGTTTAGTCCTAAACATTGGTTGTAGAACCGATGTTAACCGATGTTTCTATATTTTTTAAAGTGTGTGTGTATATATATATATATATGTATGCATGCATGCATGTATATATATATATATATATATATGCGCATACTTACCAACTTTTTTCAGTTGGTGTCCGGGAGCCTCTCTGGGGCAGGTGGGCGTGTCGGGGCGGGGCTCCAAAATCGCGTAATTTTGGCCTGTAAAATGACGCGTTTTGCGTCATTGCATTCAGGGGGGCGGGGCCAAATGCTGCTATTCGCGGAGAATCGCGGCATTTTGGCCCTAATTCGGGCAGATGCGGGAGATTGCCACACTCGAAATGCGGGAGTCTCCCGGACATTCCGGGAGAGTTAGCAAGTATGGTATGTATGTATATGTATGTATGGGCAGCACAGTTTCCTAGTGGTTAGCACTTCTGCCTCGCAGCACTGGGGTCATGAGTTTGATTCCCGACCATGGCCTTATCTGTCTGGAGTTTGTATGTTCTCCCTGTGTTTGTGTGGGTTTCCTCCGGGTGCTCCGGTTTACTCCCACACTCCAAAAACATACTGATAGGTTAATTGGCTGCTATCAAAATTGACCCTAGTCTCTCTGTCTGTCTATGTCTGTGTGTGAGTGAGTGTCTATATTAGGGAATTTAGACTGTAAGCTCCAATGGGGCAGGGACTGATGTGAGTGAGTTCTCTGTACAGCGCTGCGGAATTAGTGGCTCTATATAAATAAATGATGATGATGATGTATGTATATCTAATATATATAAGCCTAGCGGCGTGTGTTAGTCTGTGTGTGGAAAAAAAAACAAAAACAAGCTGCAACGCCACCTGCTGGGCGGAGTTATACACTGACCTACTAAATTCTTAGCATTACCTAATATATAAAAGTAAAAGCCTAGCGGCGTGTGTTAGTGTGTGTGTGTGTGTGTGTGTGTGTAAAAAACTATTTTCTCAGAAAGGGCTCATCCAATTGACCTGAAATTTGGTATACTGACATTTGACAAAAAAATTAGAATAGTGAAGTCAGTTAACTTCCATCATCCCTACTTCCCCCCGTGGGAGGGGTAGTAAAGGCTAAATTTACGAGTTGAGGGGTCAAACTAATTTTCGAGAGGTAATTTTACCTCATGAACACACATTAAAAAGGGCGCTTGCGTCGGGAAGTAACGCTCTTCCCCTGAGGAGGCCTGGGCTAGGCCCAAATACATGACAAGAACCTTTTTAAGACCTTAAGTAGCTTTGATAAATTGAACATATAAAATAAAAACAACTGTACATACTTTACACCATACATTGAAACTGGGAGTTTGTTGTTATTTTGCTATATAGGATTATACTATTGATGTAAATTAATTATGGACCTCAAAACACAGAGGAAAAAAACAATTGAATGTGGGAAGAGAGTATTGAAAAAAAATATCTGGAAATGGGGGTGTGGAGAACTTCAGTCCAATGTACTTTTAAATTGCCCCCCAAATTCTCTCATCCGCGTTCTGCAGAAATAGTAAATTTGTAAGTAGCTTCCCCTTTATCTTATATTTGGTTTTACTTTTAATTTCACCAGCCTTAGAGAACAGGCGTTCTGAAGGAACCAAAGTGGCCACAGTTGTCAAATTTTGTCTCGCTATATGTCCACCATCGGTAAGTATCTTAAAACATCAGAGGAGAAATCTAGCGATGGTGAAGAAACATAACATAACATCTAATAATTGATGGTTACGATAAAACATCAAACGATTCCCATCCCTACACAGGAATACATTTTCTGTTATCGCCATCTCAGAATTCAATTGTAAAGATTTTGGAGCTATTATGACTATTATAATTTTTATTTAAAAATAAAAACTGCAATAACATAAATCTTGAGAAACAAAATGTATTTTTTTTTTATATAGTTATGATGTTAGTACTAAATTGATTTTGGAATTAATGTTCGGTTTAACCAGTAGATGGTGCACTTGTCCCAGAAATAAAATTTTAAAAAGTGCAGCTAAAGAACAACTAAAGGGAGAAAGACGTTGAAGCACTAAAACCTCATTTAGAGGTGGACATTAAGATGTGCAGAGAATGTATGGGCAAAACTGCGTCTGTAGACTACACATGTGTTTTTAAGTCTGTATATTAAGTTGCACATGTCTTAAGATTATTATTATTATTATTATTATCATTTATTTGTTAGGCACCACAAGGTATCCACAGCGCCGCACACAGTACTAACAGTAGACTATACAGGGTGAAAACATACAGAACAATGAACAAAAAGTACCAATACTTCAAAAACTCTGGCTAGTCATATGCAGTAAAGACGGAGCGGAAGAGCAGGTATGGAGACAGGAGGGTAGGGGGCCCTGCTCATACGAGCTTATATCCTAAGGGAGGGTAAACAGACCAGGCACAAGAGGAGCCAGTTGAGGCAAAAGGTAGAGAAGGGAGGACGAGCTAAAGGGAGGAGATGGGGGTTAAGTAGATGGTTGGTAGGCTTTGAGGAAGAGGTGAGTTTTGAGTGCACGTTTGAAGGAGCACAGAGTAGGAGAGACGGATGGAACGAGGGAGGTCGTTCCAGAGAAGGGGGGCTGCACGGGAAAAGTCTTGGATTCAAGAGTGGGAAGAGGTGACCAGGGTGGTGGAGAAACGACGGTCATTGGCTGAGCGCAGGGAGCGGGCAGGAGTGTGTATGGAGAGGAGGTTAGAGATATAGGGGGCAGTAGAGTGGGAGAGAGCCTTGTAAGTGGTGTGGTGAGGAGTTTGAAAAGGATTCTGTAGTGGAAGGAGAGCTAGTGTAAGGCGAGACAGAGAGGGGAGGCAGAGGAGGAGCGGCGTGAGAGGAAGAGGAGTCTTGCGGCCGCATTGAGTATAGAACGGAGGGGGGAGAGACAGGAGTGGGGGAGGCCAGTGAGGAGGAGGTTACAATAATCGAGGCGGGAGATGATGAGTGCGTGGATGATAGTTTTGGTGGTATCCTGAGAGAGAAGAGGACAAACAGCCTAAAATAAAATGCATATTCACCCATTTATGCATATGACGCATTTCCCTACCTATCTGACAGTGCGCTACAATGTTATGTTATACATATGACGCATATTAAACATCAAAACAATAAGAACAATACCCAGACTAATAAAAAAACATAAGAACTTGTCAAACTAACCAAGAGCCAGTGTTATGGCTATGGATTTGGAGCTTCAGCATTCATGGACAAGAAGAAGCAAAGGGCTATATTTACTAAACTGCGAGTTTGTAAAAGTGGAGATGTTACCTATAGCAACCAATCAGATTCCCACGAATACATTCTGCAAAATGACAGCTAAAATCTGATTGTTGCTATGAGCAACATCTCCACTTTTTCAATCCCGCAGTTTATAAACATACACCAAAGTATTTTATGGAACAACATGGCATAGATCCGGCATAGACCCAGCACTGTTTCAAAAGTGTCTGTGCAATAGAATGTATATTTTGGTTATCTATATCCAGCAACTGGGCTGAATATTTCCACATGGAGAACTTATTCTGGGCTTCTGGTGGAGAAAATTTACAATCTGAAATTGTGCATTTGCAGTGATATAACTTGTGCAACATTTTGTCATGAAATATGCACAGTGTCTTGAATACAACATGTGAGTTTTATGTTCTGTAATATAGAATTCTCCTCTTCCTGGATATCTCCTGGGCTGCCACCTCCTCCTGCTCCCAGGCATATTCCAATCGCTCTGTGGAACGTACCGTATCAACAGTTTAATATCGAATGTCATTTGTGTAATTGTTGTAAAGAAGACATTACAGCCTGTATGTGTTGTATGCACAAGAAGGTGTAAATTATATGTAGATTTGCATATAAATGTTCTTTTCATACAACCAAAATTATATCTGTACATTAATATATAGTTTAAATATGTATTCCTAAATAGTATCCATTTGAAACATATGATAATATGTATGTTACACATTTATATGTATGTTATAAACAACATTTTTAATACATGAACTAATGTAAAATCTGCAACCCTAATCTCATATTACAATGATCATCATTGCTGTGTGTCATGCAATATTATTACTACATTTTTTTCTAATAAACATTAGCCATTACCCAACAGGGCCGGACTGGGACTAAAATCAGCCCTGGCATTTAAAGTACACAGGCCCACCTCAGTCCCAGAACGAAAGAAACTGTGTGCCGTCACGCAGCGGTGGCGCCGAAAAGGGCGTGGCCACATTGTGTTGTGGGTGTGGCCAACATTTGGCATTGATACATACATTATAATAAAACATTACTTTTATCATGCCCTGCCAGCCACATCATGCCATCCCCAGCCCACTGTACTTATCTATGCTTCTGGTGCTGCTGACATCCATAAGGGTGGGAACTTCCTGTAGAGTGAGCAGGGAATCTCTTTGTCTCATGAGATTACCAAATCTTGTGATACTTGGAGCTCCTCGGCTTGCTCTGCAGGCTGTGTCCTGTCCGGGAACTAAGAGCAGCTATCAGTTCCCTTCCCCTAACCAGAGCTGGATTAAGGCTCAGGGGGCCCGGGGTATTTAAGACAGCAGGGCCCCTATTATGTAACATGGTTATCATTTTAGACAAATACACAGGCAATACTGTGTGCACTACTGTTAGAAGCACACAGCTCTGCCTTCACAAGCAGTACGTTGTGAAGCGGGACATACCTCCCAACTGTCCTTGCAGTCAAACCAAATCCTGACTAAGTGAGACAGTCACCCACATTCAAGACTGCCCCACCAAATTCAGGACAGTTGGCAGACTGTCCTGGTCTCTCCTACCTGTCTTGGTCACTTTCACCACTTGTAGCAGCTGATTTCTTTAGCTCAGTTCTTTCTTGTCTTGATCCTGGAATATTGGATGTCCTATTTTGGAAAAAAATGGGGTACATGAGATTTAGAAAACTCCAATCAGCCCGGTGTTAAAACAATAGCACTCACGTTTTATAATAGGCTTCCCTCCAGTTCCCACAATAATAATATTCACATTTAATAAGTAGACCTATTTCCCTCCAACCAGCCCCAACATTAAATTAACAATATACCCATTTACTCAAAACATATTTCCCTCCCTGCAAACAGTCCCAGCAATAAATTAAATAGCATTACAGTTTAATAAATATACCCATTTTCCACAACCATCCCCAGCAATAAATAATTCATATTCACATTTAATAAATAGACCTCCTCCCCAAAATCAGCACCATATTCAATTGATAGCCCTAAACCACCCCAGCATTAAATAATTAGCCCCCACTTACACTCCACCATTAAAAAGACTACCTCCCACACTATATTAAGATCCTCCCTACCCTCACATATTATATTAAAATAATGCGCACTCACACACACAATATATACATGGCCCCACACACACACATGGCCACACACACACTAATATATATGTGGCCACACACACACACACTAAAATATATATATATATATATATATATATGTCCAGACTCCACACAATGTACTGATACACACACAATTGCCAGCCAGACACACAGCCCCCCAGTGACACACAGCCCCCCAGTGACACACAGCCCCCCCAGTGAGATGCAGCCAGCCCCCCCTGTGAGACGCAGCCAGCCCCTCCTCCAGTGACACACAGCCAGCACCCCTCAGTGACACACAGCCAGCACCCCCCAGTGACACACAGCCAGCACCCCCCAATGAGACACAGCCAGCCCCCCCAGTGACACACAGCCAGCCCCCCCCCCAGTGAGACAGACACAGCCAGCCCCCCCAGTGAGACAGACACAGCCAGCCCCCCCAGTGACACACAGCTAGCCCCCCCCGTGACACACAGCCAGCACCCCACCAGTGACACACAGCCAGCACCCCCCCCCCCAGTGACACACAGCCAGCATCCCCCAGTGATACACAGCCAGCACCCCCCAGTGACACACAGCTAACACCCCCCCAGTGACACACAGCCAGCCCCTCCCAGTGAGAGAGACACACTTACCTTGTTACCTCGCTGCTCGACAGACAGTTTCAATTTGATGTGCGGCCGATGCCAGCATTTGCCAGAAGAGCCAGTCCGGCCCTGCTAACCAATCACAAGGGCTTTTTGAGAAAAAGTTATGACATGACTGGGGGTCAGTAATCAGCACAGTGAATATTGGCGTATGACTTGCATACCTCTGCTATTTTCCTCCTAATCTTCTGAATGTCAGGTAGCTGCTGCCTGTTTATGTTGCTCTCTCGCCGCTGGAGCTTGTGAATGGTGCGATACAAGTTACAGGCACATGTAGAGATGCAAACTAGTTTAAAAAACACTTCAGTATGGCAAAACAGCAGACACCATCGCCTCTCACCTATGCACTATAACCTTTCACCTAGACACCATCGCCTCTCAGCCAGGTACCATCGCCTCTCACCTAGACACCATCGCCTCTCAGCCGGCACCATCGCCTCTCAGCCGACACCATCGCCTCTCAGCCAGGCACCATCTCCTCTCAGCCAGGCACCATCCATCGCCTCTCAGCCAGGCACCATCTCCTCTCAGCCAGGCACCATCTCCTCTCAGCCAGGCACCATCTCCTCTCAGCCAGGCACCACCTCCTCTCAGCCAGGCACCATCTCCTCTCACCTAGGCACCATCTCCTCTCACCTAGGCACCATCTCCTCTCACCTAGACACCATCGCCTCTCAGCCAGGTACCAACACCTCTCGCCTAGACACCATCGCCTCTCACCTACGCACCATCGCATCTCAGCCAGGTACCAACACCCCTCACCTAGGCACCATCGCCTCCACCTAGACACCATTGCATCTCAGCCAAGCACAATCGCCTCTCAGCCAGGTACTATCAACTCTCAGCCAGGCACAATCGCCTCTCACCTAGACACCATCGCCTCTCACCTAGACACCATCGCCTCTCAGCCAGGCAACATCTCCTCTCAGCCAGGCAACATCTCCTCTCAGTCAGGCACCATCTCCTCTCAGTCAGGCACCATCTCCTCTCAGTCAGGCACCATCTCCTCTCACCTAGGCACCATCTCCTCTCACCTAGGCACCATCTCCTCTCACCTAGGCACCATCTCTTCTCACCTAGGCACCATCGCCTCTCAGCCAGGCACCATCGCCTCTCAGCCAGGTACCAAAACCTCTCACCTAGACACCATCGCCTCTCACCTATGCACCATCGCCTCTCAGTCAGGCACCATCGCATCTCAGCCAGGCACCATCGCATCTCAGCCAGGCACCATCGCCTCTCAGCCAGGTACCAACACCTCTAACCTAGGCACCATCGCCTCCACCTAGACACCATTGCATCTCAGCCAAGCACCATCGCCTCTCAGCCAGGTACCATCGCCTCTCAGCCAGGCACCATCGCCTCTCACCTAGACACCATCGCCTCTCAGCTAGCACCATCGCCTCTCAGCCAGGCACCATCTCCTCTCAGCCAGGCACCATCTCCTCTCAGCCAGGCACAATCAGCTCTCACCTAGACACCATCGCCTCTCACCTAGACACCATCGCCTCTCAGCCAGGCAACATCTCCTCTCAGCCAGGCAACATCTCCTCTCAGTCAGGCACCATCTCCTCTCAGTCAGGCACCATCTCCTCTCAGTCAGGCACCATCTCCTCTCACCTAGGCACCATCTCCTCTCACCTAGGCACCATCTCCTCTCACCTAGGCACCATCTCTTCTCACCTAGGCACCATCGCCTCTCAGCCAGGCACCATCGCCTCTCAGCCAGGCACCATCGCCTCTCAGCCAGGTACCAAAACCTCTCACCTAGACACCATCGCCTCTCACCTATGCACCATCGCCTCTCAGTCAGGCACCATCGCATCTCAGCCAGGCACCATCGCATCTCAGCCAGGCACCATCGCCTCTCAGCCAGGTACCAACACCTCTAACCTAGGCACCATCGCCTCCACCTAGACACCATTGCATCTCAGCCAAGCACCATCGCCTCTCAGCCAGGTACCATCGCCTCTCAGCCAGGCACCATCGCCTCTCACCTAGACACCATCGCCTCTCAGCTAGCACCATCGCCTCTCAGCCAGGCACCATCTCCTCTCAGCCAGGCACCATCTCCTCTCAGTCAGACACCATTGCCTCTCAGCCAGGTACCAACACCCCTCACCTAGGCACCATCGCCTCCACCTAGACACCATTGCATCTCAGCCAAGCACAATCGCCTCTCAGCCAGGTACTATCAACTCTCAGCCAGGCACAATCGCCTCTCACCTAGACACCATCGCCTCTCACCTAGACACCATCGCCTCTCAGCCAGGCAACATCTCCTCTCAGCCAGGCAACATCTCCTCTCAGTCAGGCACTATCTCCTCTCAGTCAGGCACCATCTCCTCTCAGTCAGGCACCATCTCCTCTCACCTAGGCACCATCTCCTCTCACCTAGGCACCATCTCCTCTCACCTAGGCACCATCTCTTCTCACCTAGGCACCATCGCCTCTCAGCCAGGCACCATCGCCTCTCAGCCAGGCACCATCGCCTCTCAGCCAGGTACCAAAACCTCTCACCTAGACACCATCGCCTCTCACCTATGCACCATCGCCTCTCAGTCAGGCACCATCGCATCTCAGCCAGGCACCATCGCATCTCAGCCAGGCACCATCGCCTCTCAGCCAGGTACCAACACCTCTAACCTAGGCACCATCGCCTCCACCTAGACACCATTGCATCTCAGCCAAGCACCATCGCCTCTCAGCCAGGTACCATCGCCTCTCAGCCAGGCACCATCACCTCTCACCTAGACACCATCGCCTCTCAGCTAGCACCATCGCCTCTCAGCCAGGCACCATCTCCTCTCAGCCAGGCACCATCTCCTCTCAGTCAGACACCATAGCCTCTCAGTCAGACACCATTGCCTCTCAGCCAGGCACCATCGCCTCTCAGCCAGGCACCATCGCCTCTCAGCCAGGCACCATCTCCTCTCACCTAGGCACCATCTCCTCTCACCTAGTCACCATCTCCTCTCACCTAGGCACCACCTCCTCTCACCTAGACACCATCTCCTCTCACCTAGACACCATCCCCTCTCAGCGAGGTACCATCGCCTCTCAGTCGGCACCATCGCCTCTCAGCCAAGCACCATCGCCTCTCAGCTGGCACCATCGCCTCTCAGCTGGCACCATCGCCTCTCAGCCGACACCATCGCCTCTCAGCCAGGCACCATCTCCTCTCAGCCAGGCATCATCTTCTCTCACCTAGGCACCATCGCCTCTCACCTAGGCACCATCGCCTCTCAGCTGGCACCATTGCCTCTCAGCCAGGCACCATCGCTCTCAGCCAGACACCATCTCCTCTCACCTAGGCACCATCACCTCTCACCTAGACATCATCACCTCTCAGCAAGGCATCATCGCCTCTAGGGCGTGGCCTTAACAAACAGGTCCCCACACCTAGAGATTACCGACCTATTGCACTGGTCCCCTCCTGGTACCACTAACCAATGTTAAAATGTTAAAAAATAGTGCCCACTCTTGTGGCACTACAATATATATATATATATATATATATATATATATATATACATATATATATATATATTTATACAAGTTAACCCGTGCATGATACTCATGCATTCTAGTCAAATCAAGCTACTTAAGGTGTTAAAAAGGTTCTTGTCATGCATTTGGGCCATAGCCCAGGCCTCCTCAGGGGAAGAGCGTTACTTCCCGACGCAAGCGCCCTTTTTAACGTGGTTTTGTCCACATGTCATCACCTCATCATTCTTCTCCATCACCTCATCCTTCATTTTCATCGCCACATCTATCCAGATGTCTATCCAGACACAGGGATCTCTCTCAGCGGTCCTGAGTATCACACTCCTCTCGCTCTGTCACCCCCAGCAACCACCAACCACTCCCCACTGTCACCCCCGGCAACCACCAACCACTCCCAACTGTCACTTCTCCTTCAAGAAATATATATATATATATATATATATATTTAAATCTTTATAAACACTTTTAACAATTGACAACTTAAATTAACAAATTAAAAACATCTTAGTATACCAAATTTCAGCCCTTTCTGAGGTTTTCTTTCCACACACACTAAGAATTTAGTAGGTCAGTGTATAACTCCGCCCAGCAGGTGGCGCTGCAGCTTGGTTTTATTTTTTCCAGACACACACACACACACACACACACACACACAGACTAACACACGCCACTAAGCATTTATATTATATATATATATATTATATATATATATATATATCTATATCTATATCTATATATGTAATATATGTAATACTCCCTTCCAATAGCTAAGGGTGTGTCAGTAATCTCTCTGTGTATCACTTACTTTTCTCTTGCGTAGTGCCCCCACTAAGTATTCTTTTTCTGGGCATGTCTGGACATGAATGTTATGACCAAAGGAGGCGACTTGGGGACCCCCTGTAATCACACACACTTTGCACAACTCTGACACACAATAAGATGGTACTTTTATAGAAAAATATTTACTTGAAAATATATATTTTAAATAGATGTACAATTAGGGAATAAATAATTAAAATCATACACCCTTTAATAAATTTGAGTATTAGACTCACTATAGATATGTTAGTAAATTTAGATATTATACTATTTCTAAAAGGCTACAAAATTCTCTTTATAAACTAATCCTAACTCATTATATGATAACACTGGGCCTTATTCATTACGGAAAGTAAAGCAAAAAATGGAGTACGTTTTCCCCTGGGCAAACCATGTTATAATACAAGGGGTGCAAATTAGTTTATTATTTTGCACTTAAGTTAAATACTGCCTGTTTTGTTTTATTTTTACACTGAAATTCAAAGATGATCTAGGACATGCCCTACTCCAACTATAAATCTGTCCTCACGTTATATATTTACAACCCCCTCCAATGCAACATGGTTTTGCCAAGGTGCAAAGTTACTCCTTTTGTTTGCTTTACTTTCTTTAATGAACCAGGCCCACTGAGCGCAACCTGCGTTTGTTTTAAAATGCAAGGAATTGGGGCATACGCACGCCCGAATTCAACAAGAAGCGGATATGAAGATACGTGCAATGATAAATTCGGGTGTAGGTCTGCTTAGCCGTACTACACAAGACACTGCCGGACACGTCCAATACTTATGTGGAATATAAATTTGCATAAGAATGCACAAATTAAAAAAAAAAACACGATTAATGTCACCTGTTCTAAGCATTAGTGATTAAACAGTTAAAAAAATGTTTTAATATTTTTTCCCTGTGAAATACATTTATTAGGATGTTATTAATGCCTACCGAACATAAAATGCAGTTTTACAGTTGTTTCTAATTGCAAATACATATTATAGAATGTATACGAGACGGTCATGACTAGTACTCAGGACTTAGACTAGCCTTGTAGCTGGAGCAAAAGAGACAGCAAAAAAATAAGTACCTTTGAGTTGCCCAAAGCTTGCATTGGAGGTAGCTGCGTGCGCTAGAGTTTGGAACGCCCTTACTGTACATTGACTACGGGCGAATGCCACTTCCCTCCCTGAAATTGTAAGCCATAGTAAGTGTCCTTTGATTATGAAGATTAATTGAAATCAGCATTTACGTTTGTGGCCGGGTCCTTAGTACGGCGCTAGGTGCCGCGTGAATTGTGTATATGTTTGAATGGTGTAAAATGTAAATAAAAATCTATGTTTAGGTGTGTGCTGCAGCGCTGGCTGGATAGCACCCAGTGATGCAGCAACGAAGGGGTTAACCTGGAGCCGGTGTTTTCAAATGTATTCATTAGGTAAATATAAATATGCATGTAAATAAATGTATGCGTGTTGCAGCGTCGGTAGTTAGCCGGCGTGCAGCAAGGGTTAACCTCTGGCGCTAGGCGCCGAGAGTGTAGGGCAGAGTAAATGTGTATAATGTAGATGTATGTGAAATGTATATGTGTAAAATAAACAAAAATACTTACCCTGTCCCTGGGTGTCCAGAAGGCCTGGATCCTTCACCCTCCGGCAGCCACTGAAGCTGGCTACCACACTAGCATCCTGTAATCAAACAACTCCGGGAGGTGTAGCGCCTCCTGGGGGTCCCAGGAAGCTAAGTCCCTAGCTGGAGCTCAAAGAGCTTCAGCTAGCGACAGGCAGGAGCTGCTGCGCCGGGTCTTGGTCTCTCCCACTCTGGTACTATTTTCGGCCAGGAGGGAGAGCCAGACCCCGGAGACCAGTCCCTGGAAATGACTTTGGGAGGTAGATTTAAAAGATAAATCTCTCGCCCCAGACAGAGAGGCACCAGGGGCGGAGAGTGGGCTGAGCCCCCCTCTCCCTTGCAGCTCGTGGACAGGGGGGAAGTATACTCCTCCTGCCACTAGCAGCAATGTTAAAAGGTGTTAGACTCTCTGTGTTGACCTTTCAGTTGCACAATCCTGAAAATGACCCAAATTATTTCGGGACACAGACAGCATCTCCTGCATGTCACTGTAATTTTTTTTTAAAAAAAGCTCTGTACCACCAAGTTGATTGTGTGAGCAAAACAGGGAATGTGACGGAATTGTCCCCGCTGTAGTGCTCTCACAGCTCTGTGTGAAACCAATCACATATATTGGGAGAAAATAAACAGATATCGAGTGAACGGATTCCAATAATAAAGCTTCAGTCAGCATTTGACCGGCACCATAATCAGCAGTCGGAAATAAAGAGCATTAGTTTTTCTTGCAGCAGCCCAGTGGTAAAGAAAGAAAACCAAGAGTAGCCAAAGATAATATAAAATATACTAACCCCGGGGTTAAACTTCCACCGATATCCACCAATCAGCCTGACGCGTTTCTCGGATTGTAAAGAGCCATTTCATCAGAAGCAAGTCTGATGAAAGTCTGACTGTGTATCAGCGGCTTCACTAAGAGGCATACCAAAGAGAACCTGTTTGAAAAACTATGGGATGTCATTGCAGCATTGCTTATTCTGCTTGGACTCTCCTGAGGATATGTCATTTATGATAATCCCACCAATATTGTGAGTTCATTACAGCTGGATGAAGTCCATCACATTCCCCTGTTTTGTTCATACAATCTACTTGGTGATACAGAGCTTTTTGAAAAATGACAGGGACGTGCAAGAGATGCTGTCTGTGGCCGAAAAAGTTTGGGACATTTTTGTCATTCTGCAACAGAATGTGGGAAATTGCAGCAGCTGCAAGAACAATTTAATTTGCCCTGCCACCAACTGAAGCAAGAGGTGGTATAACAAGGTGGAATTCCACACTTTATATGCTGGTGAGGATGGAGGAACAGCGAAAAGCCATTCACCCTTACTCCACAAGCCAAGACGGCCTTGAGAAAGGAGGGGGAATGTATTTTAGTCCAGCGCAGTGGAGAATACTTTCCGTGTTGTGCAAGGTGCTGAAACGATTCAAAGTGAGTTCAGACACTGCTAGCTTGAGCAAAGTGATTCCCTTAATTAGACTTTTGGAAAAGCACTATTAACAACGCCCTGCCCGCTACCCTGCAGCTCTGGCTATTGTGAGAAGCCAGGGGGAACCATTCACAGTAACCCTGATCTGAAGCAAGAAGTCAGGGGTACCAGCTCAAGTACAAAGCAAGGGGGAGCTCTTGCAGCAGATGTGCACCCAGAAGGAAGCGGTTCCAGGTGTCGGTGAAGGAGCCTGGTGGTGGCAGCACAGTGCGTCCTAAAGCGTTTAAAGGCGCGTGTTTAGGTTAGAGAAAGGGGGTGGTGGCATGGAAGGCCCAGCCACTCCCCAGCAACACAACAGGGTGGCATAGGGGTCCATCTTGTCCCAACTATGTACAGTATTTGTCCATTATGCCTATACGCAGACTATGAATATTTGGGGAAAAGGCAATGTTGAAATGATCAAAATCCTGATAATACCTAAAGTCTGCCCCATCCTGATTTCATCTCTTCCCATGGTTCTATATTTGAACTGTTACTTATTGCACAAAGGTGGCTGAAGTCTAACCTAGCTAATTCTGGCTCGCAAGACTGCAATTTGAATAATTAACTGGCAGACCTTTAATTATTTCATCTCTTGTTCAGAGCCTTCTCACATCATCTGTAATTAATGCAAGCCATGATTATTTTGAGTTATATTAAACCTATTGGTAACCTGCTGAATACAGACTTGGCTGCTATCCAAGTCTGTAGTATATTAATTATTTAAAATATTTAAACATTCTAATTTCACTCAGCATCCCTACTTGCTTTCTTCTAAAACTTTTTAGAGATTATAATCAATGCAACCTTATTAACGTCTTGCAAGTTTTAGAAAATGTGTTGAAAATAAAGGTTTTAGAGTTTCACTGAAACTTAGGTTCGGTTTTCCAACCATGAAATATTAAAACAAAATATAATGACACAGAGGAATAAAGTAAGCAAAAAAAAAACAGATTTACTGCTTAACTTCAAATACAGGTTATTAAACAGGTAAAAGCATCTCATAGCGATGCACCTAAACATTGAATACCAGTCTTTTATAATGTAACAAGACCTCTTAAGAATAGACAGTGTCACGGCAATAGGGTTTCTGGGATCCGTGTCGGGACCCCAGGGACTAGCTGTGGCAGGAGTGTAGTGGAAACTGGGGTGCTGGATAAATGTCTTGCTCATAAAGCTTGCTTGCAGGTGCAAAGAAGGTGAATCCACACGAGGAATAACTACCAAGGTATTTATTTCAGCAGTAGAATGAAGCTGAATTCACACAAGTGGATAATGGTTTGCAATTCAGATAACAGCAGATGAGTTGAATTCACACAATGGTTTGCAGTTCATGTAATAGCAATAGATGAAGATGAATTCACATGAATGGTTAAACTCACTGAGAGAAGTCCATAATACAGCAGCAGGTTGAGGTTGAATTCACTCAGAGGTAATGGTGGAGACCAGTACACAGCGGGAGAATAGAAGCAGTAATCCGGATGAAGCTGAGTACACCATACTTGCCAACTCTCCCGAAACGTCTGGGAGACTCCCGCATTTTGCGTGAGTCTCCCGGACTCCCGAAAGAGTGTGGAAATCTCCCTGATCTGCCCAGAAGTGTGCATAATACGGTTCAACCGCCGCGATTCATCGGGAATTGCGGCGTTTGGCCCGTGCCCCCACTGTAAAATGACGCGATTTGCGTCATTACGTAACGGGGGAAGGGCTAAAATGACGTGATTTTCGGGGCCCCGCCCCCTACACGCCTACCTCCAACTAGCAGCTCCCGGAAAAATAAAATGAAATGTTGGCAAGTATGGAGTACACATTAAGGGTAGATCTCTGTATTCAGCAGGTAGTTTGAAGCAACATAACAACAGCCACTGTAGATCTGGAACTAGGAAGTGTTCTACTGGCAACTTGCCGAGTGTAGGAGGGGACCCTTATAGTCTGCAGAGGAAGCCAATTGGGGAATGGGATCAGGTGTTCAGACGCAGCAGGAAGCTAGGAAATGTCTCACCCAAGATGGCAGCCTCCGGTGCTGCAGACAGAAGTCACACTTGTCCCAGGATAACATGCTGCATACGACCAGGAGGAAGATGTACGCTAATATGGTACCGCCGAGTTGTGTAAGCAGGGTTAAGACCCTGATTAGTGACAGACAGTAGATGGCAGTTATTACTCTATCTAATGGTTCAATATGTGACTACTATACATAACAGTAGATGACTGCACCCCTGCATTGAAGTCCATAGTAGAGAGATTTTTGCTTCATTCAAGGCCAAAGCCTGTCTAGAAAAATACCTTCTACCATCCCATCTTGGGCTCAAAAACATTTCTGTAAATTAAATGTTCTGGAATCCTCTAACACTTGCTTAACATTCACAATGAAAAAACCTTGCTTAATACATATATATCTAAAAAGAGATTTAAACTTAATACAATGGACATCGTCATTTACAGACCTCTCCACATACAAAAAGTTATGTAGGCCCGGACCTTGCACAGCAAAGTTGTACAGGCAAACTCTGCATCTTTGCATTGGTGAAATTCATTAGTTATATAATATAAATATTTCAACATTGGATCAAATTGGGATATTTTACATTGAAAAGATGCAGCCTGGGTTGGAATCATGGAAAGTGGTCCGGAGGGGGACACTAAATGTGCATCTGAACACGCAGATACTCAGATACTTTTAGGTGCTTAAAGTAAATCTTTCCCTTTATTCAAACAAATTCCACTGCCATCCATCCCCACCATTAAATTGAGGTTCCTCCAATGGTCATCCATCTAACAGTTCCATTTAGAATGTGTGATAGCACTGATGAGTCACAATGTAACTGCAAGCTTTGCAATACATAGTGCATCAAATGCTGGACAGGTAATTTCAAATGCATACTCATTATTCACCCAATTATTATATGATTCATGGGGCACAGATAAAAACCCCTCCCAGGCCTTGGCCAGGGGATACTCCTTGCTTGAAACATTAGACAGGGAGTTATCAGTGGATAGTGTGTTTTATCTATACATATATATATATATATATATATATATATATATATGTGTGTGTGTGTGCGTGTGTGTGTGTGAAAAACATACATGCATGCATTTCATGAAGTTCAGATTTATCTACATAGTCTCGTTTAGGAATGTGTCACTGCCAATGTTCAAAAATGAAGGAAAAGTATATTTATGGTGGAAAAATCATAATATAGTTCTAAAATTTGGAGGTGCAAAGTATAACAATGATACAATTTTAGAAGAAAAGATGAAGGACAAGTACATAAAAAAGTGCATCCTATGAATTAAACATTTGGGCACATACAGAAATGAAATCACAACAATGTGATATAATATTTTCTCTTAGCCCTGCTTGGTTTACACCTCTGTCATGGTAAATTTAACACTATGTCTGGAGGTTCCAGATTTGGTCCAAAGTATGGTGGGGAGAAAACTCTAAGGGGGCAGGAATTCAATCTGTTACGATATTATCAGGCGCCATCCCTGTGCCTTCATATCCACACAGGGACGGATGCCTTCGCTACTAATGGAAGTTGTGTCTGTTTGCTAGGCAATGGGACGCTATTTGGTTCACGGCGGCTACTGATGTCAGCCCCGCCGACCTGGCATTTCCTCCTCATCTCCTGTATAAGGAAGGCTCTGGCACCACTAGGGTGCCAGAGTATTAGGACTCCTAGCTCCTGGTACTTATGGTTCTGTTTCTCCTGCTTGATTCCACGGTTCCTGACTTGGCTTCTCTAGACTCTTCTTCTGGATCCTCCCTCAGTTCTGCTAAAATTCTCCTGCCATCTGACTTTGACTTGGCTGACTATTCCACCGCATCCCCCCTGTGTACTACGCTGTCTGCATGGTTTGACCTCGGCTTTCCAGACTATCCGATTACTTCATTCTATCTCACTGAGTGCCCTCCTGGAGAACCGTGACCTGCGTGTCCCTCGCAGCTAAATCCAAACTCTCTTGCGGGAGTCCTAGTGAAGACCAGTGGCACGTCTGACTCTGCGCCTCCAGACAGGGTAGCGTCAAACTCAGTAGATAGCCCCAGTATACTGACAGATATTTACCATCATGGTACTGCTTACTCCACGCTTTGAATTTCAATTGAATTGTAAAGTGCACTTTGCATGTAAAACTATATCCTGTGCGAGGCATGAGAGGTACATAGCTTATTGTGAGTGCCAGGACCTAGGAGGTAGGTCCCCTGCGGAAAGGGGGTGCATGGTGGATGCCGTGAAGACATTAATTAGGGAGTCTGGAGGCCTCTGCAAGGGGCCTTTGGAGGAAAGTGTCTGGAAGACATTCCCTGGATAGGAGGCATGGATATACTGACAGAAACCCTAGGTAGGGTGAGCGTATGTGTGGTTGGAAGTCACAGGCGGTGAGGGAGAACCATGGATGAGAGACCCCCTTGGTAAGTGCCCCCATACCGTGAGGAGGGGGGAGCTCATTGCAACTAGGCAGCATGGCTACTCATTTTTCATGTATTCTTTATTAATTGCAAACAGCAGGTGTTATAACAAGTGAACAATTAAACTTTCAAAAGAGGCAAATATAAGTTAACATTATTTTAACAATTATTTAAAGGCACAATAAACGAAAAGCATTGCAGTTATTGTAGAGGTGAAGGAGGGATTACAAGAAGTTGGTAAGTTTGAGAAAGTGGGGAGGGTGGTGGATCTGGTCATAAAGGGAGGAAAGTGGGTAGGTTGGGAGTGAGGTAAGGTGTGTGGTTGAATGTATATATATATATATATATATATATATATATATATATGTTGGGCTTTATTAACTTACATTGAATGTGCACTAAAGTAGAAGTGATAAGCAATTTCCTTAAACTGTAACCAGCTAAACCATGTAGCGGTGAACTCTGCAAATCTTGAGTCAACCAGCTGGCTCATCCTGAGTGGATATTCGGTGCACCAGGCCCTGAATGTATGTGGATGCATGCCTGGAGGGAATCTCATAGTACATGTGATTGACATTAGCAGGGAAACAATGAAAGATAAAACTCTACGTGCCCCAAGCTATTTCCTCATCCTCCGAGTTGGAGCTATGGTTGGGTGAAAGTTCAGTAAAAACTGCTGTACCCAAGGGATTATGGGTAGTGGAATTGACATAACTTGGTTCTCGCAGCGTGACTACTCTAGAGGGAAGAAGTCCCCACAGTGAGAAACAGAAATAAACCTGTGATTATAAAACAGTGACATCAGGAGAGACAGAGGCCCTGGCTACTGGAATGTTGCTAAAGGTCTTCCTGAATAATAAATTGCCATCCATTTAACTGCACAGCAACAGTGTGGTTCCCAGGTAATCAATGGTCCCTGGAAATTGGGATGTCTTATGCGGAAGTAACAGTGTGACCAGCACCAGTGGGACTAGGAGGGTCCCTGCAATCGGATGGTGAGCACCGAGGCAAGGAGAATCCCTGGATAGTGGGATGTTGTTAATCCTGGTTGAAGTGAGTGAATTGTGTCCATTAGTTTCTGGTACCTACGTGTGAGTATTATGTGTATTTCACTGTGTGGAAGTACACCGGGTGTGCAACTGTATCATTACTGGTGACTGTAATTGTAACCATGGAACAAAGAGGTGTATATACAAACATTAATATCTGCTGAAGTAATGTGCTGGAGGTGTTTGGAGAAATTGCACACGTAACCGCTAAAATATGTGATGGAGGGGTAAGGTGTTTGTAAATTGTGATCCATTGTAACTGTTCAACCTATCGTGCAAGAGAACAAGTGTAAATAAAAGTTTTCTCTTTATCATGACAAAGTCCGGCTTCCAAAAACGTGTTTGACTTTGTACTACACCACCACTAATGTAGGCTCCACATGACCTGTGTTAAATACCTGACTAGTCAGGGGGACCTTCGGTTGCGGACATCACCCCCCCGCCATAGTCAGAGCTGAAGAGGAAAGCAACAGCGAGTGGCGTATAATACCACGTCCTAGCCCCCCCGAGTACATGTACATGAAGCAGGATTTCCCACGTCTATATGCCATAATAAACTTTGATGACAGCTAATCAGAAACCTGTGTTGTAATCTGTAGCTTCTCTGGACAACTGTTGCTATTCAGAAGTGAATTGCAACCTGAAGCAAACACCATTTACATAGGATTGTTTTCAATTATTATTATTATTATTTTATCAGTAGTATAATATATATTTTTATGTAAAAATACAGGTTACCTATTGTTATTGGTGCTTATTTACAGGACACCACAAAAATGTGCAGTACAGGGTTGAAATTCAGCACAGTACAAAAATGAACACCAGGCATTTAGCAGACATTTGAAAAGCATTGACGTCATACTATGTATATCACAGAAGGAGCACGCAGGAGAGCTTGCAATCCAATGTATCGTGTTTGTGAGAGGAGCTTGGGTATGAGTAATACAGATGGAAAATAGAGCAGGAAGCAGGTGTGACGATAAGTGCTGGGGGAGGTATAGGTGTATGCGATGTATGACATGCATGAGGTTTATTAGATGCTATGAAAGCTAACAGGTGATTATAGTGTTGCTACACATTCTAGTGTGAGGGATATGATTCAAACCTGTCTTTGAAATGTGAAGAGTTTCTAACCAGTGACCAGTGACAATTGAAGAGCATGGGGGTAAATGTATCAAGCTGAGAGTTTTCCAGCGGGTTTGAAAAACCAATCAGATTCTAGCTATCATTTATTTAGTACATTCTACAAAATGATAGCTAGAATCTGATTGGTTGCTATAGGCAACATCTCCACTTTTCAAACACGCCGAAAAACTCTCAGCTTGATACATTTACCCCCATGTGTTTCTATAAGCAAGAGATTAACTAACCAGCACTAGTTAGCCATGCAACTAACCTTTTAGGATTTACAATTCAATATTGAAACATTATAATATATATAGATAATTTAACAATATATCCCCCTTTGCAACAACATTCCTGTTTTATCTACTCCCCACACTGACATGCCTGGCCAGTACACACCTCACTTAAAGGGAATAAACATGGGAAAAACGTTTTCTACCTGTGTTTTATTTTGGTCTATAATTTGCATAACATTTCTCTTTTTATACAGCTGATTCTTTGATGCTTTCTACTATATTCTTACCCTTCCACAATAAAATCAACTGTTTAAAAAAAAAAAAAAAAGTAATCGCCTTAAGAGTTGCGAATAAAAATAAAACCTATTGAAAAATAAAACGTATGTTAAAAATGGAAAATTTGCTTCTAATTGAATCACCCCCTAGGTTTCTACACTAATACTTCTGTTGTCCTACTCACATGTCTGCTATGCTTCTCTAAAGCTGCACCTCTTCTCTGGACCTCTCTACCTCACTCCTCTACTCTCAACCTTCAAGAGGTCACTAAAAGCCCATCTTAATTTCTTAGCTCTTACCAGGGGCTGGCTGGCAAATTGTAGCCCTAGAGACAGGGTTGGGCCAGGGCTAAAACTCGTCTGAACAGTCTATTAGGAATAGTTTCAAGGAAAAAAAATGTTGGTAGACAATGACTCTGCCCAAGGTAGCCCACTGTGGGACCGGCCCAGGGGGTAGATGCCCCCCAGCCCAGCCATCTCTGGCTCTCACCAGTTACCTTTGCCTCCTGAACAGCTTGTATTACTTTCTTCCTTTAGACTGTTAGTTGTCACAAACAGGTCCAGCTATACACTTGGATGGTTTTTATGCTTTTATGTAATGATTTTTTTTTACCTTTTACTTTAATTTAACTGCTCTTCATACAATATTTTCTCTTTATAAATGCTGTATAATATCATTACCAAGTTTAAAACATATTAAATAAATAAAAAGTAACTGTTTAGGTATATCATACTATGGTGTATCAGAGCTTCTTTTGCTTTCGAGCTGAAGTTGGCAATATCTGTGTTCTGTAGAGTCTAATTGGCCATAGACCATATCGGGACTTTTCCAGGTATGCCGATCATTTCATGTGGCTGCCTGGTACATTATATCTTTATATTGTCTGAATTTTTCTACACGCCTTAATGAAATGGCCTCAGCAGTCAATAACTAACTATAAAGTTGCCTGTGTATCGGGCGAAACGCGTGACATACTTCTGTACCTACAATCCTTACCGCATGGAAACATTGTAAACATTCACTATTTAAGCGCACCGGGCTCCCATACCATAGAAGAGACAGTGATGCTCGTGTAGCAATACAGCAGACACTGGAAGATTGGAAAATCCCTTCCACCGACACAAGCAATAGGGAAAGATAGGGTAAGCTTTTTTACATACACTTTTTTATCATTTTGCTATATATTTTGAATGTTCTGGTCTCTCTAGATTTTAAATTACAGCTCACATTACTCTATTTCTAGCAAAGCAATTGTGTTTTGATGTTACCCTGTCTCAATTACTTTTACTTTACATGGTACACAATTATTTTTTGCATAAACTTTTTATACTATATATAAAAAGTTATCACTATCACGACAAAATAACTCATTTTGTACACTGCAGTTTGTGACTTTTAACTTGCTAATTATGGTTTATTGTAAAACTGAAAACAGGAAATAATGTAGAAATGAGTGCTGAAGTGTAATTTAAAGGCTAATTCAGTTAATAAAATAAATGTACAAAACAGCAGGTGCAAGGAGATTTCTTCCATCGCTTTAAATACCTTTTATGCTTTATCCTCAGACTCAAAGAAAAATACAAAGTAAAATCCCCCAGTACACTGCTATAGCTAGTAAATGAGCTGCTATTTCTATTTGTACATAAAAATGCAGAATTCTCAGATACATTTGCAAATGTATGGTAAGCCACCCACCCCGTCAAGGAGCTTCTGATAATAGGGTGGTCCTAACTCTAAACAATGAGAGTCCCTATTTTTGAGGCATTTATATATGTGTTTTTAAATTGAGAGCTAACTTCCCAAGTGGTACCCCAAAAAGCCTCCAAATGACAATACAGCATCAGCACTCCCCATCATCTGTTGATACCAAACACACCTCTCAAACACACAATACAGAAGTGGAAGTTGCTTAATCAATTTATAGAGTCATGGCAGGTGGTTTTATCCCCACCCTTTCCAGCACATTTCATTATAATACAATTTTGCAAAGTTTTCAAAAATGGACCCTGATTTTCCAGGGTCCAGCCAAACAGCAACAAAGCTGAAGACTAGGTAAGAGGGAGAGTAGCGGGTAGTAAAAGTTGCAATAACAGGTAAGAGAGAACTGCGCAGTCAGAATCTGCCCACTTGTGTTTGTTCCACCTACCAGTGCCACGGCCACTTTACGTTCCCAATTTTCCCCTGGTGTGCAGTCATTTTTGAATTGCACTTCAGTAACGGAGTCCTGTAGAATCCATGAAAACACATGAAAAAGGCATTTAGGAACCGATTCTGAGATGAATGTGAAAATGGGACTTCTGTGGACACACAAAAATGCATCTGGTACACATATGTTTCATTTTGAGCCACGAGTTTAAATCCAGCTTATAAAAACTTCTGGCACAATATGGGGTGCAAAGATTGGCATCGGTGGGCAGCACGGTGGCGTAGTGGTTAGCACTTCTGCCTCACAGCACAGGGGTCATGAGTTCAATTCCCGACCATGGCCTTATCTGTGTGGAGTTTCCCATGTTTGCGTAGGTTTCCTCCGGGTGCTCCGGTTTCCTCCCACACCCCAAAAACATACTGGTAGGTTAATTGGCTGCCATCAGATTGCCCTTAGTCTCTCTTGGTCTGTATGTTAGGGCATTTAGATTGTAAGCTCCAATGGGGCAGGGACTGATGTGAGTGAATTCTCTGTACAGCGCTGTGGAAATAGTGGCGCTATATAAATAAATAGATGATGATGATGATCCTTAATGATACATGTAAGCCGAAATTGGACTTGTGTTTTCTCACCCTTACCGTACGGAACATACATGTCAATCACCCTTACCCATCTCTCCAAGCACAAGTGAGTGCATGTATGGGGTATGTTCTACTCAAAATACGAATATAAGTTGTGCGCATACAGTCTCATCGTAACGTGACATTAATGAGGCCATTAACCAGCATGTGTGCTTCTAATATGCTGCTTGTGAGCTTTTGTCCTTGTAACTTATATAGAAGACATGTGTGATGTACCATTAAATGGAAGCATCCAACTTGATTATCATTGAAACCCGGGGGTTAATGTATCATACCCCGGTTTTATCAACTCGCGGGAGTTCGGCGAGATGACAGCTAAAATTTAAAGCAGTGCTGCCTTGTAAAGGGAAACTTGCCTTTACAAGGCAGCGCCGCTTTAAATTTTAGCTGTCACCTCGCCGAACTCCCGTGAGTTGAAGAAACCGGGGTATGATACATTTACCCCCATATATCTTTTTTTGCCCATATACCTGGAGGCCATATCTCCAGAAGGATATAAATACATTACAGACTGTACAAAGAAGGGCAACTAAAATGGTGCATGGCCTACAGCACAAAACTTACCCAGAAAGACTAAAAGACCTTAATATGTACAGTTTGGAGCAGAGAAGGGAAAGGTGGCACATGATAGAATTTTTCAAATATATCAAAGACTTTAACAAGGTACAGAAGGGAAACATTCTACAAAGGAAGAGAAGTATTAGAACATGAGGACATGTACTGACACTGGGGGGAAGAAGGTTCAGAGGAAATATGAGGAAAAACTACTTCACAGTAAGGGTAGTGGATAAGTGGAATAGCCTCCCATCAGAGGTGGTAGAGGATAATAGAGTAGAACAAGCTTGGGATAGACATAAGGATATCCTTACAAAGAACTAAGCATGAAATAGGGTTGAGGTTACCAGAGGTTAAAAAATGGGCAGATTAGATGGGCTAAGTGGTTATTATCTGCCGTCATATTCTATGTTTCTATGACTCATCACTCCTGCAACACCTGATATATTATGCCCTATGTCTCCGGAATAGGCAGATTCTGGACCCAGCATGAGATTAGATGAGAAGAGTTTTGTTCTCAGCATGTGCCCTGCTGCTGACATGGAGCTGCTTGATGTGGAATAGTAGCTCGGAATTTCTCAGCTTCCACCGTAATATATATTTATATAGCTAATCTTGAAGCTAATATCATACATAATATGTGTTTCTTCTCATAGATGGAGCTGAATGTCAGCATGTTTAATAGTGTCTCTCCGAGACATTGCATCTGTTTCCTCGATTCATTTATATTACACAACAGTTTTCACATTAGCCAAATGTATTTGGCACCGGGGACATAAACACTAGATTGAAGATCCTGTTCAGATAAATGAAAGTGACGATGATCTGGAGGTGTTACGACCTTACTGCAGGCATTTATTGAGTACTTATCTGAAAACCACTAAAGGAGCTAAGTGATGGATTTCCCATTACTTGTTAGAGACATTTATGACCTCCTGCGGGTTTCTGACATTAACTGGCTATTATTTTATGTCTAGATAAAACATGCAAGGATTCTCTAGTGGAAAGGTTGGAAATAAATATACTGGGTATTATATACAGACACGTGCAAATCTGAACCTCTAATTTAGCATTACTGTCCATACTATTGTGATTGGCCCATTTGGGTCATATCCTGATGTGTTAGCCTGTTTGTTCAAATGGTATTAGCAGGGGAGGGCTGGTAAATATTAGCCTGGGGGGCAAGACTTGATTCAACAGCCTACCAGGAACATTTTAAAGGGGAGCCCAGTGAGCCAGCCCAAAGTAGCCCACTATGAGACCGGGCCTGCCCATGGGTATTACACACCAGAAGGATGTTGTGGTTGGCTCAGGGCTGGAGTTATATAATTGGAGTCTGTAGGCAGAGCTGTAACTGGCACCCTCCCCCAATTTTGGTGGGGGCGATAGCAGGCACATGTCACACTAGTTACGGCTCTGCAATTTGGCCACAACCTGTGTTTATTTGCAGCACAAATTGTCAAAGTCGAATAATTGGATAAAATAAACTCTATTAATTGATATTGTTTTACCGTGCGATTGCAATCAGTTGCGCCACATAATCGTACGATAAATAACGAACATATACACTTACACATTCACTTGTAAATAGTTCACTTTAAAATAGTTCCAACACACAGTCGTTTATAATCAAATGTAATAGCGTTTACAGTTAAATATAATAATGTTAAAAGCACTTTAAAAGTATCTAAGGCTCAGGATATAGGAAATGTATCATGTTTAGTGTCATTTTGATCTGCACATTAACATTTCTCACACGCTAATTTCGGCGTTGTGACCGCTTCCTGCGATCAATAGTTATGGAAGATAAAAGAGTGAATGATCAAAATGGCATCTTTAATGTTTAATAATGGCTTGCTGTAAATCCTGCTATATTTTGCAATTAAATATATTTGTGCGTTGGAACCACAAGAATCGCATTGGACAATGTTTTATTTGTAAGCGATAAAATGACTTTAATAAAATATAAACATAATTTAGGTGACAAGGTTGCAAATAGTGCCCACTTAGCCCCCACCTTTGTGTTACAGTCAGTTTACATTAGATAGTTGATCACAGGTGCGTTACCCATTTTAAATCTGCTTGTAAAAGGCAGGTGTCTTACCGATCACTGATCCCTGTGACACGTGTAACACACTTTCCTGTAGACAACTTAGCATTTGTTAAAGTCTGATGCAGTGGAAACATTTCATGAATATAGATGTGCTGGACTTCACTGTGTGCTAAGCTGCCACGGGGCAAGAGTGTCATTATAGGTTCTAATAATAATAATAATAATCCCTAAAACACCAGCATTTTGCAAACGATTAAATAGTGCCTTAGCTGCAGGTAATACTTTGTGGTAAATGGATGATATTGTTACAGCACCATTAGAATATTTGAGAACAAGCTTTGACCTTAGGCATTTGCATGTGTCACGCGGAACGCTGGCAGATTCTAAATGACATGGGTCATTATAGTCAACCAAAATGATTTTAGCAAATTGAAATTATATTTATAGATCTTTATTGTATATTAAACATCCATGTTTTAGAAATCTGCACAGCTATAGTACTTCAAATAACACCAATGCTGATTATTGTACACAGAATAAAATAATTGCTTCAAAGCAGGCTCTCCTGTTAAAAACCTTCAGGTGTGACCTCTAGTTTTGGTACTGCCCAATTACAATGTCACACTTCTATGCAGAAATACAGTCAGGAATATGATGAAACACATGATATTTATTGTTGGGAAGTACAAACCAGATGGAGTAGTAATCAGCATAGCAGGGAAATGCAGAAAGTATTACCAGGTACTCGGCTGATGCAGGTAAGCAGGTGGAATGAAGAGATCCCAGGCAGCAGGTAAACCAGAGCACAGAAGCATGGAAAAGCAACAACAGTTGGGACAACAATAACCAGCAATGTATGCTGGGAGTGACAGGTATAAATAGGGGCACACCCAGGTGCAAGGGATAATTAATGAGGAGGTTAACCCCTAGTACAACAAGGAAGGCACAATAGCAGCACCTCTGGTGAATAGCGGTGCTGCCACAACATATATATATATATATACAGAACAATAATAAAGTCCAAAAGGCAGGAGCTGCCAGGCAAAGCAGCATGCAATGCAAAGGGCTTGCAGGCAGATCCTGACATACAAAAAAATAGAAATAAAATTCTCACCTGCACATGGACAGTAGTATAGACACCACCATAGGAAGGACAAGAAAACACACACAACAATAATTTGTAACACTGTCTGTATTTTATTATTATTATTATTATTATTATTGTATATTTCTGTAGCACCACCAATGGTGCAGCGCTGTACAAGGAAGAGACAGCCATCAGGGTGGTGGGAGAGAAGTAGCAGGCCTTGACTTGACTGCTCCACTCCATGTGACCGGCAGCTAAGCCAGTAAGGGAGCGCTGTCATTCACATCAGTCCCTGCCCCATTGGAGTCAATTCCCTAACACAGACATACCGACACACTAGGGTTATTTTTGACAGCAGCCAGGAAAGCCATCAGTATGTTTTTGGAGTGTGGGAGGAAAGCCACACAAACACAGGGAGCAAAACACCAAACAGATGAGGCCATGGACGGGACTCGAACTCGCTGCCAACTACTGTACACAATTCTTTGAAAACCAGCTCTGTCCTACAAAAGAACCTACAATCATTTATAGAGGATAAGGAATACAATATCCAGAAACACAAAAGGTTTTTCTTTAATAGGAGGGATCTGGCAGGGTATAAAAGTGCTTGGAGCACAGGAAAAGTACTGAGTGTCAAGCGTCATGTACCAGGGAGCTTGTTACAGCACCAACCTGCCAATCCCTAACATTAAGCGCTTTCTCCTCCACCCTGAGGACACTATGCTTGATTGCTGCTTGGCCAAATCTTGGAATGTTGGGCAAAATAGATAGATGCTATTCACCTCCTGGAAAGCCGAGACATGAGTGATTCTAGGCCTTCCTTCATCCAGGCACATTCAATTAATAACCCCCAAACAACCCAAGCATTAAATTAAGACCCATCACCTATCATTAAATTTTTAGGATACACCACTAAATTAATAGCCTCTATCATCACCCTACCAATAAATGTATACCCCCCACCCTAACTCTACACCTTCCTTACCTGTTTTCATCCTTAGATGTATAATGTAGGACTTCTATATCTGCCTCCTTTGCTGTCTACTGTCTGCAAACAAGTATCTCCGGAGTGCATATATTAATAATTTGTAAAATTACATTAAGTGCATGCACGCACTCACAGACAAGACAATAGGGAACTGCCCTGTAGCATTCAGAATCCATCACCCGTGGCCTCGAAGGTGGAGCAGGGAGGTGCCAGCCAACGTGGAGATGGGAGAGGGAGAGCAACCCTTGGGTTGACTGCTCAACTTCATGTAACAGGGAGCTGAGCCAGTCAGGGAGCTGAGGCCATATCTTTATCAGCCAGTAGAATGTAGAATATGGTTGCTGGTCCACACCTACCACCAAGAAATACTTATATACCAGTGCTGCGCCTCCCTCTATAAAACCTCCCAAAAATCCTGAATGCTGTACTAGAGCGGACAACCTCAGGGGCAAACGCAGGATTTGTAAAGGGAGTTTCCACACCACGTCGACAGTGGGCGTGACCAGCATGCATGGGGGTGTGGCTGAAGAGGGGAGGAAATGGTGGGTAAACATAGACCAAGGGCTAGATTTACTAAGCTGCAGGTTTGAAAAAGTATAGATGTTGCCTTTAGCAACCAATCAGATTCTAGCTGTCATTTTGTTGAATGTACTAAATAAATGAAAGCTAGAATCTGATTGGTTGCTATAGGCAACATCCCCACTTTTTCAAACCCGCAGCTTAGTAAATCTAGCCCCAAGAGTAGTAAAGGCATGTTCATATCATTGTGACTCTCACCACTAACACAAAGTGACAGTAAGTAGGGGTAGCAATGTATGTGAAAAAGGGATAAATACTACTTTAATACAAAGTATTAAAGAAAAAACTGGGGCCTTTGGGTGACCATAGAAACGGGGGAGAAGGATAGTCTTCGTACTGGGGTGATCTCTAGATCACCAGGTCAGTAAGAGGAACTGGCATTACAATGAGATTTAATAATCATGGGAGATTTTAATCTACCTGATGTGACCTGAGAGGGGTCTTTGGCAAGTTAAACATACCGGTAAATCATGATTGACTTAAACTTGTATTGTTCCTCCTGTTATATTAACATTACCCTGCAGTGTAACAGTGATGTGTTTGCTAATCTTTGCCTATAGAAAGCAACGTGTTGATTCTGGCGATTTGTACTTCAAACTCGGGCAAGTTTGCAAAATTAAAGCTTCATGCATATGTCGACTTGTATTGCTAAAGAGGTAAAACATTGGGACTGCGTTTTGTAGCGATTTTGGAAATGGCAATTTTGAACTAAACTCTTTACGAGCGATTTTCAATCAACTCGCACTTTAGTACATTGGCGAGTTTGAACTTGCCCGAGAAAATTTCTGAAAATCCCAAATCGCATCTCGATACATTTACCCTCAGGAGGGGTAGAAAAAAATCATTGACGATCTAGGTAGAATTAGGGATGTGCACCGGCGACTTTTGAGGTCTCGTGTTTTGTGTTTTGGATCCGGATTTTCGTTATTTTTGAGGTTCGGATTTGTCTCGCAAAACACTTGACGAAAGGTCTCGGTTCGGATTTAAGGTATTGGATTCGGATTTTTTTTGAAAAAAACATAAAAAGTTTAAAAATCAAGTTTTTGGGCTTATTTTCACTCCTAGGCTATTATTAACCTCAATAACATTCAATAACAAGCATTTCCACTAATTTACAGTGTATTCTGAACACCTCACAATATAGTTATTAGTCCAAAACGTTGCAAAAAGGTATCTTTCTGGACTGCGTAGAGGAGTGGGTCACCACAATATCTTAAAAACCCTGAACTTTTATGATTCGCACCAATAATTGTACCTGGACTGCGTAGAGGAGTGGGTCACCACAATATATTAAAAACCCAGAACTTTTATGAATCGCACCAATAAATGTACCTGGACTGCGTAGAGGAGTGGGTCACCACAATATATTAAAAACCCTGAACTTTTATGAATCGCACCAATAAATGTACCTGGACTGCGTAGAGGAGTGGGTCACCACAATATATTAAAAACCCTGAACTTTTATGAATCGCACCAATAATTGTACCTGGACTGCGTAGAGGAGTGGGTCACCACAATATCTTAAAAACCCTGAACTTTTATGAATCGCACCAATAAATGTACCTGGACTGCGTAGAGGAGTGGGTCACCACAATATATATAATAAGAAAACCATCAACTTGTTTGATTCGCACCAATAAATGTACCTGGACTGCGTAGAGGAGTGGGTCACCACAATATATTAAAAACCCTGAACTTTTATGAATCGCACCAATAAATGTACCTGGACTGCGTAGAGGAGTGGGTCACCACAATATATTAAAAACCCTGAACTTTTATGATTCGCACCAATAATTGTACCTGGACTGCGTAGAGGAGTGGGTCACCACAATATATTAAAAACCCTGAACTTTTATGAATCGCACCAATAAATGTACCTGGACTGCGTAGAGGAGTGGGCACTGGGCACCACAATAAAATATATAAAAAACCTTCAACAGGTCTGCATTACACTACACATACGGCTGCTCCTCCATCCTCTCCATCATATACATGTTGGAGTTTTAGCGTGTGACAACCTCTTGTTTTTGATAATGTCAGTGCATTTTGAATATTTTTCAATTTGCCCCACACCACTGAATGTACTTTATCTATGATACGCATCTATCTATCTTGACTGCGTAGTGTGGTGGCCCCGGTACACAATTTGGTACCGAGGCCACAATATAATTAAAAAACCCTCCACGTGTCAGAATTCCACCAAACAAGTATCTGGACTGCGTAGTGGGGTGGCCCCGGTACCCAACTTGATACCGGGGCCACAATAAAATAAATACACCCTCCACGTGTCAGAATTCCACCAAACAAGTATCTGGACTGCGTAGTGGGGTGGCCCCGGTACCCAACTTGATACCGGGGCCACAATACCTCCTCCAAACATGCTACAGACAATTCGTCATTGAGATCCCATTAAGTATGTTAAAGACAGACAGGGTCCAAGTGTTATTAGTTGACTTTGTAAAGAAAAAAACTGTCCCTGTTGCACATAGTCGTGCAATGAAGACTTACTTTTTCATTTAAAGGCACGATCTTTCAAGTGTAGTGTTTGTAAGTCTAAGTCATATTATACTTTTGGTAAAATTGGTTTTTTTTGTTCCTCTTTATGTTAATTAATTAGTAATAGAATTAAAGTAGGAAATAGAATTAAATAGAATTAAAGTAGGAAATAGAGTGGTATAGAGTTGTAGTGTGGTATAGATAGAGTGGTCCACACAATATAATAATAAAACCCTCAACTGGTCTGAATTCCACCAAACAAGTATCTTGACTGCGTAGTGTGGTGGCCCCGGTACACAATTTGGTACCGAGGCCACAATATAATTAAAAAACCCTCCACGTGTCGGAATTCCACCAAACAAGTATCTGGACTGCATAGTGGGGTGGCCCCGGTACCCAATTTGATACCGGGGCCACATTACCTCCTCCAATTTCCAAGTGTAGTGTTTATAACATCTTAACACTACACTAATTCTAGCACGTCAAAACCTCTTGTTTTAAATAATGACAGGGCATTTAACTTTTGATTTAATTTATTGAATTTGTTGGCATTTTCTTTTACTTTTTGAACATGGCAAACGACTGTTGAATGGTCACATAATGCCAAAAAAAAAGTTGCAAGATGGAATTGTCCTTGGGCCCTCCCACCCACCCTTATGTTGTTGAAATAGGACATGCACACTTTAACAAACCAATCATTTCAGCGACAGGGCCTACCAAACAACTGTGGCTGAAATGATTGGTTTGTTTGGGCCCCCACACCAATAAAACAATTCATCTCTCCCTGTACAAACTAAACAGGCTCTAATGAGGAAAGATGTCGTCCTTATCCTCAACCTCTGATTCCTCTCCCCCTACAGTGTGTACTTCCTCCTCCTCACACATTATCAATTCGTCCCCGCTGGACTCCACAACCACAGTCCCTCTGTACTGTCTGGAGGGCAGTGCTGTACTTCATTGAGGAATTGATTATTCATTTTTATAAACATCATTTTTTCAACGTTGTGAGGAAGCAACCTCCTTCGCCGCTCACTGACCAGGTTCCCCGCTGCACTAAAAACTCTTTCCGAGTACACACTGGAGGGGGGACAACTCAGTTAAAAAATAGAGCCAGTTTGTACAGGGGCTTCCAAACTGCCTTTTGGAGTTCTACCACGTCACTACCTCTAGTTAATTTAGATTGCAAGGCTTGTAAATATAAATACTTTGAAGATAAAAAAAAGCAGGCTGCACAGACTGTGGAGCTAGAAAGTGAAATTAAATGGACCACGTTACTTTGGTGGCTATCTATGCCCCCCCCCCCCGCCCTACACTTGTAGTTGAATATAAATAAAGCAGCCTGCATAGACTGTAGAACTAGCAATTCAAATATACAAAGAAATGGACAAAGGCAGTTTGGTATCTGTCTGCATCAGATCCCCTCTCCACTAGGAGTAAAACAGAAAACTTTTCAGCCGTTATATAATCTAGAATATAAATAGAAATTGAGAAATGCAATTTGGTATCTGTCTGCATCATAATCATCAACATCCTCCTCAGCGCCAGCTACATCAATATCCTCCTCCCAGTGCACAACATTCACACCTTCATTAGCCAAATCTGTAACTGGACTGTGGGTGATCCTTCCAGCATATGCAGAGGGCGTGCTGCAAATGCTGGATGGAGTCACCTCTTCCCGTACAGTGATGGGAAGGTCAGGGTTCACAACCAACAACACCCTTGGACTCGCCTTGGGGATTTGTGATGTCATCTGTTTAGAAGGCAGAGTTCTTTGCTGTTTTGTTGTTGTTGCTGACAGCATAACTCTCTTAAATTTTTTGTAGGGGGGGGGAGGAGGGCTTTGATCCTTGGGTGAAGTTGGACCACTAGTCATGAACACGGGACAGGGCCTAAGCCGTTCCTTGCCACTACTTGTCGTAATTGGCATATTGCCAACTTTACGTTTCTCCTCAGATGATTTTAAGTTTCTTTTTTTGCTGTTTTTTGAGAACTTGGGCTTTTTGGATTTTACATGCCCTGTACTAGGAGATTGGGCATCGTGCTTGCCAGACGACGTTGATGGCATTTCATCGTCTATGTCATGACTAGTGGCAGCAGCTTCAGCATTAGGAGGAAGTGGGTCTTGATCTTTCCCTACTTTATCCTCCAAATTTTTGCTCTCCATTATATGTAGCACAAGATACTGCAGAATGTGTGAACTTGGTAATATTGCAGTACCAATGGACTTATAATGCTGGATTGGTTTTGCAAATTTGGTTATAATTATTATATATTTTTTTTTTTTTTAATTTTTTATTATTTTTTACTTTTTTTTTATTTTTTAAAAACTTGGGAATAATGGGGAAATAACTATGCCCTTAGAAGCACAGAGCACAGGACACAGCACCACTGGACTGAACAGGACACGGCACAGGACCCAGCAGCACTACGGAACTCAGCAGGACAGAGCACAGGACACAGCACCACTGGACTGATACTGCAGAATGTGTAAACTTTGTAATATTGCAGTACCACTGGACTTTTACTGCTGAATGTGTGAACTTGGTAATATTGCAGTACCAATGGGCTTATACTGCAGGATTGGTTGTGAAAATTTTGTGGTAATTAAAAAATATTAAAGTAGTTTTTGGTATTTTTTAAAAAAACTTTTTTTTATTTTTTTAAACACAGGGGAATATTGGGGAAATAACTATGCCCTTAGAAGCACAGAGCACAGGACACAGCACCACTGGACTGAACAGGACACAGCACAGGACCCAGCAGCACCACTGACCTCAGAAGGACAGAGCACAGCACACAGCACCACTGGACTGATACTGCAGAACACAGCACAGCACAGCACAGCACAGCACAGCACAGCACAGCACAGCACAGAACTAAACAGCACAGAACTAAACAGCACAGAACTAAACAGCACAGAGGACCACCTAACACACCCTCCCTCTACCCTGATCAATGCCCGAGTGAAGATGGCGGCGACTAGCGGGGAATTTATAGGATCCGAGTATCGCGAGATCCGACAACGGGATTATGAGTCAGAGCCTCAGTTTCACTTTTGAATTTGGCGCCAATACCCGGATCTGTCTCGGATCCGACTCGGATCCGCAACGTTCGGGTGGGCTCGGATTTCAGAAATCCGAGCGCGCTCATCCCTAGGTAGAATAGAGAAATACCAAAAAATGCTAAATCATGCACTTGGTTCTCAAACACCCAAAACTAAATATAGTATTAATTATATAATGGAAACTATTGAGGAGGAAAGGGATCTAGGAGTCACTATTTCAGGTGACTTAAAGGCAGGTAAGCAATGTAACAAAGCAATGAGGAAGGCAAGTCCGATGCTTGGTTGTATAGGGAGAGGAATCAGTAGCAGAAAGAAAGAAGTAATAGTGTCACTGTATAGGTCATTGGTACGGCCTCATCTAGAATACTGTGTTCAGTTCTGGAGGCCATATCTCCAGAAGAATATAAATACATTAGAGACTGTACAAAGAAGGGCAACTAAAATGGTGCATGGCCTACAGCACAAAACTTACCTGGAAAGACTAAAAGATCTTAATATGTATAGTTTGATAAATATAATCAAGAGTTTTAACAAGGTGCAGGAGGGAAACACTCTTGAAGAGGAAGAGATGTATTAGAACACGAGGACATGCAATGAAACTGGAGAGGTGGCTTTGGGTAACTATTTTGTAGAACTGGGCACAAGTAGTGGCTATATCAATTATATCTAGTTCTGGAGGCCATATCTCCAGAAGGATATAAATACACTAGAGACTGTACAAAGAAGGGCAACTAAAATGGTGCCTGGCCAACAGCACAAAACTTACCCGTACAGACTAAAATATATTTTTATGTATAATTTAGAGCAGAGAAGGGAATGGGGGGGGGGGGGGCATGATAGAAACTTTCTAATATATCAAGGCTTATAACAAGGTGCAGGAGGGGAACATTCTATAAAGGAAGAGAAGTATTAGAACACGAGGACATGCACTGACACTGGAGGGAAGTAGGTTCAGAGGAAATGTGAGGAAAAATTACTTCACAGAAAGGGTAGTGGGTAAGTGAAATAGCCTCCCATCAGAGGTGGTAGAGGTTAATACAGTAAAGCAATTTAAACATATTTGGGATAGACATAAGGATATCCTTACAAAGAACTAAGGATCAAATAGGGTTGGAAGTTACCATAGGTTCAAATATGGGCAGACTAGATGAGCAAATGAGTGTTTTTTATCTGCTGTCAGTTTTTATGTTAACTCATTTTTATTTTTTAAAACTTGCTCCTTATCCTCATTTCCCAGCAGGACCATTAAATTGCATTATTCACAGAAGCATCATCATAGGCTTTTTCTAAATGCGACTGATTGCCACTCTCATGAGTGATTTAGGAGCGCAGCCTCTACGGGCCCAGGGGCCCGAGGGTGAGAGGGTGGAGCAATGCTGTCCCCCTGAGGCCCCCTGTTCTAAGGCTGTGCTCTTTTGAGAGCGGAGGATTCTGTTGAGTCAAAACATATGAAAAAGAGGCTCTCACCCGTCTCTTTTGGGGCAGAGCAGAGGCTCGGGAGGATAGAGCATCATTGCTGGGGCCCATACCCAAATTTTGTTATGGATTCCGCAGATTCACTGTTCTGCCGCTGTCCAAATATTGTGTGATTTGTAAGGGTCCTTTAATATATGTAAGTATGCTCCACCTCCTATTAAATGGAAAGTAACCATGACTAGTTATTTTATGGGTTTACTTTACCGTCTAAATGATGTTCTGCTTAAGGAAAAACTTTTTGGCATTTCATTTTATTCCAGACAGATTTAGACTTTCACAGAACAAGAATAAGTCCGGTAATTGCTGTAATATAATTAGGACTTTGATAAGGGAGTTTAATTTTGAGTAGAGCAGAACAGAATGAGAAATATCTTCAGTTAAGGAAAATGTAATCCTAATTGGGCAGACAGAAAACAGTCATGCAATAATACTGAGAGCCGCAAAGCCATATATAGCAGCTCCTTACAATTCACAAGATAACGTTTTATAGGAGATTATAATACATTGCTAGAAATTGTTGCTGCAGCACATTAGGTGGTGACATCGGTCACTGTCAGGTAGTTACCATTTGATCATGAGGGAGAGACAACCACTGGTACGTATTAATTAGGATGGTGCATAAATTTACCTGTTATCTGAGGGGGTTGACAACCATGAGGTGCAGAGTGAGCCAGTTAAAATGTAAAATTTGGGAAAAAGACCCATATTGTAGAAAGGGCAAAGAGAGGAAGATGATATTACTACAACGAGAAGCACTGTGGATTTAAGAAGGACCCTGCCCCAAATGGAAAATTTAGCTCTGGATGGAAATGAAGAAGTTAAAATAACTAGTTGGATCATGCACTTAGGAGCATATTCAATTAGCCACGATGGATGAACATCGCGGCTGCGCATGTGGTATGCTTATATTGTACCGCAACATTGCGGATTTCCCTTCGCCCCTATAGGGTTGCTAAGGGAAATCAGCGATGTTGCGGTAATGCGGAGTGCCTTCGCGCCCGTTCCGCACAATTGAATATGCCCCTAAGTGTCATACAGAGTTTGACACCACAATCTTGCACCAGTTTCATAAGGGTGTCACATCACTACTCTGAGCTGTTTGGGGACCCTGATCTGTTGACTATATAACTCTCAGTCAGTGACTTTCTCTGGCCTCTATTCACCTCCTCACAACACAACATAGCATATCATCATCATCATCATTAACATTTATTTATATAGCGCCAGCAAATTCCGTAGCGCTTTACAATTGGGAACAAACATTGATAAGACAATACTGGGTAATACATATAGACAGAGAGGTAAGAGAACCCTGCTCGCAAGCTTACAATCTATAGGACAATGGGAGTTTGAAACACAAGGGCATGTGCTACATCATATTGCACAATGGACCAGCTAGATTGCAAAGGTAAAAGTATTGAGTGGGCTGTATGTGTGGCAATGTTGGTCAGAGGGTTGTTGTCTTGTGTTAGCTGTGTAGAGGATGGTAATAGGGTAATCTAGGGAGATTAAGATGGTGGTTGAGGAATATTATAAACTTGTCTGAAGAGGTGAGTTTTCAGTGGACACTTGAAGGTTTGAAGACTAGAGGAAAGTCTTACTGAGCGAGGGAGGGAATTCCATAAAGTGGGTGCAGCCCAGAAAAAATCCTGTAACCGAGAATGGGAGGATGTGATGAGAGTGGAAGAGAGACGTAGATCTTGTGCAGAACGGAGGTGTCGAGTTGGGAGATATTTTGAGACAAGTGAGGAAATGTATGTCGTTGCAATTTTGTTGATGGCCTTATATTTTAGTAGAAGAATTTTATATTGGATTCGTTGAAATACAGGCAGCCAATGTAGAGAGTGACAGAGTGGTTCAGCAGAGGAATAACAGTTTGCAAGGAAAATCAATCTAGCCGCTGCGTGCAAAATAGATTGTAGGGGTTCAAGTCTGACTTTGGGAAGACCAGTAAGAAGGGAATTGCAATAGTCGATGCGGGAGATGATGAGTGCATGAATTAATGGTTTTGCGGTGTCTTGTGTGAGATATGTGTGTATTCTGGAAATGTTCTTTTCGTGTATGTAACATGATTTAGATATAGAGTTGATGTGGGGAATATATGTCATGCAGACCTGTTCTCGCTGACATCATAATCTTCCCATTCATGCAAATTTAGGAGAGGGACCTTGACACCCTCTCGAGAAGTACATGTCAAGATAACTGCTGAGTAGTACCCCCGGCAGATCTGATGAACAGCACCCGCATGGTAATTGCACTTTTGTTTTTTTTGTTTGAACTTTTCCAGCTCCACCAAAAACGAAACATTTTAGTTTTTAATGAAATTGGAGGAGTTAAAATTAAATAACGAATGCCGACATTTCCTTTCAAGTGACGAACAGCTGAGTTGTCCTGTAAGACCTTGGGGACACTATGGGCGGTTTGGATTCAGGTTAGATGGACTCATTGGGGTTTTACATGTTTAAGTCGAGCCTCAGAGTGACTTGAAATTGCTGCAGTCCCCATTTTCACATGGTGTCAGAATCCCCCAAGCCTGTTTATGTGTCTCCTCATAGCAGCCATTCTTTTATCATTTAGACAGGGTTGGGGATTACGCAAACCTAGGTGGTCACTTAGGGTGCCAATGTCACTCATTCGGTATTTTTAATGTTCCCGCTACGTCCTTCCACGGAGCTCCAGCTGCTGACAACTAAAAAAGTTAGAATAAGTGTTAATTAAAAATCTCTTATCACATCTTTAGGGGGTTCCGGCAGAAACATGTCCAGGGAGCTGAAAACTAAGGGCCTGATTCATTAAGTAACTTAAATTAAGAAGTTTCTTATTTAAGTCTCCTGTACAAAACCATGTTACAATGCAAGGGGAGAAAATTAGTATTCTATTTTGCACATAAGTTAAATACTGACTGTTTTTTCATGTAGCACACACATACTTGATAGCTTATTTGTACACTGAAATATAAAGTTTATATTTGTGTGCAACATGAAAAAACAGTCAGTATTTAACTTATGTGCAAAACAGAAAACTAATTTGCACCCCTTGCATTGTAACATGGTTTTATCAAGGAGACTTAAATAAGAAACTTCTTAATTTAAGTTCCTTAATGAATCAGGCCCTAAGTGTATAGAAATGTTTTATATTTTCTGCACTATGTTTCTTAGGCGCATGTGTGTGAAAGTATATATAATATTTATATGTGTCTTCGTAATAATAAAAGATAAGAGTTTTTTATATGAAATTGTATCCTTTCTTATTATTTTACACTTATTCTTTATCTCTTCTAAGGGTCTGATAAGAGATTTTTAATTAACACTTACTCTACCTTTTTCACTTATGTTTATATTATAACAAATATTTCTCCCCTTAGTAGCCCGGTGAAAGGCTGAATGTGAATGTGATTTTTATTTTAAGTTATTAATAAAAGTGATTTTAATGGGAACATATATGGATATAATGGACTAGGAGGGCCTTCCTTTCCAACTCTAGTCTTTGTCATTGTCTAGTTTCAATTAGAGATGCTCACTGACCCCCGTGTTTTGGTTTTGCTTTTGGTTTTTGATCTGGATTACCATCGTGTTTTGGTTTTGGTTTTGGTTTTGCCAAACCGCCATTGCGTGTTTTGGTTCCGGTTTTGTTTGGTTTTGTTTTGCAATTTTGTTTATAGATCAATGTTTTTGGGCATAAAATAACCTAATTTAGTGCTCCACCTGTTTCTTGGATAAGTAAGGTAATTCTAAAGCTAATAAATTAGGAAGAAAACAGTTTAATCCCCGGTAGGCCGTCCTTAATTCTCCACACAAACCTGGTTGTCTTCCTCTCCATCTTAGCCTATTGCCAATGCAGCCATCGTCTTTGGGTATATATTACACCCTACACTTATAGTTAAATATATAAAGAAATGGACAAAGGCAGTTTGGTTGCTGTCTGCATCAGCCCGCCCCATCCACTTGTAGTAAAATAGAAAAGAAGCAGCCTGCATAGACTGAACAATATAAAAAATTAATTGACCAAGGTAGTTTGGTGGCTGTCTATGATTCCCTTCCCCCCCCCGACCTCCACTTGTAGTTGAATAGAAAAAAAGCAGCCTGCATAGACTGTAGAATTAGAATATAAAAAGAAATGGACAAATGCAGTTTGGTATCTGTCTGCATCAGCCCCCCCCATCCACTTGTAGTAAAATAGAAAAGAAGCAGCCTGCATAGACTGAACAATATAAAAATTTAATGGACCAAGGTAGTTTGGTGGCTGTCTATGACCCCCCCCCTCAACCTCCACTTGTAGTTGAATAGAAAAAAAGCAGCCTGCATAGACTGTAGAATTAGAATATAAAAAGAAATGGACAAAGGCAGTTTGGTATCTGTCTGCATCAGATCCCCTCTCCACTAGGAGTAAAATAGAAAACTTTTCAGTCGTTATATAATCTAGAATATAAATAGAAATTGAGAAAGGCAATTTGGTATCTGTCTTCATCATAATCATCAATATCATCATTAGCGCCCTTGTCGCCTACACAAATCCCCCCCTCATCCTCTTCTAATTCCAAAGTGGCATCCTCAGTTTGTGTATCACCAGCTACACTTGGGCTGTTCAGGCACACATCAGCAGAACTGCTGAAAGGGCCCTTCTTTATGGGTACATTATCAGAATGCTCACGATTAGACATACCACTGGTGGATGAACTCTTCACAGGGATTGTGTCATTTCTGATTCAGAGCATACATTATCCTCTAATGCCTTACTGTTTTCTTGTAGCTCGGCTCTCCCGCGTAACAGTAGTTGTGCACCACTTTTAGACTGCAAATTACTTGGTCTTGCTTGGTCACGAGTGACCTTACAAGAAGAAGGCTCATTAATATTTTTAGATCTGCCACTAATTAGAGAAAGGCGAAGGCCTCATTCTTTCTTTGCCATTGCGTGTGTAGAATGGCATGTTGGCAATTTTTTTTTATCGGCACTTAACTTTTCCTCAGTTACACTTCTTTTTTGCTTCAACACGGTAAATTTTTTTTTGGTGTGTGTTTTTTTCCCAGATTTAAAAAGACTATGTACTTTTACATCGCCTTTCCCAGATGACGTACTGGGAACACTACCATCAGGACTGGTGACAGAACCTGGTTGCTGATTCTGCTCATATGTGGACGGCTTTGAATCCGTTTTAATGACCCCAAATCACTTGTAGTGAAAAATATTGTATTAGATAGATATTGCTGACAAAGATGACTTTTTTTGACAGCCAGAAAAATTTGTGTAAAACACTGGGGAATATTGCACACCCCAAACCACTTGTAGTGAAAAATATTGTATTAGATAGATATTGCTGACAAAGATGACTTTTTTTGACAGCCAGAAAAATTAGTGTAAAACACTGGGGAATATTGGACATCCCAAATCACTTGTAGTGAAAAATATTGTATTAGATAGATATTGCTGACAAATATGAGTTTTTTTGACAGCCAGAAAAATTTAGTGTAAAACACTGGGGAATATGGGACACCCCAAAAGCACTTGGAGTGCCAAAAAAAGAAAAAAAACCCTCCTCTATCCTCCTCTATTACTGCTCTAACAATTTGCAAATGGTATTAATATTAGAATTGTATAGATTAGTATAGAAACAGTTATGTGTACACTAATTACTCTATCCCTGCGCTGATATAGCCAGTGTGACCTAACCCTGCTCTCTCCCTCTGTAAAATGGCAATGGATTGCTGTGGAGGCTGGTATTTATGCTTTTCAAATCTCGCAAGAACCGAGCGCAGAAATACGAATACGTCACGATGACGTTTTGCCTCGATTTCGATTACGAATGGGCAGGAGAGTACCGAGCGTGCTTGGCTCGGCTCGGTACTCGGATAGGCGAAATTCGGATGGATTCGGATCTCGGGGAACCGAGCCCGCCCATCTCTAGTTTCAATACTTTAAGACAATGGTTCATACTAAAAATTATATGTGAATTTGAAGTTAGTCACAAGGTTAGTCCTAACGGATCTAAAAGTTATATTTTTGCCATGTAAATGTACCCGTAAGCAATTTATAAATACCTATATTTGCTGGGTTGGTACGAATTCCTTATGGAAGAAATACCAACACTTATCAAATTGAAATACCGGTATTTACCCTTGTCAGCATTTTCATGTCATTTTTATACCACCGGTATATGCTTGCTTTAATATAGTGAGAACGGGTTTTTCCGAATGAACTAATCAATCCGGGAACTTCAACTTCCTTAGGCACCATAAAAGATGCCCCAAACACAGCTTTGGACGTTCATCAGTGTTCAGTAAATGTTATTGTGTGTAACAAGCTTGTGGAAGCTTCATTATCTTTTAAAGCTTTCAAAAGTTTGCAAAATATTAAAACTTATAAGTGATGAAATGTGAACTTTTAAAATATTGATTGAACTGTATAGCATTAGTATATGGCTACATTAGCTATAACATTGGTTTATAAAGAGATAAAAGTTGAATAGAGCAGAGCGATTGAGGATATTAATCACCACAGCGATAAACATTGCGGCGATATCTCTGGTCACTGAAGACATTAAGCTTAATATTATTGTTGTATTGGAACTATAATTATTACAGTCTGTTTGGGATATAAATAACATATTATTGTAATTAAATGTCCATAGTTGACAGGGTGCACAGATATAATAATGAAATTAATGAGTGATAATGGTCATCAATTTTGGATAATAAATAATATATATATATATTTATTTATTTACAGTCTCTGGGCATGATTCACGTTCGAACGTAAGTCCTTTAGTGTACCGTATCTTACGCCAATGAACGCAACTGCAGGCAATTCCTGTCCGAATGCGAATGATACTTTGCCTACGACTTGAGAAGCGAAACGGGGGAGAGAAGGGGGCGGACGGACATAGGCAATGTACAGGGCGTGGCAACGAGATGCAGCCGATTCAAGTCTTTAGTTTCTCGAAAGTACTTGTTTTTTAGCTGTACCATTTGCACCAGCTACAGGGCAGGTGTAAGTGCCGACTGATAGTGATGACTGTCATGGTGTAGTCTTTGTTTTAAAGGCTATACATATGCTTGCCACTAGATAGCAAAGAAAATGTGTTTATAAGTAAGATTGACTTCATGTATTTAATGTAAAAATAAATGAAAAAAATATATTTTAAATCACAGTTTTATTAACAATTATGGTATTATAAGTTGGTAATTTCCTTTATAATCTTTTTTATTGTATACGTTTTAATGGGACTTTTTATTGCACATATGCCTGTGCGTGTCTTTCAGTCTTTTCTGTCCGTTAACGTACGACAAATACTGCTTAGACAGAGCGCACCTATATCCAGATTAAAATTTAAACATGAGATCTGCTTGGCTTTGAACACGGGCTCGTGTATGCTCAAGTTCTGTGTTTGTTTTAAAAATGCAACTTGTGTGCAGGTTGCGTTTGGAGATGAATCGGGGAGTCTGTTAGGGGCGCACACAGGGGGGAGGTTTCTGGTTCTCCAAAAACCCCCCTCCCCTCCGCGAACGAACGGGCACTAAACATTGCCCTGTGCTGTACAGCAGCCGCGGCGCTGTCACAGAAGCGTCCACAGCGGTGCTGTATTGTACTACAGTACAGCACTACCGCGGACACTTCTTTGACAGCGCTGTGGCTGCTGTACAGTACAGCATTGCTAAAAATGGAGCTGCTGCGCATGCGCGGCCGCATGCACAGCAGCTCTCTCTCTCTTTAGTTTTTTTTGTGGGGGGAGGAAACCCGCCCTTAAAAATGCCCCTGTCTGTGTACAGCCTCCTGTCACATCTCACAATACAATATATCTAACGTGTTCACATCTGTGCTTTACAGTATTGCCTCACTATCATCCTTCCTCATTAGGCATAACTGGTCACTTGGCAGAAGAGCTAACACTCATGGCTGGACTGTCACTCTCTTCTATGCTCCTGTACTATAACATTTGGCTAGCTATGTTTAACCGTAACACCAATTGCAGGGCTCCTCTCTGTAATGTCTCTAGCTATACTGGATAGTCCCAGATGTTGGGGTACCTGGGTTTTCCATACTTATCTCATGTAGATTTCCTATTCGCGTGCACCCATGTATTTGGATTCTGATTCTGTACAGTAGTGCTTGATTTAAAGAAAAAAACAAAACAATAATGTTAATGGGAACGCAATCCTCGAACGCAAACAGCGAATTTGGAAAGAATAATAACACTGTGAACAGCGAACTGTGAATGGAGAATGCCAGTAGCAAATTGAAATTTGATTGAGTTTCTAACCAGTTCTAACTTTTTGAGTATCTTTAGCTGTCAGTGTGAATTCCCTGGTGTCAGGTGGATGACAAGCCACAGGGTGTCGCTCAGACTGCCAGCATGATTTGGTACCTAGAACTTGATATGAAAAGAGATAGATGAGGCTGTGTGTATATTGGTACCGTTTAACAGTTAATTAGGTTACAGGAGGTATTCTGTTAACATTTAATAATTAGAGGAGTTTGCCTTTACAGAACTAATCCTAAATTGTGGAGTTCCTTTTTTTAACACTTATGTATGTTGAAGGCCCAAAAATTATTTTTTGCAACAAGCATGGACTAAGCAGTTTAATAAACAATAGTCACATGACATAATGGGCCTTATTCATCAAGGAAAGTAAAGCAAAAAAAATGAGTAACTTTGAACCTTGGCAAAACCATGTTACAATACAAGGGGTGCAAAAGAGTTTATTATTTGCACATAAGCAAAATACTGGCTGTTTTTTCATGTAGGACGTAAATACTTGACAGCTTTATTTTTACACTGACATTAAAAGTTGATCTAGGACATGCCCTACCCCAATTATAAATCTATCCTCACATTTTAAAATGACCTCCTCCTCCTCCAATGCAACATGGTTTTGCCAAGGTTCAAAGTTACTCATTTTTTTCTTTACTCTAATGTGCGTTTGTTTTAAAACGCACGTAAATCAGGTATTCATACACCCGAATTAAACAAGGAGCGGATGTGAAGATACATGGGGTGATAAACACGGTTGTAGGTCTGCTCTACTATAAGACACTGCAGGATATGTCCAATACCTAGGTGGAATGTAAAATCACAAAAGAACGCACAAAGAAATACAAACAAAAACTATTCAATTAATGTCACCTGTTAATAATATTCGCTTTAATGATAAAACATTAAAAAAGTTAAAAAGTGTGTTTTACATCTATTAGGATGCTATGAATGTCAACTGTACATAAAATTATTTTTTTACAATTGCTCCTGATTGCAAACACATGTTATAGCATGCATACACAGCTGTCATCACTAGTAATCATCACTTAGACCTGACCTGTAGCTGGAGCAAGAGATACGGCTAAGAAATAAATACTTTTGAGATGCCCAGAGCTTGAATGAGCCGCAGCTGAGTGCAATCAAGATTGGCACGCCCTTACTGTACATTGACTACGGGCAAACACCCCTTTCCCAACCTATTCCCTCCCTGAAATTGCAGTCTATAATAAGTGTCCTTGGTGCTCGAAGATGAATTGTACGTTGTAGCTTTCTGTGACGTATGAGCCACGTTTCTTGATGAATCAGCTCCAATGTAATGTACAAACAGTCTTTAGAATAGCTGGTATGAACATGCTTGTTCATACCACAACCCCCCCCCCCCCATTCCTACGCCGTCATGTGTTGACCTTCTCCTCAGGAACGAGCTTAAGTGCTGAAAGACAAATTTATTCAGCAGACAGACAATGCTGCCCTATTAGTCTCACCCACAGAGCGATAATTCAAAGGGACGACTGAGTTATATGACAACATCCTAGTAAGATTACTTTCAGATTCATGTTAACAAAGTGTAAAAACGGCTGTTTAAAATAATTATTTTCTTTTATGTGAAATTGCAGATTAAAGTGTTTTTGTATATAGTTTAACAACCACGGAATAGCTTAGCATTACAAAAGTTGCATTTTGGTTGGAAAATTATACTGAATTAAATAAAGTTTTGACAATTAAAATTCACATCAAGCTGCCTAATATGAGGCCAATGTGGAACATATGGAGGATTACAGTCTCCTTAGAAACTTCTGGCCTTTGTTTCCTTGTTGCTATTCAGCGATAATATAATCACTCAGTGACATTAAGCCTAGTCTGTTCTGTGAGAGCTTCATGCCAACAGATTCTAATTAAATCTAGAACCTTTTTTTTGTAGAAAAAATTATAATAAAACAGTAGCAAATTAGAACAGAACTACACGTAGAGAATAGCACTTTTTGGTGTATCTTACAAATACCCTTATCACAGGAGCTGGGTCTGATTCTGATTATTGCCTCCCCCCCCCTTTTCCCCACCTGTTTTCTACCCCTCCCTTATCACCTTCTGCTACCCCTGCCATCCTTATAATCGCCCTTGGTTTACGATACCCTTCTTGTAATACTACTTGTATTTGCCACTGCCATGTACGGAGCTGCAGAACTTTGTGGCACCCAGGGGAGGTCTTTCAAATTTTAGCCTGGGGGCCGAGATTCGACTCAGCAGCTTATTAGGAACAAATGTAAATGAAAAACAATTGCAGGTGGCCCTGTGACCCAGTCCACGGTAACCCACTATGGGACCGGTCTGTTGGGCAGATGCCCCCCTGCCTAACCTGCCCCTGATGGACAGAGCTGTTCTGCAAACAACTGTATCCAATGCAGACAGCAATGGAGATCCATGCGGTATCCAATGGCAATGAAAATATCCAACTCTGATAAATTGAAAGAATGAAATGAAGGCAGAAAGTTAAAGCTAAATAAAAGTAAGGCTTATAGGTGTTTTAAATGTTGTTTGGGTCTAATTCATAAATTTGTTCACAAAACTCTTAGGGGCAATTTTTTTTAAAAAGTAGAGATGTTGATTATAGCAACCAGTCAGATTCTAGTTATCATTTAGTACATTCTACAAAAGGACAGCTACAATCTGATTGTTTGCTATTAGAGATGCTCAGACTAGGTTACCCGAGAATCGAACACACCCGAACTTAGCAGATCCGAGTACCGAGCCGGTTCGTTACTTTCGTGCGCTCTCGGAATTGAAAATGAGGCAAAACGTCATTGTTACGTCATCGGATTTCACAAACTTTGGATTCTATAAGTACCGCCCCCCTCGGCGATCCAGCGCCATTTCACAGAGGGACACAGAACGGGTAGCACAGTTCTTGGCAGTCTCAGGTAAAGTTGGGCAGCATCATAGGTAGAAAAGAAAGAGGAGGGGTAGCTGTGTTCTTCAAAGTCTCCAGTGACATTTAGGAGAGCTCCATTGTTTCATTGCTAATTGTCATTGCTGAAATACAAATAATAGGTCTGGCAGGCTTGGTCTTCTAAATCTGCAGTCTTTGTTTGAAAGTGTATGAAAATAATGTTGCGACCTGTGAGGTGGGCAAAATTGACTGCAAATTACTTGAAATTAGTGTTATTGAGGTAAATAATAATGTAGGGGGGAAGCAAAGAGATGTGATTTTAGCAAAAAAAAAAAAAGAGATTTTAGAAAAAAATCGGGATCCAAAACCAAAACATGCAAGGGCGGATTTGCCAAAACCAAAACACAAAGTTAATCCAGATCCAAAACCAGATCACGGGGGTCAGTGAACTTAGTTGCTATAGGCAACATCTCCACTTTTTTAAACCCGCATTGAGAGACAGGAGACTAAAGGAAACAGCTTACATTGTTGGCAGCACGGTGGCTTAGTGGTTAGAATTTCTGCCTTACAGCGCTGGGGTCATGAGTTCAATTCCCAACCATGGCCTTATCTGTGAGGAGTTTGTATGTTCTCTCCATGTTAGCATGGGTTTCCTTTATCTCTGGATGCACCAGTTTCTTCCCACATTCCAAAAACATACTAGTAGGTTAATTGGCTGTTATCAAATTGACTAGTCTGTGTGTGCGTGTGTGTATTAGGAAATTTAGACGGTAATTGGTGGTGCTATATAAATGATGATGATTTTTATAAATGTAATTTTCAATATAATGTGCACGTAAATGGTGGAAATGATATCCTATTCAAAGTATATACTGATTTCTGCGGTTAAATGTATTACCTGCGGATTTTGCAAGTCGCTGATATCATATGTCTTTGCAGGGGAAATTTAAAATAGCAATGCCTTTAAAGACAAGTTTTGCCTTTAAAGACATTGCCGTTTTAAATTTCCCTAAAAAGCTGCCGGATATCGGCCACTTGCAAAATCTGCAGGTTAATACATTTACCCCCTGATCTCTACCAGCTCTGAGGTCAGTGAAACATTAAGTCATTTCTAAAGGACAGATTGGCTCTGTGAACTTCCACTAAACAGGAAATGTTCCTCTAAATATATAATATTCACCTCTTAAAGCTCATTTAAATTATAATTATACTTGGTATCAGTGAGCTTTGTTTTAAAACACTGATTCACAATGGACCACATTAGGGCTGAAAGACAAATTTTGCCATCCATGTGAAGCAATGTGGGTATGTAATACCCTGCAAATCGCAGGTATATTACTGCATGCACTCATTCAGAAAACTACATCTCCCAGAGTGCCTCTGGGAAGTTCATTGCAAATGGTATCTGCCATTTTGGGGTGGACAAATTGCAAACAACAACCTTAGACTGCACACTAGAGCCGCAGACTGCACTAGAAGCATGCAGAGACAGTTAGACACTGCAACAGGTTACAAAAGCTTGCAACAAATGGGCATGTTGGCGCCAGAATGTATTAAAAAGCTCTACAATATTCTTGGTGTAAACAGACTGCTTGAGACTACTGGGTGGTTGCTTGAGATTTGCTGTGCTGCCTGAGATTATGGAGGATCTACCCACAGGGAGCCGCTGTTTGGTGGACTATTGTCTTGAGAGAAGTTTCCAGCTAAAGTTCTTGCTTTGATTAGGTAAAAGAGAGCCAGCCCTGAAAGAAGCATCTGCGGAGTAAAGGAAAAGACCCAGTCTTCACACTACCCATCAGAGATCAGCAGGACTCATACGAAGACAGGTAAGTTTGTGGTTAATTTTGCCTTGCTATGTTCACTTTATTAAAGTGAAACAAGCTAGACATCAAGCTGTGTAAATAAAAATTCTGTCCAGGACTATTATTGAGAGGTTATTGTGTATAAAAGAAAAGTTTATTCCAGCCAAATCTGCTGTACTTACAGTTTATCTGCAAGCTGAAACAGTGTGCTGGGGACATAGAGAGAAATCATTTGTCACAAGAGTTTGACTGTATTGCATCAGAAGTTTGATACTATTGTGGAGCTGGCTAAAATGGTCGATGAGAAGAGAATTGCAAGTTGTTGAACTCTATAGTTACTGCGAGAGATCTGCTTATTCCATTAGATGGATTACTGAGTGAAGATTGTGTTCCTTACACTGGAGGGTGTGTATTGTGCAGAATTACTGTTCCTTATACTATAAGTTCAAGAGCCTTGTATGCTTCACGTCAATAACTAATTTCATCCTGATTTGAGGGCTCCATCTCGCTATACAAATTGAGACAGCTTTGTCCTGATTGGTGGGAAAGTTGGGAGAAATTCTGTTCACTGCTGCTCTGCATGTAAATTATAGTTAAAGATATAATCTTGTGTTTGTATTTGGGCACAGCATGAATATGGCTAGCCCCATTCATTCAAAACTGTGTACTGTCACCAACTTCAACATCTAGTTGTGCTTAGCCATACAGGAACCAGGGACGGGCTGGGCCGGGGGCAGGAGGGCATCTAACCGCTGTTAAGGACGGCCGCCCCCCCCCCCGGATGCAATATTATCTGAATATTACCGGCGGCTGCATCACATGACACGCGATGCGGCCGCGTCAGCGCTCAGGCGGCCGCATCACATGACACGCGGGCTGAAATTTGCCTGCCCGCGCCTGACGGGAACCCATATATACCTGTCAAAAAATGGATACAAACTTTGGGGACTGTGTGTTTACAGCTTCCACAAACAACTCTGTATTATCTCCACGTCATAGTCATGATTTACAAACCACACCTGAAATTGCAAAAACACCTGCGGTTTGGTGAAAGCACACTCTAGTGTGTTACTTGCCCACCACACAACGATTGTACACACATCAAATAAACAGTTAGAAAATTATGATAGAAATATCACTTAACGCTATTCTGTCCACGAGAAAAGGAAACTATTTGACCTTCAGACTTATATTTTACATCAGTAACATCAGCTACAAGCAGATATTTTCCTAACTGTTTTATTATTTAATTTTCTAGTTCTACGACATTTTGATCTAGGTAGTGATGAGCCGCTTGATGACATTATTGCGTGGATTGTTGACGATACAGTGGTAATAGATAGATAATTGATGCATTGTGGCCAAATGATTTCTGTGTGTTGTAAGACTAGTTATAAAATGTGCTGGAAATAACAGTTTTTTGAAGAATGCAATTAATAGTGAAATGATTATGTCAATATGCATTACTTAATTATAATATAATTTAGCTCAAATTGATGCTGGTTTTATTAACATAATTATTAGTGCTGTAAATTGCTCTGAAGAGAAACACAGTTATAGAAATGGTTGAATATTAATTTAAATGTTTTGCATTAATAATAATATGGCTTTCAATAGACACAAAAGTGTTTTTACATAGATTTGCAATCAACAAAACAATTAAAGAACAATTTAAGAGATTTCAGAAAAATATTGCAGAAACCGGCAGAAGTGAAATCGTTGCATAGCAATTTGGCAGTAAGGATGGGAGTGATGTTAATGTTACTTGTTATCCTGTAGATATTGAGGAAGGGGCATACAATATAGGCAGTGATATAGGGTCAAGTCCATAAAAATTGGGACATCGACAGAATTCTCATATTTTGGGCTCTATACACCACCACAATGGATTTGAAATTAAACTAACAAGATGTGCTTTAACTGCAGACTTTCAGCTTTAATTTGAGGGTATTTACATCCAAATCAGGTGAACGGTGTAGGAATTACAACGGTTTCTATATGTGCCTCACACTCACACAAAATATAAATTGTAAATATAAATATAAAAATACAACTTATTAAGAGCTGATAACAAAATGTCCGTAACGTAAAAAGGGACAATTCCACAAACATTAATACATATGTCTTATAACACCTTATCATCACTTAAAAAACTGTAATTAATAATGGCATGAAAAAACAATTCTTATAAACCTGATTAAACTCTTCAGCAGAAGAAACAAATGCTTTAGGTGGCACCAATTAACTAAAAACAATCCTAGGGAGCCAGCTAATGCTAATACGAGGGATAAACTATGACAAATAAATTAATCATAAAAACAAGAAGAATCCAAAAAACAGTATAAGCTAACTTAATAAATAGTCTAACAGGTAGCCATTGTTTCCGAAATGAAATCCAAAAAACCTTCCAATCTAGTGAGACTGAACGTAGAAAACAAAAAGGGAGAGAAAACTCCACTGTGGAATGTATGCGTCTTCCGCCCAACGGAAGCCTGAATGTGTCAAAAAATGTGCTTTCCCAACGCGCTTCACCCAACAGGACTTTCACAAGGGTTACTGTGGGTAATTCTACCAGTCATATATATCCACAGATTTTTTTTTGATGAATTAATTAGACAGATGATACCAATTATGAATAATATGACCTCCCTCAAATGGAAAAAACTACTCCCAATGCCAAACCAAGAGGCAGATGTCAACTAGCTTGAATATATAAAACTAATCTTACTAGGCAGATTGTCTAAACAAAGGGGGGGGGGAGTTTTCCAATCCGCTCCAAGGTAAGGATAAACCTCAAATTTGTATGGTTACAAATAACTCATAACATGAGGGGGTGCTCTCATAACTAGACGAATCTAGGAAGAGGAAATACAGTTGATAATAGATATCAACTGAACAGAGTAGTATGCGAGGCACTCCTATCCATAGAGTTTGTAAATATAAAATCAATTTTATTAATTATTATTATTAAAAAGTTTTAAACAAATAACCAAATGTCATAACAATCGGCGAATTTAAAAATATAGATGTGAAAAAGATTGAAATAAAGTTTCAGAAAAAATATATAAAAATTGACCCGTAGGGAAGGTCAGTTGCCCCTATTTATTGTCAAATTCATATATCAGCTAAGCATAGCTTAATGCATAGGGGTTGGTCTAATCTCTAATTGAGTAGTTGTTTCTAAGACCGTTATTAAATGGTATATCCGGTCTCATCAGGGTATAGATTTATAATATATTTCGCTATTGTTGTAGCCATCACAGGGTTAATATTTATTCCACATGAATTGGGATACTGTCATAGATACATCTGAGACACTCTCATATGTTGTTAGTGTATCCTTTGTGGGGAAATTATTATTGGGCTTGTAGGAAGGAGATTGTAACAAAGGTTTGTATTCATACACAATACCAGTGGCTATGATTGATTTCCACATACAATCCCAACTCTTATTTTTGACCCCATATGAGTAAAAATGAGGTCATATGTATATGCGTGATATTATCCTGTATTAATCAATACATCCTTCATTCCAGAAACAAATCTCTTTCAATTTCTTTATACAGATTAATCTCGGCAAAGGTTGTTGATAATTGGTCATATCACAAAAGACACTATCACTATATGTATATAGTGTATGAATACAAACCTTTGTTACAATCTCCTTCCTACAAGCCCAATAATAATTTCCCCACAAAGGATACACTAACAACATATGAGAGTGTATCAGATGTATCTATGACAGTATCCCAATTCAAGTGGAATAAATATTAACCCTGTGATGGCTACAACAATAGCGAAATATATTATAAATCTATACCCTGATGAGACCGGATATACCATTTAATAACGGTCTTAGAAACAACTACTCAATTAGAGATTAGACCAACCCCTATGCATTAAGCTATGCTTAGCTGATATATGAATTTGACAATAAATAGGGGCAACTGACCTTCCCTACGGGTCAATTTTTATATATTTTTTCTGACACTTTATTTCAATCTTTTTCACATCTATATTTTTAAATTCGCCGATTGTTATGACATTTGGTTATTTGTTTAAAACTTTTTAATAATAATAATTAATAAAATTGATTTTATATTTACAAACTCTATGGATAGGAGTGCCTCGCATACTACTCTGTTCAGTTGATATCTATTATCAACTGTATTTCCTCTTCCTAGGCAGATTGTCTATAAGAGAAATCAGTCTTTTTTTGCTGTATGACATTCAAGTCATATATGGCTCTGAATTGGTTGGTGGACAGTGAATGCCAATTAGCATAAACATATATAGGCATTATATCTATAAGGAGGGGACGGCATAGTATAAATACTATCATAAAAAAGCACTCAAACACAATTTATTATTGTTGCCCCCCCATTTATTGCATCATATTTCAACTTAGAAACAAAGAAAAGAATGTGTATACTAGGGCACTCTGTGATGCTAATTATATTAAAAATTCAAATTTTTATAAGTAACCTTTAAAATCTAAGCCAAATCTGATCCTGATTAATTACTTAGCGAAATAAAATTAAAAGTTATAGTGCTTTTATGATGTGATTGTGTCAATATAATAAATATAATAAAGTGATCAAAAAATTGCAGAATAACATAAATAAAAATAAAAAATAAAATGTTATAATATAAAAATATTACTGATACGTTGATATTGTCTCTGTTTGAATTTATGTCATTTGTGTTAAATTCTTATACATTACTAAGTTAATAAATAATTCTGCTACAAACCAATTACTCAAATCCGCAGCTGGATATTATTATCCAATAGGTCTAAACAGTCATTGCAGCTCCCTGCTAATTACAAAAAAAATAGTAATCCCAAAGGAAAACAAAATAGATCAAGGATGGCTTCTATCTAAAGCTCTCTAAAGGTATCTCATATCTCCTACTGGTCCCTGTGTATTATTATAATTAAAATCATTATAACAATATAGAAGGAATACGTTTCTATTTAGAGCCCTCTGTAGGTATCATATAGTTACTGCAGTCCTCTAAAAACTGGTGTCTATGTAGGTTGCTATGATTGCAATAACTGTACCAATATAGGCACAATCAGATATATCCCCAATTGGGCATAAATATTCCTATGTTCTATATGCTCCTCGGTTTAATAATAAAAATTAGAATTTTTTATATAATTTGCATCCCAGAGTGCCCCAGTATACACAGTCTTTCCTTTGTTTATGTGATTCTTACTTCCTATATGTGTGGGTGCACCTCTCAGGCTATGCAAAATATAAATAGCCTCAGCAACCAGAGATTTAGGTTGAATTTAGGGGATGATATATCTGATTACCTGATGTGGCTGTATAAACTTTGTCTAAAATATTTAAACTTATCTCTGGGTCTGATATCTTAATATTCAGATGAATAGAAATTGCAAATATTTTTCAAGAGTGATGTATCAAATATATATGGAATACCCGATTTTCCTCAGCAAAAAGATTGTGTTATGTAGATCTATGTAGGGAGACTGTGCTTATAGTTAAAAATGAAGGAAATCTTACCTACATTAAGAGATCAATAAAATTCCAAGATTTATTAGGGGTTACTAAAGGTACTAAAGGTATCTACACAATAAAGATATATCTGTGTGTTAACTGACTCAATATGGTAACTCTCAATCACGGAGGGTCAATATGTGTATCCAAAAACATAATGGTACCTATCACATGAGTGTTAATACAGATCGTGTTGCAGAATACCTTATGAGTCAGAGCTCGGTATCTATTACAAAGTGATGATCATCATCAGCAGCTAGTTATATAGTGCCACTAATTCTGCTGCGCTCACTCACATCAGTCCTTGCCCCATTGAGGCTTACAGTCTAAATTCCTTAACATATACACATGTAAGGACCCGCCGGCTCTATAATATTTTTTACAAAGTGTTTCACGTTATAGAGCCAGCGGGTCCTCACATTGCCCCCTTAATATTAACAATGTAACTGTTGCCGTTTGAAGTGATGCCAATCATGTTCTCCTGTCGGCGTTGATAGCAGGGTTGCCGCAATTGTTCTCTGTCTGTATTTCTTATATGTCTAAAGTATAGCAATCACCATTCTTCTGCCCCATTAACTGTTGTCGGAAATTTAGTCATCGCTTCAATTACGCCACCCATCTGAAGGGTCATTGGATTATGCACCTAATTTAAAATAAATCAATTCTCAGGGACCAATCGGATGGTAGACTATCGAGAATAATTCTCAGGCCAAATTATATATTAAGTACATCTGCAGAAGACAAAAATGAGTCATGGACATCACCTTTGTATGTTAAACTGTAAATGCACGGTTGGGGAAATATTTGATTGGGTATAAAAATTTCCAAATCTACACATTCTAGACTACTTTTGCTATATTTGGAAGAGAAGTTCAGACCACTTGTGTTGTTGTTAAGGTAAATTAGTAAATCTTCCACTGTGCCAACCTAGATAAATACAATATAATCTATGTCTCTCTTCCAAAGCACCAGGTTTGCTACCCAGCTATGGTTGGACCAAATGTAATTGTCTTCCCAATTGCTCATGAAAGATTAGCATAGCTGGGAGTAAACCTGATGCCCATTGCAGTTCCCCATTGTTGAAGATAGTAATTATTATCAAACCAGGAGTAGTTATATATAAAATAGTTATATTAAATATTCGATAAAATGAAATTGATCTGATCCTGTTTGTAATTTGCTATCTCCTACCAGAAAATATCTTGTACTTTGTAGTCCCAGTTTATGATCAATGACCGTATAGAGTGCTGTTATGTCACAATAAATCAATCAATAGTTGTCTTTCCATTTTATGTTTTGGAGATGCTGCAGTATACATGTTGTATCTTGTATATATGATCGCTGCCTGTTGACAAATAGTTATAGGAAATAGTGTGAAAGATTTGATGTAACAGATCCAATGCCTGATATCAATTGTATCCCTGGTGGGTTTTTGCCATTTTTATGAATTGTAGGTAGATAGCATATGCTGAGATAATGGGGCATTGATTATGTATATAATTGTATTCTTTCTGATTAAGGATACTGAGGTCACAACCCCTTTATAGGCTTGCCTTCAGTTCATCTGAAAATTAATTTGTTGGGTTATGGTCCAGTTGTTTATATGCAGATGTGTCGGATAAAATTTGTATGTCTCCTTTATGCAATCATCTTTATCCACTATGACAATTCCTTCTTCTTTTGACTGTGGGTTTAATGGCAATATCATCTTGTTCTCTTTTACCAAGTTGGCCAGGAGTTTACTAAACTTATTGCTCCATCTGTGAAATTTATCTTTTTGATAATTGTGGCGGTGTTGTGCTTTATGAATGAGAAAGGTATTGTATATTTGTTTTGAGTGTAAATAATTGGCCTTGTTGATCTCAGAGTTATGTTGTTTATATAATCGATATGCAGCTGTGAGTGCAGTGCTAAGTTCAGAAAATGAGTCCATGAATTCTCTCTTTTTTTTATGAATGAAGCATAACAAGTGTCCCCTAAAAAATGCTATAGAAGTTTCCCAAAATAATATTGAATCATCTTTGTGTTCAAAGTTGTCTTCAGCATAGTTATGGTTTGAAGGAATTGGCTAAAGGTTTCAGACTGATAGATATAACCCGGAAATTGCCAATTTTTCGAGTAGTATTTAGGTGTATTCAAATTAAGTGTAATGAGTATTGGGGCATGATCAGAAATGATTTTATCTTTGATAGAGGTACTTTTTATTTTGTGAAAGAGATGTCTGGAGGCCAGTAGACAGTCTATGCGGGAATGGGTACTGTGTGGTTTAGAGTAAAGTGAAAAGGGTTATGAATACGTCCTGGGCCAATCAACTCTAAGTTTGTTGTAAGGAGTGATATGTTGTTAGGTGTAGTGATGTGTTTAGGGTTACTGACCTCAGATTTGTCCATGGATGGATCGGTGACTGAATTGAAATCACCGCCAATGATGAGATTGTGTCCTCCCCATTCTAGAATTTTATGAAGAGTGCCTGTGAAAAAAGAATGGTTAGGTCGGTTGGAAGCACAGAAGTTAAGCAACATATATTGAACATCTTCATTAGATACATAGTGCAAGATTAATCTGCCATCGTGGTCAAGGAACTGCTTGTCACTAGAGTAGGTGAGCGACTTTTTAATTAGAATCGCAGTATCTCATTTTTTATAGACAGGGGGCTGAGATACATTGTCCTATCCATAAGTCACGCAGAGTAGATTTATTGTCCAATGTCCAGTGTGTGGGTAAGGTGCTTAATGTGGGAGGTCACTTTTTTCCTTTTGATGAGATGTTTGAGCCTTCAACATTCCAGGAAATAATCTTAAGAGAATAAAGCGTAGATCCAACATTCAGTGAATGGTTTGAAGTTGAGTCAATAGTAGAATTATCCAACTCCAGGTTTCAAATATTTGTTTGTCTCAATAGAGGCATCACAATAGGTCTCCACTCCATCGCAGGAAGCTGAGTGAGTGAAAGTGTCCTAAAGAAAAGATGGGTTATTGTGTCGGGTGAGCAAATTAAAGATAAAAGTAGAACAAAATGTGAACAGTCACAACATATACATTGAAGCTCGCCATTGGGCCTACTGTATTTAGGGGTATCGTAGGAGTATTTCGTAATGTCATGGTTCAGTCCCATTGTTGGTCAATAAACTTCCTGACCTCTTCCGTATCATCGAAGATAGAGACTCTGCCATCTTGAACAATTCTCAAATTAGCAGGGTAAAGGAGAGAGAACTTGACATTGTGTTCAAAAAGGTGTTTGCAGATGGGACTAAACTCCCTGTATTTAGTGGTGCTAATATTGGAAAAGTCCTGGAAAATCAATTACCGGTCAACCCGATAGGTGAAATCTTTGGTACTCCTATAGCGGTCTAGTATTTAAGTTTTGTCAGAATAATTTAAGATTTGCGTAATGACCAGTGTAGAAAGTTTAGAGTCCTGTCGTCTGTCAGGGCCAATTCGGTGTGCCCTTACAATGGCCAGTGGGCCACTTTTGATATCTGTGGCCAATTGCTGGGAATGCCAGGTGCAAAGTAGGGAAATCAGTTTGTGGCCCTTAACAGATTCAGGAATATCCACAATTCTCAAGTTCTTATGCCTACTGTGATAAAGAATTAAGCAGTTTGGATTGTGATACTATAGTGCCTTTAGTACTATTGAGCTGTGTGAGAGATGAATCCAATGATTCCTTATTGCCTGCCAGCTTTTTGTCTAGCAATGTGTCAAGAACCATGACAATATCCGCTGGCTCCATTTTTGCTGGTTTAGTGGGTTTTGTAGATCTATGCTTCTTTGACAAGCTTTGTTGCGAAGCAGACTGGTCAGAGTCACTAGATTGTAGGCTGGAACAATTGTCCTGAAGGACCAAGGAGGATTTTGCTGCTTTAGACTTGATCAGGAATTGAGATTGTCAGCTCAGATGTACACTTCATGAAGTCGTCTATTATCAGAGAGGTAGAGGTATTTGTCACATACGGTAAGAAGTGATGTGTCTAGATCATATTCCCAGGTCCCAGGTGTATGAGGAGGGGCCGCATGGACCATTTATTGCATTTGAAAAGGATCAGTAGCGAGGTAGTGGTAGCTAACACAGAATAACGTAAAGAAAGGGCGCTGTTGTGAACAAGCCCAAAATGTCAGTCTAGATATACAGGTATAATAGACAAAAGAAGCTGTGGAGCCATGCAATCCCACTCCATCCCACTCCAGAATTCAAGACTTCTCCAGAGCTACCCCCCTGCACTGGAATGACCTCCCACACTCCATCCATTTGTCTCCTAACCTGTGCTCCTTCAAACGGGCACTCAAAACTCATCTCTTCTGCAAAGCCTACCAGCCTTCCACCTAACGCTCTCTCCATGCTCACTCTCTTCACTTCTCTCCTCCTCAGTAGAGGGGAGCGCTTGCTCCCCTCCTCCGACTCCCTTTGTGCTGCCGTCTGTCTACCCTCCCTATAGGATGTAAGCTCGTATGAGCAGGGCCCTCCTCCCTCCTGTCTCTCTACCTTCTCTTCTGCTCCAACCTCAATATATTTGCCTTGCCTGGAGCCTCTGAAGTCCTGGTACTACTCGTTTATTGTTTTGTACTGTTATTCCCTGTACTGTCCATTGTTTGTATTGTGTACAGCGCTGCAGAAACCTTGTGGCGCCTTATAAATAAACAATAATAATAATAATGCAATGGTTTAGAACAGAGCAGGCAATGTCTCACAGTGCTGAGGCAAAAGGAATTTATGTGTAGAAGATATCATAAATTATACCATATAAATGAGTGTTCTGGCTTCCAAAATGGCCACTGAATGAAAGGTTTGGTGGGAAATTAAAGTCCATAATATTGTGGGAGATGCCGGATGGAGTTATGCAGGGCAAATAGTACTCACAATTGCAGGTCACTAAACAGTACACTAGAGCCAACGGCAGAAGGCACACAAGATGCAGAGGCAGACTACAAAACTCACTGAGGGAACAGAAAAAAAGGTTCAGAGATAAGCAACTCCAGGCCACCCACTCAGCCCGACCACTGCAAGGAAAACAGTTAAAGAATTTGGAGCCAGGAGGCGGAGAGAGGACGGATTCTTCTATCAGGGAAGTAGCCTGGCAAGGGTGGTGTGGCGGACAAGTGAGGAAAACTCCTGATGCAGTGTTCTATCAAAGTATCACTGCCACTCCATCTTCCCACAGCTATGAGGTGTCCTGGGGATGGGGCCGCACGCTGGACAGTTGTGTTATGTAAAGGATAGGGGAGCAGGCGACTTCAGCCCCGAGCGCACATTAGCGTGGATGGTTAAAGTCCCTGATTGATTGAGAGGGAGACTGATGCCAGTTTCAGAGAACCCAAGTGCAAGGCAATTACCTCCGAAAATAAATTAAATTATCCGGGTGTATGCGAAGCTCCTCAGAAATGCGGCCGCTCTGTTCTGCCTTTAAGTCACGCCCTGTAAATGTATATCTAAGGTAAGTATAAAAAAATATATATTTCTGTGAATTTAGTGCTGTATGATAATAATCATGTCCCTTACAGTGGAATGGGCTGAACAACAAAGAATAATGCATATTAATCCGAATTTGCAAAGGCCTACCTGCCAGCCACAAGAGAGAGTGTGAAGGGCAAAGAGGAGATTATTGCTACTGGGCATCACTATTACTGCTGCACTTACAGCAAGCTGTTTGTCAGGACTGTGAGTTGGATGGAGCTACTCACTGGTATTTTCTCAATGGTACAGAGAGGTGCGGAGTCTAATGCACCACCGGTTTTCGCCAGGGACCCCTGCAAGGAGATTTGGACTTCGCTGCAAGAGGTGCGCAGGTCTCGGTTCTCCAAGACAGTTACTAGTGTAATAGCATTGAGGGTAATCAGGACGAGCCGGGTCAAGCCAATAGGACAATGCAGTACAGAGGAAGATCCACAAGAATGGTCAGGGAAGCCAAGGTCAAACCAGGAGAGAACAGAAACAGGATCCAGGAGGGTAGTCAAAACAAGCCGGGTCAATACAGAAGAAATAGAAGCAAGATGCAAGGAAATGCTGGAGGCAGGAAATAAACCTAATACTCTGGCACCCTAATGGGTCATCGGAGCGCCTTACTGCGCCTGCTCGAGCGGCACTCCGACAGCCGGGGGAGACTGCTTCTCTGTTGCCTAGCAACAGAGCTCCCTCGGGCTGGAAATGACAGGCAGCCGTCCCCACTTCATGATCGCGATGCGAGGACGGTGACTGACACTGTTACTATCACTAATAGTGATTGGCATTGCATTGGGCAACACTATTGCTACTGTGCTCATAACTGGGAATTATTATTACAGGACATCTTACTGGTCACAACTCAAACTGATGGCTATTACTTAAACTGCTGAGTATGAGAGTAAGAAGAAGTCATAGGGGACTTTAGTGAGGGAAGTCTCTATGGAGTGGAGGGGATGGAAGTTTATATGGGAGTGGGTCTTGGAGTTAAAAGGAGAGGAGGGGAAGACTGTGAGGTGGTGTAGACTAGTCACTCCATTAATTTGGAAGCGGTTGGGTGGATCGAAATTGGGCGGTAGTTAGGGAGAGTAGCAGGGTCAAGAGAAGATGGGTGAGACAAGAGTTTTCTTAAAAGATGAAGAGAAGATGCCAGTGGAGAGTTGAAGAGCAATCCCAGGGTTTTTTAGGTGCTGTAACCTACAACTAGCAGAAGAGGCTCCACACTAATCTACATGCTGCCAGTCAATAATAAATGTTCTCTTTTATTGTCTCATTGTATGCTCAATGAGATAAAGAATGACTTTAAAAGGACTATAGTAAAAATGACGGTGTCGTTGCCTTGGGTTTATGTAAAAAATGATGTTATAGTTTTAGAAGGTTTGTTATACTCTAAATATGTTCTCTGACGGATAATGTTTTTTTCCCCCACTTTAAATTTATATTTTTAAACGTATATGATTTCTTGCTGTATAACGTAACTGAAGTTGAATTCCTTTATCTGGAGGCGATTTATTCAGATGTGACCTTCACCAGAGCCTTAGGCTTGATGGCACCAGACAGTCACTATTAAATAAACATGAATCATATGTCTGGAAGTAATCTTGTATAATGTCACATGTGAGGAGAATGTGAGAACAAGCTACCGTATAACGGGTTGTACCAATTCTCCTGCCATCTCAGCTGGCGGCAACCCAACTAGACTCATGACAATGTCAAGTTCTGCTCAGCTGAACTAGATAAAGGTCATCAATAAGATCAAATCATACTGTGAATATATAAATCCACAATAAATAAGGATTCATCTGTGTATCTTAGATGAGAATGTTTACCACAATCTTTATATATTGATTTACCGATAAAGATTGATGAGTTGAGCTTTGGTTCTTGCCCATGAATCACTTCTTTTAATGCTACAAGTCATGCTGTTTGTGATAGACATAACAAGGCATTGTACAGGAACTGCATAAACGTACTGCAGAATGGAATACAATCATACTGATTCATTAGGGGCAGGGTGGGGAAAATACATTTGTATAATGGAATGTGCATTAGTACATTTTAGACATAGTGATCCAATTTACAGGAGAAAAACCTTTATCAGGAAAATATTAGGTTCCAAGCATTCTGAATAATATATCCTATACCTTGATGTGTGTATATATATATATATATATATATATATATATATATGGAATACAAAAAGACAGGTGTCTTTTTGTATTCCATTACTAGGTCTGACACCTGCAGACAGGTGTTGAATGATCGGGGAGCTGCCTATTACATTTAAGTATTATTTTTATTATATTATCTTAATAAGCGCTCTGAGCTTAAAGACTTTTGGGAGATATATATATATATATATATATATATATATATATATATATACACATCCCATTCAAATGATATAGCAGCCCCTGCAGTGAAGACGATGCATAGGATCATATAGCACAATAGCTTTGGCCACTTCATTGTACCTCTATGCTAATGACACACAGGTCGACATAATCAACGCGATCAACATGGCATGCAACAGGCTCTCAATCACTCATATAAGATCACTTGGACTCATTTACTAATTTCATTTAGATGCAAAATATGCACCTATTCACAGCCAAGACTCTAAAGAAGCCTCTGTTTTAGACTAATGATAAGAAGAGAAAAAGGTAATAGTCCACTAATACGAGCTGCTACAGACAATAGAGGTTCTATGAAGCATCAGAGAGAGTGAAAGAAATGTAAAATTTAATATTCAGTAGTACTAACATTGACCCTCCTTTCTGGACAAAGAGAAGTATACAAACATGAGTGTTTATAACCCTGACCCACATAGAAAACAATTTCAATAACAAGGAAAAAATTATTACAGTCTATTTTCATATCAGATAGAGCCATAAGAATTCTGTTGTGACATTATTGATACTCAAACACTGAATTTACACGTCTTTAGTTATATTATTTATACATTCCACTTACTTTTTTGTTGCATTAATTTAATAAACTTTATTCACTACCTTTTCTCCCCTTTGTGTTATAATTATTCTTGCAAAAGCATGAAAATGGTTATGGAGATGGAACCTACTGTTTCCAGTGACCCCATACCCATTTGTGGTTGGGTGAAACAGCAGAGCAGCACTGTCTTTTGGACACTGCATATTACATTTACTTGCATCCACTAAAAGTGAATGCTAAGGAGCCAATAAAGTGTTCTCCTATATCTGCATGTGGGGAATGGAACAGATGCACACAGATGTCTTACCATATTCACGATGGATCACGTACTGTCCTGTGGAAAGATGAGCAAATTTTTAATGACAGGTTATTGGGACATAATGACAGGTTATTGGGACACATGGCCTCAATTCACTACACGCGAGCTGAACCCACAAATTTTAAAACTTTGACCTTTGTAGCCAAACACGTTTTGAAAGAACATCCAGGCGACCCCGATGGTTCGACAGCATTTGCAATGATGAAAATCCATCCAAATATATGAGGAGGTGACATTGATATTGACCTACTAAAAGCAGAAGTACGCCTTATTTTTGACAGGTAGTATCTCTCCGAATGGACGCAACAAGAACAATTACTCAGTATTCTTGTGAAGAATCTTCTGTCCACTTTATTGCATCTTATTAATCATTAAGACATTTTTTTTATCCTTTTAATATGCTTAAAAAGGGTTTCATGGGTGGGTAGCGACCTTCTCACTTGCACTTTCCCTGGTTAGTTCATGGGTGTGGGCATAAGGGACCAGGAGGTCCCTGCACTTGCAGGTTTTACAGCAATGTCTGCTAATTGAACACACAGGTGTTGTTGTGTGGTGATGCATTGCAGTAGCTGTCGTAGTAAATTGGGCACCAGACCATCACTGTTTTGAAATATAGAAACTCTTTATTTACACGCCTTCTCCTCCAACACCATACCTTGGTTGCAGATAATAAAGTAACATCTCCTGTCTCCTCCGGCACAGTTGACAGCTTTTACTTACAAAATATATTTCCCCTTTCTCCTTCTGTACAGTGCTTAAAGGGTTGGCATGGTAATCATCATCATCATCATCAGCTATTTATAGAGCGCCACAAGAACTCACTCACATCAGTCCCTGCCCCATTGGAGCTTACAGTCTAAATTCCCTAACATACACACACACACACACACACACAGACTGAGAGAGACTAAGGTCAATTTGATAGCAGCCAATTAACCTACCAGTATGTTTTTTGAGTGTGGAAGGAAACCGGAGCACCCGGAGGAAACCCACGCAAACACGGGGAGAACATACAAACTTTACACAGATAAGACCATGGTCGGAAATTGAACTCATTGAACTAACCAGTGGCATGCATACTTGTAGTTTTTAATACAAGGACTATGCCGTGTTAGTCATCACTATCAGTAGGCCCTGTAGCTGGTGCAAATGACATGGTTGAAACCAGGCGTGCTTACAAGAAACCCAGGTCTGGAATCGGCTGCAGCTGGGTTGGGATACCCTTTATGTACATGACCTACATTCATCCTCCTATTCTCTTTCCGTTCTGCCTCTCAAGTCGTAGATCGTCGCAAGTGTCATTTGTGTTCATTGGTGTAAGGTCCATCTCTGAGCAGAGCTGTTACATGCAAGATGCTCTATACAAATGGACATATGTCCGAACATGACCCAAGCCTATAGACTTCATTTTATAAATCACTTATTAACTGTACCTTTATTATAGATTTTGCACAGAGTAATTTTTTATTACTCACTTTGTTCACATTTCTATTCACAACAGTTTGATTTCGTTTTATGTGCACTGAAACTACATCATATTTTGTTTTATTATTTTAAATCTGGTATTAAAATTTATACACAGTCAGCATATTGGATTATTGGATTCATTTTAAATTCTCTTTTCCTTACTCATAATCTCAAACAGAATTGTATTTTCCGATTTATGGGGACCAGTAGACATATGACATGTATTAGTACACAGATTGTAGTTCTTGTTTCTTGTTCACTAAGATACTTATAAAATATATTTACTTTTACACAATGAGAAATACTGATGAGTGAAAACATTAACCAATGCAGTCCTCACTAAGTTATGTCTTTGAGATTCAGCTACCCACATTGTCCCTGTTCTCCATAGTCTGTATGCGGTTAACTTTATTGACACACATATGTTATGGACAATGATTGTGTAACGTCTGCAGCTGCGGAGCTACACAAAAATGGTGGTGTTGTTCAGCCCACCAAAATGGCAGCGCTGGGCCTGAATCAGGGGAGGGCTGGCAAATTTTAGCCTGGAGGGGAAGACTCGACTCAGCAGCCTATTAGGAACATTTTAAAGCAAAAAAAAATCAGGTGGCCCAGTGACCCTGCCCCAGGTAGCCCACTATGGGACCAGGACAGGGGGCAGGGGCCTGCATCACTGCTTACATCTCAGGCTGGCTTTGATTTTCTGCTCAGGCTTTCCTCTCTCACCAGGACTCTTCTCTGCTACAGAATGACCACTGCCTCATGTAGCTGACAATGCAGCATTGCCTATCTGCAACAGCTAATGACACAGACAATTATATCCAGCTGCCATTATTCCTTTTTGGAGGAGTGTTGAAGTTAATCACTTTAGAGATATACATTAAAGATTTCAGTGCCCTAGGTGAATAACCCAGGTTATTCGAAAGTCTTTCATGTATATCTCTGCAGGAATTCAGGAGTCTCTCCGACATTCCAGGAGAGTGAGCAAGTATGGTTTATAATTGTAAATGTATTATTTACATTAGATAGAGTGAGAGGATTGGTACAAATGTAAGTGTGGCGCTCTTGAAATTCTTAATCCTGGTTTGTTACACGTGCAGGGTAGGTTTATCTGGCAGCATTTAGTGACTGAGCTGTGATGGCCACTCAGCCCCCTATATTGTTCCATTGACCTATTATATTCACTCTTAATGGCTGTGCTGAATATAGCCATCTAAATCTAGTATTTTTTAATGATGTCAATTCTATTCTATTTATTCATTGCTCTTTTGTCTAATCTTGTTCTACCAAAGAGTAGGGATACCTGAGGGGCAAACAAGTTTAGGTTTGGCATGTCATGTTGACTGTCGGGTGGTAGGACTGTATGAATATATATACTGTTTGGTGTCTCATAGTGGTGAGATGATTGACAAGTTGTACTATAATCGTGGTTGAGAGTTGTACAGTGGAATAAGTCATCCCCTAATACAAACTACCTACAGCCCCACAGAGTGCAGAACAGAAGACTTGGGTGGAGACAATCCACCATCAAGAGTGGAAGTTAGTAATATGAACACAGCATATCTGCATCACCCCACTCAGGAGTCAAGTGATGGGTGTTACAATTGGCTGCTACCACATTTAAAAATCCTGCTCTCCTGCTAGTCGGATTGATCCAAGGACAAGCATTCAGTGAAACATTCATCGTTCTATGCAAAGAGCACCATACAGTTCCTCATGTTCACTGAAATGGGAATTTTCGGTTGTTTGTTTTCAAGGGATTTAAGATTATTGAATAGGGTGTCACAGCAAGCTACTCACTGATATTCAGTGAGAACATTGAGACAAAAATACACTTCCAAGTGCTCACCATTATCTGTCAGCCAACGCTTGTGGAGTGTTAGGCTGGCAACACACTACAGGGTTTTCAGCTGATTATTGGGCCAATCACACGATAAACGATTGTTCAGCCCTAAAATTCTAAGTTATTATCTGAAGTTCTTGGAGATAGTAATTATATGGATATGCCTTTATGAGACTTGACCCTTTTAATCACTATTATACCCGCTCTGTGAGAGATTGCCTAATTAATATTGGAATCATTGATTAATAACTTAAGTTAAAAGTTTAGTACACACTAAGCAGTTTTGGAATAAAATCTGCATTATTTTAGAATCAATCAGCTTTGAGAGCATGAGAACTGGGAACAGGACGATGAATAAGACATTAGTGCCGACGGGCATTAGTTGTCTCAATGAATGAATAACATTGGAATTAAATGTTAAACATCAGAACACGGCTGCAAGCATACTAAGAAACAAAATGTGACAAATGACATTAACCCTGTAAAGATCTTGTTCAATAATAATTGAATTATATATATATATATACAAGTTAACCCGTGCATGATACTCATGCATTCTAGTCAAATCAAGCTACTTAAGGTTTTAAAAAGATTCTTGTTATGCATTTGGGCCATAGCCCAGGCCTCAACCACCAACCACTCCCCACTGTCACCCCCGGCAACCACCAACCCCTCCCCACTGTCACCCCCGGCAACCACCAACCACTCCCAACTGTCACTTCTCCTTCAAGAAATATATATATTTTTTAAATCTTTATAAACACTTTTAACAATTAACAAATTAAATTAACAAATTAAAAACATCTTAGTATACCAAATTTCAGCCCTTTCTGAATTTTTTTTCTCCACACACACTAAGAATTTAGTAGGTCAGTGTATAACTCCGCCCAGCAGGTGGTGCTGCAGCTTGGTTTTATTTTTTCCACACACACACAGACAGACAGACAGACTAACACACGCCACTCGCCACTAGACATTTATATATTAGATAGGCAAACTGGGAGAATTAGTACTTGTAACTCGGCAATGCTATAACACTGTTTCTGATAACTATAGGATATGTCAATAAATTAATACAGTGCAATGAACTTACACTACTAATTAATTACACTACTAATGAACAACTAAAGACATGGCTCACACACATTAAACACATCAAGTAAGAGAGTTGGACACTGACAGTTTTCAAATACTTTATTGAATCATAAGTATTTGAATTAAAATGCAAAATATAATACTTTAGAACTATCAAGAAATAATTTAAATGTACTCACAGTGAATTACTATAACTATAAGCACGGATGAGTGAATGATAATATCATACTTGCCAACTCTCCCGGAATGTCCGGGAGACTCCCGAAATTCGGGGTAGGTCTCCCGGGAGAGCAGGCAAGTCTACCACATCCCGCAACTGCCTAGCCTAAATGACGCGATTTGCAGTGAATCGCGTCATTTTCGCCACGCCCCCACAACGAAAACGTAATTTTGTCATGGGGCGGGGCCAAAATGACGCAATTCGCCGCTCCCCGCCCCTCCCGCCCTCCTACCACGTCCCCCCACCTGGGATCTCCTGGAATTACGTTTCCAAGAGTTGGCAAGTATGGATAATATTAAAGAAAAAATGACATTTGAACTATATTAATAAATATATTTACTTGACACAGGATAACATGTATATACAGTCACAGCACCCTGACCTTAAATCCTACTTGCAGAGTTTTAAAAGTGACAAATGTGGGGGCATGGGGACGCCACTGTGGCCCCGCCCCTGCTATGAAATTCCGAAATTCACTGCATTGCATAGTGGGGGGCAGGGCTTGATGACTCAAATCGGGTCACTAAGCCCCGCGTCAACCAAGATCCGGGAAGATGCCTACTCTTCCAGGAATCTGGCAGAACTCCCCGCAATTCGGGAACCTTCGGAAATTCCAGGAGAGAGGCAGCCATGACTTCAATATAAATGACAGGGTGGTTACTGTAGCTCTCTGCATGTCTTTTTATTCACAATATTCTACTCTTTTGCACATTGTTTGCTATGGGTTTTATTATTTAGTTGTTTTATATAAAATTGTAGTACTCTCTAGGGCACCAGAATAATCAGGTGTGATAGTCTCTATCACTAAGTTCAGCTTTTGGGTTGTGTCTCTGCGGCTATTGCTCCCTTTTTAACCTGTAGCAATAACAATGGAAAATCTGTTATCAACACGATTTACGATAAAGATATCACTGGAGCGGCTGAGTAATACTCAGCTTCCCGGCGATACAGCTCGGGAGCGGTAAGGCTTCTTTTACCGCTTTGCTGGGACAGAGATAGAGCTTTCCTCCTTTTGATAATTAGGCCCCTGTGGCCTTTTATGCTGTTCCCAATCTTTCCCTACTTGTTGTTTGTCAACTGTGTGGCACTCTCAGTTGCGCTGTCTCTCTGCGACTCCTCTCCTCTTGCCGCAGCTCTAACTGAACTATTGGTGGATCAGGGGGGTGGGGGGCAATCGCTCCCCCTAGTAGGAGCTTGCTGCCGACGGCTACACACTATGTGCAGGTCTGTTCGGCAGAGACAGGCAGGGACAGTGTGCTGCCCGGCTGCTCTGATTTTGTTCAGAGCAGCCGAGCAGCACACTGTCCCTGCCTTTCTCTGCCGAATGGAGCTGCACATAGTGTGCAGCCGTCGACAGCAAGAGTTTTCAAAAAAGGAGCCGGGACTAAATCGCCCCGGGTAAAAAAATATTCCAGATCCGCCCCTGAACTGAACTCCGCGAGGGAGCTGGTCTTCTGTGAGCTTGAGGCGTATATCCCTTGTGCCCTCTTTCCATTGGCTGCTAGGAGAGAAATGACAGGAGGCTCACAATGGTCGCCTGATTGGCAAATAAGTCTTAAGATATCTTATACACGTACAAGTAATTTTGCAGAAATAGCTTGGTAACGTAGCATAACAGTGCAACTAGTTATTTACGGAGATAAAGAGTCAAGAAACCAAATAGTCAGATGGGATTCTCGGCAACTTAGAAAACATCTTAAGTATTTTGATAAGCAATTTTGGAATGTAAAATGAATTCTTGAGTTTTATGTACAATTATATAAATAATTTTTTAACAATGCCATAATTTTACATTTTTACGCACAAAAGGGATTTCAATTTTAAGTAACACCTTTATGCAGACCTGCTGACATTCCGGTCTCATCTTGTGTGGCTAAGTTTCGCACCACACCAGATAGGACTGCCTGCTCCTAACTCACTATGAGAGAAGCACAAGCCTGTTCTGTTGCAACAACGCCTCGCTGGTGCTGCTTGGGAGCCAACTTGCCCACCTCTTCCACACATGTAAGTAGTATAGAGAGAGGGAACAATTTGGTTTTCATAACAATGTAAAGGAAGGTGGATCAGCCTTGATCAAGAATAGAATCAATTGGGGAGTTATCAGGAACTTGGGGAGAGTCAATTCCAAGTGAGGTTAGACATAGGGGTATATTTACTAAAGGGTGGTTTGTTCAAAGCACCGATTTTCGGCTATTTTTATGGTGGGTTTGAAACCGCTGGATTTGCTAAAGCCCAAACTGCCGTTAAAACGGCCAGAATTGACATTTTTCAAAACCACCACTTTACAAATCACCATCTCAATTTTAACAATGATGAACATACAAGCAGCCGGATTTACTAAGCTGGGGTTTTTCAAAACAGCCAATCAAATGGCCAAAATAAAAAGAGGTGGTTGTGAATGGCGAGATTGCTCAAACTGCTGCTGTTTGATCTATTTTGCCATTTAGAACATAAGAGAAAGCACCACTGACATTTAAATTATTTGGGCAATCATTATTTATTGATTAATGGGCAAATTTAATTTAATATTGTTTACATTTAAAAATGTTTGAGCTATCAAGTCATTCTGAAGCAAGTATTAAAACTGTCCTATCCTGTCTTTTGGATGGAAGTTTGGATAGCGGTTTTAACCAAACCGCCAACGGTTTGGACAAAACGGTTTAGCTTTTTCAATCCGCCATTCATTTTAAATTGAAGCCTCAAACCGCCCTATAGTATTTGGAACACTAAATCGCTGGCGATGGATGGCGGTTTCAAACCGCCACCAAACTTGATTCTTAGTAAATCTAGCCCATGGGCTTGAGAATGGTTTGGGGGAAGTTCAGTCTTTTTGTGGGAGAGAATCAATTTTGGTATCACGAGCCGCGGCTTCACTTCTGTCTGCCTCTGGCGTCCCGGTCTTCATGGTGACGGTCTCTTCCGCTACTTTCTCTCTACCTTGACCCGGCTAATCTGACAGCCAGGCGCGTGCGCAACAAGGGGCCAATTCATTAACAGCCTGTTGGGCTGATTTATGCATGTGTGGGGGCTTTGTTTCTATTGGCTCATCTGTGTATAAAAAGCAGCGACGGCTTAGCCTCACTGCCGGTTATAGTTTGCAGTTTCCTGTTTCTTGACCAGCTCCTGTGCTCTGCATCTACTTTTATTGGATTGCCCGTGTTTGACCCTTGGCTTTGTTTCTCTGGACTTCGATTCTCTGCCTGTTGCCCTGACCTCTGCTATGTTTCTGGACTCTCCTTGTTTGCTGTCAGCCCTGACATCTTGCCTGTCTTTGACCACGGTACCTGCTTCGGACCTAAGACCTTGGCCTGTTTTTCTGACTACTCTTCTTCAATCTCCCGCTACTCAGCGCTACGGTACGTTTCAGAAACTTGTACTACTCTGAGTATAAGACCTGGGGGCATCCGAGTACCTGTGAGCGCGTCAAGCTCTACGGGAAAGGCGGCTGCTATAGGTGAAGACCTCTCTATCTTGTTCTAAAAGTTTATGGTAGTACTGATAGCCGTAACATGTGGAAAAAGCCTGAAGGAGTCTTTTCTGGAGTGGGGGTTGTACATGACTACAAAAAGGTTTTTTGCCTTGTACTGAAATCCAGCTTTGGCTCTAATAGCTAGTAAAGAAAGCCAGATGATTTTCAGTCACTACTAAGTGTACGAGTGATTTGTTTGAATTCATTAAGAAGCTGAGTGAGAAGTATTATTTCACAGCAGAGAAAGCTGATGAGATGTCATAGAAAATGTGGGAAAAACACTCACCAAGAGCCACTTTTGTATCATGCACTTAAGTCAATAACATAATCACAGAGCAGAGATGTGAGACGCTAATGATGTGAGTGAATCAGTCACAGGAGAATAAGGACACTCATCTCCATCTACAAATTGTAACTTTACCGTTGCTAATGATTACCTTTGTGCACATGTTGAACACATCTTATGAGATGTATACTTTTAGTTTCTGGTTTTGTGATGTCACTACAAAACAGTGGTACCAAATGCAAGAATGGTGACATGAGAACAGGGGGTAACCCATAGGATCAAAGTAAGTTGTACAGAAAAATATATTTATCTTCAGATATCTGTGAAAACTGTATTAGTTGGACTCGGCAATTCCTGGAACATTTTGCTATGACTCGCCCCTCCTCCTGTGATCAAGCTCCAAGCCCCCCATAATGGCTCTAACCACTGCAAGCAGCTTCATTCCTCTGGCGCTCTTAGTTAATGTAGTGGGGCCACTAGAGTGAATCTGGGCTAATTCATTAACAAACGTAAAATGAACGTAATGTGCATTTTTTTTTTTTTATTAAAACGCACATTCATTGGGCATACTCACATTTGTATTTAACAAGGAGCGGATCTGCAGATACAGTCTGTTGATGAATATGGGTCCAGGTCCGCTCTGCTCAAACAATCAAAACGCTGCAGGATAAGTCCAAAACATATGTGGATTAGAAAGTCACAAACTAGCACACAAAATTCAACCTATTCAATTAATGTCACCTGTTAATAATATATTCATTAATGACTGAAAAATAAAAAATAAAAAAAGTTGCTTTATTAATTTTTTTCTCTTAAAATAAATTTACTAGGATGTGTACTGTACATAAAATTTGTGCAGTTGCTCCTGATTGCAAACACATGTTGTAGCATCATACACAGCCATCATCACTAGTAATCTGCACTTACACCTGACCTGTAGCTGGTGCAAGTGATACGACTAAAAATCACGTACCTCAGAGATGCCCAAAGCATGAATCAGACGCTGCTGCGTGCGCTCGAGCTTGGCACGGGCTTACTGTACATTAACTCCATTCTTACGACCCCTCTCCCCGTTCCACCCATTAAATTGTAAACTGTAGAAAGGGTCCTTTGTGCTCGAAGATGAATTGCATATATTTGCGTTCAACGTGTTTCTGGGCATGTGCAGAGCAATTTCACGCAAATTACGTAGTGGATCGGCATTTACGTTCCTTAATAAATGGACCCTGTAATATCTACCTTTCCATGTGCCCCTTACCACCACGTCCCTGTTTTTCTGAGGTCCTTGTCATTGTCCAAGGCATGGCCCATCCTCCATATCTGCAGGGGCAGGCTGGACTGGGGGCATCTGAATTTTTTTTTCCTTTAAAATGTTCCTAATAGGCTGCAAAATCGAGTCTTGCCCCCTGGGCTAAAATTTGCCAGCCCTCCCCTGCATATCCCAAATGCCAACGTGTATCATCTCGCTCACTGACTGCAGTGAAATTGATATATTTTGAAATATATATATATATATATATATATATATATATATATATATATATATATATATATATATATGGGGGTAAATGCATCAAGCTGAGAGTTTTCTGGCGGGTCTGAATAGTGGAGATGTTGCCTATAGCAACCAATCAGATTCTAGCTATCATTTTGTAGAACCCGCCGGAAAACTCTCAGCTTGATACATTTACCCCATGGTATCTAAAAAATCAAATAGACGGGGGCGCTTCCATAGTGCATTATCATTTATTAATTAGAAGACACAAAATAGTATTACACGTCCCAGAAAGCCTTCAGATAAAAGCATGCAATATGTAGTTCAGCAAGATAGCACTTGCACACGATGAAAGACAGTCCTCACAATAACTGCATCTGAATTCCTCTACGCATTTTGTTTCAAACAACTTCGTCAGGAGGGGTGGGTCTTACCTACGGTTAATTAATTTAAAGGGCAGTTGGTAACAGGTTCATTTCATTAACCCCCGTTACATCGTCAATACAGGTTTCTCTTTTCACAGTTTGTCACATCTTTCTCAAGCAGTGCAACATTATATACAAAAATATACAGACAATATTCAAATACAAAATAAATTTTAAAACATATTAAAAAAAAATCATTATTCAAGTAATAAAAGCAGCTTGGATTCATCGGGCATCATATATATCAGTACTAAAGGAGTTGTTTTCAACTCCGTCGATCTTCCTCCAAATGATTAAAGACCAACCAAATTCATTCATAAAATAAATTAAATATACAATCGTACTTTTAAGTGCATCACATTCGTGCATAATTCACAGCATCATAGGCAGTATAAAATAACATATTCATTTTCCTCTGGACAATCAACACCATAATTAGAAATACATATATCAAGAGAACTATAAGTAATATAGAATAAATTATTCGCTCTCCTCTAGGGAACAATCAACACCATAGTTATAAATACATATATCGGGGGAACACTCAACATCACATATTTTCTAAAAGAGTTCATTCTTCCATTATTTCTTAATTTCTTGTCACTATCTGAAACATAACCATATGTAAAGGATTTAAATAATTCTAAACCTTAATTAAGTTCCTTATCATCATTATTGTCGAAGATCTCTTATGTCATAGAATAAATCATCATATCGTACAACAAAGTTGAAGGATGATATACAGCTATAAGCAAGGGTTCTTATACACAGTAATCAATAAAATGTATTTACGGAGAAACAAAATTCTTTGGAAACAGCATATGTTAAGCCAGTTCCAAAGCAACATAAGATCACAAAACTCTGCAAAGATTTTAAAAAGCGGAATTATTCAAATATAAGAAGGATTTTCTGATTTCATCTAAGATCAATAAATCTTTCAATATTAAAGATGCTTCACATATAGAGAGTTTTTATATGGCTTTATAAAGATGTGTATAATTAATTAAACCAACAACCATATGATTTCACAATCCTTCTGTAACGTACAATCTACAAAAATACACAAATCCTTCAGTTAGTATTGATTCACAAAGATTATATCAGTTAATTTCATATACTAAGTACATCTTTATTAGAGATGGGCGGGCTCGGTTCCCCGAGTACCGAATCCATCCGAATTTAGCCTATCGGTACTCTCCCGCCCATTCGGAATCAAAATCGAGGCAAAACATCATCGTGACGTATTCGTATTTCTGCGCTCGGTTCTCGCGAGATTTGAAAAGCATAAATACCCGCCTCCACAGCAATCCATCGCCATTTGACAGAGGGAGAGAGCAGGGTTAGGTCACAGGCTATATTAGCACAGGGACAGAGGAATTATTGTACACATAACTGTTTCTATACTATTCTGTACAATTCTAATATTAATACCATTTGCAATAGTTAGAGCAGTAATAGAGGAGGTTTTTTTTTTTTATTCATTTTTTGGCACTACAAGTGCTTTTGGGGTGTCTCATATTCCCCAGTGTTTTACACTAAATTTTTCTGGCTGTCCAAAAAACTCATATTTGTCAGCAGTATCTCAAACAAGATTTTGCACTCCAAGTGCTTTTGGGGTGTCCAATATTCCCCAGTGTTTTACACTAATTTTTCTGGCTGTCAAAAAAAGTCATATTTGTCAGCAGTATCTATATAAGACAATATTTTGCACTACAAGTGCTTTGGGCTCATTAAAATGGATTCAAAGCAGTCCACATATGAGCAGAATCAGCAACCAGGTTCTGTCACCAGTCCTGATGGTAGTGCTCCCAGCATGTCAGCTGGGAAAGGGGATTTAAAAGTACATAGTCTTTTTTAAATCAGGGAAAAAAACACACACCCAAAAAAAATGTTCCGTGTTGAAGCGAAAAAGTGTAACTGAGGAAAAGTTAACTGCCGATAAAAAAAAATATTACTCCTAGTGGAGAGGGGATCTGATGCAGACAGATACCAAACTACCTTTGTTCATTTCTTTTTATATTCTAATTCTACAGTCTATGCAGGCTGCTTTTTTTCTATTCAACTACAAGTGGAGGTCGGGGGGGGGGGGGGGGGGGTCATAGACAGTCACCAAACTACCTTGGTCCATTAATTTTTTTATATTGTTCAGTCTATGCAGGCTGCTTCTTTTCTATTTTACTACAAGTGAATGGGGGGGGGGGCTGATGCAGACAGATACCAAACTGCCTTTGTCAATTTCTTTTTAGATTCTAATTCTACAGTCTATGCAGGCTGCTTTTTTTTTTCTATTCAACTACAAGTGGAGGTCATGGGGGGGGAGGGGGGGACATAGACAGCCACCAAACTACCTTGGTCCATTAATTTTTAATATTGTTCAGTCTATGCAGACTGCCTCTTTTCTATTTTACTACAAGTGGATGGGGGGGCTGATGCAGACAGATACCAAACTGCCTTTGTCCATTTCTTTATATATTTAACTATACACCCAAAGACGATGGCTGCATTGCCAATAGCCTAAGATGGAGAGGAAGACAATCAGGTTTGTGTGCAGAATTAAGAACGGCCTACCAGGGATTAAACTGTTTTCTTCCTAATTCATTAGCTTTAGAATTACCTTACTTATCCAAAAAACAGGTAGAGCACTAAATTAGGTTATTTTAAGCCCAAAAACATTGATTTTTAAACAAAATTGCCAAACAAAACCAAACAAAACCAAAACCAAAACACGCAATGCGGTTTGGCAAAACCAAAACCAAAACACGACGGTAATCCAGATCCAAAACCAAAACCAAAACATGGGGGTCAGTGAGCATCTCTAATCTTTATAAAACAATATACCAAGTTACTATGATGAAATGCATATTATAAAATGACCTCTATAAAGATCTCAAACACTGAAACATATTATTAATCAATTATCAGGTTTATCTCGGTGTCAAACTTAATATATAGGTATGTAATATCTCTATATTGACAAATTCCCCCAGCACACTGCTATAGCCAGCAACAGATCTGCTATTTCTACTGTAGATAAAAATGCAAAAGTCTCAGTTGCACACATTTGCAAATGTATGTTGAAGCCACCCACCACGCCAAGATGCTTTTGCTAATAGGGTGGTCCTACTCTAAACAATGAGAGTCCCATATATTTGGGCCATACATATATGTTTTTAAATTGACCACCCTATTAGCAAAAGCACCTTGGCTTGGTGGGTGGCTTCAACATACATTTGCAAATGTGTGCAACTGAGACTTTTGCATTTTTATCTACAGTAGAAATAGCAGATCTGTTGCTGGCTATAGCAGTGTGCTGGGGGAATTTGTCTCTGTTTTTTCCTTTTAGGATAACCCCACCCTTTCATGCACCTGTTATAGCCTATAAATTGATTTGAGCAACTACCAGTTTTGTATTTCTCTGAGAGGCATGTTGGTGTCAGTAGCTGAGGGGGAGTACTGACATTGGATTGCTATTTGGAGGTCTCTGGGGTACCTCTTTGGTAAGTTAGCTCTCAATTTAAAAACACATATGTATGGCCCAAATATATGGGACTCTCATTGTTTAGAGTAGGACCACCCTATTAGCAAAATCACCTTGGCGTGGTGGGTGGCTTCAACATACATTTGCAAATGTGTGCAACTGAGACTTTTGCATTTTTATCTACAGTAGAAATAGTAGAACTGTTGCTGGCTATAGCAGTGTGCTGGGGGAATTTGTCTCTGTTTTTTCCTTTTAGGATAACCCCACCCTTTCATGCACCTGTTATAGCCTATGCATTGATTTGAGCAACTACCAGTTTTGTATTTGTCTGAGAGGCATGTTGGTGTCAGTAGCTGAGGGGGAGTACTGACATTGGATTGCTATTTGGAGGTCTCTGGGGTACCTCTTTGGTAAGTTAGCTCTCAATTTAAAAACACATATGTATGGCCCAAATATACCAGTTTTGTAAATATCTCTATATTATAAGATATTATAAAACATTATAGGAACGGGGTGAATTCACATCCCTCATTTAACCCTATTGGAGAGAGGGTATTAAGAATGTAGATCCAATTTATCTCTCTTTGTGGTAATCTTAGGAGGCGATCACCTTCTCTTTTTTCTTTCTCTATATGTTCTATGGCTTTAAACCGTAGGGAACTTGAATCCGAATTCTGACATGTTAGAAAATCTCTGGGTATACTATGATTATCCACTTTGTGTTGAATGTTTCTCAGATGTTCAAAAATTCTCATTTTTAGTGCTCTCTTGGTCTTACCTATATATTTTTTCCCACATATATCTAATAAATAACAAGTTGGGCAGCATGGTGGCATAGTGGTTAGCACCTCTGCCTTACAGCACTGGGGTCATGAGTTCAATTCCCGACCATGGCTTTATCTGTGAGGAGTTTGTATGCTCTCCACGTTTTTGCGTGGGTTTCCTCCAGGTGCTCCGGTTTCCTACCACAATCCAAAAACATACTGATAGGTTAATTGGCTGCTACCAAATTGACCCTAGTCTGTGTGTGTGTGTGTTAGGGAATTTAGACTGTAAGCCCCAATGGGGCAGCAACTGATGTGAATGAGTTCTCTGTACAGCGCTGCGGAATCAGTGGCACTATATAAATAAATGATGATGATGACATGGGTAGTATTGCAATTCATAAATGATTTGATAACCCTAAGTTTGTTGCCAGATGAGCCCAAAAAAGATTTATGTTCTTTGTGGACAAACCTACAAGCTTTACAAGATCCACATGGAAAAAAGCCTTTTACTCGATATAAAATTTGATGTCGGATTTCGTAGTTCTCTATTGTGGGAAGGTACTAGCAATGATTTTAAAGTTTTTGGTCTTTTAAAGATCACTTCTGTTTTTTTGGGAAGACAAGTGGATAATAAGGGATCCAAATTTAGCACTGGCCAATGTTTCTCTAGTATTTTGGTGATATATGAATGAGCTGTACGTGGTAACAAACAGAAATGTCATTTCTTATTTTTCCTCTTCTTTTTTTTAATTCTATCTAATTTCCTAGTTCTCTCAATATTAATCTGCAGTAGTTTTTCAGGATATCCCTTTTCAAGGAATCTATCATATATTATTAGTGCTTGTTTTTCAAACATCTTTTGATCTTCACAGTTTTGTCGAATTCTCATAAACGGTGAATAAGGGGTATTATCCTTCCATCTCTTATGATGACAGCTTACGCGTTTCATTTCAAACAACTTCATCAGGAGTTGTTTGATACATATGTGGTGCCCCAAAATCTGAGTACCCTGGGGTGTATCTATATGTTTTTAATTTGTTAATTTAATTTGTTAATTGTTAAAAGTGTTTATAAAGATTTAAAAAAAAAAAAAGTTTCTTGAGGGAGAAGTGACAGTTGGGAGTGGTTGGTGGTTGCCGGGAGTGACAGGAAGGAGGAGTGTGTGGCATAGCAACAAGTCCACTAACATTGGTAATTGTGAACTCCCAGAAGGCAGTGGGAAGAGGAAAGTTCTAGACTTCTGAGGGAGAGAGATCCCTGTGTCTGCATAGACTGAGAGAGAAGAAGATAAGAAGTGAGCCAAAGAGAGGTGTGAGTAAAAAGGAAAGTACTGAAAACAAATAAGCAGTATAGAGATCTGTGACATCACACTAACCAGACTGAGCTATGTACTGAGAACAGTGTGAGAGGAGAGAAAACAGAGAGGTCTGTGAATACACACAAAAGAGACCGTGTAATACAAAAGATCATCAGTTTATTTGGCGTGAAAAAGTAATTTATGGGCCCCAACCTCTTGCAGCACTTCTACTAAATTCCTCTGCACAGTTCAACCCAGGACTGAGTGTAAAATATGGTAACGTTACCAAGATAATATTGGTGCACCAAATGTTTTAGCTGAATATTAATTTTAAGTGATTTACCTGAAAATTGATTTATTATTATATGTTAAATGCTATTGTGCTCTATGTTGATCAAATGAGTGTTTTGTCATTGCCATTGAGTTGAAGGGGTCAGTGGCGCGTTGGCTTACCAAAATTATCTTTACCGCATTATTGTTAAACCTAAGTTATTTGACCTATCCTTGTCCCTCTCATTGAAGTATTTATCTCCTGACCACTGGATGTCCGAATAAAAAAGAACCTGACTCGTGTCTGGAGGACAAGGTAAGGGAAGGAAATCCCATCAGTACTCGACCACCACACATATATATATAGATATAAGCTTTTTTTGAAAAAAAAAATATATTAAAAAGTAAAAAAGTTTCTTTTTTTTGAATTGATTATTCTGCACTCTAATATGTGTTGTGCTATTTATCTTATATTTCTTAATATTTTTATCTTAAAATAATTAGTATTTTAGATGAACAACTATAACCAGTTTCTAAAGGTTCATTTGAAGTAAGGATGAGCGGGCTCGGATTTGCTAAATACGAACAGCTCCAAACAGTGCGGATCCGAGCCCGATCCGAGCACTGTTCGGGTATTCCCGGCAGACTCCAAACTGAAAACGAGGCGTTTCGTCATAATCCCGTTGTCGGATCTTGCGAGATTCGGATTCTTTATATTCCCCGCTTGCCGCCGCCATCTTCACTCGGGCATTGATCAGGGAAGAGGGAGGGTGTGTTAGGTTAGGTGTCCTCTGTCCTGGTCATTCCTTTGGTTCTGTCCTGGTCAGTCCAGTGGTGGTGTCCTGTGCTATGTCCTGCTCAGTCCAGTGGTGCTGTCCTGTGCTCTGTCCTGCTCAGTCCAGTGATGCTGTCCTGTACTCTGTCCTGCTCAGTCCAGTGGTGGTGTCCTGTGCTTTGTCCTGCTCAGTCCAGTGGTGCTGTCCTGTGCTCTGTCCTGCTCAGTCCAGTGGTGGTGCTGCCATTATTCCAGTGGTGCTGTCCTGTGTCCAGTACAGTGGTACTGCTATAGAAGTTCACTGATCCTGCAGTATAAATCCATTGGTACTGCAATATAATAACTACGTTCACTGATCCTGCAGTATAAGTCCATTGGTACTGCAATATAATAACTACGTTCACTGATCCTGCAGTATAAGTCCATTGGTACTGCAATATAATAACTACGTTCACTGATCCTGCAGTATAAGACTATAAGTCCATTGGTACTGCAATATAATAACTACGTTCACTGATCCTGTAGTATAAGACTATAAGTCCATTGGTACTGCAATATAATTACTACGTAACCTTTTGGCCTAAAAACAATATTGTGAGGTGTGAGGTGTTCAGAATAGACTGGAAATGAGTGAAAATGAATGTTATTGAGGTTAATAATAGCGTAGGAGTAAAAACAAACAAAAAAACCCACGATTTTAGTAGTTTTTATGCTTTTTTTAAAAAAAATCAGAACCCAAAACCCAAAACCCAAAACCTTGAGGGGGGTGTTTTGGCAAAACCATTAGAACCCAAAACCTTAAGGTAATCAGAGCCCAAAACCCAAAACCCAAAACCCCAAAGTGGCCGGTGCACATCCCTAATTTGAAGTTTTGTGTAGAACGCAAAGTATTGCTTACGTGTGTTCCGGAACTGGGTCCACCGACATGTGCTGCAGTCAGAGGTGACTGTCCCTGCAGGGAGGGTATTCAAGTCAATAGCGCACACACAGCATTAAGCCTAATCTTCACAACATTTTTTTTTAAATACTCTGAAAATGAACCCCCTACCCCCAAATGGTATAAAAAAAATGAACCCAAACTGAATGGAATTGCCCTTAGACTAGATTAGGCCTTCCTTCCATACACCATGCACTGCCTTGCCTTATGTGTCCTCCATCTCTACACCCCTGAATCCCCACTCATGTCTCTGCACTCTCATCTTACTCACCACGAACCCCATCACTACATACTTGAATCCCCCTTTATGTCCATGCCCCCCATCTTAGAGACCGTGAGCCTCATCTCAACATTCTAGAATCCCCCCTTTATATCTTTACATGTCACAGACCAGCCATGCACTGGCAGAACGTGAAACTGTCATTGTGTAGAAATCAGCAAAATTCCTCTCTGGTGGCGCCCCCTGTCTCCAGCTCCCATGGCTATCGCAAAAAACTAGTTCGACCTCCAGCTGGTCTGCTAAACTTTTTTTTTTTTTTTTGCTACCAACTATAATCAAGATACTGTTTCACCATAAGTAGAATGACAGCAGCTTCCTTGGATAAGCGCAAGTGTTGTTGCTTGTTACATTTCACTTTGTTTCTACACAGTGGATGGGCGGCAGCAACGTCCTGCACCACAAACCTGGGATCAGTAACTAAGTGGAGCTGTGGATTCACTCACCATTATTATAAAAAAAAATGCATTATCTATTATTTAGAAGGCACCACAAGGATTCTGCAGCGCCGTACATCAGGTACATGAACATACAACAAAATTGCAAGATAACAAAAGCAAAACAGTGCCAAAATTATTATTTTTTTTAAAAATTCAATAATTACGTATTTAAAACTTGTAAAAAATTACATGCTCGCATAAGGAAAACATTAGGAGAGAGGGCTCTGCTTGTGAGAGCTTACATATGGGGATTGGTGCAGAAAGAGGATTAGCGATTACAGAAGACCGGTTCTTCCCTACGATTATTTTTGCCAGTAGTTCACTTCATTTTGTTTAGTGTGCAAGAAAAAACAAAATATTCTATATTTTTTGTTCCACTAATACAAATTGAGCTCTCTGGGCCTGGTTCATCAAGGAAAGTAAATGTCGATTTTGTACTTATAGGCCCTGATTTATTAAGGAAAGCAAAGCGTAAACTTGATCCTAGACAAAACCATGTTACAATGCAAGGGGTGCAAATTAGTTTATTACTTTGCACATAAATTAAATACTGGCTGTTTTTTCATCTAGCACACAAAGGGGTTGTGACAGGATGGACCGCCTTTGCCACCCTGTCTGTTGCTGCTGGGAACCAGATGGGCTTACTTTGCCACCGTTCCCTTTCGTTATCCAAAATGCGTTATCTTGCCGCAGTAGGAGGGGCTTACACGAGCTGCCACCACTGGACTTCTTACCAGCATCCAGTACCGGGTTTCTTCTGGGTAACTGACGCTGCGAGTGTACCCCATTGCTGGCGTACCTGGGCTGGTACTCCTGACCTCTTACTATGGATCAGGGGTGCTGTGAATGGATCCCCCCCTGGCCTATCACACTGACCAGAGCTGCAGGGTAGCAGGCAGAGCAGTGGTACCGGAAAAACTGGGTCCAACCTCAGAAACAGTCGGAGAACGGATTAGATTTACGGTCTAATCTGCAGGTCACAGGAATACAGCAATATTGAAAATGGTTTCAAGCAGATCTTTGAAGCAAGTGATGTTTAATTGCTCTCACACTAGTTGAAGGTACCAGTGATCAGGTCAGATGAAACAAGAAGAACATTTCAGTGTACAAGACAGTGTTTTTTATACTGATTTGGCTATTTTTAGAATCAGGATGCACAAGGTTTACACAAACATGGATTTACATGCATTGCAAAGCCAACAATATTTACACTTATCGATGAAATTCTAGAGATACTGTGATGTCCTGCATCTAGTTTTCAGATGCAGAGAATCTAGGAGCCAGTCTTAATTAAAACTTATTGCCTTTAATGTTGGACCTTCACACATCAAAAGATCTCATTAGCATGGGGCCCCTCTTCTGACAGTCCAGAATACACATTCCCAAAGAAAAGTACAAACCCCAAACAAGCCACTTCCCCATATCACAACACACAAATGACTTCCAACCACAAAGGCTTATTTTCTCAGATATATACCATAAGAAATACTGCATCTCCTCTAGCAAGGTTAAACAAGAAACTAATTTTTTCCCCTGGTCTCAGAAATTAAAGAATTCCATTACCAAAATATACACAATATCAAAAATAAGTGTATGTGCAATTATATAAATAAGCTCCCTGTGCAATGTCCTTTAAATAAATTTATACCATAAGTTCTTTATCAGTGATCCAGTCACAGGGGTATATTTACTAAACTGAGGGTTTGAAAAAGTAGAGATGCTGCCTATAGCAACCAATCAGATTTTAGCTGTAATTTTGTAGAATGTACTAAATAAATGATAACTAGAATCTGACTGGTTGCTATAGGCAACATCTCCACTTTTTCAAACCCGCAGTTTAGTAAATATACCCCAAATACTTGATAGCTTTATTTTTACATTGAATTTTAAAGTTGATCTAGGACATGCCTCACTCCAACTATAAATCTGTCCCCACATTTTAAATTTACATCCCCGTCCAATACAACATGGTTTTGCCAAGGTGTATAGTTACTCCTTTTTTTATTTTGCTTTACTTTCCTTAGTGAATCAAACATATAATCTGCAAATTTGATCTTTGCGTGCCCAGAAACTGACCATACGCAACTAAACAAAACAACGTTCTATGCATCTTTGCGCACAAAGGACACTTACTACAGCAGGGAAGGGGCATTTGCCCATTGACAATGTACAGTAAGGGCGTGCCAAACTGGAGCCACATCCGATTCAAGCTTTGGGCATCTCAAAAGAACTTTTTTACTGCCATATCTCTTTCTCCAGCTACAGGGCTACTCCTGTGTAGCAGTGATGACAGTCATGTACGCATGCTAAAATATCTGTTTGCAAGCAGGAGAAACTGTAAAAAAGTATTTTATGTTCAGTAGAAGAAAATTCTGACAAATTATTTAACTATGTAGTATTTAATTTAATATAAGTATTTAATGGGGAGGGGGGGGGGGTGACAACATCCTAGAACCCCCTTTATATCCTTACATATATTTTTTCTGTGCGTTCTTTTGCAAATTTATATTCCACATAGGTATTGGACGTATCCTGCTGTTCACTTTGTAGTAGAGCATGGCAGACCGACATCAGAATTGATCAGCGCACGTATCTTCAGATCCGCTCCTTGTTGAATTTGGGCATGCCCGAATTCCGTGCGTTTTTAAAACAAAACATTGCGCTCAGTATGTGTGTTTTGATAAATCAGACACTCTGAGGGTATCTAAAGTGTTTTTTAAATTTGGACAAGCAAGTTCGAAGGGGATACATTTTTGGCCTTGGTTTACAGTTAGGACTTTAGCCATTGTTAGGTCTAAGATCTGTAGGTCTGTTCGACCCCGCTATGATTGTCCGTATAAGGAGTCGGTTTGGAGTCCTCTCTGATGAAATTTCCTGCCACGAGTATTGGTAATATGTATCTCGTAAACCTTTGACTATAAAACTTATTATTTAACCAGTTTCTTTAACTGTTATTTAAGTTTATTGACTCTACACAGTGCAATCTTTACCTTTCACCCATCCTTGTTTTTTCTTTCTTGCTGTATTTTAAATTGTAAAGTGTAATGTTTATCACTTACAAATGTTCCAATGTGTTTATTGTTCTCTATTCTTCTTCGCTTACTATCACAGCTAAAGGGGTTTGGTCTCGTCAATATGCAAATGGAGCATAATCTCATCACTGCAGACCCAGGTCTCAGGAATTGGTTTTTGGCTATGATTAATTAAAAGCCTTAATAACTATAAGGAAAGTGCTAATAAAAGGAGCATCTGTAATTTGTAATATCTATGTTTTCAATAAAGTCTATGGCATTCCCCCGCCCAAATATTATAACTAGATTCTTTATTAGCATTTTTATTTTAAATTTTAATGAAGGAGGTACACACAAGTATAACTTTCTATACCTTTGAGTAGCTAATACATCAGATTTTTGTACATTTTCTTTTTATTTGAATCGGGTTTCATAAACTTGTTTTAAGGGAAAACACTACGCAAAATACACAATTGACTGAAACAGTTCAATTTTTACTTACGACCTCTATTTTTATTTGGAAGAGCCTTTTTTAAAATACATTGGTGCCTAAGGCCGGCTCCTCTGATAGACATCCCACTTGCCTGAATCGGTGGTACTCACGATGCTGGATATCCCCACACTTCTTACCCCGGCAGGATTACAGCGAAGACCGCATCGCCGATTCACTGGAAACACAGGCAGCTTGAGAGGCAGATTTCACTAAATTGCAGCAGCTGAAAAGCCCGGTCTTCACTGTAATCCCTCCTAGGTAAGTAGTGTTGGGCAGCACAGTGGCCTAGTGGTTAGCACATCTGCCTCACAGCACTGGGGTCATGAGTTCAATCCCCAACCATGGCCTTATCTGTGTGGAGTTTGTATGTTCTCCCTGTGTTTGCGTGGGTTTCCTCCAGGTGCTCCGGTTTCCTCCCACACTCCAAAAACATACTGCTAGGTTAATTGGCTGCAATCAAAAATTGACCCTAGTCTCTCTCTCTCTCTATCTGTCTGTGTGTGTCTATAGTAGGGAATTTAGACTGTAAGCTCCAATGGGGCAGGGACTGATGTGAATGAGTTCTCTGTACAGCGCTGCGGAATTAGTGGCGCTATATAAATAAATGATGATGATGATGATGATGATATCCATCATCGTAAAATAGTACCCAACCCGCCTGAATCATACAGGCAGAGTTGCCCAATCCCTGCTATGTTTCGAGAGCTCTGCACATCATGCCAAAGAAAAGCAGTCTTCACCACACATTATCACAGTGATGGGCAACTTGATACATAATTTTTTTTCTCAGACAAAAAAGCCCGCTCCTCTTTTCTCTATACCTCTTCACTGGGTGAACTTATCAGTTCCTTCAGCCTCTAGTACTACCTGTACGCCAATGACACCCAAATCTACCTCTCATCTCCTGACCTCTCCTCTTCCCTCCTCACTAATGTGTTCTGCTGCCTCTCTGACACCTCCTCCAGGATGTCCCAACATTTCCGTAAACTTACCATCACCATATCTGAACTTACAGTCTTCCCTCCCTCTAGAGTCTCCTCCCCTCCCACCCTCTCCACCATTATTGCCAATACCAACATCTCCTTTTTTACCCAAGTTCGCTGCTTGGGTGTCATCCTTGACTCCTCCCTCTCTTTCAGCCCCCATATCCAATCCCTCACCCAATCCATAGCTTGCATCCGACCCTTCCTCTCCATTGATGTAACCAAAGCTCTCATCCATTCTCTGATCATTTCCCACCTTGATTACTGCAACCTCCTCCTTACTGGACTCCCCTGTGCCCATCTCGCTCCTCTTCAGTCCATAATCAGTGCTGCATCCTGACTAATCTTCCACTCTCGCTGGTCTACATCTGCATCCCCTCTCTGTCAAGCACTACACTGGCTCCCCGTCTGCTATAGAATCCTGTTCAAACTCCTCTCCCTCATCTAACAAAGCCCTCTCTATCTCCATTGCTTCTTACGTCTCCAACATTATATCCATTCTTACTTCCTCTCACCCTCTACCGCAGCCAAAGACTGTCATCTCACTTCCCACCTGATAAGCACGTCTCACTCCTACTACACGCTCTTGTTCATTCCTCCCTTCAGACTTCTAGTCCCCTCACCCTGACTCCCCTCTTTCTGCTTCCTGTTACTCTGATAAGGCTCTCTTATCCTGGTGACCTCCTCCTTCTGTCACCTCTATCTTCGGCACCCCAGCCTCATTTTTGCACCTTGACACTGAGCTCCTGCCCTTGGGTCTCCTCTTCTCCCCTGCCTTTGCTTCCCCATCACAGGCTCCGATCCTGTTGGTTGTCCCCACACTCCTGGGCGCAGGTTCAGCTTGCTTCAGTGCGCTCCCTCCCACCCCCTCCACCTTACCTTTTTCTAGTCGCTAATGTGTTCTGGTATTCCCTCGGTCATGAATTTAATTTAATTTCACTTTGTTTGTATACCCTGTTATGTTTCAGCCCATGCATTCTCTGCATCCTTTTTTGATACCATATAAATAAAAGAAAATAATAATAACACATCACATATCTTGTATGAAGTTTAAGTATTTTAAGAATCAAGGGGTATCTTGTCCTCATGGTACATCAGAGACGTGGGATATAGAGTAAGCTCTTTTAAAGACTCTCCTATACATGCGCCATTATTGTGAAGGTTTGGGCAGCACAGTGGCCTAGTGGTTTGCACTTCTGCCTCACAGCACTGGGGTCATGAGTTTGATTCCCGACCATGGCCTTATCTGTGTGGAGTTTGTATGTTCTCCCTGAAAAATGACCCTAGTCTCTCTCTCGCTCTGTGTGTGTGTAAGTTAGGGAATTTAGACTGTAAGCTCCAATGGGGCAGGGACTGATGTGAGTGAGTTCTCTGAACAGCACTGCGGAATTAGTGGTGCTAAATAAATAACTGTTGATGATGATGATGATGAAGGCTAGTCTTGGGCCCCATGTCTGGGTGGGCCCAATACAATTGCCACATTCCCTTCTTTATTAAAACAGTCTGCTTATAGTAGTGGGCCCAGTCTGATTAACCTCCATTTAAACCACCAATGAACATGCATTCCCTATTAGAATACTTCCAAAATAATTATTTAAGTCCCTTTATGGTTTCTTTCTCTTTCTAGAGGATTTGGGCAGTTACTCATTCAGAGACAATGCTACTATGAAGCAGCTTGCATTCAGAGAGGGTTATTGTAATTCATATATATTCTCTACTGCTAAATAGCTGACTTTCCACCGCGCATAGTGACATAGAAGAAATGTACTGGAACAAACTCACCTTTTATAAAAGTAATTCACTGTCAAAAGCCACTTCACTTATTCGGTAGCTGAAAAATGACTATTGTTAACAACTGGTATGAGTGCAGACCTGGATAAATATGACAGCTTTTAACTTGCGAAGCATTGAAAAAAAATTCATGGGATACATTTGTATTCTATGGTGTTCTAAAGAACTTACAAAATGTGTTTTTTTTTTAAATGTTTCAGGAGCTTGGGAAAGAATTGATGAGTTCGGTATTGATCTCAAAATGAAAAGCAAATCCTGCAGTTTTGAGCTTTTAAAGACATCTTTAAGGACTCTTATGTAATAGGTACGATTGTGACCGATACAATAGTATAAAGTTACAAGAATATGTGGTAGAAAATAGATTTGAATGTGGATAAACTTAGACTTATAGAGAGTGTCAGAACATGATTTATACATGACTGCTTTTAGCAAGGATGGCAATTAGGTGTAAATGATCAGGTACACAATGATATCCTGCAGTGTAAAAAAACATCTGTACTTTTCTAATGGTGACAAATTTTTGTAAAGGAGTAAAATATATGTTAGTATAGGAAAGTTTTAGGAGCTCGTTTAGAGGAAGGTACATTTACACCCGAAAATATGTAGGTGTAAGAGACTTACCTGGTCCTTGCTCCTGTTACCGATCTCTGCCATCGCTCTGTACATCCGTATGCGCAGCTGCGGTCATGTGACACAGGGGCGGGGAATGTGAATTCCCCTCTCCTATATCAGAAATGCATACTGCATGTGTCAGAGCAACAGGTTCACTACCTCAGAGTCTGGCTCCCATATCTCTAGTTCCTGCATTCATTGTGGCTACCTGTGTATGACCTTAGGTTTATCTGACCGTGCTTCTGGATATTCCTCGAGCTGCTAGTCTCCTGTGTACCAGTTCCGGCATTACCTAGTTTTCTGGGCTTCCCTTTGCTGCTGTGCTTCTCCTGTGTACCAGTCCCTGCTCTACCTTACTGACTATGGCTTTGGATCTCCTTGTGTACCGCAACCACTTCTGTGTACCAGACCCGGCTCTTCCTTGCTGACTACGGCTTTGGAATCTCCTGTGTACTTTGCCACTAGCTGCTACTGTCCGACACTCTTCCGGATCTATATTCCTGGTTTTGACTCACTACTGTTGCCTACCCACCATCACTTCTCTTCCACGTCTGGGGACCCACCTGGAGGCGTGAACTGCGGGCCTTTGGCAGCAAAATCGATCCTGCCTTGCAGCGGTTCTTGGTGAAGACCGGGGGGTTTGTTTAGACTCCGTGCCTTAGGAAGTTCAGAGCTAACCCAGACTGGTAGAAGGCTCCTGGTGACCATAACAGTTTCCTCTGACCCACTATGACAGACGGGATCTTTTGGAAATACTCACCACCTGGGTTGAGGAACAAGAAAAGAACTAGGCCCAGCTACTACAATTTTGTTAGGTGTCTTTGCTTCTTCTGCATCAGACTACCTTTATTAATGCTGCCACTGTAACGAAGTTATGGTTACCTACACTTCCCCTGGATCATCCCATCGTTATTACCGCTATAGTTGGTAGTAGGATTGTAAGAGAAAACATACTATCTACTTCTCTCTTCAAATTGTAGCTCTGCATAGGGAGATCATCTTGTTCCTGGTGATTCCTGAAGCTATAAACCCGCTGGTTCTAGGCCTTCCTTGGTTTAGACTTCATTCTTCTAATCTGGACTGGCGTAAGGCTGAAGTATTTGCTTGGGGACCTGCTTGTCACTCTCGATGCCTTCTAAGGGTAGACTTGCCCCTGTGGGCTACCTCTTCTGTATCCAAGGTATCCTCTGATATTCCTCTGCAATACAGCTTCTTTTCTGACTTATTCTGCAAAAAGGAGGCCTCCAAGTTACCTCTTTGCAGACCCTGGGACAGCAACATAGAATTCTTTCCGGAGAAAATGCCACCCCATGGGATAGTCTTCCCGCTGTCATTGCCTGAATCTCAGGTGATGTCTGCTTATAGTCAGGATAATCTCTAAGCAGTGTCTTATTAGGAAATCTTCCTCTCCTGCCCGGGCAAGTTTCTTTTTTGTTAAAAAGAAGGATGATGGTTTGTATTGATTACAAGGGACTTAACTCCATCCCCGTGAATAATAAATACCCTTTGCTTTTAATCTCAGAGTAATTTGATAGAATTAAAGGAGCTTCAGAATTCTTCAAGCTGGATCGCAGAGGTTCATATCATTTAATCTGTATTAAGCAAGTATATGAATAGAAGACATCATTTAATACTCACAATGGACATTTTGAAATTTTTAGAATTTGGTTATGACCTATGGGCTATGCAATGCCTTTGCTGTGTTCCAAAATTTTATCAACAAAATTTTTTGAGATATTCTTTACCAATTTGTGGCAACGTACTTTGATGATATCCTTATATTCTCTACGGATGTTACTTCCCATCGAAATCATGTTTCTATCGTTCTTGACCGGTTTCCGACAACATCAATTATACTGCAAACTGAAAAAATGTATCTTTGAAAAAGATCATCTTCCCTTCTTAGGATATGTGGTTTCAGGCTCTGGTCTTCAAATGGACCCTGAGAAGCTTAAGGTGATATTGGAATGGCCTCAGCCTGTAGGGCTTAAGGCAGTTGAATGGTTTTTGGTGTTTGCTAACTACTACAGACAGTTCATTAAGGGGTTCTACTCCTTGGTGGCACCTATTACCGCATTAACAAAAATATCCACCAATTCTAAACTTTGGCTTCCTAAAGCTGTTGAGGCCTTTACTTCACTTAAGAAACCCTTCATAATTTGAATTCCCCTCTTCTATATTAGGAACACTCTGACACACTGCATGTGTCGGAGCAACAGGTTCACTACCTCAGAGTCTGGATCCTGTATTTCTAGTTCCTGCATTCATTCTTGCTCCCTGTGTATGACCTTAGCTTTGTCTGACCCTGCTTCTGGATATTCCTCATGCTGCTAGTCTCCTGTGTAAAAGTTTCTGCATTACCTCTGACTAGTTTTCTGGGCTTCCCTATGGTGCTGTGCTTCTCCTGTGTACCAGTCCCGGCTCTTCCTTATTGACTATGGCTTTAGATCCCTCTGCGTACTGTGACCACTTTTGTGTAACAGACCCGGCTCTTCCTTACTAACTACAGCTTTGGAATCTCCTGTGTACTTTGCCACTAGCTGCTACTGTCCGGCACTCTTCCGGATCTATATTTCTGGTTCTGACTCGCTATAGATGCCTACACTCTGTCACGTCTCTTCCAGATCTGGGGACCAACCTAGGGGTCACGACCTGAGGGTCTCCAGCGGCAAAATCCATCCCCCCGTGCAGCGTATTTGCACCAGATGTACATCAGGCAGTCACATTTTCAATATAAAAATAATTTAATATAACCACAAATACAAAATTCAAATGAAATTAATCAAAATAAATACAAATATCTGTTGTTTAAAAAACAATTTGGAATGTTCTTTAATGCAGTAGTCCAAATGGAAATGTAAATTAAGTGATGAGAATAGACTACTTGATATATTATAGTCTTGTTGCTTATGCTTTACATATTGTCAGCTGGCGGGATCAGTACACAATCAACCAATCAGAAGCAGCTAGATAGTGTAGCTGATAGTCATAAACATTCTCATTGCATATTATTGCACCAGCCCTCCTGTATCTGCGTCCAATGATGTCATAATTATGACATGCCCTTACTGTACGTGGCCCGCACTTGCCTGCTCCTACCCAGCCCCGTTCCACCTCTAAAGGGGTAGGGAGAATAAAGTCAAAGATACACAAAAATGGATATATGGATGTCACAATACTTACCTGCTCCACACTCCTGTGCTACTGATTTCCTCTTCCTCTGTGTAGTGGCCAGCACTTCCTGGTTTTGGCGGTCACATGATCATGGCTTGGAAGCGACATATTCAATCCTGCAGAGTATATAAAGCTCGCTGTGACGTGGCAGCTGTGCCAGAGCAACAGATATGCATACAAAACTGACTCCCTGTTACACTGTATTGCTTCTGACCTTGGCTTTCCTTGTTATTCCTTCTTGAATAGTGCTTCTGCCTGTTAACCTCTCATGTACAAGTCCTTGCTTTTTTGACCACTCTCCCTCATATTCTAAATTTTGTACTGCGCTATTGCCTGTGTACCAAATCCCGGCCTGTTATTGCACTTCCCTTCTGCATATGATTTTGTACCTTACTACTGCCTGCGTACCAGCCCTCGGCTGGTTGACCTGCTTTTGGATTTCCCTTTCTCTCCGCTGTTACGCTTATTGGCTGATCAGATAGCTGCGAACTGCATGTTCACGGCCGCAAAAATTCACCCTGCCTTGCGGAGAACCTTGCTAACATGTATATCCATCACCCCAGGACTTGCTTCCTGAAACAATCGTTCCAATGGACATATGCATATGCATTTTTGGTGCACAGTATAATAGACATATGTCCACTGCTAATTAATGTCTTTCTGTCCCGGGTTCAGGGACAGTATGGGCCTCAAAGTCTGCTTAGGTGGATACTTCCCCCTGATAGGCGCTGAAAGGTTTTCACCAGGGATCTGTCACGCTGTAGGCCTATGAAGGCTGAAGAGAAATAGACACTAACCGGTATTAGCGCAGCTGGTCAAACAGGTGCGGAGGCTAACGTGCCCCTGGTGTTCACCAGGGACCCCCGCAAGGAGGTTTGGACTTCGCAGCAGAGAGAACGCAGGTCGCGGTCCTATTAGCCAGTTACCAGTGTAGCGTAGAGAGGTCAGACGGTTCCGGGTCACAGCAATTAGGAATATCAGGTACAAAAGGGAAATACAGTAGAGTAGTTGCCAAGCCGAAGTCACGGTACAGAATGGGTCACACAGAGGAAAAGGATGGTCGCCAAGCCGGGGTCACAACAGTAAACAGGAAGCAGGATACTCAGGGAAAACAAGGGAGTGTGGAAGCCAGGAACACTGGTGGTGAACCTGTTACTCTGGCACCCTAATGGCGCCAGAGACAGGTTTAAATAGAGGTCATGATGCACTGATTGGTGGAAAGGAGGAGGCGGTAATTGGAGAAGGCAGCGGCGTCCCGTTGCCTAGCAATGGAGCGAAGGGCAGGGCGCATGCGCCCGAGAATGCAGGGGAAGCCGGAAGCTGCCGCCGGGAGGTCAGATGTCCGTTCCCCGTCTGACAGGAGATCAGCGGGGACGGCGTCTGACAGTACCCCCTCCTCTCCTCCCTCTCGGAGAAGGATTTACTCTCTTCAGGAATTTTGCAAAGAGACAAGGAGCATGAAGGTCGGCTTCAGAGACCCACGATCTCTCCTCAGGACCGTAGACCTTCCAGTGTACTAGATACTGGGGTTTGCGGTGGAAGAGACGTCTCTTCAGAATCCTCTCGATTTAGAATTCATCACCTAAAGATGTTTTAACAGGTGGAGGAGGAGCAGGTTCCGTGAAGAATTCGTTGAGAATCAGCGGTTTTAGCAGTGAAATATGAAATGTGTTATGGATCTTGAGCGACGGAGGTAATTACAGCTTGAAGGAAACCGGATTGATTACTTGTGCTATGGAAAAGGGACCAATAAACTTAGGAGCCAATTTCATGGATGGGACTTGAAGTCGAAGGTTGCGCGTAGACAACCAAACACGGTCTCCTACCCTCAGAACTGGAGCAACTCTTCTATGAAGATCAGACGCTTTCTTCTGTCTCTGTACAGAAGTAGACAGTGCTTGTTTGGTTTGAGACCAGATTTGAGAAAAGTCATGGATGAGAGTATCAGCCGCTGGTACTAGAGAAGGGGGAGCTTCGGATAATAAAGGGGGAGTGGGATGCCTGCCGTAGATAATGAAAAATGGAGAACGACCAGAGGAGGAATGTAGAACATTGTTGTGGGCGAATTCGGCCCAATACAGAAGATCATTCCATGTCGTTTGATGATCAGAAGCAGAACACCGTAGGAAACACTACAAGTCCTGATTCACTCGTTCTGTTTGTCCGTTAGTTTGGGGGTGATATCCGGAGGAAAATTTGAGACTGACTCCAATCTTATTACAAAAAGCTCTCCAGAACTTAGCAACAAATTGTACTCCTCTGTCAGAGATGATCTCTTGAGGACATCCATGAAGACGGAAGATGTTCTTTAGAAACAAATCTGCGAGTTTAGGGGCTGAAGGGAGACCTTTACAAGGAGTGAAGTGCGACATTTTTGAAAAGCGGTCTACCACGACCCAAATGGTATTGTAGCCATTGCTCAAAGGAAGATCAGTGATGAAGTCCATAGTAATGCTGGTCCAGGGAGAATCCGGAATAGGCAGAGGAAGGAGAAGACCAGGAGGACTTTGTCTTGGCACCTTATGGCGTGCACAAACCGAGCATGCAGATACGAATTTTTGAACATCTGAAGCTAGTTTAGGCCACCAATAGTATCTGGAGAGGAATTCTCTGGTTCTCTTGTAACCGGCATGGCCGGCAAATTTGGAGTCGTGAGCCCAACATAGTAGTTTAGAGTGGAGATGAGGTTCCACAAAGGAACACCCTGGAGGGGGAGAGGTCGCTGAACAATTGGTAATGGCCACTGTTTGCATTGGATTTAGAATCATTTTGTTGTCTAAACAAGTGCGAGTACTAGTATTATCAAAGGACCTGGAGAGAGCATCGGCCTTGGAGCTTTTGGAACCGGGACGGATGGTAAGAATGAGTTGGAACCTGGCAAAGAAGAGAGACCAGCGAGCTTGACGGGGGTTAAGACATTGTGCCTCCTGGAGATAGGTAAGATTTTTATGATCTGTCATTACCGTGACGGGATGTAAGGCACCCTCTAGTAAGTGGCGCCACTCCTCAAGGGCAATCTTAATGGCCAATAATTCCTTGTCACCGATTCCATAATTTAGTTCAGTGCTAGAGAATTTCTTAGACAGGAATCCACAAGTCTCTAATGTTCCTGAAGAAGATCTCTGGGAAAGTATTGCTCCAATTCCAACCAAAGACGCGTCCACTTCAATGAAAAACGGTCTCCCCTGGTCTGGCTGTTTGAGTATAGGAGCCGAAAGAAATGCTTCTTTAAGAGTCTTGAAAGCCAATATGGCTTCGACAGGCCATGGTTTGCTGCAGGCACCTTTTCGAGTTAAAGCTGTAATAGGACAAATAATGGATGAAAAGCCTTTAATGAACTGCCGGTAATAATTGGCAAAGCCGATAAAGCGTTGGGTAGCTTTGAGACCAATAGGTAATGGCCAGTTGACAATGGCCTCCACTTTCTGCGGATCCATCAGCAGGCTGGTGCCTGAAACTATGTACCCTAGAAATGGAACTTGTGAACGCTCAATAAGGCATTTCTCCAGTTTACAATATAAGGAATGTTTCCGGAGACGAGAAAGAACAGTCTTGACATGGAGACGATGAACATGTAAATCAGATGAAAATATCAAAATATCGTCCAGGTAGACAATCACGAATTGATACAGAAGATCCCTGAAAATCTCGTTGACAAAATCTTGAAAAACTGCTGGGGCATTGCAAAGTCCAAACGGCATAACTAAGTACTCATATTGCCCGTCACGGGTGTTAAATGCCGTTTTCCACTCATCGCCCTTCCGAATGCGGATCAAGTTGTAGGCCCCTCTGAGATCTAATTTAGAGAAGATTTTGGCTCCTCTGATCCGATCAAACAGTTCTGTTATTAATGGGAGCGGATAGCGGTTCTAGATGGTAATATCATTAAGACGGCGGTAGTCTATGCAAGGTCTTAATGCACCGTCTTTTTTTTTTACAAAAAATAATCCAGCTCCTGCTGGCGAGGTAGACTTTCTGATAAATCCTCTTTGAAGGTTGTCTGAGATATATAAAGACATCGCCTTTGTCTCAGCGAGAGCCAGGGGATAGACTCTACCTTTGGGAATGGTTTTGCCGGGAATTAGCTCAATGGGGCAATCCCATGCTCGGTGTGGAGGGAGAGTCTCTGCAGCGGTCTTGCTAAACACATCAATGAAATCTAAATACGGCTCTGGTAGTTTGAGGTGAGAGTCCAGAGAGAGACAAGGAAGTTGGTTAGGAGGAAGTTTTTTCGAGAGACATTGATCGAAACATGAAGAACCCCAGGAGGTAACTTGAGCGTGAGCCCAATCGAATTGTGGTGAATGTTTTCTGAGCCATGGTAACCCTAAAATGATGGAGTTAACGGACTGTGGGATAACCAGGAACTAAATCCACTCTTGATGGAGAACCCCTACCTGCAACTGAACTGGAGCAGTAGTGTCAGTGATGGAACCGTTGCTGACATGGTTACCGTCAACTGCAGTAAGAACCAAGGGTTGCGGCAATGGAGTGCAGGGTATGTGAAGCTTAGACACCAGAGTGGCAGAAATGAAGTTTCCTGCAGATCCGGAATCCACAAATGCAGAACAACTTAGGGAGGAATCCAAGAATTTGAGGGTGACAGGCATCAGAAAACTGTTATCTTTGGAAGGAGAGGGAGAATGGAGACAGGAACCTAGAACAACCTCCCTGGTGTTGCCTAGGCGGTGAAGTTTTACGGCCTCTTGGGACAAGAAGATAGCAGATGGCCGGATTCCCCACAGTAAAGACACAGACGATTCTTGATCCTGCGTTCCCTCTCATCCCGTGACAGGCGAGAGCGTCCAATTTGCATCGGCTCTTCCGCCGGGAGAGCTGGGGATTGAAAACGAGGAGCCAAACGTACAGTGCGACAACCTTGGACCCTCTCCTGAGAACGCTCTTGAAGGCGAATGTCTACCTTGACACACAGAGAGACCAAGTCGTCAAGCTTGGACGGAAGATCTTGCAAAGCCAGTGCGTCCTTGATAGGATCTGACAGGCCTGGAAAAATAGGTGGCGGTGAGGGCATCATCATTCCAGCCTAATTCTGAGGCTAAAGTACGAAACTGAACAGCGTATTGGCCTGCAGTTAAGGAGCCTTGGCGAAGAGCTAATAAACTGGATGCAGCCGAAGACACACGACCAGGCTCATCAAATACCCTCCGGAAGTTCTCAATGAAAGTATCAGAATGAAGGAGGGATCCATCGCTTCGTTCCCACAGTGGCGAGGCCCAAGCTAGGGCTTGTCCCGTCAGGAGGGAAATAATGTAGGCTACCTTAGCTCTCTCAGATGCGAAGTTTTCCAGTGTCAGTTCAAATTGGATGGAACACTGATTCAGGAATCCACGGCATCCTTTGGGATTACCGTCGTATTTCTCTGGGGTTGGAATCCGTAGTGTTCTAGAGGTAGCAAGTACTGCGCTTGGTGGTGCAGCGGCCAGAGCAGGAGCTGGAGCTGCTGCCTGAGAAGTGCTCAGGGAATCCAAGCGGGAAATCACTCCTTGTAAGCACTGCAAGAGTTGTGCTTGGTTGGCCTCCTGCCGTTCTACCCGTACTCCTAAATGGATGAGGAGGTCTCGGGATGAGGGTTCTCCGGTACCGTCAGTCATGGCCAGAGTAAACTGTCATGCTGTAGGCCTATGAAGGCTGAAGAGAAATAGACACTAACCAGTATTAGCGCAGCTGGTCAAACAGGCGTGGAGTCTAACGTGCCCCTGATGTTCACCAGGGACCCCCGCAAGGAGGTTTGAACTTCGCAGCAGAGAGCACGCAGGTCACGGTCCTATTAGCCAGTTACCAGAGAGAGGTCAGACGGTTCCGGGTCACAGCAATCAGGAATATCAGGTACAAAAGGGAAATCCAGTAGAGTAGTCGCCAAGCTGAAGTCACGGTACAGAATGGGTCACACAGAGGAAAAGGATGGTCACCAAGCCGGGGTCACAACAGTAAACAGGAAAACAAGGGAGTGTGGAAGCCAGGAACACTGGTGGTGAACCTGTTACTCTGACACCCTAATGGCGCCAGAGACAGGTTTAAATAGAGGTCATGATGCACTGATTGGCAGAAAGGAGCAGGCGGTAATTGGAGAAGGCAGCGGCGTCCCGTTGCCTAGCAACGGAGTGAAGGGCAGGGCGCATGCAGGGGAAGCCGGAAGCTGCCGCCGGGAGGTCAGATGTCCGCTCCCCGTCTGACAGGAGATCAGCGGGGACGGCGTCTGACAGGATCCCTGCAAGGGGATATGAACTTAGCGACTCTCTAACCGCAGGTCGCGGTCTTCTAGGAGGTCGATGAACGAGACCAGAAGGATGGTAAGAAGATAAAGGTGGCAATGCAGATATGTCAGAGCGCTGAGGCGGGTCCAACAGGTAAGTGGTAGTTCTAGATAACGAGAGAGCAACAGTCTATTGGGTACTGCTGCACCGAGGTTCTGGTGAACAGGATGGCCCTTGAGTAGGATCGTAGGATCTGCAGGCACAACGGTCTGCAGAGAGACAGCAGCGTCTAGACCGCAAAGAAGGTGAGTCAGGTATGCACAAAAAAGCAAGGCTGCAGGATGATGAAGTGCTGAGGCCCGCCCTCATGAGCTGGAAGCCCTGGAGCAGGATCAGAGTTGATGTGCAGCGATCTGCAGAGCGGCATCAGTGTCTTGACTGCGGAGGTGATACAGAAGTTCACAGGAGAGCAACAGGCTTCAGGATGGTGAAACACTGAGGCCCTGATGAGCTGGAAGCCCTGAAGCAGGTTTAGAGGTGGTGCGCAACGATCAGCATGGAGCATGGTTGCTGAATCCAACTAATGATGAGGTGGAAACAATAAACAGGAGTCAGAGGAGGAGACGTCCTAACAGGTAAGGAGACCTGAAGATCTAGCAACTTAGTAGGGAGGCAGGTGCTTTAAATAGACAGGGCAAACAGGCAATTTGCCAATCAAGTGAATGCAGGTAGTTTTGAAAAGACTGTGTGTGCGCATGCTCAGTTCAGACCAGCAAGAGTGGATGCAGGGAGTGAAAACTAAGGTAAACAGATATGAACAGAGACCAGAATGTGGAATGCAGATGGCAGCTGCAAATTTATTCAGCTATATGCAATACCTCCCACGTAATCTTATTCTCACAAATATAAAGCATCTAAAATTTGTGACAAATTACAGAGAAGCTCTGAGGAATGTAACTGTTAGGATTTAAATCTCTCTTGCATCCTACTACGTGCCCAGTTCTGCTATTCACCAGCTACATAGGTGTTTCTCCCTCTGAAGAACCGTTTGCAGATTTAAGTTAGTCCTGAGCTGCAGTGCAAATGTGCTTTCCCCTGTGAGCTAATTGGAACACCTCACTAAAAAAAACTTCACTTGCCATGCACTAATTGCCAGTGATAGTGTTTCATAGCTCTTGACTCTTACACTCTTGGCTTCTTTATCCTGACCTGTTTGCTCTTGTCACTGCATCAGCTCCTGTATCCTGACCTGTTTGTTCACATCTCTGGTTCAGTTTTTGTTTCATCATTTAATTTTATTCTGATTTCTGGACTACATCTTACTTTTGCTGGTTCAAGCTTTTCTCATTGTGGACACTTGAAATCTGATTGCTTTATTCAGTTTGTTTCTTCCTGTCTCTGGTCTTTAGCTCCTCATCAACTCAGAATCCCCAGGAATGAACTGCAGTAATTATTCTTTGCTCTGCTGTAGGGATTCAGTTATTATTGGACTCTGTGAACCTTTGCACCAACCTTGTTACAAAAGACATTACTCACTACCTCACATTCCCGAAGACTGTGTTACCTTGCACCAGAGATATCTTCAGTGTACCAGTTCATGTTCTGCACTACCTCAGATTGTCATATTCCTGCATAATTCCTGTATTACCTTGTACCTTATACCAGTATCATTTTAAAGATTGTGTCATCTCAGCAAAAACAAGGTTGCTCTTAATGATCCACAGGCAGTGAAATTGAAGTGCCACCCTCAGGCGCTGCACCACTAACCTCCTCTATCCCTCTACTTCTTTCCTTGTGGGTAGCAAGAAGGGGGGACATCTTCTGTGGCTGTGACCACAGGAAAAAAAACACCAGCCGTGGTCCCACAAACAAAACAGTGAAAACAAGCTTGTGCCCCAGAAAAAATAAAGAATTACAATAATTTGAGCCCCACCATAAAAAAAATAATACACTACCCAAGAATGTGCTTTCAGAAATTATACAGCAATAAGCACTACTGGCTTACTGCAGGGACCATTTTTAACGGTTCCTGTAATGTACACTGGAGCTGAGACTGTCATCCTTTGCCTGTGTCTGATATAGGAGTATGGCATCCTGGTAGTTCCAAACCAAAGTGCTTCTTCCCTATATGCTCACACTCAGGCTGTGACCATGTGCTGACAGGGCCATCTTAACAACATTATGGGCCCCCGGGCAAAGCAGTGCACCGGGGCCACTAGATATAGATATATAGATGTATACAGATACAGATATAGATATAGATATATAGATATATAGTTTTTTTTTTCAGGTATTTTTCTTTTGCAGGATTATTTATTCTCATTAAGAGCCGTGCCTATGGGGCCCCCTTGCCCGTGGTGCCCCCGGGCAGCTGTCCATCGTGCCCAATGGAATAGATGGCCCTGTGTGCTGAGCTCCTCCAGTCAGGGCATAGCACGTGCTGTTGCTCTGCCAATACAGTTGCTGGGCCTGTGCAGATGACACACTGTTGCCATTAACCCAACCTAGTAGCCCAATCGGAATTCAGGATGCCCCCCCACCTCTTTGCTATAAGGCAGTTTTTATCATTAACATAAATTAAAATTTTATCATTAGTAACATGTAATTACTTGTCTGAGGTGATACATCTCATCAAGTGATACAAATGCGATGAGAATGTTTGAAGATATTTTCCAGAACAATTCTACCCAGCTGTTTCCATGTGGAAAGTCGGTTCACTAGTATATGAAACCAGCCCGATAAAAAGTATAAAATGTGCTGCATGCGTAATCACTAACAGACCGGTCATAGAGGCGTAAGAGAATTTCTGATATCATGAGATACCAGCAGTAAAGGAAGCACTAATTCCAAGCTGTTTGGTGCAGGTTTCATGGAGTCACAGCGAGTATGTAGCTCATGCTGGTAGCAGAGGAGTAGCCAGCAGGGGGTGCAAGAGCTCTAACAACACTGGTGGGGCACATTTATTTTAAAGGCTAGTTAATGAAAGGGATAAGTGTAATTTCTTATCAAAAGTTATTGTGGCATTAAAAAAAAACTACAACGGGTAACATGCATGCAATTGCCAAGCCCTAAAAAGATGAATTGGGCAGCTTGTAGCTTGCAGCCACGTCAAGTCATCATCATTATAACCATCGTTTATTTATAAGGTGCCCCAAAAGTCAAGTGCAGGACAGGGAGGCTAAGTGGTCCATTTTAACAAGATTTTGGAAGCCCAGGCAAAACCACTGGGCACTGGGCTACCGGCATTTTTTTTCCTTTAAAATGTTCCTTATAGGCTGCTGAGTCGAGTCTTGCCCCCCCAGGCTAAAAGTTGGCAGTCCTTCCCTGGTCTAGACTCCTAACTGAAGCTCTGCAGAGCAATGGGAGTTAAAAGGTGAAGGTGGGCAGTAGTTGGAGGTGTTCAATAGAAGAATTTTTATCGGGTCCATCTCACTGCATATAGCTAACTCAAGCACTTTGAACCAGAAAAAATCTGGTGTTAGGGGCCCAAAGCAAATACCCGCTCTGAATTTCTCTAACACCAGTCCCAAAGTTTGCTGACACGAAGTGAAATAGAAACCAAACAAATAGCCAATACATTCGCAAAACTTTTACAGATCCTGTATTCTTGTAATTATCAGTATTTGTTTTATATACAGATTTTCAATGTAGTAATCCATTAAGAGATGGGATGAAAGCAGGGAGGATATTTGTCATCCCCAGCAGGAAAGCTATGTTTATAAGACTTTGTAATACAGACAATGAATGAATACACACAGTAAAATGGTTATAATGATTGCTTGCACATAAAATACCCAAAATATTTGATTATGAACTAAACTATATCTAAGCAGCGCTGTCTTGTCTTCCTGAGCAGCAATTTCACAAACAACATTTCTATGTGAAAAGAATCCATTAAATGGCTTTCAACAATGTCAGTGTTATTTGTTCTACACATCAAATAAAATGAGAGTATTTTCAATGGGAAAAGTACGTAGAGCGTTGCCTCTTTCTGTTGGCAGCATTAATGTTTTGAAAAGGGCTAGCTAATAGGATATAAGCTGCACTTCTCAAATCTGCAGGAGATAAATGACAACATCATCTCAGAGATGATAATATCACATATCCAGAGATGGATCAAGGATTCAATGGAACAAATGTGGCTAGATTATTAGTATTATTAACCTTTATTTATAAAGCACCAAAATATTACATTGCACTTTACACAGAAAATGTAGGATAGGTTTTTTTGCAGATGGCGGAAAAATCCCCCAGCACATTGCTATAATCAGCAAGTACTTGAAAGTGTGGACTTATCCAGAAAGGATTTGGAGGCTTATTGGGGTACCTCTTGGCAAGTTAGCTCTCAATTTAAAAACACATATATGTATGGAACAAAAATAGGGACTTTCATTATTTATAGTTAGGACCAGGCACGGGCTGGGAAGTGTAAGCCCGAGGGGCGCACAGGCGGCCGCATCACGTGACACACGATGCGGCCGCGTGATTGATGACGCGGCCGCATCGTGTGTCATGTGATGCGGCCCTCTGTGCACTGACGTGGCCGCATCGCATGTTACGTGATGCGGCCGAAGGTAAATAAATAGAAATATTGCATCGGAGGAGGGGGGGGGGGGAGCGGCCCTAACAGCGGTTGGACTGAGCCGTCGCTGCCCCCCTGCCCAGCCCGCCCCTGGTTAGGACCACCCTATTAGCAGAAGTGCCTTGACGGGTCGGGTGGCTTACCATACATTTGGAAATGTGTGTAACTGAGAATTCTGCATTTTTATGTACAAGTAGAAATAGCAGCTCCTTTGCTGGTTATAACAGTGTGCTGGGGGATTTTTCTCTATATATGTCCCTATTTGGATAACCCCACCCTTTCAAGCACCTGCCACGAACCTATAACTTGATTGAGCAACTTCCACATCTGTTTTGTTTGTTTACAGATGGGTCAAAATGAGCTCATTGGTTATTGTTCTCTGCTATAACATACAATGCGGGTGCCATATAAGAAGTGTGATGTCACTAAAAGGGCCACGTCCCCAACCATCCGGTTGTCAATGGATGCCCATGTGCATGCTGCCACTTGTAGTGCCACACCTGGAAATATTAAGTGTCGCCACATCAGAAAAAAATATTATTGCCCCACTGGTAATGAAATAGTATGACACTGTAATTTAATACAATAAAATAAAAATCCCTTACACATAATCGTTAATGAAATCTGGCCCACTAATTTATTCATAAAATAATTTGGCCCCCGTAAGATAATTAATAATAATTTTTGCCCCTCTAAACAAGAAATCATGATAATCCTCATAATTAAAACTTGTATTGTGCCTACTGTAATGTTAAGAATGGACAGATAGCTCTAACAGCATATGATTTTTTTTCTGTTGAATCTCGGGCGAGTTTCTGTTGAAACCTGATACGTTCAATACCTATGTGGATCATAAACTTCCAAAAAAAAGCACAGGAATCAAACATTGAATTAATGTCACTTGTTAATAATATAGGCGTTAATGATGAAACAATTAAAAATAGTGTCCCCCCCATGAAATACATTTATTAGAATGATTAATGTCTATTGAGCATAAAATACATTTTTACAGTTGCAAGTGATTATCACTACTGATCTGGACTTAGACTGGGCCATTACTTGGAGCAAGAGATATGGCAGAAAAAGATGTAACTTTCAGATGATCAGAACTTGATTCGGACGTGGCTGTGTGCGCTTAAGTTTGGCACGCCACCTTACTGTAAATTCACAGAGGCAAAACGCCCCTTCGTCGCCCAGTTCACTCCCCAAAACTATAGGCTGTAGTAAGCGCCCTTTGTGTATGAAGACGCAGCGGACAGAGCTGCGTTCACAGACATATCTCCCCATTCTGGGCATGTGCAGATTGGTTTTGTGGACAATACGCACAAAATCGGCAGATTCGTGCCTTGAGGAATCAGGCCCCAGGAGAGAAGCAGGAATTGTTGAAGTAATAGCAAATAAATGTGAGTTTTATGTATCTGCATAAAGATAGGTTTAGCGTAAATCAAGATACACTAGTCATGTTCATAAACTTGATGATGATTTGTGGTTGTTTTAATGCACATTTACAAAACAAAAGGAAAATAAAAAAGTCACTCACCCCTCAAAAAAAGAGATCCAAGCACCAGCATTCATAGTCTGAGCTGGCTGCCGCTAATGTAGGGTGATGACCTGTGTGGAGTCCCCCCGCAAAAGCTGCAACTATCATCATCACCATTTATTTATATAGCGGCACTAATTCCACAGCACTGTACAGAGAACTCACTCACATCAGTCCCTGCCCCATTGGGGCTTAGTCTAAATTCCCTAACATGCACACACACACACTAGGGTCAATTTGTTAGCAGCCAATTAACCTACCAGTATGTTTTTGGAGTGTGGGAGGAAACCGGAGCACCCGAAGAAAACCCACGCAAACACGGGGAGAACATACAAACTCCTCACAGATAAGGCCATGGTCGGGAATTGAACTCATGACCCCAGTGCTGTGAGGCAGAAGTGTTAACCACTAAGTCACAGTGCTATGCTATGACAGGCTGGGCTGGTCCCACTAGAACAGGGAAACCTATAGTGTGGGGTCCCTCTGTTATAAGGGATGTAGCCCCAGCATGTTCAGTACAGAGCTAAATTCTCTAAGGGAAGAACCCCAACCCCCCCATCCTGGATAAAACAGCCATGTGCCGAATGTTCATCCTAACACTCCTGGCTGGTGGGTGTTGGATAATAATGTGTTAAAGTAAGAAAAAATATTATCTTAAATTAAAGTAAACATAGTTTCTTAAGACTAGGAAAACATACATTTTAGAGCTAGTGCTTAACCAATCATATCACATCATAATGATTTTGCAGATTAGGACACAGAAGTTATTAGGATGCTGTTATTTGTGTTCATCAATCAACTTGTATGTTTTTGTGATGATTGCCTATTATACTGCTGCTTCTGTGCCTAGGAAGAAAATAAAGATTCAATGAAGATCTCTTTCAAGTTTTAGTTCAATGCAAGTTACAAAAAAGTTAAAGTTACAGTTTGTCGAGCCAGCCAAGAGAGGGCAGTCTTCAGCTAGGCAAGACTGTTGTGTTCAGAGAGGTACTTGCCAGCCAAAAGTTCTATATAAAAGTTATATCCTCTTATATAAGTTTCTGGATATTCTGAAGCAAAAGGAGATGTAGTAGATTTACATTTTCTAAAAGGCAGACAAACTGACAGATCAAGAGGAAACTCTATGGGAGGCCTTTGAAACCTGTCGGTACAAGCAATACAAAACCTGGTAGCTGGAGTAAGAAGGATTTAAAGGCAGATGGTTCATTTTGGCAAGGTGATACGAGAGAAATCCATAAAAGCACCTGGAAGGGAACATATCTTTGTGCACTTAGATTCATTATTCACCATAATGCTTTCCTTTTCAAATAGGTAAATACTACACTGTAGAGTGGATAAAAAATCCAAGCTGCTAGAGACAAGCATATATCGTTGTATGGTATAAGTTATGCCCTGAGATTTCTCCAACTGGTTTTTACAGTCACTGCCAGGACAGCAGCTGTTTCTAAATGGATAATTATTTTTGATACTTAAGAAAGAGCAAAGAAAGCTAGAGAATTAGTTGAAAGTAGAAAATCTAAAAATCAAAGACAGATCAGTCATGGGCAACCTGCTTCAAAGCCTCAAAACATCAAAAGGGCTGCACAATAAAAAAAAAAACCCCAAAAAAATCTCATAAGCACTCAGACACCTACTTCCATAAAATGCCCCCTGTGGAGATGTGCCATGCAGATGAGGTGCCTGTGGGGAGCGCGAAGAAGGAAGAGAAAGGGTGTTAGTTACTGTTCCGGCGTTCCAGCGGTGGGTATTCTTCTCCTTCACTTGCAGGTCCCGATGGCAGCGGGCAAGTGAGCCAATAAGGACTCACTTCCCGCTGCTAACCAATCAGTGGCTGGACAGGCAAGTTATTCGTGGTCGCCTCCGGCTTTTTGAAGTTTTGGTGCCGTCGCGAGCCAATCAGGGTGAGTAGTCGAGAGTATCGTCAGGCGAGGGCTGTTCCCGTGGTGCACTTACCTTGTGGAGCTGCCCCCTTACATATTTTCCCGTTTCCCTTACAGTAAAACGAGTGCCCGGCACACAAGAACAGGGACCCTTTTCCCTTCTTGACGTTTTGGGCGTTCGGACATTATCCCCCCCCCCTCAATGGAACTTACACCCCCCACCTGCCCTTAGATCCCATATAAAGCCTAAACCTCTCCCACATGCCACTCGGACTACCCGACATGCCCTCATATGCCCATTCAGACCTTCCACATGTCCTCACATTTCCTTTAGATATCCCAATATGCCACTCAAACCTCTGCACATGCCATTCAGTCCTCTCTACATGCCAACCACACCTCTAAACATGCCGTCTGAGTACCACCCAGACTTTCTCACATGCCACCAATGTGTCCCGCCCGGACCTCTCCCTATTCCATCACTGTCTAATCTAGTAAACTTTAATGAAAATACTTATCTTTAGTTTGGAGACTTCAATGCAAGGAGGAAAAGCATGTGGTGCAGAATGCACTGCACACCTTCTCCTCCCCTGAGTGGATGATGTGTGCAGTGGAGGTCACGTGATACGAAAGATGGCTGCTCCTGCTCAGTCTTACTCTCTGCTGTATAGCAAAGCAGAATATATAGTATGCCAGAGCGTGGCACAGAGGGGTGGGCAGCAGGTGAAGTCTTGCCTGACCGTCTGTTGCCATTCACTTATTTAGATCTTTCAAAGTGGGATTGATTAAAGGAAAAAAAATCTATATTATAAAAAGAGGAATATTGTTTTTTTGGTGTATTTAAACATTTGCAGTAAAAGGCCATTCCTGGGAGTGGACAGGAGAAAACAGGTTAATAAGAAGTCTTCCCCTGGCCAGAGGACCAAGTGCAGCTCTGCCACAACTGCACTTGTTCTTAGCCAAAAGGTCCTCTGGCCAGGGGCCGGGTAGGCCGCTTTGAAAGCCTGGGACAAATGTGCCTCCGGGAGTGGCGACTCCGGGGGTGCCATAAATCACGGGTCAAGAGACCTTAATATAGATATCACGTGATTATGTTGGCACCCATGCACTTTTGACCACTTTCATTTAGCACTCACTAGATTCTTTGCCCTGGCCTTTTGGCTGGGCGAGAAAATTTTTCACAACCAGCTCAGCCATTAGGCTGGGGCCGTATTCACTCTTGGATTTCTTTGGGTGTGGGTAGGCCCTTTTGTGCTCCTGTCCCCGGAAGATCTAAGGGGGGCTGTGCGGTCCTGAGGCTCTGGTCCCCCTGAAATCCCACAAAGGTCCTCCCCTTAGGGGGTGGACTAGTTGTTGAACCCTGGGTGAAGCCTCGGTGGATCCCAGGGGCTAAAGGGACCCCCCTAGCCTTGCTGCGAAGGGGGTCTGAAGACCCTTGCCCTCTAAGGGACCTTTTGATTCTGGGGGTCGGGGACCAGGGCCCTTTCTTTTTAAAGGAAGGGCCAAGTTCCGCATCCCTTAGTGCACTTTTATATGGTTTTGCACCTTTTTTGGGATCTTTTGGATTTTTGATAGCACGTTCCCAGGCTTTAAAAAAAAGAAGTAAAAATCACAAAGAGTTCTGAAATTTTCACACTGCACTGAGGTCTATTTACAAAAGAAGGGTGCAGTTGCTGTGGAATCTCAGCATTGTATTTTGATGTGCCAAAAAGAGAAAGAGAAAAAAATAACATTTAGATCATCCCCAATTTTATTTATTTGTAAGGTGACAAAACTCCACAGTGTCATATATTCAGAATTACAAATCATACAATATACAAATTGCACATAAAAACAGAGGAGGTACATAGGAGGTTTGACGAACGAGGTGTAGATGTAAGACAGAGAGCAGAGAAGACCCTTCATCATCATCATTATCATCATTTATTTATATAGCGCCACTAATTCCGCAGCGCTGTACAGAGAACTCATTCACATCAGTCCCTGCCCCATTGGAGCTTACAGTCTAAATTCCCTAACATACACACAGACAGACAAACAAACACACAGAGAGAGAGAGAGAGATTAGGATCAATTTTGATAGCAGCCAATTAACCTACCAGTATGGAGTGTGGGAGGAAACTGGAGAACCCGGAGGAAACCCACGCAACACAGGGAGCACATACAAACTCCACACAGATAAGGCCATGGTCGGGAATCGAACACATGACCCCAGTGCTGTGAGGCAGAAGTGCTAACCACTAGGCCACTGTGCTGCCCCTTCTTGTGAGAGCCCCTTCTTGTGAGAGCTTACGGTCTAGAGGAGAGGGTGATGCTGAGACAATAGGATCTAGTGGGACTCAGAGATGGGACTAGTGGTACCTTCAGAGGGAGTAGTATGGGGTTTGGGCAGAATATGCTATAGTGTAAGGGTGAATTTTGAGAGAGCATTTCAAGGATTAAAGATTAAGAGAAGAGTCTGGTCAGGCAGGGTAGGGAGTTCCATAAGTGGGGAGCAGCACGGGAGAAGTCTTGCAGGTAGGAATGAGAGGTGGAGAGACATATGTCAGAGTCAGATTGAAGAGGGCAAGCGGGAGGGTCTGTTATGATGAGGTTGGAGAGTAGGGAAGGAGTAGGTGAGGGCAAGTAGCATGATTTGAATTCTGAAGGCAATGGGAAGCCATGGCTGTAGGATTTGTAGAGCGGTACGTTGGATGTGGAGCAAGAGAGATAGATCAATCTCTCAGGAGACTGATTATAACATACAATGAAGCTAGAGATCTGCTTTATAATGTAACCACAATTGCCAGTGGTAAAGTACAATATAGTGTATAATAAAGTTTAATGAACCTCCTGTCAGGCGCCGTCCGCACGGCCGCCTGACTGCCTGACCGCGCGTCTGGTTGCTATGCAACCAGACGCATCACTTCCGGATCCCCCCTGCCATCTGACTCCTCGCTGTATGACGCGCCCCGTTGCTAGGCAACGGGACGCTATGTGGATTCCCGGCGGCAGGTATGACAGCGCTGCAGCGCTGATGCTGATTGGGTCACCACACTATTTAAACCTCTTCCTGTCCTCTAATCAGTGCCAGAGTATCAGGTCTTCCTGTCTCCAGCGTTTGTGTGTACCAGTTGCTGTATTTGTTCCTGACATTCCTCGTGCTGCTTGTGACCCTTTTGACCCGGACCGTTTGACCACCCCTATCTGGATTCTGCCTTTGTACTGCGCTCCCTGAAAGTTACCGACTCGGCTTGCCTCACCATTCTTCTGGATTTCCCTTTGTACCTCCTCTACCTGAACGTTGCTGAACCGGCCTGTCTGACACCCCCTTGTATCTCGTTGTGGACTCTAGGAAGGACCGCGACCTGCGTGTCCCTGCAGCGGAGTCCATACTTCCTTGCGGGGGTTCCTGGTGAATACCAGGGGCACGTTAGACTCCGCGCCTTCCTCTGAGTTGCGCCAACAACAGCAGGTACCCACTATCAGTCATACACCCACTACCAGTCGTGACAGTATACTCTGGCCATGACAACGGAGGGGTCTGGTGAACCGTCTGCTCGTGACCTACTCCTGCATTTGGCTCAATGAGTGGAGCAACAAGAAGCAGCCCAAGCGCATCTTCTACAATGTGTCCAAGGGATTGCTACCCGCTTCGATGCATTTCAGAATGCTGCACCCGCTACAACAGCCATAACCTCTGCGGCATCCACAGCATCCAGTGTGGTTACGGTCTCTACAGCGGCCTCCGGTGTACGCATCCCGACACCCGAAAAGTTTGACGGTGATCCCAAGAAGTACAGGGGCTTTCTGAACCAATGTGCCATTCAATTTGAGTGCAACCCAGGGGCCTTTTCTTCAGAACGCACCAAAGTAGCCTTTCTCATCTCCCTCCTCAGTGGTCAAGCCCTTGCCTGGGCCTCACCTTTATGGGAACAAGGGGGTCCACTTCTTAATAACTCCAACTCTTTCATTGAAGCTTTCAGGAAAGTCTTCGATGATCCCGGAAGAGTTGCTTCTGCAGCTACCAGCTTGTTAAACCTCCGCCAAGGTGACCTGTCCGTGGGGCAATACGCAGTTCAATTTCGAACCCTGGCTTCCGAGTTAAAATGGAATAACGAAGCACTGGTGGCAACCTTTTGGCAAGGTCTGGTGGACCGGATTAAAGATGAGCTAATTTCCAGAGAACTCCCGGCTGAGTTAGATTCTCTCATCTCCATGTGCATCAAGGTGGATTTGCGCTACCAAGAGCGCACGCAGGAACGCTCTCCTGGCAAACGGTTCATACCACGGCTAGCACCCCAGTTCCAAAATCCCATCCTGCCAGTGGACGAACCAATGCAAGTAGGACGCTCTAAATTATCCCTTGAAGAGAGGGAGAGACGCTTCAAACAACGCCTGTGTCTGTATTGTGGAGATCCGGGACACCTGCTAAGAGTTTGTCCCAAGAAACCGGGAAACTCTTCCTCCTAAACGGTGGCGGGGAGGCCGTTTTAGGAGAATCCACAGTTGCTCCCTATTCTAAAGAAAATTCCCCAGAATTTCAGATGGCTGTCATCCTGAGCACCCCCAAGGGTACCTTTTCCACCACGGCCTTTGTGGACTCCGGCACCTCCGGGAACTTCATTTCGGCAGATCTAGCTTCGCAGCTCCAAATACCTCTAAACCCATTGCCCCAACCGTTATCTCTGACGGCAGTCGATGGAAGTCGTGTCACTCACGGCTTCATCTCCTCCGTGACTTCTCCTGTTCGGTTGATGGTAGGAGTACTTCATAGCGAAATGATCCAACTTTTGGTGTTGCCGAGGTCCATTAATCCCCTCATCTTGGGGCTACCGTGGCTGAGAAAACATTCTCCTCAGATGGATTGGGACCACGCTCAAGTTATGTCGTGGGGTTCAGGATGTCGCTTTGAATGTCTGTCTAGCGTCTTGCCTCCAAAATGTCAAGTAATGGCTCATTCCGAGCTAACCCACCTTCCTGAGGCCTATATAGAATTCCAAGATGTATTCAGTAAAGTGGAAGCGGAGATCTTGCCTCCTCATCGTCCCTGGGATTGTGCTATTGTTTTATCTCCTGACCAACCCATCCCCAAAGGGAGGACCTACCCTTTATCTCGTCCAGAGACGTCAGCCATGTCTCAATATATTTCAGAAAACCTGAAACGGGGATTTATCCGCAAATCCACTTCCCCAGCGGGTGCAGGGGTTTTTTTTGTTAAGAAGAAGGATGGGTCTCTTCGGCCTTGTATTGATTATCGTCCTCTCAACCGCATCACTGTCAAAAATCGATATCCACTACCTCTCATCTCCGACCTCTTTGACAAACTCAGTGGATCTCAAATCTTTTCCAAACTAGATCTTCGTGGGGCCTATAATTTGATTCGCATCAAAGAAGGAGACGAATGGAAAACGGCCTTTAACACCAGAGATGGACATTTCGAGTACCTGGTGATGCCCTTCGGCCTCTGCAACGCCCCAGCCATCTTCCAAACCTTTGTTAACGATATCTTTCATGACCTGTTATACACTTCTGTGGTAGTGTATTTAGACGATATATTAATATTTTCTAAAGATCTGAAGACTCATCGGGAACAAGTAAAGGAGGTCTTACGTAGACTCCGGAAACATCACCTCTACTGCAAGCTGGAGAAATGTGTGTTTGAGATTAGCCAGGTACCTTTTCTTGGTTTCATTGTGTCGGGTCAAGGTCTTTGTATGGATCCCACCAAGGTGTCAGCTATTCTGGACTGGCCTCAGCCACAAGGCCTTAAAGCTATTCAAAGGTTCATCGGCTTTGCAAACTATTATCGCCAATTTATTCAGGGATTCTCCACCATTATAGCCCCCATTACAGCTTTAACCAGGAAGACTGCCAACCCCAGGGTTTGGTCCTCGGAAGCCATGTCTGCCTTCATAACGTTAAAGAAAGCATTTTCTTCAGCCCCAGTTCTGTCCCAGCCAGATCAAGAACGACCTTTCTTCTTAGAGGTAGATGCATCCTCGGTAGGCATTGGGGCGGTGCTTTTTCAAGAGTCTCCGGCTGGCTCACACAACCCGTGTGGGTTTTTCTCCAGACGATTTCTTCCAAGTGAATGTAATTATGGAATAGGGGACAAGGAGTTACTGGCCATCAAGGCGGCTCTGGAGGAATGGCGACATCTGTTGGAAGGGGCTATATTTCCTGTTACTGTGTTTACCGACCATCGGAACCTAGTGTTCATTCAAGAGGCTCGTTGCCTTAATCCTCGGCAAGCCCGCTGGGCATCCTTCTTCGCTCGATTTAACATGAAGCTCACATTCTGCCCGGGAGCCAAGAACGGACGTGCCGATGCATTATCTCGCTCATTTGACGATTCCGATCGTTTAAGACCGTTGGTTCCTCAGCATATTATTGATCCTTCTAATATCGTAGCCCTTACTAGGACCAAAACGTCCTCTCCTCCTCCAGGCCGGTCATTCGTGGAACCCCATCTCCGGCTCAAGACCCTGCAGTGGGCTCATTCATCCCGCATTGCCGGCCATGCTGGAATAAAGAAGACAACATCGCTGCTTTGCCGACGCTTCTGGTGGCCTAATGTACGTGCCGATGTTAGGAAATTTATTGCTTCCTGCACTACTTGTGCTCAACACAAAACTTGTAGAAGAGTTCCGGCAGGCCTTCTTCGTCCACTCCCTATCCCCGATGCTCCTTGGGAAAGTGTGGCCATGGATTTTATCACAGACCTACCCCTCAGTGCAGGGTTTACCACTATCTGGGTGGTTATTGATCGATTTTCGAAGATGGCACATTTTATTCCTCTAACTGGACTGCCCACGGCCAGTCGTCTGGCAGATATCTTTATCAAGGAGATATTCAGACTACATGGTTGCCCGAAGGAGATCATTTCGGACCGTGGAGTCCAATTCACATCCCAGTTTTGGAGAACTTTTTGTAAGAGATTGAACATAGAATTGAAATTCTCTTCGGGATACCATCCGCAAACCAACGGACAGACGGAGCGAATCAATCAGGATCTCGAGACATTCCTCCGCTGTTTTACCTCCGACAACCAGAATAAATGGTCTCAATTCCTTCCTTGGGCGGAGTTCTCCCATAATCAACACATTCATGAGTCTACCGGATTCTCCCCTTTCTTTATTGTATACGGAAGTCATCCTGTGTTTCCGGATCCTTTTCCAGTGTCCTCTTCACCGGTTCCAGCCGTAGATACTCTTTATCGGGAGTTTTCTCTCATTTGGGCTAAGACTAAGATGGCTTTACTCAAGGCTACTCAGCATCACAAAATCTTTGCAGATCGTCATCGGAGGGCCACTCCTCTCTTAAAGGTGGGAGACCAAGTATGGCTATCCACCCGGGACCTAAGACTAAAGGTTCCTTCTATGAAGATGGCTCCTCGATTTATTGGCCCGTACACCATCATGCAAGTCATTAATCCTGTATGCTTTAAATTGAAACTTCCTCCTTCTCTGAGATGTCATAATACTTTTCATGTCTCATTACTACGACCAGTGGTACTCAATAAATTCTATCGACCTCCCTGTCGTCCCCCACCAATACAAACCTCTTCTGGAACTGAATTCGAAGTCAATCGGATCTTGGCCTCTCGCATTCTTCGTGGCAAACAGCAATTTCTTGTCCATTGGAAAGGATTTGGCCCAGAGGAGAGATCATGGGTGGACAAGCAGGACCTTCACACTCCTAGAATTCTCAAAAAGTTCCTTCAAACAGGAGGAAGAAGAGGAGGGTATACTGTCAGGCGCCGTCCGCACGGCCGCCTGACTGCCTGACCGCGCGTCTGGTTGCTATGCAACCAGACGCATCACTTCCGGATCCCCCCTGCCATCTGACTCCTCGCTGTATGACGCGCCCCGTTGCTAGGCAACGGGACGCTATGTGGATTCCCGGCGGCAGGTATGACAGCGCTGCAGCGCTGATGCTGATTGGGTCACCACACTATTTAAACCTCTTCCTGTCCTCTAATCAGTGCCAGAGTATCAGGTCTTCCTGTCTCCAGCGTTTGTGTGTACCAGTTGCTGTATTTGTTCCTGACATTCCTCGTGCTGCTTGTGACCCTTTTGACCCGGACCGTTTGACCACCCCTATCTGGATTCTGCCTTTGTACTGCGCTCCCTGAAAGTTACCGACTCGGCTTGCCTCACCATTCTTCTGGATTTCCCTTTGTACCTCCTCTACCTGAACGTTGCTGAACCGGCCTGTCTGACACCCCCTTGTATCTCGCTGTGGACTCTAGGAAGGACCGCGACCTGCGTGTCCCTGCAGCGGAGTCCATACTTCCTTGCGGGGGTTCCTGGTGAATACCAGGGGCACGTTAGACTCCGCGCCTTCCTCTGAGTTGCGCCAACAACAGCAGGTACCCACTATCAGTCATACACCCACTACCAGTCGTGACACCTCCCTTATGTAAAAGGCCTGATGACAAATGGTGTAACTCCTCCTACTCCACCCCTTGCTATCAATTACATGTGAACAGCAGACTGTTACGTGAAGGGTGGAAAGTATCCCTGGGAACATATGTTAATAGATGCTGTATCTGTCACAGGACCGGCTTTTAATCTGAAACAATAAGGATAATAGGTACGGCGCTAACTATGGAGATTATCACAAAACACTCTTAGGACAGCCAAATAACTCTCCACAGATGATTAAAAAGTATGGTCCATAAGTCCCAAAACCGAGGTTCTCCTTTAAGATTGATTTAAAAGAATATCGAATGTTAGATATCCACAGTACATACAATGGTATATCCTTGCCTTCTTCCAAATATTCAGAAGAATATATCCAAGAGTTTTTCTCTCTCACAAGGTTGTGTATATGAAAAGAATCATAAAAAGAGAAAGCATATTAGGATGATCTAAAACATATACCAAAATTCCATCCCCCAAAGGATATCAATGTAGGTGGTTCTGTAGTTGTTTATAACACCACGTGAATAGTAAACACCCACTCAGGGTACACACTTACACGAGGGAGTTGTTCCAGAAATTGCCAATGGGCATGTCAGAGATATGTTATAACGTCTTTATGCTGTATCACGTTATTCCTCTCGGTATATCATGTGGTCATCAATGTTAAACAGAAAGAATAAAGGCAATATGGTGCATTATCCCAATAAAAACATAGAATTTATTAACACCAATAAAACATTAAAATATAAAAGTTGTTTCTTCTTCACATAGGAAATGAACAAACAGCGGGACACCACCTCTTTGAGGTTGGACTCTTACCCCGTTCAGAATAAAAACAGGCACGTAGGGATAAACTTTTTTTCCCCTTCACAAACGATCAGGAGCCAGCTGGGTTAATCCACATACCGCCGCTATTCAGACTGAGTGCAAACACCTTCAGACGCGTTTCTCCCTGTTGGTAACCGCCCCCTTCCGACGCGTTTCAATTGTATAAATCTTTATAAAGGCAATGCGGTTGCAATCAAAGTTCCACCCTTTTAAACTCCTTCCGTCCAATCAGGATCCTTGAATTATCATATTGTAACTATAGCAACCCCTCCGGATATAGTACAATCGAAACAACAGCATTAAATTGTCAAACTCCGCAGGATAAGTATCCAATTCTGTATTCATAATAAACATACACTATACGGAAAATCCCCATCATATATGCAGCTTTTCTCTTCTGAATAAACTTACTTATTAATCACTCGATGTCACTTCTAACCCGTCTTCCTTTTGCCTACCTCTGCAAACTGGCTAGGAGACATCTGTTATCTGAGCTCCCCCACGAAAGTTGTATCCGCCGAAGCGGAAAGGGGGCAAAAGGGGACGGGTGTCTCAAAGGTGATGTCAGGTTATTCAGATAGTTGTTGAAAGGGAAAGAAGCTGTTCTAATGTGGATAGGATTTGGACACAAAACCTGTTGCTACCAATCAAACTTATCAGATGGTTACTACGGAAACCACTTCAAACGTGGAATATTCCGACATATGTAGTACAATTTAACTACAAATGAATATATTTAAACATTCAAAACAAACCTCCTCTGGAACCTAAATGTATATAATAACCTAGTGGAGCATGAGTCCTATATACAATATCTCATATCTACAAGAATATATTTCTTATCTTTTTACCCACAACATTTGTCAAGAATGGATGTTCCAATAATACACTCACATTCAATTATATACAGTATACTATGTTATTCCCAAGCTTAGATTTTAAAATTCACATAGAACATACTTGAATGGATAACACTAACATAGACTCCTTATGGCTTTTATTTTTAATGTATCTGGTTGCCCAATATGATTAGACCTACCCACTTTCTTTATGTTGTACCATCCCATTAATAGATGAATCCCCCAAAAACAACATTCTTCTACAATTATCCCTAAATGTTAGAACAAATCTCCCTTCTATGGTGTCCTTAGCTCAGGGCCGGTGCTAGGGTTCTAGGCGCCCAAGGCAAAAATTCAACGCCCCCCCCCCCTCCTCCCTGCCCCACCGCCCCCGCCGAAAACACTAAATAAATAAATAAATAATTAGATTTTATTTACCTCGCTCTTTCTTCTCCTGAAGCCTCTTCAGTAGATGGAGGGGGGCTCTTCAAACCTCTTCTCTTTTCTTTTCTTCTCTTTTCTTCACTTCTCTTCTTTTCTTTCTGTCCTATGGCTGCTCCTCGCCTTCTTCACATAGGAGGCGGAGCGATGCATGCTGGGAGGGGAGGGGGAAAGAACTTTATTCACACTGTCTGTCACTGACAGACAGTGTGATAATGCAGCACAGCACAGGCGCCGCCGGGTAAAGACCTGTCACCTGATCACTATCGTCAGTGATCAGGTGAGCTGCCCGGCGCATCGAAATTAATTGCAAGTGGCGGCGGAAGTTTAAAAAACAGCGGCGGCACCCCACCGCCACTGCACCTCTCTCCCACTTCCCTCCGCTGACTAGATTTTCAAATCTAGTCAGCGGCAGCGGCGCCCTGCAGGTCCCGGCGCCCTAGGCAACTGCCTAAGGTTGCCTAATGGGAGCCCCGGGCCTGCCTTAGCTGATTAATACAATAAGGGGGAGAAGAGAAGAAATGGATTCCAGAACACTAACTATAAAAATCATAAAAACCACTTGACTTCGAAATCTGAGTTAAGACCATTGGGTATTAAAGTTCCCATCGAATAGATTAACTTCATCTCTGCTTTCGCAAGTTCAGATTTGGAGTCCTTCTTCCTCCAATCTCCCCACACTTTTTTTATACCACAAAAGTATTTTATAGATGAAATATCACATTTATGTTCCGTTTTGCAGTGTAGTGACAACGAGTGCAATTCAAAACCCTTTTTAATATTCCGAACATGCTCTCCCCATTGGTCTTTTAACTTACGCCCCGTTCTACTGATGTATTGTTTCCTACATTCACATTTCACTAGATATATACAGTTTTTTGTGTGGCATGTAATAAAATCTTCTATTTTGCATATTAGTCCTGTGGTATTAAATTTAATTTCCACCTGTTTGATATTCTCAGATCTAACATTTTTACACGCAACACATGATCCACATCTATAGAAGCCTTTTGATTTTATCCGTTCTTTAACCGGTTTTAGAACTTACACTTCTTACTAAAATATCCTTCAGAGTAGTGGCTCTCCTATATATGAAACGTGGATGTTTTGATATAACCTCTCCTAATTCTAGATCACACCTTAGAAGGGACCAATGTTTCTTTATGATCTTTTCTACCTCCTTATAGTGTGTAGTATATTTAGTGATGAAGGGAATATTTTCTTTCTTTCCCACTAAATTTCCATCAGAAACTTCCCTACTGAATTTAGGTACTAATAAGTTTCCCCTTTCCATGTTCTGAACCTTATCCATTGTATCTTCTAATTGAGTTTCATTATACCCTTTTTCCATAAATTGTTGTTTAAGTTTTTGAGCCTGTTCTCTATACATCTCCACTTGGGTACAGTTACGTCTCACCCTCTGAAATTGCCCCACAGGAATATTCTCAAGCCATTTCTCATAATGGTTACTGTTAACTGAAATGAAGGAATTTGAATCCGTGGGTTTATTGTTGTTTTTAGTGTTCAATTTCCCTTGTTCTATATAAATACAGAGATCTAAAAAGTGTACCTTCTGGTTACTAACATCATACGTGAGTTGAATATTAAACTCATTGATGTTTAAGTCATTACAAAAGTCCCTCAGAGAGGCATTATCCCCTCACCAAATAAAAAGGATATCATCAATGAATCGATGCCAGGAAACCAGGCTCGCTCCGTGCTTAGGGTTATTGTGGATGATGTTTTCTTCCCACCACCCCATGAACATGTTCGCATAGCACGGAGCGAACCTGGTTCCTATGGCCGTTCCCTTCAACTGCAGGTAAAAGTTATCGGAATACCAGAAAAAGTTGTTATTAAGAATAAACATAATCCCTTCCACTAAAAAGTTTTTCAACCTCTCTGATATGGTGGATTTGTTCAGGAAATGTAAAACAACTTCTTTCCCTTGGTTATGATCTATAATGGTATACAGAGAACTTACGTCTGCTGTAACCAGTATATAATCTTCCTCCCAAGTAATGTTACTTCATTTATTGAGTATATCCATTGTGTCTCTCAAATACGATGGAATAAGACTCATACACCCCTGCAAATGATGGTCTATATACTGGGAGAGGTTCGATGTTATGGATTCCGTATCAGCGACGATTGGTCTACCTAGGGGGTGTGACATATCCGTATGGATCTTTTGGAGGGTATAAAATACCGGAATTGAGGGATTCAAAATAACAATGAAATCTTTGATCTCTTTTGATATAATACCTTTCTCCATATATTTATTCAGCATACTATCCAGTTTGTTCCTAATCTGGATAGAAGGATATCCCTTCAGAATCTTATATGTATTAGTATCCCTTAATTGTCTCATTATCTCTTCGTTGTATTGATCCTTCCCTTGAATGACCACACCCCCCCCCCCCTTTATCTGCTGGCTTTATGACTATATGTTTATTTTCTTTTAAGCTCTTCAATGCCATCCGTTCCTTTCCATTTAAATTCAATCCTTGTCTCCCTTTCTTTAATTTAATGACTTTTAAGTTATCTTTCACGAGTTTTTCAAACGTTTCTACCATATGACCCTTACAAAATGTGGGGAAAAAAGTAGATTTCGGTTTAAAAACATTTTTTTCCTTTTCGATCTCTACTGATGTTTCCCTATTGTTCTTTTTAAAGAACTTCTTAAGGGCTATTTTTCTTACAAATTTTTGGAGGTCTATAAATATATCAAAATTGCCTGGTTTACTAGAAGGGGCAAATTTGAGGCCCCCTTGTAATACACGTTATTCTTCTTTCGATAGTTGATGCGTACTAAGATTGTATATTTTGACTCCCCTCTCAGTAGTAGATTTTTGATCCTCTTTAGGTTTCTCACTATTTTCATTCTTTTTCTCATCCTCCCTGATCCCTTTTTTCAAACCTCCCCTCTTTCCCCTTTTTCTTTTGCAATTACTTTGTTTGTTTAATAGTCGAATTCTCCTAAAAAAAAATGTCCTGTCTTTCATTTTTTCGTTGGTTTCCCCTACTTCTTTCATATATATCTGGAGTAACATTTCTCCTCCTATACGGTTCCCTTCTCCATCTTTTCCTATCCTGATTGTAGTTTACCCTTCCTTTATCCCGAAAATTATAATCATCTCTTTCTCTCCTAACTCTCTCAGGCCAATTATTCAGATTTTCCAAAGATCTCCTTCTTCCATTGTGTTCATTCTCTCTAGATCTATTTTCTTTTAGGCTTTCTGTCTGATTTTCATTCCCTTGTTTCTTACCCTGTTTCTTTTCCTTCTTAGTTTTTTCCAATTTAATATCTCTCTTATTGTTTGTCATTGGTGGGAATAACCTACCTATTTGAGAGTCCTGTTTATCCCTCAAATATTTTTTCTGTTTTTTTTCCTGTATGATTTTCTCTTGTTTTCTAATTTTTACAATGGCTAACTCTTCCAATTGTTTATAGTCCTCCAATTCACCAAACGGAGAAACTAAAGATTTTAGGACTTATTGTCATCAAATCCTTTCTCCTTTCATTAACTAACAATTGCATCAATGAAAATGAGCAATTTTCCAAAATCCTTTGCCATTTCTCCATAAAATCCCTTGAATCAGTTTTCAGAGTAGGTCCCTTAACAATTCTCAAACCTCTTGGGATCAAATTTTCCGCTAAATATTTTTCTAACGTAGCAATTTCCTACCAGAGTTTACTCTCTTTGATTAATTTCCTTTCCAATCTCACCATAATTCCCTCTAAATCGTCTTCAAAGAAGTCAAAATTTTCCAAATTGTCCCGATTTCTAAATACCCAATCTAATTGGGACTGACGATTTTCACTGTATCTGAACATAATATCTGCTGCAGACTCTACCAAGGATGGAAGAGATAAAGATGCAAAATATGATATGGTTAAGTCCGCGCTGATAATAAACAGCAGCCGCCTATTAATCTACATACATTCCATCCATGTATGTTAAAACAGTTTGCAGAGGTAGGCAAAAGGAAGATGGGTTAGAAGTGACATCGAATGATTAATAAGTAAGTTTATTCAGAAGAGAAAAGCTGCATATATGATGGGGATTTTCCGTATAGTGTATGTTTATTATGAATACAGAATTGGATACTTATCCTGCGGAGTTTGACAATTTAATGCTGTTATTCCGATTGTACTATATCCGGAGGGGTTGCTATAGTTACAATATGATAATTCAAGGATCCCGATTGGACAGAAGAAGTTTAAAAGGGTGGAACTTTGATTGTAACCACATTGCCTTTAAAAAGATTTATACAATTGAAACGCGTCGGCAGGGGGGCGGTTACCAACAGGGAGACACGTGTCTGAATAGCGGCGGTATGTGGATTAACCCAGCTGGCTCCTGATCGCTTGTGAAGGGGAAAAAAAGTTTATCCCTACGTGCCTGTTTTTATTCTGAACAGGGTAAGAGTCCAACCTCAAAGAGGTGGTGTCCCGCTGTTTGTTCATTTCCTATGTGAAGAAGAAACAACTTTTATATTTTAATGTTTTATTGGTGTTATTAAATTCTATGTTTTTATTGGGATAATGCACCATATTGCCTTTATTCTTTCTGTTTAACATTGATGACCACATGATATACCGAGAGGAATAACGTGATACAGCATAAAGACGTTATAACATATCTCTGACATGCCCATTGGCAATTTCTGGAACAACTCCCTCGTGTAAGTGTGTACCCTGAGTGGGTGTTTACTATTCACGTGGTGTTATAAACAACTACAGAACCACCTACATTGATATCCTTTGGGGGATGGAATTTTGGTATATGTTTTAGATCATCCTAATATGCTTTCTCTTTTTATGATTCTTTTCACATACACAACCTTGTGAGAGAGAAACTCTTGGATATATTCTTTTGAATATTTGGAAGAAGGCAAGGCTATACCATTGTATGTACTGTGGATATCTAACATTCGATATTCTTTTAAATCAATCTTAAAGAAGAACATCGGTTTTGGGACTTATGGACCATACTTTTTAATCATCTGTGGAGAGTTATTTGGCTGTCCTAAGAGTGTTTTGTGATAATCTCCATAGTTAGCGCCGTACCTATTATCCTTATTTTTTGTGATTTATGTTTTTACATACTTGGATGGAATGTATGTAGATTATGTACCGCCCCCTCCACTCCACCGAAACAGCCCTGGCTAAAGTTACTAATGATCTCCTATCAGACAAATCCAAGGGTCACTACTCCATACTCATCCTCCTCGACCTCTCTGCGGCCTTCGACACCGTGGACCACCCCCTCCTGCTGCATACTCTTCTCTCTCTCGGCCTCTCTGGCTCTGTTCATGCCTGGTTCACCTCATACCTTGCTAACCGCTCCTTCTCTGTATCCACGTCTGGTTCTTCCTCCACCCCCTCCCCTCTCCCTGTTGGAGTCCCTCAGGGCTCTGTTCTTGGCCCTTTACTCTTTTCGCTCTATACTTCCTCCCTTGGAGCTCTCATCTCTTCGTTCGGTCTTCAGTATCACCTATATGCTGACGATATTCAACTCTACATTTCTTCTCCTGATCTTTCCTCCTCCCTCCTCTCTCGTGTAACTGACTGCCTCTCAGCCATCTCCTCCTGGATGTCTTCACGCTTTCTTAAAATTAACATCTCCAAAACTGAACTCATTGTCTTTCCCCCACCCAGACGCCCTTCCCACCATGACCTCTCTATAACTGTTAACAACTCCACTATCTCCTCTGTCACCCAACTCCGCTGCCTAGGAGTCACTCTTGACTCCTCTCTCTCTTTTGCCCCGGACATTCAATCCCTTGCCCAAGCCTGTCGCTTCCAACTCCGTAACATTGCCCGCATCCGTCCTTTCCTCTCTCAAGATGCCACCAAAACTGTCATCCATGCTCTCATCATCTCCCGCCTCGACTACTGCAATCTCCTCCTTATTGGCCTCCCCTGCTCCTGCCTCGCCCCCCTCCGCTCTATACTTAATGCAGCTGCGAGACTCATCTTCCTCACACGCCGCTTCTCCTCTGCGTCCCCTCTCTGCTTTGCCTTACACTGGCTCCCCTTCCCCTACAGAATCCTTTTCAAACTCCTCACCACCACCTACAAGGCTCTCTCCCAGTCTACTGCCCCTTATATCTCTAACCTCCTCTCCATCCACACTCCCGCCCGTTCCCTGCGCTCAGGCATTGATCGCCGCCTCTCCTCCACTCTGATTACTTCTTCCCACTCTAGAATACAAGACTTCTCCCGAGCTGCCCCCCCTCACTGGAACGACCTCCCTCGCTCCATCCGTCTATCACCCAATCTCTGCTCCTTCAAGCGGGCACTTAAAACTCACCTGTTCCTTAAGGCCTACCTACCATCCACCTAACCTTTCACCTCTTCTGTTTCTTACTGGCTCCTTTTTCTCTCCCCCTTGCTTCACTGGCTCCCTCTTGTGCCTGATTTTGTCTACCCTCCCTTAGGATGTAAGCTCGTATGAGCAGGGCCCCTCTCCCCTCCTGTCTCCAGACCTGTTCTTCCGCTCCGTCTTTACAGTATTTGCCTGCCTGGAGTTTCTGAAGTTCTGGTACTTTGTGTTTACTGTTCTGTATTGTTTTACCCTGTATAGTCTACTGTTTGTACCATGTACGGCGCTGCGGATACCTTGTGGCGCCTAACAAATAAACGATAATAATAATAATAATAGGGGGCTGCTGTTTATTATCAGCGCGGACTTAACCATATCATATTTTGCGTCTTTTAATTTGGCCCTTCGGAGTGATGAAAGCTCTCATCTTTTATAGTAATTCCCGCACAAATATGCAACATCACCCATACAGAGATAAAAATACTTTAATATGTGGATGATATATTGAAATAAGCAGAAACTGGTTACACATCTGAACGTATTTTGAATGTTGTGCTTACAGTAAAAAAAGATAGGGAAATCTCAAATCACATAAATACAGACTTCTCAGATGAGTGTTCAAACAAGCTGCTGCTACACTGAAGTGATATCAAGGTGTTCTCACTTTAACCATAGGTAAATCAAGACTAATAGACAACGTATGGTTATGGACATTGTGCTACCAATTGTTAAAGGCATAGTAAAACATAATTAGATTGTGTAAAGGTGTCATCATTTTCAGATATAATGTTACGAGACGCTGCACTAATCTCGACAGCTCACATTGACACTGTTATGTTCATTTTATCGCTACCAATAAACATTGTCCAATGTGATAATTGTGGTTCCAACACAAAGAGATTTAATTGCAAAATATAACAGGATTTCCAGCAAGCTATGCTAAAGCATAAAATGCCCAGGAGCTTGCTTATATGCAGTTTCAGTTAACAAAAAACACTGATGATGTCACAATGTACACAGATAACACTCAGAGAGGTCTTCATTGGTCCAGGGTTAACGATGTTCCAGTTGTCTGCTGGTCATAGTTCAGTTCATTTGATCTTCTCCAAGGGTGGGGGGGGGCAACTTCCCCCAACTGTTATCTACATGTCTTCCCGCTGAATAACCAGTTCAAACTGACCCACAAACAAAGTACTTTTGAGTATTAATCTCATATTGCTTATAACTTGCGAACGATAGATGCAATCGCTACTCTGTCGAAACTGGGTTAATGCTGGTAAAATAAGCTTCAGTTAAGAATCATCCAATTAGACTCCTCTGGTTATTATTCACAATTTCTCACTTCATTATACGTATTCATTGGCCACCTTTTACTCTGTGCACGCCAGACAGAGGATAATAGAAATCATTCTAGTTGCCAATCCACTCACAGCATCCTCCCAACCAATCATCAGTCACCCTAGTCCTTATAAGAGTTACTCCCAACAGCACTCTTTAATTCCTAGAAAAAGCCCCTAGCTGGACAAAACGCGTCGGAGCCTATCACCTGATCACCCTTGCATTCTCACCACTGTCTTATTACCTATTTGCAATCATCTAAGTGTAAGTGCGGTTTTTGTTATCGCTTAATAAAGCTTGTTGATGGTACGTCACTATGTAGTACTATTCTTCCTCCGAGTTTGCGAGCTGAGCGGGTCGGCACTCAGTGGACTCCAAACAAACATACCACCAGACAACTGTACCACCGTTCCCGAGGCGACATTAGAGGAGACTACTGCTGTAACATCATGCACCTCACCGGCCACACACATCCGGGCATCTTTCCTCTATACTGAAGGTAATTACACAACCACCTCCACACACACTGAGGACACCACCTGCAGTCTCCTGTTAATCCCCTGCAACACCTGATTAGCAGTGAATATCGGCACCGCAAATACCACAATCTGTAACCACCAACTTCAGACTTACGGACTTGGCTTAATCATTACTCCACCTCATGCAGCACATCCCTTGCTCACACCAGAACCAACGTGCTACATAACTATTTAGTCTCTCTCCCCCCAGGAATCCCCACCTGCCGATTTTGCTTATATGCTTCTCCATTTCATCACTATTCCTCTACATTTATGTTATATGTACTAGAACGCTGAGTGAACTATATTCTCTTATTCCTTGTCTGCTGCCTGTCTTGTTGGACCTTTCTTGCTTTCTGTCTGCCCTGACCTTCTGAATTGACCTTGGTATTTCTGTTTGCTGCCTGCCCTTGAGCATTGGCATCTGTACTTGTTTTCTTCTGTATATCACCTGGTGTACTATTCCCCGAGTCTCTATAGCTCATCGCTACCTGGTGCCTGAGATAAACTGTTACTACTCTGAGTTTGGGCCCTGGGGGCATCTGAGTACCTGTGAGAATATCGCCCACTACAGCAAAAGCTACTTGCTATAGGTGAAGACCTCTCTAATGTCTTGTTCTAAAAGTTTATCCAGGTTTCCAGTGGGAACTGTGACACATAATTTCTAGATTATTATTACCATTTATTTATATAGCGCCACTAATTCCGCAGCACTGTACAGAAAACCAGGGCCTGATCAACCACTAGGCTGATCAGGCTGCAGCCTGGGGCGCTGAGTCCTGGGGGGCGCAGCGCGGAACACTGACAAGCTGTTTTTTTTTTTTGGTTTTTTTTCTTCAAGTGCCGGTGATCGGCTTCTTTCTCCTCTAATGGGGCCGCCCCTGGTCTCAAAGGGTCGGTCCCGCATGTTCCTGTGCCCAATCACGCAGCTAACAGCATCCGACGCTGTTAGCTGCCCTATCAGTTTATTGCTTAGTGTGGTCACGTGAGATCTCACATCTCACGTGACCACACTAATCACACAGAGCGCGCCCGCAGCTAACAGCGTCGGATGCTGTTAGCTGCGTGTGAAGGCGACAGAAGCGCCGGCGTCTGGTCAGAGGAGAACAGAAGACAGCAAGGTAAGTGCTTGGTAAATGTCAGGGGGGTGACACATCGGATGTGGAGAGGGGGGAGATGACTGGGGGGGATCTTATAAATTGGATATGGGGGGATTAATGATGTGCTAGTATGGATTGGATAGGGGGGATTAATGGAATGAAAATGGTGAGGTAATGAACTGGCTGGAGGGGGGGGGTTTATGAATTGGATGGGGGGGATTAATGAAATGGCTAGAGGGGGGATTAATGAAGTGAAAATGGGGATTAATGAGCTGGCTAGAGGGGGGGTTTAATGAAGTGAAAATGGGGATTAAGGAACTGGCTAGAGGGGGGGCTTATGAATTGGATAGAGGGGGCATATGAATTGGATGGGGGAGTTAATGAAATGGCTAGAGGGGGGGATTAATGAAGTGAAAATGGGGATTAATGTACTGGCTAGAGGGGGGCTTATGAATTGGATAGAGGGGCATATCAATTGGATGGGGGGTGTTAATGAAATGGCTAGAGGGGGGGGATTAATGAAGTGAAAATGGGGAGGTAATGAACTGGCTAGAGGGGGGGTTAATGAATTGGATAGGGGAGATTAATGAAAAAGCAATGGGGAGGTAAGGAACTGGCTACGGGGGGGGGGGGGGTTAGTGAATTGGATAGGTGGGGTCATAAACTGTCTGGTGCGGGTTGATAATAATGACAGGGGGGATGAATTGGTGGGGAGGTGATGAAATAGCTTGTAGGGGGCAGGATTTCTGTATTGTGTGGCAGTGATGTTGATGCTGACTGTGGTTTCAGCGGTCACTAGAATACTAAATACTAGATAGACAGGGCTGGTAGATGTTACTATAGGAGTGTAAATAATTTTCATATATTTTATTGTCTGCCTGTACTAGGGGGTTGTTTTGTATCATTCAGGGTTTGTTAAAATTTTGCACTATAATACAATTTTTGCAATATTTTTTGCAATTTTTTTTAAAATACAGGACTCCCAAGTTTCCAGAAGCCAACGGACAACACTCCAAGAACAAGCAAAAGAGAACACCAGGTAGTCTACGCTGCAAGATCACGTAAGAGAGGAAGTGCATAATGAAGTGTGTTTTATATATTAATGTTTTACAATTTTATTTACAGATATATATCTATATATATATATATATATATAAAACAAATTTATTTACAAACACACACTGGGGGGGCAACTAGTGTAGTAGCCTGGGGCGGCTGTGACCCTTAATCAGGCCCTGCAGAAAACTCACTCACATCAGTCCCTGCCCCATTGGGGCTTACAGTCTAAATTACCTAATATACATACACATACAGACTAGGGTCAATTTGTTAGCAGCCAATTAACCTACCAGTATGTTTTTGGAGTGTAGGAGGAAACCGGAGCACCCAGAGGAAACCCACGCAAACACAGGTAGAACATACAAACTCAAACTATGGTATATCTATGGTAAGTATTTTATTAAGACTATTGGTCTTCTAAGGATGTACAAGTTACTTGAAATATTAACCTTTATAAAATATACACTCTAAACCTGTGTCAAAATTTAAGAATTGTGTCATGTCTGCCTTTAAAACAAAAGGTAAAATTATCCGTTATATCAGCAAATACCGGTTGCTGATTGCCTCTTGCAGTTGATACAAATTGATTATATTAAGATTTTTTCCAGTGGCAAAAGGAGATTATAAATATGCTTTAAATTTTTTATGATTTTTCTTTTCTATATAGATTTTACAAATTTACTGTAGGTCAGTTGCTATGGTAATATGTGTTTCCAGACTAGTGAGCTCTTAAAATGAATATGTCCGATTATGGTACCTATATGCAGAGCTGCTTTAGATGTGGTTTAAAACAAACGCACAATGCGCCCAGTATGCGTGCCTTAATGACTCAAGCCCCATATGTCATTTTACAGACCATAAGTAACACTATAACAATAATACAGTGAACGGGAAACAAAACAGGCATTTATTCCAAAATTGTATATATTGTTTAATGTAGACAGATAACAATGTGTTTTGTGTGGTAAGACTTGACACTACTATTTGTTCTTGCAGCATGGGTTGATAAAGTCTTATGGGAAAGAGTGTGCTAATTGAACAATTGAACTCAGGTGTCCCAGAATGTCAGGTGGCACAAAGTAAAGCTGCAAATTAGTTTATTAGTTTGCACATAAGATAAATACTGGTTGTTTTTCATGTAGCACACAAATACTTGATATCGTTAATTGAATGTAGCACACAAATATCAACTTTAAATTTCAATGTACAAATAAGCTATCAAGTATTTGTGTGCTACATGAAAAAAACAGTCAGTATTTAACTTATGTGCAAAACAGAATACTAATTTGCACCCCTTGTATTGTAACATGGTTTTGTCCAGGAGACTGAATTAAGAAGTTTCTTAAGTTAAGATGCTTAATGAATCAGGCCCATAGTCATTGATGACAAAACATTAAAAAATAACAAAATGCCCCCCCCCTAAAATTCATTTATTAGGGTGTAATCATGGCACTTATTGGCATTTACGTTCCTTAATGAATCAGGTCCACAATTTACAGATAGTAGCTTATCCAATCATAACACACCACAATTATTTTGTAGATTGCATAAAGTTACATTTATTTTAAAATGTATAAGAAACTAGCAGGATGCTGTTGTTGATGTTCATTCCTTCAACCAATTCATACGCTGGCTTCGTGCTGATTTAATTGCCTGTTGTCATCTGCTGTTGCTGTGGCTTAAAATATTTTTTTTTTAATTCAATTTAAGTTTCAATACAGTTTAAGTTTCGAATGGACAACATGCTTTTAATGAAACAATAGAGACATTGACACAGATTGTAATTAAGGCACATGATAAAGCTATACAACAGAAATATTAGTAATTGGGAAATTAAGAAATGTACCATGGGATTTTGTGTGCAAGTTTATGCAATCTAAATTATTAACTTATTTTAAATTTTTTAGCAACTAGGAAAAATGAATAATTAGATCTGCAAAACACAGATTTACGGGTCAATAAATGACAAGAACAACATTTGTGAAGCAATTTCTCTAGTTCCAATTAGTGGTATCCAGAAGTTATGATATTTCCATTAGGTCATGGTAGAGTGTGTTTTGTTTCAGATACTGGATGAAGCATAAATGGGTTTTAAAATATGTAATTCAAAATAGAAATATGTTAAGGTATATATTGTGTAGTGTGAAATCCTGTACACATTATTTAAAATTTCCAGTGCCACAAATGACTGTTACAAATAGAACTTTGGACCTTCGGAATCAGAACCTATAATATTGGACCATACTTTTTGGCAAAAAGGTTTAAGAAATCTAAAAAAATCAATCATGTTGCGGGAACAACAAGAACTACACGATCAAACATTACAGAAATCATCTTGGGTCTTAGCAATGGGAAATTTTATGTTGAATCCATTATTGTTATTTTATTACTTGCTTTATTCTGTATTATAATTATGACATAATGTGTATATCATTTGTGTTATAGTATACACAGGCAAAGAAAAATATTCAAGTCGTATGAACACACATAGCAGAGTTATGATTTTTTTTATTTGATTTATATATAATTGTTTTAGCTCATTGAGCATTGAAATATAAATGACTGTGAAACTGGCCTACTCCTACAGGTAAATGTATCAAGCTGAGAGTTTTCCAGCGGGTTTGAAAAGTGGAGATGTTGCCTATAGCAACCAATCAGATTCTAGATGTCATTTTGTAGAAGGTACTAAATAAATGATAGCTAGAATCTGATTGGTTTTTCAAACTTGCCTGAAAACTCTCAGCTTGATACATTTACCCTCTTGTGTTTGCATCTGTGCTTATAAGATGTCATTATCACCAGGGTCATGGTCATACACTATGCAGACGACACATAATTCCCAGTCCTCACCTACAGACTGACACTTGCACAGTCACAATGCCAACATAAGCGCAGTTCCATTTGGCAGGCCACTGTAACACAGGTTGGAGCCTATTGGATGATACCATCATTCGTGCGTCTACGTAGAGTGTGTCCACGTATGATGATGACATCACACACATATGATCTCACAGGATGCTGGAAGTGATCGGCTGGGCTTATCAAACCCAAGCACACTGATCTCTCTCTCATATCCCCTAGACCAGGCTTGGCTAACCTGTGGCACTCCAGGTGTTGTGAAACTACAAGTCTTAGCACACCCTTCCAGCAATAAGCCGCTATATATTGGCAAAGCATGCTGGGTGTTGTAGTTTCACAACAACCGGAGTGCCACAGGTTGGCCAAGCCTGCCCTAGACAATGAGCAACTCTCTCTTTCCCTCGATCCTTTTCAAATTGCGATGGTTTATAACAATAATTTGACTTCAGGTTACGATCATATTCCATACACTGTAATAATATTGTGCTCCTTTTTCAATTACTAATGCTTGGCCACAGAGGTATTTGATAAATCAATAATTGGCATAATATGGGAGACTGATAATGAGCACTTAAAATACTATAAAAAGAGTAAAATAATATAGACAGCACAGATTTTACAGTAACTTGATCTTCTGAAAGACTATGGAGGTCATTTTTGAAATTCAAAAATGCTAAGTGCAAAATTGTGTTGGATGACGCTATGTGCTTCAATGTGCGCTGATCCTGCTAGATTTCAAGAATTGTGCATGGGTTTGTGGAGAAAAATGGTGGCATTTATAGGGGAAGTCACAGTTTGCACCAGCCAACGGGAGGAATAGAGTGGGAAAGTGTTGCTGAGCAGTGCAAAGACGACATTTCATTTTGTGGAGTGAGATTATTGAAGTGAGTTATAGGGGTGGCGTTGGGAGGTCCCTTATATCACGGAGAACTCACAAATATTTTTACTTCTCGGAGGCAGTAGATGTTTGCATCAGCTCAGAGTTGGAAATCGTGTCTCATCCGATAATAGGGTGCACTTTCCAGGAGAACATCAGAGGAAAAACATATTCCTAGGCACACTTCGACTAATGAACAACAAAAAAAGCCTACAGCTCACAAACATGTAATAGAAGAAGACCCAACGTGCGCACCAAAGCATATTAAAACGATATGTGGAGTGCATCCTGTGTGCTTCACAAATTATTTTGAATTTGGAAATATATCCTAAAAAGGCATTTGAAATTCTTCCTTCTTCACATGCTCAGAAAAGGTCCCTTATCTTGGAAAGGAAACAGATATGACACATAGTAGGTATGTACAACAAGGTACCCTTTACCAAGGTGGTAAGTCTACTGTTGCTGCGTGCTAAGCTAGAATGCTGTGGGAGTTAACCGGGGAAGAGGTAGCTAGAATGTTTTAATGCTAATTCAGGTGGTTGTTGCATATGTGCTATGCAATTATTTACTAATGTATTCATGTGCTATAGTGTTCTGTTTACGCTACAATCTGCCAAACTAAAGAAATATTTCTTTGCAGAAAGTAAACAGTGTGAAAAGTTTCGCCTTCTAAATATCTTAGCAGAAGTATAGCAACTATCAGACTATTAGGAATTTATTCATGGAATTGTTACATAAGTCTCACTTTTAGTCCCTGTAGATGTGAAATGGGAGTAAGTTATTGTATGACAAAACATCACTAGAGGAGATATAAAAATAAAAAAATAAATAGTTTCTCAAAAAAACATAAAAACTCTAAAACACAGACTGTAGCAGAAGCATTCATAACTAACAGTTGTAAGCAAAAGTTTGGTCACCCCTTATCAATTTGTATGTTTTTATGAATTTCTAAGTGAAACGAAGTAAACCCAACTGAACGATGACAAGTTTTTATATGTAAATATATGGTAATATGCTAAAAAAAATTAAAATAAATGTTTCTCTTTACAAGATAGAACGTTTATAATGAGACATATTAGTAAACATAGTCTCTAATAATATCTGGGCTTAATTTGCAACGGAACATTGCGAAACAGCATCTGACAATTATTGACAACACAATAATTAGGTGCTGACCCCAGCTTCATATCCAATAATTAGTATTCATGAATCTCTAAATTCAAACAAAATTGATGGCAAGAGTATATTAAGAGATACAGCGTGTTAAAAATGAGATGGATTGATATATTTTTACAGAATTTGGGCAATAGATTAATGCACCGATACATAATACTGATTGTATTGGGCAGAAACCTATTGTCAGGGCACTTCTGCTTTTATATATAATAGGTGTCAGCGGCGTTGGTAGTAGATGTTAAACCACAAGAAACTTTTAGAGTTAGCCAATTTGTTGGCTTTATATCAGATCTTCTGGCAACAGATGATATATACATATATACAGTTGCTCACAGTTCATACTAACTGCAACATACATACAGTATGTGACAAAATGTAGTACATCTAATGACTGATTGTATTTTCTGTTGAATTTATGTATAACACTCTGAATATATTATGTAACCTTTCCAAGTGTATTTTGTTAACTGACCTGAGTCTGACCTAGGCAAGTGTCAATGGTCTTGTGAAATAGCCAGACCAAGGAGAAATAGGATCTTAGGGGAGTTTGAAGCCCAAAGTTGTAAACTACTTAAGCAGAAGAGCAGAGGTGAGAAATCCAGGTCCAGTGAAAATGCTAGGTCTCAGAACATCCATGGTTGACTTTGAAGCCCTGTGTCATTCTGGGCATCGATCTAACTTAGAAGATAGAAATTTAAATTCCTAAGGTGGGGGTGAAGAGCCTGTAAGAAGGGTTTAAAATCTTCAGCCTTAGACAATAATTTTGTGCATTTCATGAGGGGTCTATCAAGAATGAAATGTCCCATCCTTTTCTTTGTGTTTCCTCACACACAGCAAGACTACCTCGTAAGTAGTACTCTCATTTTATTTCCTATTTTATTTTTTTTTGAAACGTATGTGCAACCTAATGTATGTCTGTTTATTACCTTTTTGTACCTTTTTAAGATTAAATATATGTAATCTAGCCTATTTCTCCATGATTCTTTGTGAATTTACAACGCCCAGGGAGGCTCACGCTACAGGTGTATGTGATTTAAGTGTGAAATATTAATAAGTGGTTCTGGTGAACGTAAGGACACTATAATAAATCCTTTGTGGTGACAGAAAAGATGTATTCATTGTTAATTAACTAAGGTAACGCCAGTCATGGCCAGCTGTTCAGATTGCTTTATCTGGGACAAGCTAGGCATTCGTGACACAGTATGACAACCTTATGAAGTCAATGTACTTAACACTATTATAGTACATTATTATATGCAGATGGCAAGCTTACATTGTGGGCAATTTTAGAGAACAGGTTGCTCATATATATTATTTGCCTCTGATCACTAGTAAGAGAACACAAAAAGGATGCAGCTCCAGTTATCATATCTTTATAGTTCAACTGTCACCTGGAGGAGGGATATTTTAATGAATATGTTATAGATCCTACCTTTATATCACTTTTTTGTTACAGTACTACCCTATGTATGTTTCTGTATTTTTTACAGTATCTTTATCCATTTGATGGATTTTGTCAATGTGGGATCCTCTCAGCGCTGTGAGGTATACAATTTTTCTGTTTTGATTGTGTTCTCTGGGAAGTTGGTGGTCTCCTTTCCTGTATTCTTCTGGCAGCTTTGGGGTTGCATTAGCGCCCATACCTGATATACATTGCTAACTAGATTTTAACAGAAACTTACCCAGTGGGAGACGATTAGAGGTACTTAAAACCGCCTTTGGACTTGGTTCCCCAATGTATTAATAAAGACATACTTGTTGAAATTGATAGGCTGAGCATCCTCTGCCTGAGCTGTGGATCACTTGATTGTCCAGAGGAAGATCTTCGACACCTTTTGATGTTCGTTCCATTCAATTCAGAAGAAGACTTGCTACACCATTGGGGAAAAAGTGATCTTTAGTTATTTTAAGCTTGGACATTTCATTTGGTGGAACCATGAAATAAAGGAAATTACGTGGATAAAAGTGTCAAGAAGAGGTGAACTGATTTGTGGAAGGCAATATCCTATGGGTGTGAATGGATTTTCTCTTATATTAAAAAAAAAATCAGTGTATGAGAAATATTAAAACATTTTTTTCTCCTCAAATCTTATGTTTGAGGAAAAATCAGTACAACTGAAAAGTACATGCAAGAGGTTTTTATCTTGGTGTGAGTGAGTACCCTTTTGCATGAATTGAGTGTTTTTCTCACAGCATCACTGCATGAGATATGTGCTGACATAACTGTTTATTGGGAAAAGATTAACAAGGACACTAATTCATTTGTGAACATTTAGATACATTCAAGGTTTGCTTAGGAACAATAACAAGGACAATTATTTATTTTACTGTTCAGAAACATTTCGTGTTTATGGTGTAAAATGAATAATCTGGAACAGAGCTAAGTAGGTAATAGGTTGCAATATAAATTATATCACAAAATGTTTTACATTGTAAGGTCAAATCAGTTACTAAAATCAAAGTGTTGATTTTATTCGTATCCTCCATTATTTATTTGCTGTCTATATACTGTATATTATATGTATATACTTTATTGTTTGGTTTAAATATTCATGAACCATTTTATATATATATTACCATATATTGATGGGCACTTATAGTCTGACACCCTAATTGTATGAGCCATATACATTTGGAGGTCACTTATTTGATACACCTGCTCACAAATGCAAATGACTAATCAGCCAATTACATACCAGAATCTCACTGCAAAAAAAGCATGTAGGTTCAAGATTTTCAGTTGTTCATGCCGAACACCAAAATGTGGAAAAAATGTGATCTAAGTGATATTGGAATGATTGTTGAATTCATGGATCCATCCTGCCTTGTGTCAACTGGGTGCACTGGTGGGGTTTGGTTTCATGATATGGGGAACCTACCTGAGTATTGTTACTGACTGTAAAAGATCCCATCTTTACCCCATAATTGCGCACGCTATCGTCTTATTCTATTTCTGGATACTCTTGTTACATTACCATACGCATTTACACTTTCCCTCTTATGACATGCCTACCTCAGTTCTTTAAACCTAATTTACTGTATCATACAGATTTCTATATGTAATATCTCCTGTATCAAGACATTATAAATTCATAAACACAACGCAGAGATGTATGAAATAGAATCTATACTTGTACAATAATGTAATAATATAATTTCAATAAACATAATCTTACACACGGTACATATAATAGATGACATTCTGTGAGTCGGTACAATATCTTATTAATTTATTGCTAATTGTGTATATATGCCTGCGTGTATGTGTATGCATGTATCTCAGAATTGGCTGCATTATCTCCATCTTAATCCTAATTGTACCAAATGTATGTATATACATATACTCTGGTACTCATAATGCAATTTCTTCTTACAATGCAAGGTCACCAGCCAAAATGGCCGACCTCGCTCCATGTTACGAGTATATGCTAGCAGCTGGGAGGCCCTTAACTTATTACAACCAGTATTATCCAGTCCTCCACAAATATTTTTCTATTCATGAGTCTTGTTCAAAATGATACCTGAACCCTATTATAGGGTTAATGTATACTTTACTGTTTTTTGGCGTTCAAATGGGGAGAGAAATCCAGGATATGTGTCTGCTTCTAAGTCCAGTTAACATGAGACTTTAGTCTTCACAAAGGTTAATTACAGAACTTCTGTGGGAGGGGTTGATGTACTTGATTTGAAGCCATTGTTTTGAAATGTAAATGTGCCTCATAGAGACAAATGCTAGTATAGTGGGGGGTGGAAAGAATCCAGCTCTCTTGTAAACTATTTTGTGTGTAAAGGAAAATGTGATATATCATATTCTTTCTCACTGACCATGTGAATCCCTTTATGGCCACAGTCTACCCATCTTCTAATGACTACTTCCAGCACTATAACTCCTCATGTCACAAAGCATACATCATCTCAAGCTGGTTCCATGAACATGACAATGATTTCATTGTGCTCCAATGGCCTCCACAGTCACCAGATCTACATCCAATAGAGCACCTCTGGGATGTGGTGAAACGGGAGATTCACAGTATGACTGTGCAGCTGACAAATATGCAGCAACAGCGTAATATCAAGTCAACGGAGACCATAATCTCTAATTAATGTTTCCAGCAACTTTTTGAATCCATGACACAAAACATTCAGGCTGCTCAGGGAGCAAATGGGTTCTTTCCCAAAGCTAGGTGTACGTAATAAAGTGGCCACTGAGTATATGTATGGAAAGGAATGATTTAGTTGTCCTGTGTGTACATACAGATATATATATATATATATATATATATATATATATATATATATATATACACACAACACAGTCATGGGCAAAAGTTTTGAGGGGTATATACAATCATCTGAATATGTCTGGTCACTGCTAAAACTTTAGAGGTTTTGAAAAGTCAGGTATTGTCATAATGTTAGCCATACATTCCATTGCTCAGGAATGGAAGCACAGGCAGGTGTGAGTGCATCTGCACAGTAAGGCGAAGACTTTTGGAGGATGGCCTGGTGTCAAGAAGGCCAGCAAAGAAGCCACTTCTCTCCAGGAAAAACATCAGGGACAGACTGATGTTCTGCAAAAAGTACAGGGATTGGACTGCTGAGGACTGGGGTAAAGTCATTTTCTCTGATGAATCCACTTCAGATTGTTTGCGGCATCTGGAAAAACGCTTGTCCAGAGAAGGAAAGGTGAGAGCTACCATCAGTCCTGTGTCATGCCAACAGTAGAGCATCCTGAGACCATTCATGTGTGGGGTTGCGTCTCAGACAAAGGAGTGGGCCCATTCACAATTTTTCCCAAGAACACAGCCATGAATAAAGAATGATGCCAAAACATCCTCCAAAAGCAACATCTCACAACCATCCAAGAACAGTTTAGTGATAAACAATGCCTTTGCCATAAGGCAAAAGTGATAACTAAGTGGCTTGGTGATCCAAAAATCAAAATTTTGGGTCCATGGCCAGGAAACTCCCCAGACCTTAATCCCATTAATAACTTGTGGTCAATCCTCAAGAGGCAGGTGGACAAACAAAAACCCACAAATTCTGACAAACCCCAAGCATTGATTAGGAAAGAATAGGTGACCATCAGTCAGTATGTGGCCCAGAAGTTGATTGAAAGCATGCCAGGGCGAATTGCAGAGGTCTTCAAAAAGAAGGGTCAACACTGCGAATATGGACTCTTTGCATAAACTTAATGTAATTGTCAATAAAAGCCTTTGACACTTACGAAATGCTTGTAATTTTCCTTCAGTATACCACAGCAACATCTGACAAAAAAGGTTTAAAAACACTGAAGCAGCAAACTTTGTGAAAACCAATACTTGTGTCATTCTCAAAACTTTTGGTCATGGAGAGACGGAGAGAGACGGGGAGAGAGAGAGATAGAGAGATCAGGTGAATCCCTAGGTGTTCCATGGCTGCTATTGCTTGGGAAAGACTTGCCCTTAAAAGCTGCATGCAGGCAAGCTTCAGCCCAGATAAAAAACATAGCAATTGAACATGTTAGGACTGGCCAGAAGGGAAGACTATGGCATGAGTTGGTCATCTTAATAAATACTGCAATACGTGGAACTAACATTCCCTATTTTTAGTATAGAAAAGTAGTTAGAAGGGCATTAATATATATATATATATATATATATATATATATATATATATATATAGAGAGAGAGAGAGAGAGAGAGAGAGAGAGAGAGAGAGAGAGGAGGTGTGTACTGACCCTCATGTTTCTGTTTAGAAACTGGTGACGGTTCTAAACTAACTTCGTATTTTGGCTTTTCTACCAGTTTTGCCAAACAAACACGAAAGGTTTTAGTTTTGGGTCTGTATGTAATTAAAAATTGTGTAACATAGGTAAAATAATGCAATTTTGAGCTGTTTTTGCTCCAATATTATTATTTATAGCCTTAACATAATTTTGACCAAAGCATGCAGGGAGCTGGCTGGCTAAATTAGTGACAGAGCAGTGGCACAATTGTATGGCACAAATACATGGCAGTTTAATAAAATATACACTCCCTAGACACTAGGGGACACAACAGATGACATGGCAGCCATGAAAAAAAGAACTTTAAAGATCAGTACCTTCCTTAATATTCCAATGTGCGATTCAGGAAAGAAGGAACATGCATTATATTTTTTAGAAATCAACTAGGCAAACGTTGATTTCATTAAGACCTTTGAGACTATGCAACTATCAGATTTTGACATTGAGCACTTACTCTTTGATGCAGCTAAAATTATGTTTTACATGGAAAGAAAAAAATTATGGCAGCCATAAAAAGATTACTCTGACAAAGGAATTCATGGCTCCACAAAACAGCGAAATACTTTTTTTTATTATAAATCAACCCAATTAGGTCTCTATTGTTTGTGTTAGAATACTGGAAACCCGAAATAAATGGTGACCATATAAAAAACACTCTATAAGAATCATAGGAAAAATATATGAGAATACCCATACAATTTAAGAATTATCTATCTATCAGTCCTGGCTGCTAAACATCTGAGAAATAGCATCCCCTGGGAGCCGGGGCGCACAATTTGGGAACCGCCTGTCTATACTGACATATTATAGTGACATACTCACCTTATACCTCATTTGTGCAAACCACACGTGACTGTATGATCTTCATGTCCATATGATGGAAATAAAATACACTTACTTTATATGATCACCATTCATGAATTGTTGGTATTTTCAAGACCCCATCACAAGACATCTGTATAATATAACTACCATAGATAGAGACTCCCGGTATATATTTACGGAACCAAATAAAGTGTATTGATCTTCTGAATATACGTACCCGACCAAGACTCCGAAATTTTAATATTTCGCTTTTTAACCATACAGTTTTATTTGCATGACTAATAAATAGTAGATTTATAGTGTAGTGTCAATTTATTTATTTGTTCATTTCTATCCACTTTTGTTATCCACAATGAAGAGTCCCTTCAACAACACAGGATTTTCTCCATGAGTGTGCCTTCCATATAAGTAGTACTTCTCCTTCTCTCCTATTATATACAATACATTACTACTGGAAGCAGCACCTCATACTATCAGACTAACATATTAAATCATGTCTTGAGAATATACATCAATTGAAAAGATTTTTTCTTGTGCGAGAAATTATATATATTACTTATATTGATTAAACTTAATAGATGAAGTTGGACTGCATCCATAATAAACAAGTAAACGACTATGCACACTAGTAGAGATTTAGAGAAGTAATTAGAAACCCAATTGTAATATGTAATATAATTTGATGGCGCTATATATATAAATTTAGATGATGATCGATGAAAGTGGAGTGCACCCATAAAAAAAAACTTCAAAGACTAGGCATACAATAAATTTGGAATGTAACAGAGCATCCATCATAGAAACTCATGGTATAGAAAAAGCAGTGTTCATTGGATGGACAGTGGTGCAATTAACACATTAGACATTGATAAAACTAAATAGACAAAGGTGGCCTGCACCTTCATCTGTTTATTTACTATGCACTTATCGTTGGGTATAGTATACACCAGAAGCAAAGATTAGAGCTTTCAAACACCTTGTTTTACTATTAGTGCTTTTTATGGTAAGAGTAAGGTGGATCTGGCTGAATAGAAATTAATATGTACCATAATGCAGCCCTTGTAAATCAACAAGGGGAATCATCACTCGTATATATTTTCAAGTATAGGAAGTAAGTCATTTTTAAAATATGTCATGTATATCAATATGGAATGTATAAATAATACATATATGTTATATTAGTGAAGTGGAAAATATTTTATATTAGTGAAGTGTAAAAAATATGTAAGCCAGACAGTTCAGATTGGGCAATTGCTGGCCTTCCGATAGTATGTAAAACTCACATTGATACAGATTTTGCTGCCAGACATCTGTCTTGACAAGACAATGCAATAGAATTTGAAAGTCCACATTCTCAGAAATTAAAAGACAGAATTTGGCATATTGGTTACCCAATAGCAGACAGTTGGCAGCACTAGTAACATGCTGAAAACAGGCATTGCAATGAGTTACAAAAAGCCCCCCAAAAAGGGAATTTTGGTGCAAAAACATACTACAACAAAGGCTTTAAAAGATTCTTGGGGAAAAAGTGGAATAGCTAAAATCGTGAATATGTTGAAAAGTACATGAACATAGGTTAACAAACCAAGCACTCTAGAGACAGGCACTGTCCCTTTTGTGGTTTAAGTGCTTAATTTGTTTGGGCTCCCAGAAAAGCCAACATTTTGGATGTTGGTTGTTCGACTGGACATTAAATAGGGATGTTAATAAATGAATCACAGACATTTGGATAGAAGTTGACATCTTCCACAATGGTAGCCAATCATCACTTTCATCATTATCCTCATTGAAGATGTCTATATCAATTACATTTTCCTTTTGTCACACGCCGGTCCCATAGCTAGGTGCTAGCGTGTGACTTGCCCTTTAAAGAACTATGTTGGTGCTTGTCTTCTGCTTCAGAGTCTCTACCTTTTCATGGCTGTTTTATGTTATCCTAATTGGGACCTCCTTCTGAAGCTTATTGGTTCTTGACTATTTCAACTTCCTGTGATCAGGGACTCATTGCCTGATCTTCATGTTACTCACACTGCCGTGGGTTCTGGCTGCATCCCTGACTCTTTGACTTCTCCTGGATGTTATCGGTTACCGAGATTGCTTGTCATTACTGCTCTCATCGGCTCCGCTGTATACCAGTTCGTGGTCATCTACAAGCTGAAATTATCCGTTGATTTCCATCTGCACACTGAACTGTCTCGTGAGTTGCCTATTACATCTGCGCTCATATTTGGCTCAACTACCTCTCTGCTCGGCTGCCTATATTCTTTATTGAACTACAATCAAGTTATCTTGTCATCTGTGGTTCTATGTCTGGCACGGCTATATTACTACTCTGCTGATTATTAAGTTGCTGGACTGTTCTCAAGAAAATAGTGCCGAGCTAGTAGCCATTTCCGTTATTCAAGTTGTGTGCGTTATCAGCTGTATCTTGTTAGTAATGAACTCACGCCTCTTGGTGAAGTTGAATTATATGTGACTCCTAGTGTTACGCACGGTTGGACTGTTATTTCCACGCTGTACTACTAAGCAACATTCCATTGCATGTTTCCAGATTACTCAAGTTCTTGGACGGCATTAACATCTCCTGTTCCGCTGTTTGAACCATTACGTTACCTATAAACCATCTGCTAAAGTGAATCATATTCCATCTGGATCAGCCAAGTCTATCTACTATTCATATTGGACTTTTAGCTGTGTCAGTGATTCTCCTTTATTGCTGTGTGTGGTGTGAAGGTTTCAAGTGTTCTATATTACCATCTCAGCGTTGAACTGTTACTGCCTATCTTCATGCCGTTGCTAATGGTTACCATCTGAAGTACTTCCGTGATTGTATTGTATTATGAACTGCCGTGTACTCAGCCCAGCTGAATTTTATATATACATCTGTTATCTACTGTTGCTGCATCATCAAATTAATATACTAAATTGCAACACTATATCATCCTCTGTGTATTCTTCCTTTGTGCTGCTCCCAAGTTGAACTATCAACCCTAGCGGGTTCTGTCTCCACCATCCTCTGCTTTTATCATCTTGGTAGAGGTTGGGGATCCATAAAATATCCATAGCCGTGACACCTTTGTATATAGAAGATACACTAAGTAGGTACCGGTTCGGCAGCATGTGCGACACATTAGAGAGCAACAAATACATTGGAGAGGGTCTGCACTGCAGCAAATACATTAGAGGGTCAACACCCAGGTGTGATACATACATGTGTTCAACAGGTACAGAAATGAGATAATATGACTGGTGGGCAGCAGAATAGATGGGGTTATAAAGTCGACAATATAATGACATCCACAGTACTA